>NC_091112.1:6342500-7042500 GCF_024713975.1 Paralichthys olivaceus
TTATTGTGTGTCACCACTGAACCTTCTACCAGCCCATTCTGGGACCTCGATGCCACACCGGGACTGAGGTTTGTTCCAGGTCATTTGAAGAGGAACAGGGAAGCTCAGTGTTTTCTGTGAACAGATAATTTTATTGAAATTTGCATTGAAACATTATGGAAGAAAAAAATACTTGAAAATCATTATCATCCTTAATAAAAAAGTTAGGGCTTAAGAAGTTTAATCCATTAGAGAATGCCAGCTCTGTAATTAAAAGTGCAAAGCAGCATTTTAACATGAATTCATCTTGAAAATTGCTTTTCAGGATGACAGTTTTTTATTGTTAGGGGAAGAGTTGCCTCAATTTGAACCATTTTCATAAGACACACACTGGTATCACCCCCTCCATGAACTAAGATTCAAGATTTCTATCGTCATACCGGTTAAGCGAGTATAACAGTGTGAAAAACATTTGCAGAGAAGCTCTGTCTGAGCAAAACTAGTAGTTATGTAAGTAAAAAAGACAGAGCACTATAATAATGATAAGATAAATATACCGAATAGAGGAAAATAAGTATTTACACAATAAATTTACAATAATAAAATACTAATATAATGAAAAAGCCATTATAAGAACAAATAATAAGTAATTAAATGAAGGTGTTGCAATAAGCAGTATTTTTCAGTATACTCTACCACATATATACGAGAGCACAGTCACAATGCAGCATTATTGCTAAAGAGTAGTTAGATATACAAAAAAAAATATATCGAGCGTGAAGGAGACAAAAATCTGGTGCAGCCGTATCAATGCTCACTGGAGGGGATTGGGAATACGACCCTTTTTAATGACTATTAATATGGATCTGACACTAAAATACGCTGTGACCTGCAGCCAAGCAGAGGAACCAAGCCAAGAAAGCCACAGTCAGGTTTTTCTGATAAGCTGGGTGATCAGTGTGTGTGTGTGTGTGTGTGTTTGTATGTGTGCAGCATTCAAAATACACTCCATGAACTTGCACTGTGATATGTGGCATTAATCCACAGCAGCTCATTGTTTTGGGTCTCTGGTCTGTAACTTCACTGTTTTTCTTCTCACAAAGTGCAGGTCTTGGCTGCAGGCAGATGTTTGCATAAAAAAAAGCCCAGATAAACCCACTGTTTGCTGTGCGCCCACAAGACACTGAACTACAGGAGCATGGTTCTCAGTGCATATCTCCACCGTGTCCCATTGTGAAACCACATCTAAATTCACTAGATCTGGATTTTTATTTCGGCACCAAATTGGACATACTCATAAGTATCAGTCCCCCTGAACAAGCCCGATGTATTTTCATCATTATCCATGAATTCCTCTGATCTGAATCTGAATCATGCGCCACACAACATTTCATGGAAATTGATGCAGTACTTTTTGCGTAATCCTGCCAACAAACAAATGCAAAAATACACAGACAAAAACACAACCACTTGGCCGAGGTAAGAAATGTTGTGATGCCAGGAAAAGGTCTGTGTGCTTGTTGCTTGTCACATCAATAACCGGGCACAGTAACACATACGAGAAGGCAGGGGTCAAAGTTCACCAGGCTAAGCATCAGTCATGATTTTTAGGTTTATTCTTTTAAATATACGCTCTCTGCTCAGTGGCTGTGTTTAGATGGTTTTACAATATGCCCCACATGTGGTAGATATACAGGCAGAGGTTTGATCAGACACAGGTGAAGCTTCTTGGACCTCTGCTGGTTTCCCACCGACCGTCAAGCTGTGTTCATGTCACGTTAGGTTTTCTGTAAATATGAGCTGCCATCTGGAGAAGAAAAATTCATATTTAAGTATGCAACACGGCCCGTAAACACTGCAGACTCTGCAAACATTATACACTCTGTCCAGATGTTGCCAGTCCAACTTTATACTGTGAAGAAAAACAGCTCAGTTGATGAAAGGACTGTTAATTTTATGGCTGATTAATAAAGAAATAAAATCCAGTTTGAGCATTTCCAACATTTCACAAGTTCTTGCAGTGAGATGTCACAATCTGTGTCTACTTCCCATCTATCATCGTGGCTGTTAACACTTTGCAGGCCGCTGGTGTAATGTAGCACTCACACGAGACTCGTGCTGTGAATGTTGCTTCAACCTACAAGATTATTTATGCTCCGGAATGAGGAATAGAAGTCAACACACAACTGTCAGTGAAACACGATGAAAACAATGACAATTCACAAACACTGAAATCACGACTGTTTTCATGACGTGGGTTGTCGTGTTTCGGTTTCAGTTTGAAAGTGTATTTTTAACGTCAAACAACATGTCTGTCTGACTTTGCATCAAAGTCTGTGAAAAACAAGAAAAAAACTGAAACTGAAAGACATTTGCAAAATTAGTTTGTCAATATGACATTTGGGAAAACATTCCCCGAGGGGACACGAGTCACGATACCTTGTGACATGCGAAGCAGTCAGCTGAAGTAAGTGGATCTGACTCATGCTCGCACAAGGTACAAAATAAACTTTGAAGTACGACAAGCTTTACCTTGAATCAATGATGAATCGGTTTCACAGCTGAAATGTGTCATGCAACCAGAAATCTCTCAGGAAATGTACATGTATGATACATGATCTCATAGAGTTTGAACTTATATAACATTGTTGGACATTAGACAGATTTGATTTGGTCACACTTGTGTGGCTCTCGGGATGAACCCATCCCAACCCTAAGTACAGTCTGAATCTATCTATCTATCTATCTATCTATCTATCTATCTATCTATCTATCTATCTATCCCTCCCTCCATCCCTCAATGCTTCCATCATCTATACCGCTTATCCTTTAAGGTCTGTGAGGGACTGGAACCAATGCATTGAAATATTTCATCAGCTATTGGATGGATTGGCATAAAATCTGACACAAACCTCTATGATGCTTAGAGGATGAATCCTATTGGCTTCGGTGAGAGACTTTCTCTCTGGTGCCGCCATGATTGGCACCAGCTTAGCATTTGGCTTAGCAACTGGATTGGCATGAAATTTGTTTCAGACATTCATGATTTCACTTTGGTGATCCCTTGATTTCCATCTAGCGGCATCGGGCAGAAAATTGTGCAATACTTTGGTTTATAAACAATATCTGCAAAACTAATGTAATTCCCATCAGTCTTAGCTGTACTTCGTGTTTAGTGCTAATCAGCAAATATAAACAGAGACTGTAAGATGGAGGGAATGACAGATCCCAAAATGTGAAGCCAAAGTGTCTCCATCACCAGTGGCAGCTGTACAGACCATAAACCCAGCCCCCTCCATGTTAGTGGATGGGACATGGACTAAACTAAAAACTCCAGATAACCTGAAATCAATTATTTTCTCATCAATTATTTTTGTCATTTTAGAAAGATGTTTGCTTGAGTGCAATTGTTTCTGTTAATTTTGGCTTTAATGAGTTATTCTATAATATGAACAGGGTGAAACGTCATGATTTAACAGATGATATTATTGACTAACGATTGGTCTAGCACTTGTGTCAGTGGGACTTTGATCCCACACCTCCACCTCCTAATGGTGTCATTGGTGCAACATGGCAACATTGGCATCTGGGATATTTTGGCTTCATTTCTAGACATTGGGAAAATCGAAAGAAGGGGTCATTCATCTTTACTATAGTCTTGGATGCTAATTTTTGTAGCATGATTATATCCAATTTTAGTTCAAAGCATTATTGCTAATCACTCCCTCACAGAGCTGCTAGCATGTCGGCAGACTCTGAGTTGAGTTGGTATTTTCTGGTCTTTTATGCTGGATTTAATTTGGTAAAACAAAGTGTGTAATTGACATAAAACCCTTTGGCAACTCCCATCTAATCTACACATTCACTCATGTTATCTGTGGGTGAAGAAGCTCCAGAATGAGTCTTTTGATAGCATTATGAAGCGCTATCAGCTCTTCTATTTTCAACTTTAAAAGAGCAATTTATAAACACAGATCAGAGGGAGAAAAGTCTCAAGTTCCAGTTTATGAAAGTTATTCTCTTCTTTAAGCAGGTTGTCCTTTTTAAAAAAGTTTTTACCAACTAAACAAGATCCTCTCTTTCTTCCCTGTACATTGTTAATAACATTATTTATTTCCTCTGATACTTATTTGCGTAACTCTGCAACATCCTGAATCCCTCGTCCTCACTGAGATACTTTTGTTTGGGGAAAAGCATTAGCTATTCCTGGGCTTAAGTCTGGATCCAGTGCCCGAAATGTGGGCACATGTACATATCTACACACACACACATACGCACACACACACACCACATGAAGTTCATGCCTGTTTATGTGAGTAGGTCCCCAGCTGTTGAGTGATGTGCAGATGTGGCAACCAGAAATGAGGGATTACAGCTAAATCTGGAGGGAAAGAGGAAAAGAAGGACGGTTGGGGGGTTATTGGGTGAATAGTGTGGAGAACGGAGCGATTGACTAAAATTAAGATGGGGTTAAGAGGGGTTAGAGGAAATGCAACCTGATGATAGAAAGATTAGACACTGATGAAGAGAGTGCAGGACGAGAAGTTGGAGATAATAAGAGAATATGCGAAAGTGACAGAACGCAGGAAGGATTTAGATGATAGAGAAAAGAGGCATGTTTTTTAACAAGCTAAAGCTGGAGGGAAGAAAAAAAAAAAAAGAGACTGCTGTTAAAAAGAAAAACCATCCCGTGGTGGGAATTGCTGAGGCTGTCACACAGTCCATTTCTTTTTCCTCCATTTGATTACAAATTCAGCGATTTCTTCGACTCCACACAGAGTCCGAGGAGAAGGCTGCGTTACTGCAGGCAAGAAGAAGCTGCAGATAAAGAATCCTAAGACTCACATTCATTAAAGCTCTCACACTTGGGAAAGAGCCAGGATGGGTTTTTTTTGTTCACATGTGTTTTCTATAATTCATAAGAGCAGTTAGCCTCTTTAAATGCAGAAAACAGAATAGTTTACATTAGGCGGGTTGCATGAGTGTGAATTAATTTATCTGTATGCAAATCTAAACACGTGGCGAACACGTCAATTTGGGGAATGAAATCTTTGTCGTTTTGCAGCATCACATATAGCACCACCATTTCCTCTAGCCCAGGGTTACAGCCGAATCCTGCCCTCTTTAATATTCACAACGTTTTCACACACACGCTGTTGCTGCATGGACTAGAGGCTGCTGCAGATGGCAAATGTGGTCTGCTTGATATTCTGCGATAACTTTCCTCCACTTGTCAACACATTAGCCGACTGATCTGCAGAGGATTGGCAAGAGCCCAAATTAATGTGCGCAAAAGCAAAGCCCTCTAGGAAGCTTAACTCCGTTCTAATTAAAATGCACATTCACATTTTCCTGCCTCTTAACAACATGTCCAAGAAAGTCTGTCTCATCAAACCCCTTAAATTAGTGGGCTGACGTTTTAAAATCAGGAGTTTTCATTTAATTTAGGGTCATTGGAATGTGGATATTCAGTATTTAGAACAGACATTGTTCTCTCAGATTTCACATTTAGATTTTCACTCTTGTAGCATGTCGACCTAACGGAGAGTTTGAGATCATTTTCTGAAGGGAATAAACACAAGGGTGAAACATATGGTTCATTTACTCAAGTGCTGTGCTAAAAGGAATAATTTGACATATTTTGAAATACATGTACGCATGAAGATTGATAAAAACAGAAAACTGATGATTCAGAACTCTGCAGGCTGAGTGGTGACCAGGAATAGGAAAAGAAGAAACAGTGGGCCTAATAATAATAATGATGATGAAATATAATAATGTGAAGTTAAGCAATATACAAAAGGAGAGCTAGGTAAGTATAAGGAAAGAGGATTGGTTAGTGGTTTCAGGAAAGATAGTGTTTAAGATACAGATATAGAAAAACCCAAATCCTCAGAAGAAGGTTATGACCTCAGTGTCCTCAGTCTTGAGTGCTGAACTAATCTATGAATCAGAGAGAGGAACATGTGAACTGTGAAAACAACCTGTTTGTTAGAGGAGCAAAACATCAACATGTCCTGAGTGATCTCAGGTTAAGATTAGAATAAAGTTTGATTTCCGTGCAAATCAGAAACAGTTGACATTATAATACAGCCCAGAAATAAATGTTGGTACAGTAGGTCAGCTCATCCTTTCAACTCTTACATAAGATACAATTTTTCTACCAACTATTCTTATTTTTGCTTCCTTGGGACTGCAGATGTTCTTATTGAATACTGATTTATTTTTTTCTTAATTTTTCCCCCCACTGATTCCTCATGCTATTGAATGTCCCTGCGCGGCCTCACTGGCACCAATTTTAACCACAAATCAACCCAGGTTTGTCATGAGGTCACGCTAAACTTCTCTGAATTAGTTTTGGGGGCAATATTAAATTTTAGTCCCACTGAACTTCAGCAGCTAAACCCATAATTCAATTCTGCTTAGATGAGCAAATACTGCTAAATCTATCCCGACTGCACAGACCACATATATTACGTAAATCAACTCCGTGCTGTCCCCATTGTTTCTGCTGAATTCAATCTTTATCTTATGGGCAGATATACTTAGTAAATCTGTTGCATAATGTTTTTCACATGTCTGTTTCACCAGCACAATCACAGAGGGGAAGAAAGCTTTGGCGACACCTATGGGTGGAAAGCAGAACAAGGTTACACTTCTCTGAGTGAAATATTCAAATCTGCTATTTGCCAGCAAGTTACCTGGAAGACATGTTTCCCATGCCGCCATGTTTTTCTCTTGAAAGGGATGCTATGATCTGAAGGAGAGAGACATTTTAAAAAGAGAACAATACATGGTTGCACATGATATTTCGGAGTGCCACAATAAAGTGCAGTCAAAAAATCCATAAAAATGTGTGGAAAAAAACTTCCCCCAACACGTCAGAGATAATGCACAGAGAAAAGTGAGACGACACAATGAATATAAGAATTGAAATGAACACAGGCAGAAAAGGGCTCGTCTCTGCAGGCGACTCTGGGTTGAAAGTTTTCCAAGAACAATAAATATCACAAATACAATTTGAGCATCAGTGAATGGATTGTGAAGAGGAACATTTAGTGTAAATGTTGACATCTGTTTCCAAGCACTTGTCCAACTTCTGCCACGAAGAGGTTGCACAGGTTGGTCATTAATCAGAGGGTGGGTGCTTCAGCTCCTCCTGCCTCTTCACTGTTGAGCAATCCCTGATTTGAGGGCATGTTCAGGCAAATAAGTTGCTTCTGGACAAAAACATCTTACGTCTTTGGGGATTATTATTCCAAAAGTAAAAAAAAAAAGAAAAAGAAATAAATAGGTTTTCATTTTAATATTATTTTCTGGGCAGAGGCATTTTAATGAGCCACAACTCATTTTTATGACTTCTAACCTGGAATTAGAAGTTTCCAAGGAGCACTCGAAGGCAGCACTTGTCTCTGTGGTTGTCTCTGTGATTGTCTCAGTGATTGTCTCATTGATGTCCTGAGCTGTAACAAGTTCTCCGAGGAGGAAGCATCTGTTTCATTGTTTGGGCCAGACGGTGCGGCTCGTCAGGGGAATTCTTCTCAGCGACGCGGGTCTGCTCATGCTACAGATGGCTTATCTCACAGTAAATGATTCAGAAAATGATAATGTGTCTCCAAACGTAGAAGAGGTCATCTCCTTTGCCTAATGGAATGTCTTCCTTAGTTAGAGGCACTGGACGAGGCACTTGGATATCTCTTTCCCAGTGGAGTCTGTGTGTCAGCGGCTCTGGGAACGGTACTGGCAACTCTCCTGAGCCATCATTTAAATAATAAGCAGACCAATTAATGATTCATTTAGGCACAAGCAAAACATGAACTTTCCCAGACAGTGACTTTTAGGTATAACTTTGTTAATTCCCTTGCATAACATCCTCTCTGCCAAAAGCTCAGCAGGCCCCATTTTCTGCAAAAAATGAAAAATAAAAATGCCTGTTTAAGTTGTCAACTCAGGCCCGGGAGCAGAAGCTAAAACCCTTCCACTGTTTCCTGGTGTCAAAACACTGAAACGTGTTAAGTGCAAGTCCAAACCCATAAATTGGCAAAGGGACTATAAGCCAAGACCTAATGTAAAACTCAGCAATTATCAGACTGTCAGCTAAATGCACAAATGTCAGAGAGAATCAGGAGCTGCCGCCTCACAGCAGAGCCAAACAGCTGTGAAACAGACATTAATGGACGTTATCACTTTGTTGGTGAAGTGCGACTCACATTATGTATGTAGTCAATCATGTAAGAATAAATTTAATTAACTCGGAAAGTTTCTTGGAACGAGCCCTCTGCACACACGCTCACACGCTCACACGCACGCACGCACGCACGCACGCACACACACACACACACACACACACACACACACACACACACACACACACACACACACACACACACACTTCTAGATATAATTTGACCCGGGTCTGGAAGTGAAAAACCTCAAGCCAACACCCAAATCACCTTGACCGTTCTTTGAGATTTCAGGCCTGATCATCAAAGACATCACAGACAAAATCTTATCTGGCCCCTGTGTCCCCTCCTGACATGGACTTTAGTCCATCTGAGACACTTGTCCCTCCCCATTGTCAGCTTCTTTCTGTTCTGCGTACAGAGATTAGAGAGAAGCTGACAGGGGCAAAGGGAAAGCAGAGCGACGTGGAGAGGCAGATTTGTGGAGACATGAATGGCTTGCAGGTGTTTTCTCTTCTCTTTTTTTGGGGGAAAAAGAGAAGGATAGAATGTGAGATGTGGAGCCATGACTTTACCCCCACGCTGTCATTATGTTTTATAGCAGAGGAGGTGTTTGTGACTCTGAAGCGAGGGGCTCTAAGGTTAGGCTGTGTAAGAAAGGGTGATAGTTTTACACGGAGAATATGTGCAGCACGTTTACTGTCTGTTCGCATGTCTGCTCACAACCGACATGTCTAAAAGTGGAGTGTGAGTAAAGGAGGGAGAGAACTGCTTTCAAGTAGTATTCAGGAAAAACAAACAACAGAGCAGGGCGAGTGAAGGTGAAGGAGTCACCGTTGAGATAAACAAAGGGCAGATGAAGGATGGAAAAGGAAACCATGCAAAGAAAGACTTTCTTGTACAAATAAACACACAAAATTAAATTTGCAAAAACATTTTAATTGGCAACGTTTTTAATCATTCTTGGTTCAATTTACAGTTTTGTTTTTTTAATTCATTCTTGTCAAAGGTAAACACATTTCTTGTGGTTGTCTCCAACATCAGTAAATGCTTTTCATCCGCTTCCCAAGCCCCCATAAACTAACATTACAGCAGAGCACATTCTCTCATACACACTTGCATATTCAGATCCTACAGACGACTCCTTGACGGGTCCGAAATGTCTAAATGCCACATACTTGAAAAAGCGCGGACAAACACATTCTACATACATACGCACACAACTGTGCACACGTTTTGTTTTTTCTTGCTTGCACTCCTACACACACACACACACACTCATACACACACGCACATTCCACAACCGGCATGTATTATAAATGTACATTACAATGCAGACTCCTTCGTTTTACAAGAGCAGCACTTGAGTAACGCTGCCCTTTCATCACCATCGTCTGTCTGGTGCATTCACAGTTGGGTTGTGACATGGTCTTCAGCAACATAATGTGGTTAGCAGTATCTGTTACATGAGTAGTGTAACTGAGTGCATGTCCCCACTGATTAGTCAAAACCAATAACCCTCCTCTGTCCGTCAGGCTGAATTACATCCGACTATTTATCTACACAAGCAAAAAATGCTGCAGTAAAAATTCCACTGTTTAAAAAAAAAGAAAAAAAGAAAAGAAGAAAAAAATGGCACAAGAGCTTATTGAGCAAAGGCCTACAAATGCACACTAATAAATTAGGTAGATAAATAATATATTTTAATGTTAAAATAAATACATTTGTAAACGAAATCAATTTAAAAAGCACAACATTGTAATCTGATTACTGCCAGCCTACATTGTCCTGTATTACAATATAAAAAAGTGACCTCTATTTGCACATTCACACGTGTTTGGTTGGTTTTTTTTGTTTTATTTTTCTCTGTTATATTATAAAATGGCGGCAGCGTTACTTTGAGACTCAAAGCACTATTTCTCCTCAGGCACCTGCCGCACTCTGGCGACTGTATGGGGTCGTTTCCATGGTGACCGCAGCTGCTGTAATGGCCATCAGTGCCAACTATGGCTGGGAACCTCAGATGTGGAAAAGGAATGGATGGGGGTTGTCTGCGGATTGAAAGGGAACTTGCTACCTAGAGAGGTTTTTAAGGATTGTAAATTAGCGGCGCGTTCTGAGTGACTGGCTGCGAGGAGAAAACGTCTGACATCTGGAGAATCTACGGCGAGTGCTGAGGGTAAATGCGTCGGAACAAAACACACATCTAGTACAGCTACTACATCGAAGTGCCGTCAAATTACTAGTCCAGGGTCTGTATTTTTCTCGGGGTTGTGTGAAGGCAGGAAATGCAGACAAAGGACTAGTTCTCAGAGGGTACTCGCTATCTTCTAAGAAACGCAGGCTTTGCATCTGTACCTATCACAAAGCCGGGGGTATTTCTGGTGTCTGGAGAAAATGGATTCTTGAAAGGCCTGTGGAAATCCTCGCAAAGTCTCTCCCTTTTTTATTTTAAGAAACACCTCAGGCTCTTATTACCAACACCTCCCTCGCTCCGGTGTGAAAACATTCCTCTGTGTCCGGGACAGTGGCAGCAGTTCTCATCACTCACTGATTATATGAATATCCTGTAAAGTCCAGGTGAGATCAGCACAGTTCCACAGAGTCCAGCTCGCTCCTCACTACATCAAAGCTGAGTTTAATCCGTCAGCACACGTGGTCCCCGAGGTCCAAGGCCTAAAAATCCACTGCAAAGTCAGCTCCTGTTACAATTGCCACCTTCTTAAATTCCTCAGGTGGTTTGATATCCACGCTACAATAAGAGTGTGTAGTCTACATCCAGCTCATTATAGGTCCAATTTCTCCCCCGCCTGTCGGGCACAACAGCAGCATAGAAGTCATGTTTCTGAATCACCATGTTGTGGCACCTGCATGGAAATGCTGTGGTATTCATATGATAATAATGTCCAACAACACACGGAGTGTAAATATGACAGCAAAAAGGCCTCTCCTTTCTCTTTTGAGTTCTGTAAGTTAAATTAAAGGATTGTTGTTTTTTTTTCTGTTCTTTCAATTGTGGTTCTGTTCTAGATTCACGTCTGTGTTCCGTGGGAAACTCGCAGCATAGGTGGGTACAAAGCCCTTTGGACAAGGCGGTCCAGCTATGCGTGAAGCGTCACTCTGCGCGACAGTCGCTAGGACAAGAGCACGGACGACACGAGCAGCATCGCCATTGTGAGAAGAAGGCGGTCACGTGATTGGCTGCTGCCGCTGACGCTTTTCTCCAGCTTGGGAACTTCGGGATTGAATTCATCTGGAGAGAAAGAGAGAGAAGGAGAGACAGAAGGAAGGAAAAACAAGAAAGTGAGGAAAAAGAAGTGAGCGTGAAAGAGCCAGAGAGAAAGTGAGTGTGCCAGACAGGAGGAAACCAACCATTACTCCATTATTAATTCATCAATCTAAAGGCAGTGTGTGATGCATGCAAATCCTCTTTTAACATATGCAGAGAAAGAGACATGATGCAATTATCAACAAACCACCAATTATCATCAGCACTGCTACATATGGCCATTTCCCCCCGTGGGAAGGAACATTTTAAATGTTTCTCTTTTTTCCCCTCATGTACTCCTCTATTCACACCAGCAATGTTTTTATCCTAGAGGGATTTCAATCAAACCAAATTACTGCGGCCGTGCCATTGATTAGACACAACAGAACATTAGCTGTGGGGGGGGAAAGATGGAGGAAGAGCTGCGAGGACACATTTTGTAATATTGGGTAAAAAAAAAAGTGGATTAAACAGAGTCATTATGTTCTGTCTCACGTAATGTTTCCCATTATATCTAGAGGGTTATTATGTGCCAAAATAAAGCACAAAAACAACCACAGTGAGCTGTGTTGCTTACAAATACATCAGTTTCTAGGACAGGCTGGGCTAACTGCAGCGAGACGTTAAAACCTGTTTTCTTCCTCTATCAAGTAATTCAACTAAGTGCAGAAGAAAGCTGCAATTTCTTTCTGATGCCAGACAGACACAAAAGAGATGTAAGTGAAAGGTTTGGATGATGGAGGAGTTTTAACCCTCCAGATACAACAAAGTGATGTTAAAATTGTGTTTTTAGGGAATAGTTTCATTTTAACATCTAAAAAAATGACACTGAAGGGAGGAAAAAATACTTGAAAATACCTTGATACAAGAAAGGATATATATCTCCTGACAAAAACTTTTACTTCAATGTATTTATTGTGAATCCTGAATTGACCAGGGTCTTTCTGTGGGGAGTCTGCATGTTCTCAAAGCTCCCCTTTGCTCTATTAACCAGAGGATCGGTGGTTTGATCCCCAGCTCATCCAGTTTTCATTCCTAAATGTCCCTGGGGAAGATACTGAACTCCTCTAAACGGTGTGTGACAGAAAAAGAGCTGCAGGAATTAATGGGTGAATACAACTTGTACTATAAAGAGCTCTGAGTGGTCGATAGGACTCACAAAGTGCTACGTAATTACTGCGAATTTATATAAATACAGTCGGCCTTGGGATACGCTGGCTGCCTCTTGCCCACTGTCAGTTGCGACCCTCAAATGATAAACAGTATAAATATGAATGAATGGTATGAAAACTCTAGCCAACATATTGTCTTCCACAAAATCTCTGAGCTTTTTTATACTTTGGGCCTTAATTTGTGAGCTGCAGTGGAGGACAGACAAGCAATGGAGAGACAGTGGGGGAAACTGGCAACAGTCGACCGGTGGTCAAACCAGAGACTTTTTGCTCAAGGCACCCATACGCTGTGCAGCCTCACCATTCAGCCACCAGGTCACCCTAATGTCTGCCTTTTTTCTTCTGGAAGACCCATCAAATTAAGCGAGCAGGGTGTGTACAAGAGTCGGTTTCACTATGATGTTAAAGCCTTGTTTGTAATTTGTAAAATATAATGAGATTAATTGCAGACAAGAAAATACAAGGAAGGGAATAAAAGATAACAGACAGAGACAACAAACATATGACAGCTGATGTTTGGTGAATGCACGGAATTTTGTTTTCCTCCGTCTCAGAGTAAACCATCCGGTCTCTCTGGTTTGTCCTGGTCGTGTGCGACTCGAGCCCACGTCAAAGTTTATCTCTAGGAACACAAGGCGCCTGTCTGTCAGCCGTGATGAGACACGAGACTGGTATTCACACCAGCGTGGTTAACTCCGACAGAAAACAATGAGTGAAGGCAGGAGGGACGATATAAAACAGCACTGCCTCACGTGGCACCTACAGGTGATTCGGTGCGTTTCTCCAAGAGGTCGCGTCAGATGTAAAATGTATAGACTCTGACCAGACACTGTCCCTGCAGAGGAGGCTGCCTCTTTATCTTTACACAAACATCTCCACAGCTCGGTGCAGACTCTTCCACACTTGTTTTATCACTGCGAAGAGCTTTGACAATCACAAAGCTGCACAAGATGCACCTCTTCAAAGCCCTTGTTATTTAGGGAGGCTGCCCTTGCAAGATGAATATGGAAGACGTCGGGCGCCTCAGGCCATAACGAGCTATCAAAGGTCCTCGGTACCACACTTAACATCACAGCACAATTGTGGGATACAGCAATCAATTTCCGAACACACTGTACAACAACAGACGAGCATGCCAGGGCTGCCCTCCTGTCCACGGTGAAAGCGCCCAAGGCGTTTACAGTGAGATAAAAAAGCATCAGCACTAGGCTGTCGATGAGAGAGAGAAGATTGTCTGGTTGGATAAACACGCAGCAATGATGGCAGCCTCTGCAGCGAGGTGTAAACAACACGAGGTGATGGAGCCATCATGTATGATTACAGCTCCACAGGTCAGTGGGAGAAATGGGAGGATTTTCAGCCAGCTTACTTTCTGTCTTTTAATACCTGTAGATCGATAAAGTAATGCCGGAGCAAACCTTTACATCGCTGCAGGTTCGCACGTTAATGACCCGAGCACTGACAGTTACAGTGCAGGATTTGTCCTCGAGTGGTTTAGGAAACATTCAGGTGGAGTCACAATTCACTGATTTTTCTTTCCATTACAGGCTGAGGAACTAAAGCACAGTATCTCTAGACAGGAACAAATCTGTAGAAAGCACTGATGTTAAGTTCAAGTTTAAAATGTATCATTGAAACTATAAAATAATTCAATAAAATACAGCTCACATCTACAATAGGTTCAGCAATAGATCAATGCTCAGTGGTGATGACTTGCACCAGAAAGAAACACTTCATCAAAACTGGTCTGTTGGGTCAAGAATCAAGATTCCATGGATACTTCACTGTCTTTTGAGTGGTTCAAACAAAAACTGAAATAACCCCCCTCATCTCAAAAATAACTTTGTTTACATGAACACAATTTATTGAATTAAGTGAAAATTTAGATTAGCAGAGACGAGAAATCTGTATTATTATTGTGGAAACGGTTTCGTTTCTCTAAGATATTTAAGGTCTTGACCTTATGTGCCTTGAGATACTCTGTTATAATTTGGTGCTATGCAAATAAAATTTAATTAAAAGTTGAATTATCAGCTACCAAGATCTTTTGGCCATTTAGAGTGGAAGGAAAGGGCCGAGTCAGAATCAAACCTGTGGCCTCTACAAGAGGGCTCCAGCCTCTGTATGCATGTCAGTTCTTCTAGTCACTGAATATATAGATTGCACATATTGAAATAATATTATGTAGTCTCTGGGTCTCTTGTTGAATTACGACCGATTCTGATCAAATCTTCTCATAACAAGGCACCAATCATGCTAATGTCTGTTTCTGCATCTTAAATCTGTTTCCAGTTGTATTTTCTGGTCGGATGCCTGATTTATGTTTCAGGCTTTAACCTGAACACTGCTGCAGCAGACATTCAATATAGGAGGCCAGAGTCTGAGGGCGAATACATCACAGATGGAAAAACGCACAGTATACTAAGCTTTGCTACAGGAAACAATCAAGCCATGATTAATTCAAGCAGGAAGCAGCAGGACACATTCTGAATCCACATTTGTGCTGTGAGCAGTTTGCTATAAGATGCTCAACCGTAACTAATCTCTGCTATTCATAATCTATGTTGAAAACAGCTACAAGCACAATAGAGTTGTCTTCTAAAAATAAAATAAAAACACTATAAGTCAAGTCACACTTAAACTTTGACTCCAGTTTATTATGACTCCACAACGCTGACACCCAGTGGCCAGAGACATGTTTTCGAGCCGTCTGTCCGTCCCACTCTTGTGAACATGATATCTTGAGAACACCGAAAGGGAATTTCTTCAAATTTGGTACAAAACCTTCAGTTGGACTCAAGGATGAAGTGATTCGATTTTGGAGGTTAAGGTTGCTGTGACCTTCTGAAACACAACTTGTTCAATAACATCTCAGGTGCTCCAATGATTTACAATTAAGTACACATGTTCATATTTTTTGGCCTCTTGAACATGATATCTGAAATCTGCCTTTAGGGATTTTTTTCAAAGTTTGGCTTGAAGATGAACCGATTAGATTTCAGTGGTCAAAAGGTCAAAGGTTGCAGTGAGCTCATATGCATCTGTAGACTAAAACTGCAGGGCGGTAATTCTAGGAGGAGAATAAAAGCAGACATTTTGGCTAACATGGTGTTAGGGTGGCTGAAACACTGTTTACTGTTGAAACTCCAGAAGTGTTTTGTGGACTCAAACACTTCACCCACCCCTCCATCGCGAAGCATTGACTAGATAAAGTGAGAGAAAAGGTGTATAAATCACCCTTGAAATACTGGTAAGGTAAAATGTGATGTAGGAGCAAACCTAATAATAAAGTTACGAGGACGACAGCGAGTCCAAACATGCGGAGAGAGAGAGGGAAGCTTTGTGGATGTTCAGCCAGTCTGTGGGCTGGTCTGGTCCTGAGTGTGAGTCAGGACAGTGGGAGTCCAGCGGTCAGCGGGGCCATCAAGTTCTTGTGTGTGTATGTGTGTGTGTGTGTGTGTGAGTCCTGACTTTGTTATCTCTCCAAATGTATTCAACAAAATGCATCACAACGCTAGAGGCTATGATTTTTTATGACTCCCTGCCTGTGTGTGGTTTTTAAGTTCTACGTAAGCTCCAGCCTGAGTTACTGCTGAGCAATTCGCCCACCACTGAGCTCTTTCTTCCTCTGCCTCCTCTCTCCCCTTTTCTCTGCCCCCACTCTCACTTTTATATCTGTTTTCCTGCCGGTCTCTCTCTTTCTCTCTGCCTTATCTGTCCCTCTTTCTGTCAGACTGTCTCCTGCTGCATTTCTCTTTCACTGCCTCCCATCTCTCCAACTCTATCTCACTTTCTCCATCTCACCCTGCCTACGTCTCTCCCCCTTCAGTCCCTCTCTTCTATTTTCTCACTTTCCTGCTCTCTCTCTCTCTCTCTGCAGGTACTCGTGGCTGATGGCTCGAGAGCTCTTTTCCCTCTGACTCTGCTGGTCTCAGTTTCCATCTAAGACAGGTCACACTCTCTTAGCCCTCGTCACACGCTGCCTACAGCTCCCACAAACAAGCGTGCTAAATGATTCCCGGCAAGAGGCTTTTGTTTGAGATGAGGTAGGAGGAAGAGAAAAAGAAATAGAAGGTTTATATAACCACTCAGCTGCACAATTGACTCTCTGGTGGACATGCTTTCTCCTTAGGTAAACATGGACCTTTCATTCCTGAAAAGACCTCTGCTGACCTTGTGGCATCTGTGGGGAGGAAAAGGAATGTATGTGTGTGTAAGTGTGGTACACTCAGTAGAAGATTGCATTTAAAAGGATCACTCTGGTTGGTTATTGCTTATCTACTTTAACTTTGCCAATTATCACTAATGAGACTATACTCACCTCAGGTCAATATCTGAGATCAGGAATGGTAGTTACATCACTAAAGTCTGATGGGGTAATAAAAGCTGTTCGATAAAGGTCTTAAAAAAACCCGCAGGACATTTAAACTCATTTGACAGAAAAAACTAGGTGAACAACACCCTGCTGATCCTGATAGTTTACAGACCATTGTCTTTGTTCGACTGCCTCACGGTGTGCAACTCATTAAAAACAACTAGAAAATGCATTTCCTGCCGAAAAATACAGTGTAAACGCTGAGTTGCTGAAATGCTTTGCTGAATCAAGCAGAAAACGAATGACGTGACATTGTCACACCGCCAAGAACATGATGATGTATTCACCATGTCCTAGTGTGACGTCCCATCTCTAAGCCCCCCCATAGACACCCATTAAAAAGCAGAAACATTTCAAAAGTTGGACAGAGAAAAATATAATTTAAAATACTTTATGTAACTATAATCAAAGTAAATGTACTTGTTCGAACACACCACTGTCATGAATGAAACAATGCAACTCACAGAGGAAACACTGAATTGTATGATGACACTGACAAACTGTATTATAACGTTGGTATCAGAACCAAAACTGCTTTAGAATCACTAGGAAAAATATAATAAACTGAAATTAGACTTCAATGTTGCACAGTGGACATCATATCTATTGTGTTTAGTTCATGATCCTCCTCCTTATTGCACAACTCTCAGAGGAGAAAATAAAGGCTCTACTCATCAATCAGCTATGGCCTGAGGATTTTCTTTTTCCGGCCATACAAAAAAAAAAAGAAAAGAAGAAACTAACAAATGGTTGGTTCTTTTCCACAATGATGGTACACAAATCAGCAACACAGAAACAAATGTCTAGTCACTCACCGATGTTGTGTACTTTGATGTTCGGCCTGACCGTGTAGTCGGGAGAAGTCTGACTGGAGTCATCATCTGCCTGGGAGACTGAGAAACGCATCACATATATATACAAAGGAAGACAGAGAGAGAGAAAGAAAAACAAAGAAGAGGGAGAAATAAAAGCAAAGGAGAGAAAAAAGTCAGCGAAAATCCCATTCAAATAACAACGCTGAGTAAAATGTATATTTCAGGCACAGTTGAATAGTGTACAGTTATAGCAGCACACAGGGGTGAGTGTGTCCCTGCCACTGAGAGTCCATGGAGAAATCCTGGACTCTGACAACAGGCCTCCGGCTGAAGATAGAAACCATTGTTACATTTACTGTTCGCCTCAATGCCGAATTACATTCAGTCTGCGCTGCCACATTATCAATGAATGAATGATCGGTGGGTTTGCTGATGAGCATGTGTCTCCGTCTTTGTGTATTTTCTCCCCTAGGTAACTAAACATGGCTGCCTGTGATTCTGCTGCAGAGTGAGAAGTTATTTGAAGAGATTTTACATAGAAGTTGTCAGTAATAATTACCTCTGCAAGACAGGTTTGGGTTTCGTCTGTTTGTTTTGACCGTTAGGGCCGATTTCAGACAGGAATACTAGAGAATATCCATAAAAGTTTTTACTAGAGGGCGGGCAGGCAGGGGTAACTCCAGAAAATGTCCAAAATGTCACACTGATATTTACATTCTCACATACAGGCCCTCCAGAGAATTGAGTGAAAGGACGTCGTAAGGGTCGGGAAAGAACCAGTTCTTTTTCTTCACTTTCTTTAACTTTATGCATTCATTTCTCAGATAACAATCAAAGAAATCAAACATCTTTAGGGGACTGATATTTATGAGTGTGTGCAATTTGTTGCACATGCAAATAAAATAATCTGGATTCAGTGAATTTAAATTCCTTGAGGGCCTTGACAGAGGTATGAGCTCTACTGAGTGATGAAAAGCATGTGTCATGAATATTCACATCTCTGTCTTATCTTGTGAGGTTCGAGGTGCTAGACGCAAGGAGAGAATGAAAAAACGGTTTCTGGGGGCGGCAGAAATCAACAGTGTTTCTGACGGCAAGCTGTTAAACTGACCTTGCTGGGCAGAGGCTGGGAATGGTAAACCCACTGAATGCACACATAGCCATTCATGTGCCTACACATGCACGCATTGAATTTACAGCTGACAAAGTAACACATACACACACGGTCAAGCTTGAACACACACACGGCCACTGCACACAAACGAAAGCAAACGTGGCAGACACATCAATAGATTAGCCGTGACACTGGCATGGGGGGGGGTGTTGGTGTTAAGGTTATGTGTACACAGGGGCTGACACTAGCCTAAGTGTGGGATGTATTAGTGCTGACAAGGTTAGAGGAGAGGGGGAGGCTTTCAGAGCCGGGCTCCCCGATCACAGGGCTGCAGGGGAGAGAGCAGGCTACCAGGGTAAAAATAACACACTATACAGAGCAGCAGGCATCAGGAGAGCCAGAAGGAGAGGAGATAGACAGCGAGGGAGGAGGAGGAGGAGGATGAGCGGGGAGATGGTCAAGAGAGTAGAGGAAGAGGAGGATGGAGAGTGACAGAGGCAGAGATAAGGGGCAAGGTGGGCCGGAAGAGCTGGATCTCTCAGCTTTCTCTGTTTTCGTTTCTACGTCTTCACAAGAGCGAGTCATTCACAGAGAGAGAAAGAGAGATAGAGCATTACTGTAATAGCGCTGAGACGGAGAAACATTAAGCCATCACGCTCAAAGCGCAGCTTCCAGGGAGAAGATGCCATCATCAAAACCTCGCCAAGACAGACAGAGAGAGAGAGAGAGAGAAAGAAAGAAGCATCTCTCTAAGACACGACTGTCAGATGTTGGTTCTTTTTTCTCTCTCTACCTCTTTGTTTCTCTGAGTGTTTTGTGCGCTTGGGAGACACAAAGAGAGCAGGGGGAGAGGAAAATGGAGATAAAGTGACAAAGAAGAGGAAATTGTGCTAAATGTGTGTGTGTGTGGGGGGGGGGGGCAGCGTTATCAGGTCTCACCGGTGGAGCAGCAGACGTAGACCCTCAGTCTCAGGCAGCTGTGGCCGTGGTGGTGGGTGGGCGTGGCTGCAACACACACACACATACACACACATCAACCTTGTGCCCTCTGCAGGCAACAACGCCCTCGATGATCAGCTGAGAAAACTGCAGAGCTGCAAATGAGCAACAGCCTGTCCTCAGCTGAACTCCCAGAATCCATTAGAAACACTGGCACTCTCACACTTGTGTGTGTGACAGCAGCTGAGGAGACATTAGCTTCATAATCTCAGATTTAAAGGCCCAGTGTGCAGGAATCATCTAATTATATTAATTATAATATTCATAATTATGTTTTCATTAGTGTATAGTCACCTGTAATTAAGAATTGCTGTGTTTGCTACTTATGTGCAATTGGAAGAAGTTCTTTTACACAAAGTTGTGTTTTTAGGGTTGGCCCAGAACGGACACTGGTTTACCTGAGGGCTGGTGAAGTGTTTCCAACACACACAAGCCATTTTCAGACATGAACTCCCACTTTCCTGGAGTTAGTTTGCATTTCACATATGAAGCTGCAGGAGATATGTTTTTACAGGAAAATGTCCAGAAGATTCAGTATGTCTTTAAATACAGTCTATGGTATGACACCCATTTATCATGAGATAATTGTATTCTTTGTTTTTTTTCCACTTTTACATCCACCACATGTTTGAAATGTCATCAACACGCCCACTCCTCACTTACAGGAATCTCCTGCAATCACTCTGACATTCCACAAAATGTCTGGAGCAACTGACTCAGACATTATTGTCCTTACAGCCCTTCTGGAATATTCCAGAAACTTCAGTGCATGTCTGACAGTGTCTTTGGAAAAGGAGGGTGAATGGAGAGGTATTATATACCAATAAATCCTACACACTGAACCTTTAAAATATGAAATGTGCAGCACACAACTGTTTCTAAGCATCATCATAACTGGCCTGACTCACAGATGTAGTAGTACTCCTGGCCCACGGTGAACTCGTAGCCCAGCGAGAAGGCGCTGTAGCGCTGGAACTTCTCAGAGAACTTGATGGGTGCGTGAGGCGCGTGGGGCCGGTTGCACTCCCAGCGTTTGAAGCCCAGCTGGGGGTCACAGGTGCGGTAGCCACGGTAGCTGACCATGTAGAGGATGTACTGCTCGGCTATGACGCGATCAAGCGTCCCTCGCTGGCTGGTGTTGTAGTGTGGGCAGTAGATGTCCAGGTAGTCATTGACGCTCACCTGCACCGTGTAGCCCTCCCTTCGTAACCTGTGTTAAAAATACAAAGAAAAGATTGAGAGAATTAAGTCGGTGGAACAAAAATAAATGAGGATATTAAGGGATGCAAATAATCAGTTGTTTCATTATTAAGTTAAGGAAATAATTCCTCCCATAACATGAAAACTGCAACTGGTCATTTCAACACTTTACTAACAAACAGGGAATAATAAATAAACTAAGTTTAAGAGATGTTCACAGGTAAACTTTCAGCAGCTATTGAATTGGTTTCCATCTGCAGCTACAGCAAGACAGTGTATTTTGATGATTGGACCAAGAACAGACTCACACACAGGAATCAGACCAAAACACCAGAGTTCAAATCAACAATGTCAGTTTTAATGCAGACAGACGTCACACACAGGATCCACAGGCAAAAATCACAAACTCCAGAACAAAGCAGCAAAACAACAACAGGTTATGGTCATACGCAGGAGGGCTTCATGAGGAGTGAGCGCTGGAAAGCTTGATTTAAAGTACAGAGACGAGTCAGGGAGGCGCTGGAAGGAAGTGGTCTTCGTGGGCTGCGTAGACTGGTCTACAGAGGCTTCAGAGCTGAAGAGAAAGTTTTAGTGCCCCTTGGTTTGGTACTATTAGCTGTTTGGTTGAAACATGATACCCAAGCATCGGATTTCTCATTACTTGCCTTCTTAGAAAACACAGCACAGTTGCACTGCTGTGATGCAGTCGGTCTTTAGATGCAGCCTCTGAAGGATGCGGCCCCTGAATTGAGACACAGCTCATCTGGCTGAGAGCCATGTGTGAGCAGGTGTATATGTACTAGGTGAGCGATGACGGGCAGGTGTGGTGAGTGCAGTGGTGGGAAACTGAACAATGGGAGGAAGTGAAGCTCGAGTCCATGAACAGAGAGTGAGTGAAAAACAAAATAAAACAGGAAGTGGGAGTTCATGTATAATTAAATTTAACAAGCCATTAAAATACTTCTTTCATCACTATAATAGCAAATGGACAAAAGTAACAAAAGCGGCTAAATTTACTTTATAATGCTTTCAAAGAAAAAAGCAGCAAATCCTCACATTTCAGACAGAATCACTTTGTGTGAAAAATATCATAAATTACTAATACAGATATTGACCAGCTGATCGATGAACTGACCTCTTCACCTCAATAGATAACACAACAGCAGCACAATGAGGCCGGAGAGCTGTAATCCATTTTCTCTAAGAAATAAACTCCTCCACCTTTATCCCCCTCATATAAAAACACACACTCTCACTCAAGCCTGCGGCGCTGAGAGCGATTATCTGCACTCTTGTCTTTTCCCCCTTGAGCCAGCTGCAGGCCGGGTCACTGAGGCGGAAGGAGAACCTGTCAGTGGCGATGTATGCTCCGGCTGCAGGGGAAGTGGGCCTGCACATGGGCGCACATGATGATGGACCAAACCACAAACCCCCCCCCTCCTCCTGGAAAACCACCGCTGATGGACGAGCAGGCTGTGAGTGTTAGCAGGTACAGGCCAGGTTAAGTGTGTGTGTGTGTGAGATGAACATGACGGCACAGTAACCCTGAGACGATGATTTGGTATGATTTCACTGTCAAGCCCCCCGCTGTGATCCTCACTGTTTTCAATACTGAGTATACTTATTATGTAAATTACACAATCAGTAATTAGACAAAGTAGAAGTCATTAGAAGGGCTCCTGCAGGTGAGCTGATGAGATGGGAATTGTCCTTGGCTGCAGTGATGCGTAACCTGCACCAACCCGCTGTAATGACCCATATGCACCAGTAGGTGGAGGTATTGTGCTGTATTAAGTTTAAAGAGCAAATCTCTCTCCTCTTTCCTCTGCACTCACTTGTTTTTCCCCCTCTTCCTGGTTGTCTCCTCTCTCTTACACAGTTTTCTGTTACACACATACAGAGGAGTACAAACACATACACACTCACAACCACCCGTCACTGTGTACACACTATGCCAGCACACACACAAATACACACGTATACACACGTATACACACACAGCTCATGCAAACGTATACGTAACATTACGTTACTAGGTCAGGCCTCCAGAGGGATTACTATTCAATTACAAAATGAGGATCATAAATGTCATAACACCTCTCCCGCTTTCTCGCTCTCTCTTTCCGTCTCGCCATCTTTATCACTGAAGCGTTACAACTGTTCCTTTTTCTGGATCCTCTCCTCCGCTCCCATCCTCCTTTTCATCTGCACCTCTTCCCTTCATTTACACACATGCTGAGGCAGATGAATATCAGTTCTCTTAACCAGGGCTCTTTTTTCGGGCCATCAATCTTATCTGCGCTTTCTATCCCTGCTGCTCAGATGTGAGATGACAGACTTTTGTCTTGCAGTGTTGCGAGAAGAGACAACACAGCTACGCTTCAAAGGGACTATATTTAGAGAGGGGGGTTGGTTGGTTGGTGGTAGGAAAGGGGAGGAAGTTTGAGATCGGGGAGGAGAGGTAGAGATAGATAAAGAGGTACAATGACTGTGGAATAGTAAATAGATGGGAGAGGAAATATGAAAACGTTTGACGAGGAGAATCCTGGATGTGAAAAGTCGGCTAGTGACACAGTCAATGAGAAATAGGTGAGAGGACGTGGTATGAAGCAGGTGTGTGTGTGCATGTAATATAATTTATGGATGAAACACACTGAAACAGTAAAACAAATGCAGCTAATTCAGCATCACTGCATTTGTTCTTGTCGTTTGAAGATTTATTGGCTGTTCAGACAGGGACATGTAACAGTGTACACAAGGCCTCTGTAATGGGCAATCATGGATTATTTGGTGCATCCACGTGGCTTGAATGTAGAAGCAGGGAATGAGTGCAGGGTTGCAACAATATATGTATATAAAAATATATATATATATATATCACATTTGGACACTTTTAGTATTTTTGATTGATATATAACTTAAATAGGGTGGCACGGTGGTGCAGTGGTTAGCATTATCACTGTCACAGAAAGACGGTAAGCCATTCGAATCCTGGTTCAGCCGCTGTCTTTGTTTGTGGTGTTTGTTTGTTCTCAGCATGGTGTGTGGGTACTCCGACATGTTAGGTTCTTTGGACTGGTTAATTACGATTAATTGGAGACTGTTGTCAGTGGGTGTGAATGTGAATAGTTGTCTGTCTCTGTGTGTTGGCCCTAAAATGCCCTGACAACCTGTCCAGGATTAACCCCTCCTCTCGCCCAATGTCTGCTTGGGTTGGCTCCAGCTAACTCCCTGCAATCCTCTATAGATTACGGATAGATGGAAATAACTTAAATAATAAGGTAAATGTCAGCGGTAGGGGAAGCAGGAGAGAAAATTGTATTCTGCAGGAAAAAGAGAAGGTAAAATGGTGCAGGACGACTAATAGGGTGGAGTGAGAAGGACAGGCTGGCAGGGTGAGAAGAGGGGGGGAGTCCCGCTAGGTGTATACCGTTATATAAGCAGTCCACTTAGTGGGACAAGACAGAGAGGTTGCAGGGCAGAGAGGAATGGAAGGAGAGAAGAGGAGAAGAGAAATAGAGGAAGGGGGTGAGAGAAGATTTAATAAGTGACGGTGGAGGGAGGAGCAGAGGAGAGGAAAATGCACTGAATGATGACAACAAATAAAGCGATGGAAAAGGAAGGCAGAGGGCGAGACAGAGACATAGTGCTCCCCCAGGGATGAACACATATGTGGTAAAAGTGCATAAAAAAGACTGATGGCTCTCATTCTCCTGTTGTCTCTCCTTTCCTGCAGCCTCCGACTCGCTCCCCCTCTTTCTGCTGTGCATTGTCTCTGTGGTGGTTTTCGCTGTCTCATCATCATTTTCCTATGAGTGGGAGTGCACAGCTAGTTAGCAAAGGCTGCACAAGCTGTCGAAGACTGCCAGGGGAGGCCGAGAGAAAGAGGGGGAGAGACGAAGAGCGAGTGAGAGAGACTGAGACAAAGATAGCACCGCTGCACCTTTCACATCAGCGCTAAAAAGAGTCTTTGGAGAACACTGCCGGTATCAATAAATAACAATGGTAACGTAGCACTACAGCTAAAAACACTTAGAAACATGCAGCGGACAGAAACAGCATTTTCTACAACCGCAGTAAATCTATAAAAAGTAGAAACATCATGATGCAGTCAATAAAACCTCGAAAACGAAAACGTTTCCCTCACTTTGCACACGACTGATGTCAATCAAAGCTTAAAATGAAACCAAACCAATGTCCTTTGTAGAATAAAAATCCATGTCCTGTGTAATAGGTTGTGTTTGCTTTAAAGTGAAATCAGACACATGAGCCGACTTAAAAAATAAAATAAAACCAGTATTTGTTTTATTTTTTTTCTTCCGACATGAATGGATATGAGAAGTCTGAATCCACAGAGGTATCCCTCACAGTCTGAAGTTAGCGCTGTTTCTTCTGCTGTGGGTTGGCCTCACATTACTGCCACAGGCTCCAACTGTTCTCAGGAAAATCCATTAAAAGCAGCTGAAAGAGACAAGTTGTTGCTTTTGACGAACATCGTCCAACCTTGCTGCAGAAAACACAGAACTAACTTCTGACTGTGGAGAATAAAACAACTTGTGGCTTTCAGTTCTTGTGTCTTGGTGCTGATGTGAATCTGTATATCAGCAGCTGTCAGTGGCTTACTTTTACAGAATAACATCAGTGGAAAATGAAAATGTTATCTTCTGACGTTTTCTGCTTTATTTGAGCAGATTTTCTTTCTGGATTTAATTTCTTGCAAAGATATCCTGAGCTTTCTTCCCCCACTTGGTTTATGTGCTCAAATATCTACAAAGCAATTTTGAACAGAGCTTTTCTGTGTCAAAAATAGCAGCGCAGAGTCAGGATAATTTAATTGAAAGAATCGACTTAGGCATAAATGCCGTTGTCGCTGCTCAGATCTCACTCCCTACACCCACAGTAAGTAATCTCGGCCTAATTGACAGAACAATGGGTTTTTTTGTGCGTGTGCATTGTTTGTTATTATTTCTTCCAAAATGACTCAGATGAAAACTTAATTTGTTGAACTTTTAATTAGAGTAAAATCTTGTACTGGTACCTCTGTCACCGTGTTTTTATTGTTGTCTCTCATTAGAGATGAGGTCAGTGTGGCATTGTCATTGATGCCCTTAAAAAAGCACTCTCTCTGAGGTAATCAACATCAGCCTCATCAGGACGATAAGCCACCGATGTGTGAAATGGCGTGACTTAAAATGCTATTTACCAGTCGTCTGTTTACCACCGACAACACTCATCCTATCGGGTCCCTTGGCAGGGGACAAGCTAAGCTATGCTGTTTTTCTCTATACCTCAGCACCTAAACTCATTACTCGTGCATGCACGCATGCACACAAAGACAACGACACCCATTACACATGCACATGCATATACACACACACAAACACAATATCTCCTGCGAGTCGTCACTGATTGAGTTAACGCCGCAATCAACGGCCCGATTTACAGCGTTTCGATCCAAAATGGAGGAGCGAGGGCAAAACAAGTGCTGAGCCAGTTTGTGGGAAGAGGCAGACACTGCAACTCTCCTCTATCGCTATTACACCACTGGGAGTCATTCGCCGGTTTCCTCCACAACCTCTGTCCTCCCTGGCCACAGACAAATTGAAGAGGATCACCTTTTTCATATTTACCCATTTCTCTATAAACCTCTCCACGGTTTATCCCCAGACCTTCCACCTTTACTCCCATCACTTGAAAACTTCTGCCATGTTTCTTCCCCTGCTTTTGTTTATGTGGGAAATGCTTTGCAACCATGTTTTTACATTTACAGACATCTGCACCTTGAATCCATTCTGTAAATCCACTGTGTCGTCTCTTGACCCCTGCATCACCTACAGTTTACACTTTACTGCTGATGCAATTACAAGTCTTGCTTAAGGACACCTTGAAGGCAATCTCCTTCTCAAACCAATCACGTTAACGGCAGGTTATCAATTCAAACCAATCACAGGTCAGCTATTCTGTGGCCTGCAGTGAGGACGCAGTGTGTTTCCTATAGCCTCTGTTCAAGGCACAGAATATAAAGCTGCATCCATATGAGGCAGAGGCTCATCAAACTTTAACGCAGTGATAAAAACTGATGTTTTCTAATGAATATTGATCCTCATTATGTGTGTTAAGATTAAATACTGAATAATCACTGAGTACACAAACTCCACTGTGCTGCAGAGAAACAAAAAATGAATTAATCACTTCGGTAATTAATACATTTTTGTTGATGTTGCCCGGTCGTGGCATTTACACGCCAGCATCAATGAGTTCAAACAACCTCATAAGTGAAACACTAAATGTTTGCTACTGTAATTTGAACATGCAGAAAGTTTGAAGTGATATTTTATTGATTTTCTATAAACGCAATCTCTCTGCCCCCCCTCCCTCTCAGTAGGAGGTCACAGAGCAGTTTTCGGCTGAAGAACAGCTTCCAGCAGCTTCCAGCAGCTTGTGGGGCCAATTCCTGCCGACACAGGGGCTGAGAAATAGCGCTTTCACTTAATGGATGGTCTCTCTGCTCGCTATTCAACCCTGCAGTCTGGTCACCCAGTGTCTTTGTCTCTCGCAGCCTCGCTCCCAGCGTGTCTTTAGTAAAGTAGGTGGGCAAATGTCCCTTTGTGACAAACATGCAATGTCACATATTAACACACGATCTCTAGTTGCACCACTGGATTTATGGTCTGTGGAGGAAATGATGCAGGAATGAGTCAGGAGCCAGGAGGAGCCATTCAGGAGAAAAAAATGAAAATGTCTGGTACAAGGGGCTACCTGTCAGTTATTCTGATGAATCCATTTGTTTATGAAACAGCAGAGTATGGAGAGAGATCCCGATCACTATTTCTCACAGCCCCAGGGAAGATCTTCAGATGGCTTTGTCTGACCTGACGGTCAAATAAATTCAATTTACAGTGAAAAACCTCTAACACTTCAGGAGCTGCTGCAAATGTGTGCACAAAAAAGGCCTTATATTACTACTATGCTATATTTTGAGCTTTTTAAGCTCAAAATATAAAACAAATGCAAAAGAGAAAAGA
The DNA here is from genome assembly GCF_024713975.1 of Paralichthys olivaceus. Classification (NCBI taxonomy): domain Eukaryota; kingdom Metazoa; phylum Chordata; class Actinopteri; order Pleuronectiformes; family Paralichthyidae; genus Paralichthys; species Paralichthys olivaceus. Next base: position 6,370,631 of record NC_091112.1, read on the forward strand.
AAAACTGAAAACAGAAACCTTTAAAGGTCGTTAAATAAAACAACTCACAAAGAAAAAACTTCCCCTTTGGCTGAACTGCTCACATTTGCATCGTTGTAAAGGAATAGATCAATTTTAAGAAGTCAAGCAGAAACTTTGGGAGACTGTGCACTTCTTATTTGTCAGCAGGCTCGGTGGTCGTGCTTATTTGAATAGTGGCGGTGAGGGAAACAAAACCGATCATGATCGGCATAATAACGCCATTTCCACAGCTCTGACCTATGATTAAATCTCCAGCAGAGCATTATAGGTTGCCGCCGGCTCGTTCGGAAGAAACATGAACAGGCGTAAATTTCACTGATTAATCTATGTGACTTAAGCTGCTCTTTACTTTCTAGACATCCACAGAGGAAGTTTAAATATCAAACAGAAATATGGATGACACAGTTGAATATTAAACGGTGGCTCTCCTCCAACTAGACTCTGCATAAAATAAATATAAGAGAGGCCACTGGGCATCTTTTCTACTTTTATTACAGTGGAATCTTTCCAAGGGCCACTTGGGAAGGTTTTTCTGGATATAATTGGCCCCTCGGCTTAGGGCTTTGCATCGGTGTGGCAACTCAGACTGGCAGCAATATGACTTACACTTTAGTGAGCGCTCAAATCCGGCAATAAAACTCCCAGTTTTAATGAGCAGGGTTTAGTTTAATGCAACTGAGATTTTTGAAAATATCAAAGCTATGGTCTCTGTGATGTCCCAAAAAATCTTGTAATAATTAAAATGTCAGAATGGAAGAAGAAAATGGGAATTCCTTCCATGAAACCCTCAGAGGTCTCAATAGGTGATGCCTGTCCCCAAATATTCATCCAATCCGATGACTTTGCTGAGGTATTATGTCCTGCGACACGCCGCAATAACAAGAGTCCATCTCTCTCAAGGTGACGCTTTAATTGTACCTCGCTATTAAAGGCTTGATCACCCACATCTGCTCTCTGCACAAGCCCACTCCTCAGTTAATGTCGCTAACATCGAACCTTCTGTCACTCGCTCTCCATTCGTCTGCTTTGCAGAGCCGTGTTCTCGAATAATGAGGAGCACAACTCATTCTCTTCTTCCCTGCGTCCGGTGTCACCTGCTCTCCCACAAAGGTCACACATTTGTACGTGAAGATAACTGTCCAACCCTGAGCAAAATAATTGTGTGTGTTTTTATGTATATGTTCAGGTGGGGATGCAGTATAATCCAAACAATTTGTTTGATATGGTCTCAGGTTGTTGAATGTGGAAGAAAGAAAAAAGTGTATTTATTTATTTATCTTCCGTTTAGTTAAATAGGAAATCTCTTAAGATACATCATCTCCAATACAAGAGAGACAAAATGAACACAAGTGGAGGAATGGTTAATGGTCCGTATTTATAAAGCGCTTTTCTAGTCTTGATGACCACTCAAAGCGCTTTACAGCACTGTTTCAATGAAAAGCAATTTAGTGTTCAATTTGTTGCCCATGGACACTTTGGTATGCAGATGAAGAAGACTGGGGTCGAACCACCGGTTCTGCAACAGCCGCCCCCCAATCCTATCATTTAGAGGAGATAGTATATGAACGGACCTGAATAAACAGTCGATGATGATTTAAAGAGATCCCTCCAGCAGCTTCTTTGTTCTTAAAAATGACATATTCAAAAGGTTTGTCATGAAAAAATTCCCCTCATGGATTTAAAATCTACATCCACCTTCTTTTTGTGACTGGGATCTATGAGTATGCTAATACGACCCCGCCCATACTCTGCCTTTATTTTCAGACTGACGTTTGTTTCCTGTGGTGTTGAGGTGGAAATATTCAGCCATGGCACTGACTGCTCCTTATTTAACACAAAAGATGTCTTTCACACTCTTGGCATGTAGGAAGAGCAGTTTCTAAATTGGTGCGATTTGGACACGAGATACGTTCAGTATTTCTACATTTTAAATAAACAGACCGGCGCTCTGTAGCAGCGGCGGCTGGGACTCGATCACGACACAGGCAATGTTCTGCTTACTGAGTCGAGGTCCACTGACCTTTGAATAAACAGGTAAACAGCTCTTTGTGCAGCAGCTTCAGAGTTCAGCAGCACATCTTTATTTCACTGCAGCTCAATTACTGCAGATCACTTTTTCACAGTTTCAGAAGAAGAGCTTTAACCAGCATCACCGCAGACCGAACAAACAGCCCATTCCCATTCCAACGCACGGCAGCTTAGCATTCATGCATCCAAAGAATAAACAGAAGAACCACCACAAATGAGAAAATGTGAGTAAAATATGATGCAAGAGTGAAACCACAGAGAGGCTCATGAACTTCTAGGCTACAGCACCGCTTCTGTTATCTTTATAAAGTGCAATATGCAGAGCTTTGAAGCTCAGTGTGCCAGGGACCCGGCTCCTCTCACAGGAAGTCAACCGCAGTAGGGTGTTCACTTTCAAAAACCAAAAAAAAAAAAACCTCTGTCTTTAAGCCACGAGTTTGGGCTGGCACACGGAGGAGAGGAACAAAGAACAGGAGAGAGGGAGTCGGGGAGAGGTGGAAAGAAAGAAAGAAAGAAAGATGAAGGAAAGTAGTTCTGGGTCAGATTAACACTGGCTGATATTCAGGCAGTGCCAGCCTAATGGATGCCAAGAAGAATAATCTGCTCTTTTATCTGCGAGCCATGGCAACTGCATGGTCTCATGTAGGTACGCAACCCCCCCATAGAGACCACCACACACACACACACACACACACACACACACACACAAACACACACACACACACACAAACACACACAAACACATGTACACACGCGTTTTTAAAACCATAAAAGGAACCTCTAAGCAAAGCGACCCTGCTCCCTGATTGCAGAGGCCTAACATAATTAACTTAAAGAGATAAACATCCTCATATGATGTCATTTACTGTTTGATATCCCCCGTAACACACCGAACATTAAGAGGCACAAACACTTCCTCACAGGCCCCCATAAATAATTCACCCATTTTCTTTAAATAACCCATAGCCCTTTTCAAAATATATTCTCCTTTCTTAGTGCAAACAACCCTCCAGCTCGTGCAGCAGAGTGGTCGTGGAGTAATTATTTACACGTTCTGGCATAGAGCGCTGATAAGAGCCCGTACGGTGGGGGGGGGGGTCTGCTCAGGTGTAGCATGTCAATCTGAGGCCCATTAGCAGGTGATGCCAGCCGGACATTTTTAAAACAGCATCCGAGCCACGCCGGCCATTTCTCTTTTGAATAATTGACAGCGCGCATTTTTCTCGTTCTACTTCGCGTGGTTCCTCCCCTTCTTTTTTTTTCATTCACCTCCTATCTGTCTGGGCTTTTGTGTCTTCTTTTATACCTTCCTCGCCTACCGCTCTATCTCGCCTCTCCCTTCCATCACTCTTCTTCTCCCAAGGCTATGAATTGTGAAGGTTTGCCGCCGGTACATATAGGCACTTATGTAAGCAAGGAGATAAAGAGAGGAGCATTCTGAAAGCAGTTGGTGTGAGACATCCTCTAAGAAGCGATGCATCTCAGCATGTTTACCTCTTCGGGACAGTTTCTAACAGGTGGTGCATGCAGACAGGGGAGGGAGAGCGGGACTGGTAGGACTGGGTGCAGGAGGCTGGGAGGCTAAGGTTTCCTGTGAAATCATTTCCAGTTGATAGAGAGATTGAAGTGGATGATGGAGAGCCTTGAATAATGAGCAGGCTCAGGTGAGGATTCACAGAGATGGACCTGGAACAGAGCGAGGGATGGGAGCGAGGTTGTGACATCGCACAATAACACTCCTGCTCTCTCAATAGTCACAACCCTCCACCTTTCTGGAACAACTTTGTGATGAGCCACAATATATTATCCTGAGGAATCAAATCAAATTCAATCACCCCTTCCAAACCCACACACACACACTTGCTTCCCTTCAGTGTGCAGTGCAGCATCTGGCCTGGGCCACTAATGAATGGCGCCTCATGCCATCTCCTAATGGAATTGCCTTGTCTTGGAGTTCACTGCTGTGACACCGGCTCAGCGGAGGCAGAAAGATTACTGGAAAGATTAAAAGACAGAATAAACCAGCGAATGCATATGACAGGCAGCCAGGCCTCATGTTCACACATTAGATAATTGGCGCGAAAGGAAAATAACAAATCGCCCCCCCCCCATGTTTCCGCTGTATTCCGCTGGGGTCTGGAAATGGTGGGCAGCAGATCCCTGCCTGGTACGCTGTTCCACCTCTGCAGTGTAAACTGTGTGAAGAGGCTGGGACACAGCCTGCATGTCATGTCTGTGTGAAAATGTTGCATTTGTGGACCCAGTGATGAGTCTAAATCCAATTGCTTGGATAACAATTCGTCACGCAGCTGGTTAGATTTGGGGACGATGCAGCGTCGACACACACACACACACACGCACACACTATCAGTCAGTCACAAATTCACACAAAGACAAACGCACACACTTTCTTCCCCACTACATAACAAACACCCTCTCACTCCACTACACATGCACACGTTATCCCCCTCTCTCTCATTGTGCCATCTCTCCCTCCTTTATTTTTTCCCACTTTGCTTCGCTCTGCACTATCTCTCTGGCCATCTACAATACTCAGTTATCTCTGCCTCCATCGCTTCCCCTCTCAGAGCAGCCCAGCGAAGGGCTTGTGTCCTTTCATAATTCATGGAGTTGTTCTTATGGCTCAGGCAGCCATGTCGGATGTGAATCTGTGCGCCTCAAAGGCTCAGTCAGAAGGGTTAGTGCCCGGGTCGCTGTGCTCAGGTACCATACGAGACTGTATCAACACGCTCAATCACACAAGGGTCACGTGGCATATGCAGATTCTCTGCTTTTGTTTCAACGTGCACACACAACATCACTGTTTCCGGAAAATCCATTGGGTGTGTTTTTATGTTGCCAAAAACACAATCATATCAAAATCTAATTTTAGAGATAAAATTAAAATTTAGATATCAATATCAATCAAACAAACTTTATTCATACAGCACGTTTTAAACTAATCAAAATACATAATAATAATATTTGTATTTAAAGACTGATGCATATCAAAGCAATCGATAATAGAAAAGGTAACATAAAAGTTGATTAAAGATAATATATAAATATCTATAAAATGTACCACATAAAATAAATTATACTAAGATAGTAAAAGGGCCATAAAGTTAAACTCAGTAAAATAAATAATAATGATAAACACTAAAATTTAACCAAAAGATTTGAATGTGTGGCGTTATTGTTTTCTCAGTTTTATTAGGTCATAAAACTGTTTTAGTCTTCATGTATTATACACATATGAGTTCAGCTTGTTTCACATCTGATTGTATTTTCATGCTTTATCTATATTGCGATGTGCATAATATCTGACTTGATTTTTTTGTGAATCAAATATATAGTATATAGTATGAGAGTGAACCAAGCATTTAAGGGGCTGCATTTTATATTTTTGCAACTGCTACAGAGCCACATAAGCACTGAACATCTTTGTAGTTACCAATGCTGCACACATGCTGTGAGCAAGAAAAAAAAAACCTTTAAGTGGATCATACATGCACACATACAGTAAAAAATACATGGATTGGTCACATAATGAAACACCGTGACGCACACAGTGTGCTGTCGAGGTTAAATGACGGATTTGATTGGTCGCTTGGGGGCGGAGCGTTTGGTTCTCATCATTTCAAATCTGCGAATAAAATGTTCCGTGCGGCAAGATAACAAAGGTTGAGTCTCTGCTCAACAGGCAGCTGAATTTGTATGTGCATGTAGGCTGTATACTACACACACACACACACACACACACACACACACACACACACACACACACACATACACATACACACACTTCCCTGTGCACAATCCCATTAAATACACAGGTCTCTCCACTGCTAAGCACTCACAGCTGGGCTTTTCTTTCTCCACACCCCCAGCCCAGATGAGTGACAGCTTTATGGACAAAAAAACACACTCACAGAAGCGCATACACTAAATACACACACTCACACCAACAACCACACACACACACACACACACACACCCCACGCCAACTGAATGAAAAGGAGACTCGTTAGCCGCTTTAATCGATGTTAATCACTGCAGGCTCGCCTCACTGTCAAGACTGCGACAATGTCCGTCTGAGGAAGAAGGGAAGGGAAAGAAAGACGAGGCAGCACGGACAGAGGGGGGAGACGCAGAGACAGACTGGGTGGAGCAGGGCGGAGAGAGTGTACAAATGTGAAATGGTATCCAAAAATATACACTGCCCATGGAGCGGTGAACCCATTGCAGTTTTGATGTACTTTATCTTGTTTTTCAAGGTCTGTTTCTTGGGTCCGTGCGGCAGAGGCTCGGTGGGAGATGTGGTCGGGCCAGGCTCACACCGACAGGGTTTAATTTCAACCAAGGGGCCTGGAGGACGGGAGAGGGAGAGGGCGCCAAGAGGGAGGATGCAAAGAGGTAGCTGGGCGGAGAGATAGGGAACGAGGATAGGAAAAGAGGAGATGAAGGAATATAGAGCAGGAGATAAGAATTGAGTCGAATGGAGGAAGTGTGCCCAGGCATGCAGATAGTGGAGAGGTGAAATGCTTTAAGCGAAGGCAGAAGAAAGGGATGCAGGAACGGGGGGCGGCAAAAGAGGGAAAATTGAAAGATGAGAGGAGAGATTATTAAGAAAAGATGTGTAATGCATAAATAACTTGTGACAAAGGGAAGGGATCTGCTGAAAGCACCGTGAATGTGGAGAAAACACTGTTTTGAAGTTGTAGCGGGGACGGTGGAGGCAAGGTGAAGACACACCGGCGAGGAGGAGGTAGGGAGACGGCAGATTGGGGGCAGAAAGTAACAGACAGATAGTGTTTATCAATATGTAATACAAATGTGGGTGTTATGAAATGGGCTTTGGCCTTCACGGTTTAACCAAAACTTTAGTGCAAAGCTTAGCCGCCGTGCAGGCAGCCGGCGGGAGCACAGACTGAATAGTAATGTCTGCGAGTGGTGATTAGAATTTCAGATAGAGACAGGCGAGCTGCTTTGCCATGATTCCTGGGCCTAATGCGGCCAGCCTGTGTAGCGAGGCATACATGAGCGCTGAATGTGACCTTACAGGCGTAAAGATAGAACAGTCTAACTGCCTTATGTACCCACCTGTGTGTGTGTGTGTGTGTGTGTGTGTGCATTCATATGTACTGAAGCATGACAGAGAAAGATGATCTGACCATATTAAAAATGCACAAATCAAACTGTAAACACACGCTGCTCAGAGTGGTAAAGCAAACACAGGGTTAATTGACCTCGTGCACACACACTTCACATCATATTAAGCCCAAACAGACAAACACACACACACACTCACACACACTTCCCTTGCTGTTTCTGTGAAGTGTGTCCGTCTGTCTGAAATTGACGGCTGTCAGTATGGAGGGAGCAGCGGGAGGAGGAGAGGGAGGGAGAGGTGAGCGTAGTCAGGGTAGCGATGACAGGAAGGAGCAGATGGAAGGGCAGAGATCAGGAGAGGAGGAAGAGAGAGGGGGAGAATGAAAGAGAGACAAAAGAAAAGGAAGAAGACAGGGGTAGAAAAAGAGAGGGAGAGAGAGAGATAAGAGGAGGATAACCCCCTCCCTCTCTCCCTCCCTGTCAGTCTTTATGATCGTCTACTCCTCGTCTCCTCTCTATCAGCGACTCGGTAACCTTCAGCACAAGACCAAAGTAGAGATGATGAATTGAGACGGAGAGCAGAGAAAGGACGGAGATTAGCAAACATGGGCAGATGATGAAAAATGACAAACAGAGAGGGGGTGAGAGGGGAAGGAAGGGGGTGAGGGAGAGAGAGAGATATAGAGAGGGGAAGAAGGGAGGAGAAGTTCGAGGAGGAGAAAGTGAAAAGTGGAGGGAGGAAAGGTGACATTGGGGGGAGGAGGAGTGTAGAGGAGAACAAGCCGCTGGCTTTTAGCTGGAGGACGGCCACAGGATGACATTAGAGGAACGCACTTTGGCTGCTCCTGCTGGGAGGTTCTGCACACACACACACACAGACACACACACACTCAAGTGCGTAAGCGCTCACAAACACACAAGGACGGGCGGATAAACAGACACATGGATGGACAGCTCTGTACACACACACACACACACACACACACACACACACACAGGTAAAAATAAGCGCCTAACTGGTGCTGCATACTTATGCCTCCTAACCTGTGGGGAGGCCGCCCCACCTCCCCTCCACCTCTCGTCTAGTTTGTGCTCTGGCCTGATAACCTTCATGGCAACTGGGCTGAACACACACTCGGGGTGACGGCTCTGCCTACCTGCAAAAACAATGATAACTTCCTGGGGGGGTGGTGGGCGGGGATGGCTTCAGCGGCCGCTGCCAGTCCGTAAAAATACTGCTACAATTATTTGCACCAAAAAATGGAACGTTTTTTTTGACATGTTGTAATTTCAGCCAAATTAACTCATTATCACAGTGAAACAGATCTGTGGTCTGGTGTTAATTTTTACCACGAGCTGGATATTACTTATTGCCTGTGTTGGACAGATAAATCAACTCACTAATATATTTGACTGATACTGGCCTTTAATTAAATATCAGGTGTAGGCCAGTCACGATTATAAAATAAAATACTGGATCGTCACGGACAGTTAGAAAACGGATTATAAAACCTGCAGTGACATTTATTTCATTTTTATTCATTCATTTAGTCTTTTAATACATTTTGTGAATTTATTCTTCGTTTAAAAGCAGCGACGTATCTCAGACTTTTCAGTATCCTGCCGATTCAAGTGATTTCATTAGCAAATGATTGTAAGGTAGCAGCAGGGGTGGGAAGTGGCTCATCACCATCATTACTGCAACAAAGTCACCTGTATTTTAAAAAACAACTTATTTTCAACTGGAATAAAAATTTTGTGCTCCTACGCTTGGATCACTGGAAGAGTTAGAAGCAAGTTGACTCACAGAAAGTGTTTGAACACCATACATTAAGAATGAATGAAAAACAACTTTCAACTGATTCAATTTTAATAAAAGTGAAGTGATTTTGACTTCAATTATATTTGCACAGTTTATTTTCCCTGTACAGAGCCTCAGTGTATCAACAGTATTAGCTGTTGTTCTGTTGTCGGTCAAACTCGCAGAGACCAAGACGGCAACCAGACTGAAATTAGTGCTGATTAATTGATTAGTCAACTGACAGAAAATTAATTGAAAACAATTGAGGTGATTGGAGTCATCCATCAAACAAAGAGCTTGACAAGCGGAACCAGTGAATGTTTCACTAAGGATCTGCTGCTTTTCCTCTGTTTAACACCATTGAAAAATGAAATGATTTGGACTTTAAGAAACTGCGATGGCCCCTTTTCTCTGACTTTTAATGCACTGGACGATTTATTGGTTATTGGAAAAAAACATCAATCGATTCATAACCTAGTTAATAATATTTATTGGATTAATATGTAATTTAAATGAATGAAGGGAAGGCTGACTCATTCACTGATAAAAGGAGCAGAACACTCCTCCTCTGAATTGCCCCCATTTTCTCACACAAACACGAACCCCATTGTCGTCATGCATTTCCCGTTAAGACTAATTTATGTTGCCTTTAAGTAAATAAATAGATTGTTAAGCGATGCATCCACTAGAGGGCAGCTCAGTTTCTAGAGTTTCTGACGACAATAAACATGGCAAAGGTGGAGGAGGTTCTGATAATCAATCATATCTTTGAAACAGATGAGAGAGTGTTTCTAACAAACTCGAAGTCTCTCCGAGAAAGATTTAGCCAATTTCTTCCATGGAACCATCGCCTACACTGCCCCCCAGAGTTTGCGGTGGTATTGCCTTGTTTCTTCTGTTTTGTTCATATTAATAAACTTTAAGGAAACGTACACAAATACGGACAAAATGAGCATAAATCAGCCTTAACCTGAATCTTAACCATCACAAGTCCCAACTCTTATCCCAATTATAACCCATACTCCCAAACACAACCCTAAAATTAAGTTTTAACCCATAAAGTCGATCTTCAAAATGCATATAGCCCTAAAACAAACACACAAAACGACTCAGCACCCTTTACCTCTCCCTCAGAGCGAGGCATAAATGAGCGGAGTGACAGACACAGAGAGCCGATGGGCCCCGTCCCTTGAGAGGGGAAACGCACTCATCCGTACTGATCTTAAAACAACAACCTCCCTCCTTCCCTTTCTTCCTATCCATCTCTCCCTCCATCTCTTTTCACCCTGACTCTCAACCTCCCTCTGGCCTCTCCCCTATAGCCTCCTCATGTATCTCATAAACCTCCTCTTCACTTCCTCATCCCTTGTTCGTTTCCATTCGCCACTCCTTATTCATCGCCGCTTTTGTTTGTGGGAATTTTGTTTAATTGCTCGGTTGTTGCTCGCTGTTTGTTCCTGTTCCCTCTAATGCTGCAACCCGACATCAGTTCTCAGCCCCTCATCAGTAAACGCTGCTCGTTCAAACATTCATCTCCCGCTCTCCTTCATTTGATCACATTTTCATGTCGCACTTAATGTCTCATAAATATCCAAGATGCATCTCTGACCCTCTTCTGGTTTCTAGTACAATCACCTTCTCTTTTCTCCTCTCTCATATTTCCTTTCCCTTCTTCACTCTTTACTAGAGCTGAGCGATTTAAAGAAAATGTCATATGTCCATGCAGATTAAAATCAAACACTGTGTCTGTACTTGTGGTTTATGTAGAATAATACGGTAGATTTTGACTTAACTACTGCAGATATTGTTTGAAAGTATTGATTTTACCCTGCCTTTTAAAGAAAAAAAACCAAAACAACTTTACTAAATATTATTACCTCCGCCAAGGAAGTTTTACCCTCACCCCATTTGTTTGCTTGTTGATTCATTTGTTTGTTTATCTGCAGGATTATGCAAAGATTACGTAATGGATTTCCACGAAACTTGTGGCAGGATGAAACATGGGACACCCACGACATGTTTGGCACAGATCAAGACGACGGAAACATGAATATTTTACATTTTCTATGGCTTTCTTTAACATTTTCACTCATTTCCCAGAAAACATTGCAGTGATGTTGATGAAACATGCAATAATTCTTCCACTATGGAGATTATTAATTCATAATCTGCATTGTTTTGTTGTTTTACAAAGCTTGATTGAAAAGAAAGGGACTGTTGTCTACTTACTGAAATAATACTTAGATATTATGGCGGTGATATATTCGACATCAATGAATAATGTTCAAATTTGATCTTTATATTTAAATCTGACGTTATTTGAATTATAATGAGAATGAACTTGGCCAGTTATCTTGGTATTAATGTGAAGCTGCTCATACGTTGGGTCTGATCATGTTTTGAAATGAGCCCCAATGGTCTCCACTGTCCCTGGTCGACCGATAACTTCTGACACTGACATGATGAACTGCTTCACAGTCTTAAATCCTGGAGGTCAGCTTAAAAGTATGCTATGATATGCTTTTACTGCACCACTTACAATAAACGTCTCATGTATAAAATAAATGAGGTGGATCTTGAGTGTTGCTATGACGATACAGTTTGAAAGAACCTTTTGGATGAAGCAAAAACTTTCACAGGAAATATAAATATACCTCAACTTCATCCCTAAACTATAATGTCATTAAGTGTTTGGCAGATACCTCCACCTGAACAATCCTTAATATGATTTTTCAACATCAATATTCAGACATTATTCTCTGACCAATTATGAAAATGTCAGACAATATTAAGAAAAGTGAGCAGAACAAAAAAAGCTGGATCTGCCTCATTTATCACATCGTACCAAGATTTAATTGATTGTTTAATGATCCCTAAGTTTGGTGGAAAATCAGCTTTTTACACAATTCTACTGATAAAAAGACAAAGAAACAAACACTGGTTATATTATTATACAAATACAGTCTGTCTGTCACTTTGGTTCAGTAATTCTTATACATAATTATATACTTAATTATATCTATATATTATAATTGTGCCACATTTACACCCATATACTAACAAGCCTCCAGCTAACTGACTGAAGGTGACATGACGTGGTCCGCCACATTAATTACGCAGAGAAAGACTCACAACTCCATTTTTTCCTGATTCAAAATGAAACAGTGGTGATTCATCCTGAAGAAAAACAACTTTAAATCGTGTACGCCAGCACGCAGCTAATTAATCCCATAGTAATCACCAAGAAATAGTTGTTAGATGTTTGGTCATCTCTCAGAATTAAAGTCAAGTAGCTCCAGCTGAGTCAATCTGCCACCAACAGTAGTCGTCAGAGTTTGAGATGAATGTTTGTGAAGCCTCCCCTCAAAGACGCTTATTCACGAGAGGTTATGATTCATGTATTCTATATTTATAACTGTAACTTGTTGTTCAGCTCCAGCTCTACCTACTGTATCCTGCAATCATTCCTTTCTCTCTCTTTTTCCCTCCTCCCTCCCTCACTCACGCTGCCCTATTCCACTTAAGAATCAATTTGGGACAGAGGTTCTCTGCCGGTGCCCTTAGCTTTCATTGTTTTCCCGTCCACATATAAAATGGTGTGCAGGCAATCTGCACGAGCCCGGTTCCCATCTCCACTCCAGCTGAGTGAGAGAGCTTTTCTCCGCTCGACGACACTGCTGAGACGCCACTGACGCAGTCCAGCGTTTGACAAATGAGCCAGCAAATTGACTTCTCTGAGCATTCCCAACAACAAAGGCAAAACAAAACAAATCTCGCTTAACTAAATGCCGGATGAAATGGCGCAATAGAGCGCGCAGGCTATTACAAATGATTCTACTCGTGCACTCCATCTCTGTGCTCGCACCATCTTTTTCTCTTAATCTCCTCTTATTATTTTTTTCTCTCTCTCACCCTCCTTCCTCCTCACGATTTTCTCCTGTTTCCTTGTGGTTTGTGCCCCAGACGCACATTGACCCACGCGCTCTGGACCCAGTTGGGGGCCTTGTTTCTCTGCATCGCTCCGCTGCACATGACTGACGTTCCCCTTACGGGAGGAGGAGGAGGAGAAGAAGAAGAAGGGAGGTATGGAGGGGAGAAAAAGAAATAAGTCAGTCAGTGGAAAACAGGGCAGCCCTGAGTTCAGGGAAGGAGGGAGACTGTGTGTGAATGTGATTCATGATCAATGGTGCTTCTCCAATTACATTCCAATTAAAGGCGAGTCTCGAGCACAGCTCTAGTACACCGCACCGCAGAGGAGCTTTTGACAGGCTTGTATCCTGTCCTCATAACAATGGCTGTCTATGCGGGGATAAGCTCTCTCACTCACCAACTCTCAACGTACACACACTTTCTTTATCTATCCATCCGCAAACATTTATGTGCCTGCAGAAGAAAAATGCCCCTGCCACTGAAATGAATGTGGCTTTATTACAGTCAGATTAAGAGCAGTTCAAAGGGCTAATGCCCACTATTACATCAATGCTGGTTTAACACCGCCTTACACTCAACAGTCAATAAAGAGCAAGAGAGATGGAGGGAGAGCAGTGGACCAGAACCACTGGGGATAAAGACAGCGACGGGAAAGAGGGAGGAAGGAGAGCAGGAAAAATAAAAGAAACGTTAGAGAGAGGAGTGAAGCGTGACAAACATGGACCACAGCATTAAGCTTGAAATGATTCCAATTACACTCTTGTGATTGATTAGATTGTTGCATTGGTTAGATTAGGCCTGGCAGAATATAAATCACAATGAGAGTGTGAATGTGGATCTAAACAACAGCTGGACGTGGAGAAAGAGACACATCCAGTACAAGGAAAACAACGCAGAGAGAGCTGAGAAGCACAAAAACACATCAACAACTCAGTCTGTGCACTGGGGGAGAAGAACACTATAGAGCTGTGTAGCAACCCTCGGTGCGTTTCTCAGTAATATGTGAAACTGTCAGGTTCTGATAATCAAGTTGTTCAGATTTTCAGGTTTATTTATAAGACAGATCCTGAAATGAAGAAACTGGAAACGCTGCTCATTTTGCTTTATTTTTTATTTCAGGCAAAGTGGCTATTCACATCAAATATTAAACTGATGCGTTTCAGAACTCTGACAGTTTTACAAATAATGAAATAAACTACTTCAACCACACATCATGTTATATAGAGATGAAAGCTAGTCATTTTTATTTTTTCATTTGAAACTATTACTTCCACTAAAATGAACTTTCACATAGGGTTTCAGCTAATGATTATTTTTATCATCAGTTTATCTTGATTAATCAATGAGAGACGAGTCAATCAAATGTCATAAAGTCATGCATCAGTTGGCAGCAGGTTAGCAGCGTTTATGGTTGCTGATGTTAAAGCTGATATAGAAAAGACGTTTATGTTTTGAGAAAATCCTGTTGATTTTCTTCTATTTACATTCAAAAACTTCTTAATTCAAGTTCACCCTATATACATTTGGTTGTAAGTGCGTTTTCTTTACATTAACATTATTTATATTTTCTTGTGACTTGTAATGACTTGTGGCAATCTTTTCAGTTTCAGGCAATGTACACCACAGACTATATTGTGCTCTGTGACAGTTCTGTCAAGGACAGATTCAATGATACAATATTAAGCCTCGATTAAATCTTATTGACAAATATTTTACTCTCTTAAATTGGGATCAGCATCACTGTTCAATAATCAAAAATCAATAAATAATTTGTTATCAATACAGCTGCTGATTATTTTCCTGCAATTTACTCATTTTGATGTTTGAGCTCGTTTTTCTGTGAAATCCAGAATTCTGTTATCAGCGGTGAAACTAGATCTTTTTTCACCTGTAGCTAGAGGTTAAAATCATTTTATGAGGGAGGCGTAGTATTAACACACACACACTGTAATTTTGCACTTGGACTGAATATCGTTGGATTTTAAGGATTTAATGTTCTGCCTGCTTCACACCTGAGCCGATGATTAAAATCTAAATGTTGAGATTCTTATTGATTTAATGATGAAACTTCCTCACTCTCAGTAAACAGCAGAACGGCACAGCAGACTGAAATTGTATATAGCAGCACAGTTAATTATCCCGTGTTACATGGGACGATGCATTATTAAACGTGTGCGAGCAACATGAGTCAGTGTTCTCCGGCCCTCTGGGACATTTGGCTCAAACGGCTCCGTCGTTGCTGATCAGAAACATGGACACAGGCTGCGTTGGGGAGGAAATCTCAGCCGGTTTCAGCCGGTCGGTTGCAGTTTAAGGCCTGTATTGATTCCCGAGAAAGTTAGGAGACTTCTGACGAACCCCGGTGTAAAACCAGTTCGATCAGCTTCCTCTCCTGCGGCCCCTGGGTACGATTCATGCTGGGCAAAGGGCCTTGAACCACCTAGACTCGCGGCTGAGAGCGAGCTGGACATGTTCCACTCTGTCGAGCGTCACACTTCACAGAACAGGTGTCAATCTTCACTAACCCTGACAAACAACAGGAAATAATCTCTACCCGACCTGTGTGATAATAACCTGTAGCTAGATCTCCACAGATAGGTGCATTGATCTGGGATTATTAAACACATCTTGTGCAGAGCATGCATGAGCAGCCAGAAGTGCTGGAGCTGCCCTGTCGTTACGGTATTCTTCCTCCAGACGAATGGGCACCACATGTGGCAACCTAATTCATGAATTAAGGACAAGCCTACTTAATATGGTAATTGTGTCCTTTTAAATGAATAATCCATCATTTTCTGTCAGTGCGTTAGTTAAAACAGTGTCTTTGTAGCCTGGAATAATGACTAAAACAGTATTAATTTTACATCTGCTGCTTTGCTTTACTTGTTTCCTGCAGGTGCCTCTTCATTCCCTCTCATCCCTTCACTCCTGCTCTTCCTCCGCTCTCCTTAAATTAAATTAAATCCAATTGCCCTGAACACAAATCGCTCGGTGGGCATGACGTACGTTCGTGTGAACACAAACAAAACAAATTGAGCACGGAAACAATACGTGTGAGCAATACGCAGTGATTATGAACAGAATTAAACCTGTAATCCTTTGAATGTGCGTAGAACAATTAGAGAGTGAATAGGTTTGACGAGCAGGTGTTGGGTTGTTTTCTGCCCTCCCTGCTGTTTTCAGGGTTATGACAGGTGGCGACAGGCTTTACGCGCATATCGGTGCCACTCTCCAGAGGGGCTCGGAATTATCGTAAGACCCGTGTTCCCATTTAGCGGCAGTTTGTGCACAGCCAGTGTTCTCCGGTGAGGGCCAAATCATCCTCTCTGACAGAGACAAACAAATACACCCACGTTCTCAGGGCTACATGTAAATACGGTGACACTAACCCCAGCAACTCGCTGCACAGAACAATGGACGAGGCGTACATAAACATGGCAGCCTCTTCAATTGACATCTTTTGGTGCATCCCACAATGCAATTTGCACCCCACGCACTTGCTCCATTCTTTGCAAATAATTACCTGTTGTACTGAGTCTGTCCGCGTGTGTGTGTGTGTGTGTGAAAACTAAACTCCCAGCAGCACAGAGAGACATGTGAGCACACTTTAGGCATAATGCTGAAAGCAGCAAAAAAAGGGAAAAAAGAAACTGCACACATAATGGGGGCAGATGGACATTTTGAGTCATATGCAATACTGCAATCTGTTCCACTTGCTTGCAGTGTGCACAGCAGTCACTCTCTACAGACGAAGCTGCTAAGTACATTATTGCATTGTAGTGACTTCCGACTAACAAGGAGGAGATCTTCTCTTACAACCGAGGGAGAGTGAAGCTTCAAAAACTACAGCGAGCAGAGTTTGCTTTTTATTCAACCAACAGTTTGAGACTATTGATTTTTTTTGTCCATGTGGTGTTTCCCTGTGTGTCTCTAACTTAGCTGCGTGTAGATTAATTGGAGGCGCTGCTGTGTGGTGGCACTCGACTCCATCCCTCACGTTTGCAAACCCTCGTTTCTCTCCAGCATGAGCTATATACTGAATCTTCATATTACGCCATCCACATATCTTAGATTTCCATGCTGCTGTTTTATTTAACCCTACTGCCAGACGACATTAATAAGAGTCAGACTGCATTCACACTCAAATAATAAAATTATGAGTTCCATTCCTTGCAAATGCGTCTTTCAAAAGACATTTATATATTTTTTTTTTCTGCATACATACAGGCACAGGACATATGTGTGTGTGTGTGTGTTTACACATGAAGATCATGGTTATGAGTTAATGCAAACATCTGTATAATGTGGGGAACATCTGTTGTCATTATGATGTCATCTGGGTCATCTTGGATTGAGCTTGTGTTGCAAAAATGCATAAAATCTGCGTTAGAAATGGAGTGTGCAGAGTTTATTAAAGTTTGCTGTCAAGTTGCGTTATGGGCAATGTAGGACCCAGTTGTTTTGCATATTGAGTTGTGTTTTTTTTTAGTACGATGGTGCATGTGCTGACTCATTCCTTCAAGTATGTAGTCGTGTTTTAATTTGAAAGTTCATCTCAGGAAAACAATTCCAAGATGAGCTCATCGAGTCCATCCTCACCTCCTCCATCACTGTGTGACACGCTGCTGCCACTGCCAAGGACAAGGCCTGACTGCAGCGCCTCATTCCCTCTGTGGAGAAGGTGATCCGCCGCAGCCTGCCTCCCCTTCAGGAGACGTACATTGAACATTCATCAAATTATAAATATCTATCGTTCATATTGCATCTTTCTTTAATATGTTTAGAATATTTTCATACTGTTTCTTATTTTTATGCTTACACAAACACCACAGAAAAGTCATTTTATGTGTAAACGTACTTAGCAGAATATGAACTCTGATCTCAAGTTATTAACGTTAATTGCTCTGCACCCCCACCCACCCACCCTCACATATGTCTGTCTCATTACTGTCCTCCCTGCACTGGAACAGAACGATGCCACTGGTCGTCTAACGTGAGCATAATTCCTAAGGACGCTGAGCTGTTTTATGTTATTCCCAGAACTGTTTGCCGCAATGCTAAAAGGAGCCCTTTCCACCCACCATGAAAAATTTACCAAATACCCAGATCATTTATCATAATTTATACCATCAGACAGCTGCAGCAAATACAGATGTTGTGTTTGAACATCTTCATTTGCTGGAGTGTAGTTCTGCTGCATCTGTGATGGTGAGTAAATGGATCAATTAAGTCATTGTATATTGAGTCCGCACACACACACACACACACACACACACACACACACACACACACACACACAGACACACACGCACACACTGTGGTTAAATATATTCTGTTCCAGTTGAACAGGCTTTCAGGGAAAAGCAGGTGATGCAACGTGTCTGTCTGACAGGTTCAGTGTGGTGCACAGCTTGTGTTCATGTATGGTACAGAATGGCCTATAAACTGTCAACTTGTGGCAGGGCGGCGTGTGAGGCCGACAACATGTGCTGTTGATTTTTCTCCAGCCACCTTCAACTTCCTGAGGCACAGAACAGTTTTGAAGGCAGGGCTGAAAGAGGGCAGAGAAATGCAATTACTGGTAAATAGAGACTCCCTGCTACTGCAAATTTATCCAGGGTCCAGAAATTATTCCTCACAGGGTTGCGAAAGGTGTGTGTGTTTCTGTGTGCGTGCCAGTGTCTGTGGGTGTGTGTGTGGGTGTGTGTCTCACATGGTGTGAAACATTGTGGCGGTACCATTAAAGCTTATCAGACTCCAATGGAGCTGCCAAGCTGTGGTCGGCTCTCTCCTCTCCCCCCTTCCATGGTGTCTCTGAGTGGCTGTGACTGCCGGCTGTTGCCCACTCACGCACTCCCACTGACCCCCGCCGGGTGTCGGGCAGAATGGCAAAAAGCCTTTGGCAGCTTGATTCTCTATCCTTTACGGACAAGTCAGTCTAATCCAATTCTCCCAATTCAGCGCTAATAACAGCTGGATAGGGTGTCCGAGTCGGTGGCTGTGATAATGGCACTGGTACATTTTGTGCCACGTTCTCCTGCCATCTCCTGAAACCTTGTGCCCTTTTTTTTTACCAACTATTTTCTTACTGCCGCAGCTTTCCTCCAGCTCAAGTCCCCGCTCACAGTAACCGCTTCTCTTTTTAACACTCGCAAGAGAGTGACTTGTAATGACTTGTGGCAATTGTGACAATCTTTTCAGTTTCAGGCAATGTACACCACAGACTATATTGTGCTCTGTGACAATTCTGTCAAGGACAGAACAGTAAGAATGAAACTGTGAAGAAGTGGGCAGGCAGTCAAGGGATTCACTGGTTATCAATACATATAGTGCTGTTGAGCTTTTTCTACTGACGAATATTAATCAACTGTCACTTCGCTGCATCTTGCGATTGATTAAAGGCGCCTTTTATTTACAACAAACACCCAGGGGTACTGGAAACATCTATTCTATGCTGGCAGTAACATCATTTTAATTTAAACTCAGAAATCACATCTACATCGTTACTTAACTTAATAATTTGGTGATTGGTACATATCCTTCAAGCTCGTCCTGAAAAACAATCTTCTCTATTTTAGCCTCTCAGATCTACCTTGTCCACAAAGTACAATAAGAGAATGTGATGTGTGTCAGTGGCTCTGGTGCAGAAACATACCAACAACATCTCATTACAAAGCATCTGTCATATCAACAATACACACAGCTGTTTACATGCATTTAGTTTTTTTTTTGTTCAACTGGTACTCTGGTATCTGAATCAATATAAGAAAAGGAAAAATGTTGTCAGAACATCTCTAGGGTAAAATATTCATAAACGCAAGATGTATTCTTGTTTATAAGTCACCTATAAAATAAGTGATCAATAAAATGTGAAAAAAAATGCAACTCAATGACATTTATATGTAAACGTTGCACAGGACATCTCGTATAGAGTATATAGCGATTTCACAGAGGTGCCTGTAATGACAACAAATGGCAATAAGGTGTTTACAACCTGTTTTTCAATCACAGATGTGAGATGTGCAGGGAGCGTGGTTGCCAGTTCTGCTAATGAAAGCCGAAATCTGCCCGGCGTTTTCTCCAAGTGCAGAAAAATGGTTTTGTTCAGGTGCAAAACAATCCTGCTTCCATCTGTTCTTGATGGATTTCACATTGATTTTTCATCACTAACAAATTACAAACAGCTGCTTGACATGTGCACAAACCCATTTCTTTGAATAGATTTTATGTATATTGTATAAATATCGTAAAAAAAATTACTACATTTAGTTTTAGTAGCACTGGTGCACTCACAGTCAATACAGGGGGATCGTTACAGACGGAATGGAAGTCAAATGTCTATTTTATGTCGTTCAAAATACAGTTATAGCTTCACCTCTTTCTCTTAGGACTTAGACTTTCTAATAGATTTTCAAGGAAACTGTTAAATACAAAAACAAAAACTTCTCATATCTCGTACATCTACATTCTGCAGCCCTCAACAAGACGAGAGCGATAAAAGAAAATCAAAGAATAGATTAAAATCACTGATAAAATATTTTCCAATTAAGTTTCTTAATCCCAGCAGTCTGAGCTGTAATATGTCTATTTCTAACAGGAGAATTCCCCTGGTGGCGTCAGCTCCTTCTTGGTTACTGTACTGTAGCACCCTCAAAGAACATAAGCCGTTTAACAGTCTTTCGAAAGACTAAATTCCCTGTTTCATTAGTGAACCTGCTCACTCAGCCACCATCACCGTGACTGGGGAGTCAACATGATGCGTCCCCCTTGGCTCATCACACACATTCATCAGATGTCTGCCAAAAGTCTGCGTACGTACAAGATGTGCTCCATGCATTATTAATTATTGTGTGTGTGTACAGTATGTGTGGTGTTTTTCCTTGTGTGCAGAGTCAAATCATTCTGTGCACGTTCATCGATGGTGAAGTCCATCCATCTTTATTTAAAACCAGTTATATTTGTATTTGTCTGAATTTGCAAATATCTTTCACTGTATTTGAAGTAGACGTGCAGCTGATGGACAAGTACAAGTTGCAAAGAGCGAGTCTTCGACTATTCATGGACAAACTATGATAAATAATAAATAACTCAGTAAAACTAAGACGTTTTTAGACTTGAAAATTGGGTCTGGACATTTTGTGGAGTTTGCCTTTCACATATGTGGAAAGCAGCAGGAAATTGTGCAGGTCAAATGCGTTCGCAGGACAATGAAACATTCAGGTGAGGGGTGGCACAGAGGGAGAGCATGAAGGAGGCGGGATGTGACGTATACATTCCAACTGATTTCCTTGCTTGAGAATTTTAGACATTGCTCCGCCAACAGCTCTTAAATCTCCTTGTCTTTTCAAGTTCAACCTCTTTGTCTGCATCTTGAAGTATGGCGCCTCTTTTTCATCCTGAGATATTTGTATTCTCCAGTCGGTCGTTTTTAAGGAACATACATTTTAGGACATTTTCCTGCTCTATTCTCACATGGGCTCACTCTGACATTTTCCAAGGCAGCTGGCATGGAAAACTTCTGGAAAATGTCCAGAGCAGCTGACTTGGATATTTGCTTTCTAACAAACAGTCCCTCTGGAAAATTTCAGGAAAATGTTGGGATTTCAGTACATTTCTGAAAACAGCAGTGACAGGAGACCCATCACTTCATAGTGTAAGAACAGTCTAGTGTTGCTTACAACAAATTGTCTTTGCAATGTTTTTGTTTTGGCATTCCCAAGAATCTAAACTGGAAGAATAAATAAGGAGATGAAAATTTGAAATCATGATGAAGGCGGGTTTGTTTCCTTTAGTTGGAAACAGGAAGTCGTCGAGGGTGGAAGTGAGATCAAAGCATCAATCGATCCATCGCGCCTCTGATTAATTAATCTTTTCTCAGAGACGTTCTCATTAATGACTATGAGTGCCACTAGCTGCTTCCACTGTGTCTC
Organism: Paralichthys olivaceus; assembly: GCF_024713975.1. NCBI lineage: Eukaryota > Metazoa > Chordata > Actinopteri > Pleuronectiformes > Paralichthyidae > Paralichthys > Paralichthys olivaceus. Next base: position 6,392,453 of record NC_091112.1, read on the forward strand.
CATCATTAATTAAATAAGAATGAATATCTCAACCATCTGCCACAGCGCAGGTTCAAATCACGCTCAAATTAAATCGTAAAACACAAATCCTATCCTCGATATTACAGCCTGGTATTCAAACACTATCATCAATACTCTGAATGGCTGATTAATACAATGTTAGTGCTTGATTGGCAACATTATGGTAAAGACACGGCCCTTTAAGCGGAATCTGTTCTGAGGAGCGGATGTGTATGTGCTAATTTTTCATATTACCTTGACTGTCAGCATCAGGCCATACATGCCACACGTCGTTGACGGGGTCATGCATTTTTCATAAGGTTGTACATGTATTTTAATGAGCAGGGCTGATGAGGTGTGCCACATCGGCATGAAGGAAAGCCTTCAACCCTCCCTCTCATTCACCGCGTTGCTCACAACCCGTCAGTCAACCACTCCAAGGCCTCCAAACGTCTGTCTCCAGTAGTATCCTCGAATATCAATCACACCGAAATCTTTGCATATTTTCGTGGAATAATTAAGAGGAGATTGCAACGTGGTGCAGACGATCAATCTGCAAATCAGTGGACCAGATTAAATCCAAATTCCGACTCTGTTTCGCAGATGGCAAACTAAACAGCCTAAACTGACAGAGACGCGTTTGGATGGCAAGCTGGATACCCCCCTGCCGTGTGGAGGAGCCCATGTCAGTGCCTGTGTGTAATTTGAAATTAATGGGACGGTAAAACTTTTAATTCAAAATCCCAGCCTTGGGGACAAACACATTTGCATACAAATGAACACAATTTCCTGTTTGTTCGGTATGCAAATACAAAAGAAGGAACTTACGGAGGCGCTGCCAGAGTCAAACAAGCACCGCGACTCTCGCCCAAGTGCAGAAACCGCAGGCACCCAACCGAGCACTTCAAACACAGCTCTGTTTGAGATATCAGACTATGGTAGGGCTGAGCCAAGATCATCCTGAAGGACTGCACAGTCTTGGGGGACTCAGAGTAACCTTTCTTTCCTCATCTCATTTACACCTGGAAATAACAAGTGAGGTGAGTCTTCCTGCAAACACTGGAGGCAATTAAACGCTGCTGATCTGAGGTGAAGGAAGAGCGAATGATGCCCATCCCAGGGGCGGAACGCGGCTGAAATGCAAAAGAGCAAAAAATGGAATCATTTCAGTGTAATTAACAAATTACACCACTTTTAGACCTTTCACTGGGAAACACTGTGAGAGCTCAGAGAGAAATATTAGTATTAATTGCAGGTTTTTCCGCACAAAAGGGCTGAGATAAGCTTTTTGAATAATGCAAAGAATTCAAGGAATCTGTCCTCTGTGGTTTTTCAATAGAGGTTGTGGAGATGCTCTGAATGTCAATGACACTCAGGATATGAGGCTTCGATCTGATAGCGCACAATTCATCACTGTAAACATTAAGTAGACAGAGAATGGAGGGGACTTGTTTGCATTAACATAAATGACTGGCGTGCTGGATGAGGAACAAACCTCCAGCTTGTTAATTCCAGCGTCCAGGGCCATGTGCTTGCCAGGTTGGATTTGGTTCAGATGCTAAACAGTGCACTTAATGCCACAGTGTGTTATGTTTGTGTTGTATTGGACGTGGCTAACTGAAGCAGGCATTACTTATTTGCAGACACACATTCCAGTCTTGGCCAGAATCGCCTTTTTTTCCCTGGGAGATGTGGTCACAGAGACGGTCGCACAGCCGCACCACCACACGCTAAATAGCAGGATTTGTAATTAAGTCTTGGGTCATAACAGAAATGACCCCAGACATCGGGCGATGTTGAAAAAACAAGCCATTTCCCAATGAATTCTCATTAGTAGGCGCTGCAGCAGCTCCCCATGTACAATTCTCCCTCGGAACTCTGAAGGTGACACAGCAGTTACAGTGGACTTTGATGGGGCACTGGGGAGCTGTACTTCATATCACAGGACTGCTTCCTCTGCAGAGTAAAAGGTTTCAACAATCAGCAGCTGCAGCCTTTTGGGAGGGAGGAAGGAAAATCTTCCTTCTCTGGCAGGGGCAGGTGTTTTCTTTTTTTCCCGTCATGATTTTTACACACGGCCGATTGGTAGATAGGCGCCGCTTCTCCGCCAGTAAACGAAAGATAAACCTCCTCCAGATCATTCCTGCTTGCCTCAGATATAATCCACTCCCTAAATCATTAATTAATAGAGTTTGCATCAACAGTAAATTTTGCAGAAGCCTCTGTCATTGCCGCCTCCGTGTCTCACAGCGGCACTAAATCTGTGGGTTAAGGAGTCTTCGGAGCCAAGGTTTTGAGGACACTGCAGAGAAGTAAGGAACAGCTTCAATGTGTCATCAGCTCATTAAAAGTGAAAAACGAAATGTGTCTGCAGATATGTGGAACGTGCTCGTCTGACGGGTCAGATGCGATCCAGGAGCCTCGGATCCTCCGGCCCCGGGATGGAAACTGGTGTCTGCACTGCTGGGCCTCTAGTTACCAACCGGCCTGATCACATTTCGTATTCACTCGCCGACTGTGGGGCTGATTAAATCTGTATTTAATTGGATCAGATCTAGTCGTGATGGAGCGCTCCCCCCGGCGTTTAACCCACGGTCCTCTGTCAAGTGAGAGGGGGAAAAAATACTGTGGGGGAATTAGGAGCGGGAAATGAATACCAATGATAGGCTGTGCTAATAGCCAGAGCAGGAGGGACGGACCACACCTGCAGGGCTTTACAGCGAGGAATCAGAGATACCGGCTTTTCTGTCCGTGTGTGTGTGTACATGTGTGTGCACAGCCCCTTTCTTTCTTGATTAGTTAGACATTGTCTTATTCAGGTCACAGAAATACTTTTCTGTTTGATTAGCACATTAGAGATACTAACTCGACAGCGTTCAAAAACTTTCCCCAAATCAAAATGATAATCAATTTGTCATGATTACTCTACATGTGTTGAGAGGCAGAGAAAAATAAGTGGAACAAGCAAATTGGCATAATTTCTCAACAGCCAACACAATTATCAGAATTATTCCCCGACTATCTTTATCTGAGTCTGAACTGTGTGTGCATGTGTGCGCTGGAAGATGTAAAGTATCGTCAAGATGGTGTGATGATCTTTAATGATGTGTGACTTTGCTCAAAGCTACAGAGCAAAGAGTAAACAAGAAAATACTTACGTGAACCTTACTCCATCAGGAATTGTGTATGAGTGTTGGACATATAATTGGCCCCTCTGTGTAAATTGTGTCCATCTTTTTTTTTCTCTTTGATTCGGAAAAAAAACCTAGACATGCCGCTGTTTCAGAGGCATCATATAAACTGCTGGATGTTTAACTCTTTGGTATCTCAACTTGTTTACACAGATCACTCTTGTATTTACAGCAGTGGCCCAAAGTCCCAGAGAAGCAGGGTTACACAAACAGTAAAACCAGGCCTGTATCACCGGCCATCAAACAGCCTCACTCGTATGATTAAAAGTTTATCACCTTGCTCAAGGGCAACTTGATGGTAAATGTTGAAATATGGTGAAACCTCTTGATTTCAAGGCTTCACGCGCTGAGGTGTGGACGCTGCTCTAGACAAGAACATCGGTGATTGATCATTCTGCCAAGTTATTTTCAAAGATAACTTTTTTTTAACTTCTAATGCTAATATTGAGAAAAAGTTTCTAGGTGGCAGATACACGATGGTTGAGGTGAGAGAAACAATGATCTATGGTTAAGGTATTAGATTACAAAAAGATGTGGAGGCCTTTGACAGAACCCAGACTCTGGAACTGAACGTTGGTATTGGATGATAAAGTTTGTGTCTCCTTGAAATTACACTACATACTATGTTCACTATTTTCTATTTTAGTTATAAAACGCATCACATTTGCTACGCATGCACTTGGCGTCCACTCTTATGGAAACAGCTGACCCTGTTTTTGCGTTTTAGTCTGGACGGTCAAACCCTCAGACATTTGGAAACAATGGCGTGGACGACCACTAGCGCTTCCTGATTGAATCTGATGAACTTGTGGGGAAGCAGATGTAAACAAAATAGAGAAGCCTGGTCAACACAGATTATCTATTCACATGAGATTTTAACTGTCAGTTATAAACTTTGTCATTTGCCGTTAGCCTCAGAAATGTTACTGTTGCCTGGCAGCACAGTCAGCTGGCCGGTCCCTGCGCTTCTTTCATTGGCTGTTGTGGTTCTACTCAAAAAGTACTGGAGTATATGTTTGGTAATCATCGAGGCGGTTCAGAGGAATCTTCAGGCTGTTCCCGAGGTTTAAGAACGGCTCAGTAACTCCTCAGACAACCTGGGCCGAACATTGTAATCAACCACGACCAAGGTTCAAGGCTAAATCGCTGTCGTCTGTTGGAGAAACTCTTGCACCAAATGTTTCGTCATCACAGTAGTCAGGGGTGCTGCTGTGTCTCCGCTATACTTTACATCACCACCACTATCTTCTCTACAAAGTTTCATTTTACTGGCCTCCTTCCATCGCTCGTCTCTGTCGAGGCCCTGAACACTGAGTGGAGGTTCCTGATTAAAGGTGTCATTCCACCAGGTGACCTTGGAGGTCAAAGGAATCCTGGGTAAATTACCTTGCACAAGGCCAGACCTATATTGAATGCCTGAGAATGAACCACAAGGTTGATTGAAAAATGGATATTTGCATACAAGACTCTGAGCAGCGGGGGCCGACAGAGCAGCAGAGCCTGGCTCCCCCGCTCAGGAGGACGAGGCAGCGCTGGTGTTCGGAGCGCTCTCTCTCTCCCCCTCTATATAAATACAATAATAATAGAAACCTAAATAACTAAAAGAAACCAGTGCTGGGTGTTTAGAATGAACTGGGCTCTGCTCATAAATAATACATGTGATGATAGATTGCTGATGAACTGTCTAATGAAGAGGAGGCAGAGGAGGTGGGGGGAGCAAGGTTTTTGCTGACGAACAGCAATTTATTTTTTTATAGATTTAAAAACTGAAACCTTGCACACACACACAGCTCGATGCAGGAATGCTAATGTCCCTGGCATTTTTGAAACTGCTGTTATCTTCCTGGCACTGCACATTAGCTGGAGATATGGTTTCCTTGGCACTAATTCACCCCCACACTGCAGGTGCCGGAGGTTGGAATCAAACCTTAATGGAAGCTCTAATTTGGCCAAAAGTTCATTCCCGTTTAGGGGAATTAAAGACTGACAATTAAGGATTATAACATGTTTTATGAGTCGAAAAATAACAAGTCAGAGTGCGGAGGCAGACATTAGGAAATTGCAACAACGCTAGAACAAGTTTCTTTCAGCAGAGACAGGATTTATGTTGACAGAAACGAGAAGTAGAGAGCTTGATGTTCCAATTTACATTACTCCAGATCAAATAGAACAAAAAATAACAAGCGGAGATGTGAATTTGATTATACACTCTCTCTCTCTCACTCTTTTTCAAGCACAAGCCACAATGTTTTTAACGACAGTCGAGGCTCCCAGGGAATAAGCCTCCTGGTATTAGATCAATTTCCACAGGAGAAATCCATCTTCTGCAGTCGCCGTGTGTCACACTTGCTTTTCCCGTCATAAACAACGACCCCGGGCTGTATATGTTATTCTCTTCTCTACATCATTTAACTCTTAACAATGTACTCTCCTGTTGTTCTCCACTGCCACTTTATGCCCATACCCACTCTGCATCTCTCTGTCATTTGCTATATGAGGAATACCACATTCATTTCCCATGATTCCTCCCCTCTTTGGTTCCTGTGTCGATGACGGGCCTGTTCTCTGCGCTGTCACTGACTGTCACCTGTGACACCGGCTTCCACGAAACGACAGCGTGAATGTTTCTCCCCTTGCATCATGAGCTAAATGAGCATCACCTCCTTCTCTCTCTCTCACTCCTCTCTCGCTGGATTTGGTTCCTCTCCTGTACATATGCCATTTACACAGACACACACACACGCACACACACACACTAATTCCCGCTTAAGATCCCTGCACTGACAGGTGCTGGGAGGTATTTCAGTCCTGACACTGCAACAACTCAAAAATCACTGAATGTGTTTGAGTATGTGCATAGAAATAGAGAAATAAAGAAACAGAGATAGATAGATATATATGTTATTTCTAGTTGTGCCATTACATGTTACAAACACACTATCAGGTAATGTATGTATGTATATCTGTATATCCAGTGTATATAGTAACTGTGCCTGTTTCTGTCTCCTGGTTGTACAGCTGAGCCTCCAGGCTGCTTGTTCTCATACAGTACGCATGAGCAGCAGAGGAAAGGTTGAGGTCTTTAAAGATACTCCACTTCCTGACACACCATTAATATTCTCCATACGCTCTTCCTCTCCTCTACATACGAAAACGCCCCTTCCATCTCCTCCTCCTCCCATATCCCCATTTTACTCCCTTATATCTCCTTCCTCCATCTCCTTTTTTAAAACACTTCCCTCCTCCCAACCTTACTTTTCTTCTTCTTCTTCTTTTGGTTACACTTTCTCTTCCACTTCCTCCTGGGAAGTGGCACAGAATCCCTTTAAGTGCTGCAAAAGCAAATCTATTTATCATAACCATCTATCTCTTACTGTACATACACTTTATTCTTTACTGAAAGACACACACAGAAACTGCAGAGAAAATGGGAAAAGCTTCTCTCATGTGTACTTACACACTGTACTAGAAAGACAAGTGCACATGCAGCAAGTGAAGGATTTCTAAATAATGATATGTGATTCACTCTCTCAACAGCAATAGAGCGATAAATTAAAGGGAGGTAAACGGGTGCTAGTGCCCACTCTCCTCCCACACACAGCAATGCGGTTGAGCGAAGCGGTCTGCGGGGACTTCCCATTGACTCGGCACAAGGTGAGAATGGAGCAGGGACAGACGGCTGAGCGAAAACACTTCAAAATGACACGGCAGAGAGACGGACAGGGGGGAGGGCTGTCGCTCGGTGAGGCGAACACCACGGACACAGAGGAAACACAGAGGCGAGGGAGAGACTGACCGAAAGAGACAGAGAGGGCCAGGACAAGGAGACAGAATCATTACTGTGCCTTCACCTCCAATCAATAAAACAAGCATGTATGCACAGACACAAACACACACATAAATAACCAGAACAATGAAACATAAACACAACTTAAAGGACACATCATGACACACACACACATAGTGAGGGAGCACAGCAGGACATTGATATTCCATACACCCACACACACAGCATGGTAAGGATCTGGCCTCATCTCAGTGTGTCTCCCAGTTACTACGTCGGTCTAGACACAGGCTACATCCATAGTAATAGGTGTTAGTTTTAAAACAGCTTGATCCTTTTGGCCCAGCATGTAACTATAGATATACTTCCGCCAAGGCCCAACAGTCGCCTTATGTCACTAGATTTTTTTGGGGATCTGCACCATATTTTTTAAATATCAAAATGATTTCGACACAATTTAAGGTAGATTTTGCAAAATCATGCTGTGAAAACCCCCAATGAACAAAAAAATAAACACAGACGAAACCATAACCTACTTGGTGGAGGTAATAATACTCATCCATACTAACACACTTGAAAATCTATCTGCTGGAGTTACCTGGAAGCAGATTGTCAACTCTACAGTTGCAGGTTGCTTAGTTACGGAAAAAAAACTACAAATTACAGACAACAAAGGTGAAAAGTAAGACAAGGGATTTCTTGTCTTGTTCCTGTTTTTTTGCCCGTCCATAGAACAACACAAGTCCAGAGTTTTCAAACTAAATCAGGGTCATTAGCGTTTCCAAACTTCTCAGTTTTAGGCGATTAAAAATTGAATATAGCAAAAGTGATTCACTATATAACTAAAATGCAGCTGTGTGGATGTAGCCACAGTGTAGCCTGCAGCATTAAACAAGTTGTTACCATTTAGAAACTCCTTGTGGAGACATGTTCTGACATCTACTGAAAACAAAAGTACATACAAAGTACATATGCAGCCCACAGCTACTGAAAGGCAGCTGAACAAAGCAAAGAAATGACTTTACAAACAAAACACTGCAACAGATATTCTAGCCAGAGGAGAATCTGCAGAGTCTTAACAGGGGAGCTTGGTAAGCAGGTAGAGTTCTGAAGCTGCGGTAGTTTTCCTCTATAATCATTAATAATAAAGCGTTCAAAATGTAGTGATAACAAGCAGGGTGCCACTCCTTCTCGTGCCTCTTCAAATCACCCCCGGCTGTAACACATGCAAATAACAGACTGCACCGTGGAGATGTGTCTCAAAGGAACAGCACACACTGATCCGGGGGGAAAGCAGGGGAGAGGAAGGCACATCCCCTCCTCTACCCCCCATTGATGGAGGATGCCAGTGGTGAAAGATGAGTCACAAGTTGTCCATATTAATCAATGAGCGAAAATACCAGGAAGCCAAAAGAAATGCATGTATGAGTAGACAGACATGATTATGCATGCCGTAGCTCATGTATTAACCATAACTGAATTTACACATCAAGGCAGCAAATGAATTCCGAATAGATTTTTGATCCAGACCAACACGAGACCTGATTAAATGATGAGGTTGAAGATATGGCAACACGCACGGGAAGAAGAAAGAAAGAGTGTTGTGCTCCTGTGCTGTACAACTCTGATCTGATGACTTTTTATCACGTACTCAGGGCTGGAGCCAGAGCGTGCCATTGTGACAATGACCCCTTTAAAACATAAAATGTTCCATCACTGCAACCTCCCTGCACCCGCTTGTTCGCCATAAAATCAAGGGCAAAATCAAAGCTGTCAGCAGGCGGCTCGTTTTTACACTTTATGAGCCGTGTCGCTTATTTGTAACACTTACTTTGTGAGTTAGCCAAATTGCAAAATGAATCCATATGATTTTGACATTTTAAAGGTTAGTGAGTTCAGGATGTTTGTAGCTGAACAGCAGTCGAGCATTAACCAAAAGGTAAATGTTATTCCTTTTTGACAACCAAATATTAACGATTGTCTCCTTTCGCATTGCCAGTAAAATGATTTTGTCTTTCAGTTTTTTTACCCAGTGGTAATGTTCAACATTTCTAGAAACTAAGAAGCTCTTTACCATGCTGTCTAACCAGTGTTGCCTCATACACAACACGAAGGAAAATGTCACAATTGCACATTGTTCCCAAGATGATGGGTTTAACTTACCTACAATGCAATGGCTAGAATACTGAAGAGTTTTTCCTACACAATATAAAAAATTGGAGAAATTAGTTAAGTATCTAGCATAATATGTCCATATAATTACCTCTACTTTACCTTGTGTCTGTTAGCAAGATCACACAAAAGCTTGTGAAGAGGTTTATAATGACACTTGGTGGAAATGTGGTTTATGAGACAAGAAAGGAAGGATTCGATTAAGGTTGAGATTTTCCTTTTTAGACATTGTGTTTTTCCCAATTTCTATGAATTTCTTAAGAAACAGGGGCGAGGTCCGTACAATAGTGGCTTTGAGTTGGATATCTGATCTCAATATAAGTATATGCAACATGGTGGTTCAGTGGCCAGAGATATGTGCTTGCCAACTGCCCCTCTAGATTTAATATATTTTGTTGAACTGACAACACTGTTTATTGCTCCCATTGGATGGAACAGTGCTAATGGGCCAGTTGACCCCCTCCCAGACACTGTGTAATAGCTTGTGCGTACAGGTCATATTGTACAGTACACACCAACAGTTACACGCCCTCTCCAATATAGTGTTTTACTTCATAACATCACCCGGCAGAGTTTTTATATCTGCAAATGTACAAATCCAAGCAGAGCAACCCTCTAGCTTCCTCGCAAGAATATAACTTTCATTTTTTTCTAGTAGGTAGCTTCCCGTCCAATCCAATTACATCTCACTTTCAAGCTCTAAAGACTTTGCTATCATATTTGTAATAGAACAGTTTCGCTTGAAGATGTACTGATTTAAATGTTCACTCTAACAATATAAGAGGGATACATTAAGCCACCGGAGGTGGCGGTCGCTGCTGCTGAAGGGCCAAATTACTTTCCATCATTCTGGATGCACAGAACACTTGAGAGAGATTTCAATTTTCTTCAAATATTCTCATTACAGACACGACGACTGCCAAAGGGTCTCAGACCTTCATATAATTACATCTTCAATAGGAAAAATCTCAATTATAACATAATACCTAATTATTAAGCAGCCCATATTTGAAATTGCCCTCGCATGAAAGGAAAAATGGAGCCATATCATCCACTAAGCTGAGAGGACAGTTTCCACTTCTCGTAACACCGCTGTTGTTAAGCACCCAAGAGCATTAGAGGGAAGACCTGTCACGGCTCAGGACCTGTAGGGAATGAACAGAGAACAAGATATGACAGAGCACAAACCTGTGTCCTCACTTGCAGCTTTTTTTATGAAGGGACACTGATAACTCTGAGGACTCCTGTCGCTGCAAAACACCACCTCAATTGCCATACCTCTGAAGTGGCCTCCTGCTTCAATAACACACTAAATTATTTTTGACCAACTGCTGTGGCTGCCTTATCATTTTCTAGGCCGTGCGCGGCAACAACGCCCATTTCCAAAATAATCAGACTTCAACCAGTGACCCTCCACCTATCAACAGCTCTGATCTTTTTCCTACATGGCAGCCATTTCCATCAAAGCAGCAATGTAATTTCCCAGTGGGTAACGGGCACGGCAGTGCACACTCCCAGTGTAATGCACTGTGGAGCTACCATTCAGAAGTAGGAAAGCCTTCTTTGTAGAAAGCATTTGCATTCAAATCATTAAGTCTGAAATTGGTTCTACCTGTCTGGGATCAGGACTATCTCCTGTGGGTTCCCACCACCGGTTAAGTGCAGTTTTTATAACCTTGGAGCGCAAGGAATCCAAATGGCTTTTGATGGCATATGAGGATCCTAACTATGTTTTTCTTTGGACTTTGCCAAAGAAAGTAACGCTTCCCTTGCCTGGGGTAGCTCTTGGATGAGTCCTGTGGCACTGTCCCATCAGAGCCCATGAACAGGTTATGATGGTTGGCCAAACCTGCCAATTCCTCATTGTGATGAAGCAGAGCAGCCCTGGGGTGCTTTGGACCTCCAGAGGAGACAGGGAGGGATAACAAAGTAGAAAAACCTAGATTGGAGATTTTACTGGGACAGAGTTGAAGTAGAAATGAAGTTTATATTTCCCTTCGGTTCATAACTGTTAAATTCCAGGTTGATTAAAAACCTCCTCCTGTGGTTTTATCTGTATCCCCCACCCACCTTTTAATTTAACTCATGTTCACTGCACTGTAGAGTCTGATTAGGAGTTATCAAGACTGAATGAACTTCAATACGTTTACGCTTTTTCTTCAGGCAACTGTTACATAAGTTTTACTCTGAGCTGAGAGAATCCTTGACAACATATAATACATAACCCTGAACCTTATAACACAAAAAATTCAGGTATCGAAATCAGTGTCAGGAACAGAAAAATAGTATCCGAAAAAATACTATATCTCTTTTAATTCTGTGGGGATGAATTACACTTTGTTTAGTGCAACAGACATTTTTAAATACATTTTGTCCTCTTAAAGTCTAATTTATTCCTCAGAAAATAGTAAATAGTAGGAATACAACGGCTTTGTTAAATGTGGACTTAGGTAAGGTTTCTGTGTAGCATGAACCCCAGAGCAGTGACTGACAACCCTGTAATAATAAATTCTCAAGCATGCTGTTCCAAGGAATTACTCGATGTGAGTTTCCCGAGCCGAGCTCCGAAACACTTCACGGCAATTTACGGCCACTGTGAAATCAAATTAAAAATGCATTTGGACATTGATCACCTGATGCACCCAGATTGATTGCTGCTCAGAAAGCAACGCTGTTGTGTTTTTGTTCAGCCAGGGTCCACTCACCTCCACACACCATATAAATGTATCGATCTGCACTCCCACTCTTGGATCCATGCAAACCATTAAACATCCTTTCAGTGTTTCTCCCTCCATTTATGCTCCTCATAGCAGATTTGAATGCGCTAAAAATGGACAGCATGCCACAGCAGACAGATGTGCTTTGAGACAACATTGCACATCAGCATAATGAATCCAGGTAATAATTCAATCAAGTTAACTATCTGTTCAACAGCGCTGTTCTTCAAACAAATCTTCTGGATTTCCTTCATTAGAGAGAGGGAGATGTGTTTCATTCAAAAACTCCACTTTTCAATCATTCATTTCAATTCTCATTTGACGCAACCGCAAAGAGGAGGGGAAAAGAGATGCACGCACTCTAATGCTGTTTGGTACAATGAATATGAAAGAACAAACTGAATGCCAGTGAATGAGATGCATTTGTATGCAAAACTGGCGAAGCAGCCCAGAGACTGCGGCGGGCGGACGGACACGCATGTAATCAGGTAGCAAATCTGCGTGTCTGCTGTATGCTCCGTCTGCGTCGTGTTGCCTGGGGCAGAGGGCCAGGTGAATGGCAGTTGCTATTGTCTCTGAGCACTGGTCCACATGAATGACCCAGCCTATGTCCACATTAGCACGGATCAGCTCCCGTGGGTATCATCTCCTCGGAAAACAGCGGCTACAGCACATTCGGCCATATGACCTAACTTCCACATCCGGTAAAACCAATGCTCTCTTTCAACCATCCTGACTTTTGGCCAACTCAATCAATCTTTTCCCTCACTTTCCTCTCCTGAAAGACTGCCCCACTTTCCACCTTTCTCCCGTATCCTCCTCCAATACACCCACCTCTCCCCTACAGTTATATTCTCCACTTTGCATCCTTCTCTTCCATCTATTTTCTGATTTATCCTTCCCCATCACCTTCTCCATCACTCACTCTATATTTTCGTCATTTTCCAGAAAAGATTTGCTTTACTGCAACTAAATATCTGCAAACTTTCCCCTGCAGGGCGCCGTGGTTCTCCTGAGCTCCGCAGGGAACCACCTCCGAGTCTAGCTGGGCCTGCACACACCCACACAGACCGACTTGGCAGTTAATGAGCCTGTTGAGTACGACTGCAACCAGACTCAACATTGATCACCAGGCCTCCGTACCTCGAACTCTCCGGGAAGCTATTTGTCAAAGTGATAATTTATTTTGTAGCGCGAGATGTGGTGTGCCTAGGATTGGGTTGTTTTTTCTTCATGTGGTCCAAGGGCCTGACAGTCTCTATTTCACATCCAATCCACGGTCATAATGTGTAGCATCAAACACACGGAGGTGTATCTACAGAGGATCAGACACAAACAGCAAAATAAAACTTTTATCATGCTGAGCAGGCACTGCGATGATGATTTAGCTGAGATATGTGTGATGTTTTCAAATTAAATTTCCTTCCCTCGAATGCACAGAGGTTTTTGCTCCAGCGTCCAGCTAAGTTATAAGCATTAGAAGAGACATTGTGTAAGTTAGGAAAGAGGTGAGAGAGTGAATGAAAGCCGGGCTGTTGTTTTGATCATGCGGACAGGGGGTGCCCAATTATGGAGATGCAGCCCGTCTAACCACCGAGGCCAAACACCTGATGGGAAGAGGTGGCGGGAGCATGGGATGCTGCTTGCAGGTAGGCGAGGCTACTGCAGTGCGCCGCTGCTCCCGCGTGCTCTCAAGATGTTCCGCATCCCCCCCTCTAATTGGCAGATGGCCTCAGATGCGAGATGATTTAATGGCTTGCGTGTGTTTTTTCCTGCCTCAGTCAGCCATTAGCAGGGACATCTGTAACGAGTTGGCCAGGCGCACTGCTGAGACAGGAAGCTGAGAGCAACACTTTCTAATGGGGGGGTAGTGCAGTCATGACGGACTTGGGTGATAATCAAAGCACTCTGAGCTATTTCTTTGGGTAATGATAATCGAGATAACTCGTTTTAAATCGTCCGAGGCACAGGAAAATGCTATGATAAATGATCTGATGTTGTTTACCTCAGAAAAAGTGCAAAAAATCAAACTGCAGTGTTACTGGGTATCAACTGTGTGACAATCCCCTTTTGACATTTAATACCAGAGGAAGACATTACTAGCTGAGTGTTATCATTAAAAGACATTTTCATGGCTTTGGCACAAACAGCTTAGCTTCCAAGTGAACCCATTGCTTGCAGCTGGGCCGTAACCATCTGCGCTGAATGCAGCGCTCAAGGGTAAAACATTAAGGCCTCAACCAGAGCTTGGCCCAATAGGCCTCTTGGTTTGGCTCTGCCGATGCATTCGTCTGTCACTGCTCCCTCCTGAGCTTGTCTCTATAACCAGTGCTGGACAAGAGAAGGAGCTGCCTCAATGAACAAGTGAGGCCCTCAGCTTGTTCTCTATGCATGTGGACAGAGAGGTGGAGAAGTGGCCCCAAGCGTAAGACCTTTTAAAGCTTGATGGCCATCAGTACTCTTGCCATAGCCTCCAAGGATTTGTCTGCTACCTGCAAACTGGGTCAATTTTTGCATTATTTTAGAGATTTGTATCCCACTGTGGAGAAAGGAGAGGTTCTGCACACACAGGCATGCAGACCCACACCTGCACTTTGTCTCGCTCTATGTTTCCCTCCCTCTCTGCCTTTCTTTCTGTCTCTCAAACAGACACACACACAGTAATCTGAATTCATTAATATGAGCACATATTTGTCACTTTAACACATAAATGTCAATTTAAAGCCACAAAATGTACTAACAGTGTAATGAATGATGACATTAAACAGTGATGCACATGCTGTGAAAATAATTTTAGCACACACACACACACACACGCACACACAAAGACTAATTTAAACTGATAGATAGGACTAATACTGATTATGACATTCAAAAAACCTGTGCACTATTACAGCGCTTTAACACAACTGAGTCTCGGTTAATATACCCCTTCTCTATTCATGTCACACTGACAGGATTAACTGCAGTCATAAATCTACAATATTTTTGAATGTGCCATTCAAACATCAACATTAATGAGGAGGTGTCAGTGCTGCAGCAGTGCCTTGACTGTTTCCATCAGTTTTTAAAGCAGTTTTCAAACTGTTTGACTCAAGGAAACCTTCAAATATTTGAATTATCCCACATCTGCATACCTTCAAATAACTAAAAATTAATTTTTAATTCCAATCAGCTGCTATATGTGAACTCGCAGCTGAAAGCTTGGGAGGTGAATGAGGGTCCAGGAGCAGATGGGGGGCGGCAATGAGATGCAGAAAAAGGGAATTGAGGGGGACAAGCCCGGCTGGTGGGACACCAGCAGAAAAAAATAAGAGAAGGAAGAAAATAACCAAGTATGAGATAGAGAGAGGCGATAGGAGAGACCGGCATCTGAGGTGAATACAAATGGACGGAGGAGGAACACAGATAGAGGAGAGGGAGGAGGGGTCGGGGGCGAAGGAGGAGGTTGTGTGAAGA
Organism: Paralichthys olivaceus; assembly: GCF_024713975.1. Lineage (NCBI taxonomy): Eukaryota > Metazoa > Chordata > Actinopteri > Pleuronectiformes > Paralichthyidae > Paralichthys > Paralichthys olivaceus. Next base: position 6,407,776 of record NC_091112.1, read on the forward strand.
GAGGAGATAAAAGAATGTGAGAAAGATGGATTCACTGTTGCCTAATGAGAAGACAAAGGCAGTAGAATTCACATCGATCTCTGCCCCACAGCAAGCTGGCTTTAAACCTCACAGGTAGAGAGACGTAGGAGAGCCTGGGGAAGCTTATCTGAGGCAGCAACCTTACTGTGGTCGGCGGAATCTGAGTGCAAGGGGTAGGCCTAGTGTGTGTGTGTGTGTGTGTGTGTGTGTGCATACATTAATTCCTGTGTTTGTATATGTGTGGGCCAGCATACTTATTTATAGTGAGTGCACATGCTCATGCAGATTTATGGAAGTTTGAGTTGTGTGTATGAATTATGTAGATTCTCTGTGGTGCACGGCAGCAGGTAGGATGATCGACAACACAGGACTGAAAGTGTCTAGATGGAGAGATGACTGCTTAAATGAGTCATTATTGTGAAGCAGGAGATGGACTAAATGTGAGATAGAAATCAAATATTTATACAGTAACCACTCTGCATGCAGGGTGGAGAGGAGGAGCAGTGAAGAAACAGTTTCCACCTGGAGATGCATTACTGAACTGGGACGAGGGTAAACTGGGGTAAGACAACGGATGCGTTATTATGAAAGTTAATGTAAAAATCATGTAAGGAGGCATGTTCCTCCATAACCCCCCCCCACCACGACCACATGCACTTAATACACACATACATGCACATCAACACGTATGCTTCGCCTGAATTAGCACATTAGTAAAGAATTGAAGCAGAGCCTGTCAACAGTTCCTATTAATCCCTTGATACCAAAATTGGCTGCAATTCACCCAGAGGGCAGTCATGAGGCAGTCCTCAATGAATTGGAGTGAATGAAGGGAAACGCCAAAATAATGATTTACTCCTGCTTCTAGACAAGAAGACTCAATTTTGTTAAATGTGTTATCAATTTTATATGAGAACTGAAATAAAAAATTCTAAGGTCCCTATGTATTTTTTTACACGGAGCATTATCCTGCTCTTATCATGCTAGCATTCTGCTAATGTATGCTGATTGATCAGTTCAATGGAAAGTAAATTAAGTTGAATAAGCATCTGTGGGAGAAGCAGGAGGATGTCTGACAGCAAAATGTAAATTTGGCTAATGTAGCAGTTGCTCACAAAAAATTAGTATAATGTATATGCCACTTATACCTATAATTTTTTAGTTTTGGGGCTACAGTTTTGGACAACCTCTTGGAATTTTCTAATGGAAGATATTAAGCTTGTGCTACAACGACGTGGTAATAATGTTACCTATGCCGTTTTTATTGTAACATAATTTGAGCTATTTAGCCTTTTAGACAATTGGTCCATTGGTGTGCGATGATGGGTTATAGTCAGACGATGGTGTACATAAAGGCTACTTCCTCAGACACTAACATTAGCAAGGCTGAACTGTTCAAAAGCATTGACACCCATGGGCGTCTTTCCTCAAAGACCCTTCTCTTACACTTTCACACACATATATAAACTGCACGCTCGTTACTGAAAAAGAAAGACAATGTCAAGTGTCATAGGTGATGACGACAGGACATATATGTCCCACACAAGTCTTAAGTCTGCTCCCTAAATTACACTGTGAAACCAAAACTAAGCAGATCAAATGTAAACATTATAAGACATGAACCTCAGGTCTGACTTTCAGGCGTGAAAACGTCTTTTGATATTTTTTGTTCAAACTAATAGATCCCCCCCCCCCCCCACATTATTCTTCTCAGGTTAATTACATGAACAATTAGATAAAGTTTATTTATGTACATCCTGAAAAATAATGTAGCTACTCTCACAATAACAACAATTTACCTCAAAAAACACAATTTGTTTCTCTCCCACCAGAAATGAGTTTAGTGCAAAATACCAGCACCATCCAAGAAAAGAGCTGGAATGAAATTTTGCTCCATCTTGTGGTCATTAGGGGAGTTTTTGAGATGGGGGCGCTTTTTACCTGGGGGGTGGGTGCCCTGAATTACTGGAAAACAAAGACAATGGAGGTTTTCAGATGAAAAGAAGACGGTATTCATTATTTTTACCACACAGGCTCTTCAGATTATATGACGCCTCCTTAAAAAATTGTAAAACAAAAATAATAATTGGATCATTATTTGTAGCCTATTGAATGTATTTGAGTCTGTAAACAAGAGGAGCGCGTTGCAGCAGAGGATATTCTCTAACAAACAAGTTATCATCAGCAGTGGTGCGCACTGACAAAGAGAAAACACAAGTTGATCAGCTGAACGCACGGACAGGGCTGCGTAAAAGGCTGCAGACACACACTCACAGTATGTTGGAGCTGTTCCAGTACACCGCATGCCGGTTGCTGGCTCTCGACAGGTGCAAGTTTGTAAGCGCCAGCGTTGTGAGGCTGAGAAAAACCGTTGCGAGAGCCATAATCCCTCCGGTGCTCGTCCAGCCCTGGTGCGCCTCTCTTCCTTCTGCGTCCCCCGCTCCTTCTGTCCCGGAGACGCGTCCGTTCACAACATCCCAGCGGTCACGGAATAAAAGAAAAAAACGCCTTTTCAACTTCCCGGTTACCTTAACAACGGCTTGGGTCAGGCTGGTTTCAGTGGGATTACGTGTTCTTCAACTCAAACCCCATCGCGACCATTTGGGGGATATCGTCACTTCACTTGTGCCAAAAAAGAAAATCTCTGCGCGCACTTTTCAAGTCACTCCTGCTTTTGTTTGGCAAGTCCGCTGTCATTAAAGAGGAACAATACCCGGAGTGTTAGAGGTGATAAGGCAATGCAGGCGGCCACATTCAAAGCTGACAGCTGAGGTCGGTGTTTTCTCGTCTTAACGCAGCGCCAAAGTCGCAACCAGGACGCAGGATCTCCGTGGAAAGGTCTGTGTGTGTGCCGCTCCTCTCATCCACATCATCCTCATCACCATCCTCATCCTCAGCAGCAGCAGCGTCCACACACACCGCGCACACCACGCTACAAACCCGCCCTCTGATGGCCGAGATGCACTCACATGTCCATCTATTCTGCTGCCCCGCCCCCTCACAGCATGCACTGTGTGTGTGTGTGTGTGTGTGTAAGTGTGTGTGCGTAGTCTGCAGACAACAATAACATCTTGATTAAGAGATGAGAAAAGTGAAGCATCAGTCAGACTATAGAGTTAGAATTTGGGTTTAAGATAAGAAATGTTGCTTATATAAATTACAGTGTATGGTTATATTGAGTTTGTTGGAACTACAGTATGTTTAGTTGATAGACATTAACTTTCACAAATCATAAAAGCTATAGGGTGGCACACAATAAGTTCCGACAGTTCCCTCATGAAACCCCATTAAAATTCACTTGATCCAGGCTTTTGGGGGGGGGGGGGGGGGGGGGGACCAAATTGTACAGGCAATTCCCTTAACATGTCTTTCTTTCATCAAGATCCATGAATTATATACTGGAGAAATCAACGAGAAATGTGGAAAACCGCCTAACGTTAAAGAAAGTGCAAAAGATCCCCTGGATCCACACCAGCATTTAATGAGCTCTCTCGGGTCATGCCCCCACCTCTCATTTTTCTCACAATTCCATCTGTTGGGTAATCCTGTCATCTACCGGACACACGTCACCTCCTTGGCAGCGGTAAGAAAATACAGTACAGATCACAGAGTTATATTTTTTCTATAAGTAGGCCTATATAAGTAGGTTCAAGGTTTTAGTTTGGTATTAAGCTGGGAAAACACCAAAAGACTAAAATCCTCAGCGGCTGTGAAATGACTCATTATCACACATTCAATCATTATCATAGTTAATTACACACACTGTTCAGATTTCTGCCAACAACCAGAAAAAATGGAAAGTGTTTGATACAAATGGGTGAGGAATTAAAGGAAAAAACAACATGATGGTGGTGGAGTGCACGCTGTCTAACACGAGGCCCAACCTGAGACTGTGAAAGATCTCAAGCTGTGATTGGTCCGGGTCCAACATTTTGCCTATCATGTCTGTGTATGTAGCCCGAGCCCAAAATAAAGAGTCGTTCCAAAGTCTCCTATAGATGTTGAGCTGGGGTGTGATGTGGAAACTGTGAGTGTGTGGCATCTGATTCATTTCAGATTCATACTCATCACTAGTTGAGTTGATCATGAACACTATGGAAGCATCAATTATTATCATTTACTTTATTATTTAGTTACTTAGACGACATGGTGGTGCAGTGGTGCCTTATAGAAAGAGGGTTCTGGGTTTGGACCATAGACCAAATATCCCAGATGTCAACTAATGGTTGGATGGACAGAAGAATGGTTGGTTGGATGGATGGATGGATGGATGGATGGATGGATGGATGAATGGATGGATGGATGGATGGACGAGTGGATGGATGAATGGACTGGAATTTTGAAAAATACAAATTATATTGGATTCACAACACAACATGGGTTATGGGTTAAGGTTAGAATCATGATTAATATTAGAAAATTAATACAGTTTGCTGAAGGCCACCACAGGCCAGTATAATAATGATTCGTGTGTGTGTGTGTGTGTGTGTGTGTGTGTGTGTGTGTGTGTGTTCTACATTGAACCAAGTGTACGACAATTTCGAGACTTTAATTAACCTGTTTAATTTCGCCGCTGGTGGTTTAACCACTCTATCTAGCCTACCGGCAGCCAGCAGTATTAATGGCTCCGTTAATTCCAAATATTAGGCATTAGCCTCGGTTTGATTAACTCTGCCAATTTCCTATCTTATAATAATGTCCTATTTGGAGAGGATATCAGCGATGTTCACACCCATCCAACGCTGTTATAGATGCTGTTGGTGAAACTTAAGCGTCGATATCCAAACATTAATATAAATGACCCGCAGAGATGAATGAGTGTTCGTTAAACTTCTAGCCCGAGTCCCTGAAGGTCAAATTCACACTTCTATGAATGAGGAGAAGAAGCTGGAGTCGGCTGTGGATCTGCTGTCGACTTTCTACTCTCCCCGCTCTCATTCATACACACAGTCTGTCTGGTTTGCTCTCATTTGCTCTCACTCACTTTCTGCTTCTCTGTTGTTTTTGTCAGTGATGACGCCTCTCCTGAGTACCCTCCAGGCATGTTGCCGTGGTGACTGGAGTAAAGGGGCGGATGAAAGAACAAGTACCTTCACCCCCCCACCACACACACACACACACACCCTCTTACTGTCCCACCGTCCCTCTATCTGTGCGGCTCCACTGGATCACTCACCTCCACTCACTCTGCCATTTGTCATCCTTTTGTCGCCCTCGCACTCGGGAGGAAAGTGCCGCTCATGAGGAGCACGTTTCCTCCTTTTCTTCCTAAACTGATGATCTCTGGCTTCCTGTTGCACACGCCAGCCACACAGCGCCAAATGAAGGCAAGATGAAAATATAGACGGTGACATTTAATATGTTTCCAAAGACCCGTCTCAAACGGCAGAGGTACAGATGCATATTTATGATGTGCTTCGTGTATGAGTGTGTTTTGAACGTGCGACTGAGTGAAGCTTCCCAGTGTCATAAGTTATTGAACGTATTTGTTCTTTCGACTTTGCACCATGTTTATGTATGTGTGTTGCCTCCTGCAGCCTCTGCAGCTGCACAGTTTGTGTTTTTCTCCACTTCACAGTAGAGTAACAGTAACTAGGGCTCATTACCTTGACTCTGACATTTTTTTGGTTCGTGATTAATTCATAAACAGCAGCTATGGGCATATTGATTATTCTGATAATTTGCTATCATCAATCAGCCTCAACACTTTCATATATCCTTGTTGGCTTGATATTGATTTCCTAAGTGACTTCATTGCCAGTGTGAGCAATATTCCAGTAGAAAATGTGCTGGTCTCTCCCTTAGTGGGATTTCTTTATTTTTCCAGCTGGCCTCTATCTGAGCTATCTCTAATATACATCGCATCTGGTCCTCGTTTCCCCATACGTCTCATTCTGGACTTATCTCCGCTTTAATATAAAAGGATTAAAAGTAGGTTGTCTCAATTGAGTTTAATGTCCAGCGGTGCCATCGGTAAACAACGATTAATTTGATCAATCAGCTAATCTAGCGAAATGTCAGACTTTGAATATTAAGTAACAGGGATGAAAATAACAACAGAATAATCCTTTTGAGCTCAGAGACACAGACAAATAAAAAATCTCAGCGTGACAGTAAGAGTGTGTAAAAATGTGTCTCTGGCCGGCTGCCTGAGCTCGTCGCTGTGTTGGCAAGCCCTGCAGACACCGTCACCTCCCAACCTCCATCATCCTCCTTTCCTTATTTCTTTCTGTTTGGTGTGGATGTGCATTTTGCAGTCCCTTAATTCTACTAGAGGGAGGTATGGATACAAAAAATGAGTGTGAGAGAAAACAAAGGAAGAAATATAGAAAGCCTGGGGGTGAGGATAATTCGAGGTTGGCTGCAAGAAGAAACAGCAGTGCAGGAATCAAGGGAGAAGTAGATGAGGTTAAAAAAGACTCACTGTAACTATATACTGAGAAACTGAGGGGTGTGTATGTAGGGGGGAGATGTAGAGGGAGATATTGCGGCATTAGTTAAATGGAAGGAAAGGCCAACTGTGTTTTTTGGTATTGGCGTGGGGCTGAGGAACGGCCAAGCTCAATCTCCAGGTGGGCCTCCATCATTTTGTCCCCTCAAGTGCGGTGCTTAACCTGCCTTGCTTCAGTAAGTACCCAGCTGTGCAAATGGCTAATGCGATTGTGAAGATATAAACCCAGGATAATGGCATCTGCCAAGCAATCAAGAACAATGTTCCTCAGCGCCGGGCAATGATGAAAAAGGGAGGACCGGGGAATGGAGGGCTGAGCCTTTAGGGAAGGGAGCGACGTGTTGGTAAATGGTCGTAAAAGGACAGAGGGTTGGAGACGATGTACTGTGAAGGCAATCGGTTTAGAGGAGCAGATAGTAGCAGGATAATGTTGGGAGAGAACTGGCATGGATTTAGGGCACAATACTTCTTAATAAATCAAAACATGGAGACCTAGAATTAAGCTCAGTAGAGCGCAAATACCTCACAAGCCCCAACAGTCCCCTTAAATCCAATCAAGCTGCACCACATTACACACACTCATATGTTAATAAATACACCTGTGTATATTCGTGTATTATTCAAAAGGAATTAGTGAAAATGTCAATAAACTGATATAATCTGCTCCAGTGAAGGACAAATGTTACATGGACCTTGTTTGTGTTGTACTTGTTTTTGAATTACTGAGTTTGGTCATGCACTCTGGGTTTATTAATTCCAGTTCTACTTTGAAATGATTTGCCTTGTGTGTCCTTAATCAATTTACTTACTGTGTTAGTCCTGTTTCCTGCTCATCTGATAGCTGCTGCGCCCTTGTGTGTCCATCCTGTGCCCAAAAATCATGGCCCATGGTTCTGAACCAATCTTTATGTCTGTGTTACATTGTTTACATTTGGTCTTGTTAGTTTTGGTTTCAAATTGCAATATAGGGAGCAGACTAAAGACTTTTGTATGAAGAAGGATTGCAGGATTTTGTCCGCCATCACTTACACCCAAATCGGTTTAAGACAGGATTCTTCTGCGGCAGACATTTTGACATATGATAGTAGGAGAAGCACAGGTGTTACTGATAACATTAACGATGGCTTTGCTCAGTTCAAGTAAGACACGAGTGTGTGGAAAGTGAGCCAGCATGCAAAACACCAGGACCCTGAAACTGAGGCAGATTAATGGAATTCAGCCGTCACTCATTTTATTATCTACACCTGTGATTTCCCTACTGTGACATGTCAAAATGTGTCTGATATGAAAAAGGACTATTGATAGAAGGATTACAGAATGAAAACCTGCTCATAAAGGCACCTGACTGCTGCCGTAGTAACAGAAAAGCTAATTTTGTCCACCTAAGATCAGCCCAGTGCACATGACGGCCTCCGCTCTGAAGACCAGGAGGCAGAGCGAGGGTTGAAAAGGTGGAGGGGTGTCGAATGATAGAAAATTATGTTTTGACAGGAGGCGGCAGGGCACGGGGAACGCCAAGAATAGATGCACTTCCAATGGCATGAAATATTGAGGAGAGGAGAGAGGAAAACAAGAGACGAGCAGCATGTGTCTGATGAGCAAACAAAAAGAGGAGAAAATTATTAGCATGACTGTTGCGGGGAGGAGGATTTTTTTCCACCACACTGAGCTGGCAGGAGGATGAACCGAAGCATTGTGTGGCACATTTGTGTTTCCAGTGAACCTCATAACATCCAAGAAGAAGAAGAAGGAGAAGACAACGCACAGAAGCAGGAATGTTACCAGTGTTCAGATGCTGCAAACAATGGCCAGACAATGAGATTATGTTTTTGTAACTAATCAAAAACAAAGGAAGTCAGATTTGTATTTTGCTTTTGTGTTTTTGTACTAAAGGTGAATATTAGATGCCACTACAAAGAGACAGTATGCAAACAGAAATGGGAGGTGAATCTTCAGTCACAGATTTTCATGATCATAGAACAGAATTACTGTGTTCATCCTTTATTCACATAACAAATCATGAATAAATCTTTGAAAAAAGGGACTTTAATATTGAATCGCTAATAGAAACAGACAGTTTGATCTGCATGAAAACAATCTGCTGCCAATATACAAACACAGAGTAACTAATTTATATGAGCTAATTAATTAATAACAGATTCATATCAACTGTTTATTGTGGATGGATGATGGAGATGGATGGAAGGATGGAAGGAAAGTTGGAGAGATGAACAGACAGATGGACATATAGATACATGGATGGATGGGCAGACAGATGAATGGATAGATGGATGAATAGTTAAAGGGATATATAGATGGATGAATAGTTAGATGGATGGACAGAGAGATGGAGAGATGGATGGAAAGATAGATAGATAGAAAGATAGATGATGGAAAGATAGATAGATAGATAGATAGATAGATAGATAGATAGATAGATAGAAAGATAGATGGATAGAAAGACAGAAAGACAGAAAGATAGATGGATAGATGGATAGAAAGATATATGGAAAGATAGATGCTTTACAGTTGATGATGAATCAATAGAATTAATGGAAACTCCTGTTGTTTAGTCCTCTGCAGCTGTGTCTTTTTAAATCATTATAGAACACCATGTCTTTAAAATGCCGACACAAGCTCTGACAAGTACAAGCAGGAACATATTGACAGACCTGTTCGCCTGCTGAGAGCTACAAGAGTCGTAAAAACAAGAGAACAGAAATCAGGCCGGGAGGTGGTGATGTTTATCGTACACTTTTTCTATCTGGTTAAAAGGTTTTTATTTTTGTCCTCAGTGGGGTCTGTTCTTAGTGAAGTGAATTGGTTCTGTACAACAAATCAAACAACAGCTGAGTCAATAAAACAGGTTTAAAATCAGCAGCCACAACTGACCGCGGGATGAGCATCGATTAAGGAAGCTATTAAGTAAACCTCGTAATGTATTCATAAAGAAATGTTCCTCTCTTCCTCTCTGCGCGTCTTCTTCGCTGTAAGTAAATCCTGTAATGGTCAGTAATTGGCTGGTAGGAGCGGGACATCGGCCAACACAGTGTCTCTCATCGCCACTGCACGCAGCCTGAATGGCAGGAATTTCACTTTGCATCTCTTCGCTGTGCTGGCTCGTCGCTCTAATGCAAATCATTTGAGGAAGGATTGTAACTGCACTGACAGAGAGAACTGACTGACAGAGTGAATCACAGTCAAAGGACAGCGTTAGTCACTGACATCACAGACTTCTGGTTGGCTGCATCCTTCATGTACAGGCCCCATAATACACAAGAAGTACAGTTATTATTAGCATAGAAATTACTCTCCATGTGTCATAACAGCATGTGCAGTACATGTGGCTGGAACACTCAGATCAATGTCCGACCACTTAGCCCTCTCAGCCGTGTCCTCACTTGTCTCTATATAGAGACTTAGCCCGGTGTTGTCAAACAATGATAATCCTGACACGCTGCCCCCTCTCACCTCACCCGTCCATCCTTCATCCAGAAATATTCAGCTACGCTAAACCTGCTGCGTCCTCACATCGACAGCTATTTTTCGCCTCCTCTGTAAATGTTAGGTCGAAAGTTCACTTTGAAATAATGGAGCATGTGACCTTTTTCTCAGCGAGCAGAAGGTATTGCTCCGGAGGAATCGGAGCATTTGGAGCGGGGCGATCCACGGAGCCCCAGAGGGAGAAGGAGAAATGTCACAATCACTACTGGAGCAAGGCCTGGCATGGACATCAACCTTTCCCTGTGTGTGTGTGCTTTGTCGAGAGTTAACAACAAAGAACCCTACAGCTGTAGGACTATAGCTTCAAATTATGGAATGGAAACATGGAGCGATGATAGAGGTTCAATTGTTTTCATATTGTCAGGCAGAGGTTCAAGGTTTAAGGTCGATGGTATCTTTATTTTCCTAGAGGAACAATAAGTTCTACAGCCAGCAGTTACCACATATGATCAAACCCCATTCTAACAATTAATACATCAATAATACAAACCCAAAAAATACAAAATAGTCGGTGGCTAGAAACATTGAGGATGACTCAATTAATCTTGATCTTGTACAGTTTAAGGTAATTTTGGGCAGTGCCAGCAAAACAGAATATATCTGCCAGCTCCTAAGAATCTGACCAATTCCAATTCCATCATGGGCAGAGAGCAGAGAGCAGAGTGCAGTTAGAAGAGGTTCCCCAACTTTTCAGCACCCGACCCCCAAAGTTACAGAGACAGAAACTAGAGACCCCCATTATCTCAATGTATATTTATTGGAGCTAGTTCACCTAAAATAATCACCTGTATGCACATGTTGCACTGTTTCCTGTGGTGCCGTGAACTGACCTGACCATCACATCACTGGAAAATCAGAAGGCTGAGGATTATTCTTATTGTTTATTTAAATTTTTACTTTCTGCTTTTGGAACAAACATGGCCAAAATATGATATTAAGAATTGTACATTGTATTCAGTTTCTGTAAATCATCTTGATCCTTCTGTGTCGCATGATCCCCCTGGAGGCTCCCAACCTTTAGTTTGGGGACCACTGATTTACAGTGTAAAAAAGTGCAGAGACTATGACTCAGCCGGTGCTGTACTGTAGTGTAGTGCTGTGGACTGCTGTTTTCACCAAATGATCTATATGAAGCTACTGTAGCTCAGCCCTGATTATCTCACACATTCATTATGCATGCTATCATTCTGCCCCATCCTCCTTTTCCTTTTAATGGGATTGTTCAGCTTGCACACTCACACACTCTCCAGAACCTCAACACTTTATTTTCTCCAACATGCAAGAAGTCATTGCTTCATCTGCTTCATCCTATTATACACCAAAATCAGCAGATATATGCAGGTTTTTTAAACATGGGTAAATCCGTTTTTAAAAGGCGATTGACCCTTTTCCCACGGAGAGGAGTTGGGCCTTTCTGTCTTTTTTATCTCTGTGAGAAATCAGAAACCTTGAAATTCGAATTCATTGAAAATCGATGTTGTACATTGTTCCCAAGATGTAACAAGATGTTCGCGACCAGAAGTTCAATGCATGTCATAACGTTAGAAAATGTGTAGCATCAGCATCCAGACTACCAAAACAAAGAAGAGGAAGAAATAAGCATGTTTACCCTGGTGTCATATCACTGCCAATCAAAGCCAGAGCCAATTGAGTGAATGTGGACTGTATCCATTCCCATTGTAAACAAAAGCCAGACGTTAACGGGTGTTAGCAGGTGATTTGACCGGTGGAAGAGGGGCTAAACAAAAGCCTCTATATTCAGTTGTATGACTCTATGAAACAATTTAAAAACTAAGATTCAACATTCGTATTTTATCTTTTTTGCTGATGTGTTGTTTCTCCAACACTTTGTGCCGTGTTGTGAACTCCATCTGGTATTTTACGCAAGTTCAAATAAAAGCAAGAAAGTACTTGCTCCTACATTCCAACCATTGTCTTAGTAAATCTGTTCAGAGAAGCTTGTGAATGGTCTGTGTTTATCTCCATAAATCAGATCAATCGTTGTTTCAAGGTTTTGTCTTCTTGGTGGAAAATGAAACCCTGTTCAACTGTTGAAAAAGAAAAACCCTCCTGGTTGTCTTGCATCCGTAGAGTAAAGTATCACAGCGACACATGGCAAGAAGCCCAGATGGCCAGCGTTTCATGCTCAGGATTTCAATCATGAGTCCAACTGATGCTCGGGTCATTCATCCCTTTGGCTTTGGACCAATCCCAACTAGTCATGCCCAGGCAAGCCATCCTGAGGTCACTGTGTCAGGCCGGACCATCTTGCACAACCCTCCTGCCTGCCGGGCCGAAGGAGCTGACTGACCTAATTAGCTGTTTGAATAATTGCCATACTTCCTGGCACAAGGCTGATTTGGATGTATATTGTGTGTGTGTGTAACCGAGGCGGTGACAGTTAGAACAGAGGGTCAATTGCTGGGTTAAATTGAAACATTTCATTACCTTACATTTATTGCTATAGACCAATGACTGTAAATAAAGATGAACAACATGACAGCCCCCAAAAGTATAGCTTAAACATATGGATCTTCCACCAGGGGGCGATCCATCAACTAGTGGCTGGCTGCAGTAAAGGTCATAAACCCTGCCACCTTCATGTTAGTGGATGGGACATGGACCAAACCAACCATACCCAAATCTATGTATAAAGATTGATGTTGTATCTCCTCTTGCTTCCACTATCCAGAAAGGAAGGGAAAATATCTTTTGCTGGACCAATAATGAATCAGTCTTAGCTAATGATGACATTCCCCCCCCCCACTTTTATGGCATCAAATAAGTATAATAATAACTAACTTTGACTTTTAGCTTGGTCCATATCCTATTGGTTAACATGGAGGAGGTGGGCTACACTTTTGGGGAGCAGTCATTTTTATATCCAGCCTAGGCCATGACCCAAATAACACATTATAAAATAAAGAGGAAAAAAATGTACAGACTTCACTTTGTAGGAGCTTTTATCAGAAAACACTGAAAGGTAATTCAGTCCACTCTTATTTGTATAACACTAAAATCGCAGCATACATTAATTCAAGGCCCTTTACAGAATAAGGTTGAGACCTTAGAACATAATGGAACAAAACCTCACAATGAGAAAGCACTTGGCAACAGTGAAGAAGGAGAAAACCTCTCACCGGACTCAGAGTGGGCGACCGTCTGCCTCAAACATAGAGAAAGGTTATGATCAAAAAATACTTTTGTTGTCCAGTTTTCTCACACTGATAGATGTTGTTTTTCTTACAGCAGGACACTCCAACTCCATTAAATCCATTTCACTTCCATAAATCTCCATTAAAAGCTCATCTGAGGCACCGTGGAACACAAAGCCACCACCCCACTCCTGCTAGATGGTGATGCAACATGTTTCCTGAATGAAATATCACTTTTACTGTATCATGTTTTTCCAATTAAAGATACAATATGTGGCTTTATCCAGTAGGGGTCTCTTAATCAAAACAATGACAAAAGACCTACTTTGATGATGTTGTGAAACAGCCTGGGATCATGGGATGCAACTTAATCACAAATCATGTTCACAAATGAGGCAATGTATTACTGTAATAAAGGGGAGCATGCAATGCAACCACACCAAATTTCAACACGTTTTGAGCAAGCAGGGCAGAGTTATTCACCCTATGGTGAATTAGGGTTAGGGTTGTGCTTAGGGTTAGGATTAGGGATGAAAACCCATTGAAGATCAAGATATTCTTCAATAACTTTTATTCTGAAGGTCATAGAGACTTGGAAGTTGGTTCCATCTCCACTAATGTGGGTATGCCCGATCCATTGGTACCACCCCCAAGCTTCTACGACCTTTGGAAGGGTTAGGGTTAGGGTTGTGATTAGTATTTGGTTTTTGGGCTGTGATTAGGGTTAGGGTTAGGGATGAAAACCCATTGGAGATCAAGATATTCTTCAATAACTTTTTTTCTGAAGGTCATAGAGACTTGGAAGTTGGTTCCATCTCCACTAATGTGGCTATGCCCGATCCATTGGGACCATCCCCGAGCATCTACGACCTTCGGAAATGGTGAAACCAGCAAATCTAAAAAAAAAAGTACGAGATATTTTTGAATAACTTTTTTTCTGAAAGTCATAGAGACTTGGGCATTTCAGGATCAATAAAGGGTCACCTGCCACGCAACCACAGCGAATTTCAGCACGTTTCGAGCAAGCAGCGCAGAGTTATTCACCCTATGGTGAATTAGGGTTAGGGTTGCAATGAGGGTTAGGGTTAGGGTTAGGGTTGTGATTAGGGTTAGGATTAGGGTTGTGATTAGGGTTAGGGTTGTGATTAGGGTTAGGGATGAACACCCATTGGAGGTCAAGATATTCTTCCATAACTTTCTTTCTGAAGGTCATAGAGACTTGGAAATTGGTTCCATCTCCACTAATGTGGGTATGCCCGGTCCATTGGTACCACCCCCAAGCTTCTACGACCTTTGGAAGGGTTAGGGTTAGGGTAGTGATTAGTGTTTGGTTTTTGGGCTGTGATTAGGGTTAGGGTTAGGGATGAAAACCCATTGGAGATCCAGATATTCTTCAATAACTTTTTTTCTGAAGGTCATAGAGACTTGGAAGTTGGTTCCATCTCCACTAATGTGGCTATGCCCGATCCATTGGGACCATCCCCGAGCATCTACGACCTTCGGAAATGGTGAAACCACCAAATCTAAAAAAAAAAGTACGAGATATTTTTGAATAACTTTTTTTCTGAAAGTCATAGAGACTTGGGCATTTCAGGATCAATAAAGGGTCACCTGCCACGCAACCACAGTGAATTTCAGCACGTTTCGAGCAAGCAGCGCGGAGTTATTCACCCTATGGTGAATTAGGGTTAGGGTTGCAATGAGGGTTAGGGTTAGGGTTAGGGTTGTGATTAGGGTTAGGGTTAGGGTTGTGATTAGGGTTAGGGTTAGGGTTGTGATTAGGGTTAGGGATGAACACCCATTGGAGGTCAAGATATTCTTCCATAACTTTCTTTCTGAAGGTCATAGAGACTTGGAAATTGGTTCCATCTCCACTAATGTGGCTATGCCCGATCCATTGGGACCATCCCCGAGCATCTACGACCTTCGGAAATGGGGGAACCACCAAATCTAAAAAAAAAAGTACGAGATATTTTTTAATAACTTTTTTTCTGAAAGTCATAGAGACTTGGGCATTTCAGGATCAATAAAGGGTCACCTGCCACACAACCACAGCGAATTTCAGCACGTTTCGAGCAAGCAGCGCGGAGTTATTCACCCTATGGTGAATTAGGGTTAGGGTTGCAATGAGGGTTAGGGTTAGGGTTAGGGTTGTGATTAGGGTTAGGGTTAGGGTTGTGATTAGGGTTAGGGTTGTGATTAGGGTTAGGGATGAACACCCATTGGAGGTCAAGATATTCTTCCATAACTTTCTTTCTGAAGGTCATAGAGACTTGGAAATTGGTTCCATCTCCACTAATGTGGCTATGCCCGATCCATTGGTACCACCCCCAAGCTTCTACGACCTTTGGAAGGGTTAGGGTTAGGGTTGTGATTAGTGTTTGGTTTTTGGGCTGTGATTAGGGTTAGGGTTAGGGATGAACACCCATTGGAGGTCAAGATATTCTTCCATAACTTTCTTTCTGAAGGTCATAGAGACTTGGAAGTTGGTTCCATCTTGACTAATGTGGCTATGCCCGATCCATTGGGACCATCCCCGAGCATCTACGACCTTCGGAAATGGTGAAACCAGCAAATCTAAAAAAAAAAGCATGAGATATTTTTGAATAACTTTTTTTCTGAAAGTCATAGAGACTTCAGCATTTCAGGATCAATAAAGGGTCACCTGCCACGCAACCACAGTGACTTTCAACACATTTCGAGCAAGCAACGCGGAGTTATTCACCCTATGGTGAATTAGGGTTAGGGTTGCAATGAGGGTTAGGGTTAGGGTTAGGGTTGTGATTAGGGTTAGGGTTGTGATTAGGGTTAGGGATGAACACCCATTGGAGGTCAAGATATTCTTCCATAACTTTCTTTCTGAAGGTCATAGAGACTTGGAAATTGGTTCCATCTCCACTAATGTGGGTATGCCCGGTCCATTGGTACCACCCCCAAGCTTCTACGACCTTTGGAAGGGTTAGGGTTAGGGTAGTGATTAGTGTTTGGTTTTTGGGCTGTGATTAGGGTTAGGGTTAGGGATGAAAACCCATTGGAGATCCAGATATTCTTCAATAACTTTTTTTCTGAAGGTCATAGAGACTTGGAAGTTGGTTCCATCTCCACTAATGTGGCTATGCCCGATCCATTGGGACCATCCCCGAGCATCTACGACCTTCGGAAATGGTGAAACCACCAAATCTAAAAAAAAAAGTACGAGATATTTTTGAATAACTTTTTTTCTGAAAGTCATAGAGACTTGGGCATTTCAGGATCAATAAAGGGTCACCTGCCACGCAACCACAGTGAATTTCAGCACGTTTCGAGCAAGCAGCGCGGAGTTATTCACCCTATGGTGAATTAGGGTTAGGGTTGCAATGAGGGTTAGGGTTAGGGTTAGGGTTGTGATTAGGGTTAGGGTTAGGGTTGTGATTAGGGTTAGGGATGAACACCCATTGGAGGTCAAGATATTCTTCCATAACTTTCTTTCTGAAGGTCATAGAGACTTGGAAATTGGTTCCATCTCCACTAATGTGGCTATGCCCGATCCATTGGGACCATCCCCGAGCATCTACGACCTTCGGAAATGGGGGAACCACCAAATCTAAAAAAAAAAGTACGAGATATTTTTTAATAACTTTTTTTCTGAAAGTCATAGAGACTTGGGCATTTCAGGATCAATAAAGGGTCACCTGCCACACAACCACAGCGAATTTCAGCACGTTTCGAGCAAGCAGCGCGGAGTTATTCACCCTATGGTGAATTAGGGTTAGGGTTGCAATGAGGGTTAGGGTTAGGGTTAGGGTTGTGATTAGGGTTAGGGATGAACACCCATTGGAGGTCAAGATATTCTTCCATAACTTTCTTTCTGAAGGTCATAGAGACTTGGAAATTGGTTCCATCTCCACTAATGTGGCTATGCCCGATCCATTGGGACCATCCCCGAGCATCTACGACCTTCGGAAATGGGGGAACCACCAAATCTTAAAAAAAAAGTACGAGATATTTTTTAATAACTTTTTTTCTGAAAGTCATAGAGACTTGGGCATTTCAGGATCAATAAAGGGTCACCTGCCACACAACCACAGCGAATTTCAGCACGTTTCGAGCAAGCAGCGCGGAGTTATTCACCCTATGGTGAATTAGGGTTAGGGTTGCAATGAGGGTTAGGGTTAGGGTTGTGATTAGGGTTAGGGTTGTGATTAGGGTTAGGGTTGTGATTAGGGTTAGGGATGAACACCCATTGGAGGTCAAGATATTCTTCCATAACTTTCTTTCTGAAGGTCATAGAGACTTGGAAATTGGTTCCATCTCCACTAATGTGGCTATGCCCGATCCATTGGTACCACCCCCAAGCTTCTACGACCTTTGGAAGGGTTAGGGTTAGGGTTGTGATTAGTGTTTGGTTTTTGGGCTGTGATTAGGGTTAGGGTTAGGGATGAACACCCATTGGAGGTCAAGATATTCTTCCATAACTTTCTTTCTGAAGGTCATAGAGACTTGGAAGTTGGTTCCATCTCGACTAATGTGGCTATGCCCGATCCATTGGGACCATCCCCGAGCATCTACGACCTTCGGAAATGGTGAAACCAGCAAATCTAAAAAAAAAAGCACGAGATATTTTTGAATAACTTTTTTTCTGAAAGTCATAGAGACTTCAGCATTTCAGGATCAATAAAGGGTCACCTGCCACGCAACCACAGCGACTTTCAACACATTTCGAGCAAGCAACGCGGAGTTATTCACCCTATGGTGAATTAGGGTTAGGGTTGCAATGAGGGTTAGGGTTAGGGTTAGGGTTGTGATTAGGGTTAGGGTTGTGATTAGGGTTAGGGATGAACACCCATTGGAGGTCAAGATATTCTTCCATAACTTTCTTTCTGAAGGTCATAGAGACTTGGAAATTGGTTCCATCTCCACTAATGTGGGTATGCCCGGTCCATTGGTACCACCCCCAAGCTTCTACGACCTTTGGAAGGGTTAGGGTTAGGGTAGTGATTAGTGTTTGGTTTTTGGGCTGTGATTAGGGTTAGGGTTAGGGATGAAAACCCATTGGAGATCCAGATATTCTTCAATAACTTTTTTTCTGAAGGTCATAGAGACTTGGAAGTTGGTTCCATCTCCACTAATGTGGCTATGCCCGATCCATTGGGACCATCCCCGAGCATCTACGACCTTCGGAAATGGTGAAACCACCAAATCTAAAAAAAAAAGTACGAGATATTTTTGAATAACTTTTTTTCTGAAAGTCATAGAGACTTGGGCATTTCAGGATCAATAAAGGGTCACCTGCCACGCAACCACAGTGAATTTCAGCACGTTTCGAGCAAGCAGCGCGGAGTTATTCACCCTATGGTGAATTAGGGTTAGGGTTGCAATGAGGGTTAGGGTTAGGGTTAGGGTTGTGATTAGGGTTAGGGTTAGGGTTGTGATTAGGGTTAGGGATGAACACCCATTGGAGGTCAAGATATTCTTCCATAACTTTCTTTCTGAAGGTCATAGAGACTTGGAAATTGGTTCCATCTCCACTAATGTGGCTATGCCCGATCCATTGGGACCATCCCCGAGCATCTACGACCTTCGGAAATGGGGGAACCACCAAATCTAAAAAAAAAAGTACGAGATATTTTTTAATAACTTTTTTTCTGAAAGTCATAGAGACTTGGGCATTTCAGGATCAATAAAGGGTCACCTGCCACACAACCACAGCGAATTTCAGCACGTTTCGAGCAAGCAGCGCGGAGTTATTCACCCTATGGTGAATTAGGGTTAGGGTTGCAATGAGGGTTAGGGTTAGGGTTAGGGTTGTGATTAGGGTTAGGGTTAGGGTTGTGATTAGGGTTAGGGTTGTGATTAGGGTTAGGGATGAACACCCATTGGAGGTCAAGATATTCTTCCATAACTTTCTTTCTGAAGGTCATAGAGACTTGGAAATTGGTTCCATCTCCACTAATGTGGCTATGCCCGATCCATTGGTACCACCCCCAAGCTTCTACGACCTTTGGAAGGGTTAGGGTTAGGGTTGTGATTAGTGTTTGGTTTTTGGGCTGTGATTAGGGTTAGGGTTAGGGATGAACACCCATTGGAGGTCAAGATATTCTTCCATAACTTTCTTTCTGAAGGTCATAGAGACTTGGAAGTTGGTTCCATCTTGACTAATGTGGCTATGCCCGATCCATTGGGACCATCCCAGAGCATCTACGACCTTCGGAAATGGTGAAACCAGCAAATCTAAAAAAAAAAGCACGAGATATTTTTGAATAACTTTTTTTCTGAAAGTCATAGAGACTTCAGCATTTCAGGATCAATAAAGGGTCACCTGCCACGCAACCACAGCGACTTTCAACACATTTCGAGCAAGCAACGCGGAGTTATTCACCCTATGGTGAATTAGGGTTAGGGTTGCAATGAGGGTTAGGGTTAGGGTTAGGGTTGTGATTAGGGTTAGGGTTGTGATTAGGGTTAGGGATGAACACCCATTGGAGGTCAAGATATTCTTCAATAACTTTTTTTCTGAAGGTCATAGAGACTTGGAAGTTGGTTCCATCTCCACTAATGTGGCTATGCCCGATCCATTGGGACCATCCCCGAGCATCTACGACCTTCGGAAATGGTGAAACCAGCAAATCTAAAAAAAAAAAGTACGAGATATTTTTGAATAACTTTTTTTCTGAAAGTCATAGAGACTTGGGCATTTCAGGATCAATAAAGGGTCACCTGCCACGCAACCACAGCGAATTTCAGCACGTTTCGAGCAAGCAGCGCGGAGTTATTCACCCTATGGTGAATTAGGGTTAGGGTTGCAATGAGGGTTAGGGTTAGGGTTAGGGTTGTGATTAGGGTTAGGATTAGGGTTGTGATTAGGGTTAGGGTTGTGATTAGGGTTAGGGATGAACACCCATTGGAGGTCAAGATATTCTTCCATAACTTTCTTTCTGAAGGTCATAGAGACTTGGAAATTGGTTCCATCTCCACTAATGTGGCTATGCCCGATCCATTGGGACCATCCCCGAGCATCTACGACCTTCGGAAATGGGGGAACCACCAAATCCACAAAAAAAAGTACGAGATATTTTTTAATAACTTTTTTTCTGAAAGTCATAGAGACTTGGGCATTTCAGGATCAATAAAGGGTCACCTGCCACACAACCACAGCGAATTTCAGCACGTTTCGAGCAAGCAGCGCGGAGTTATTCACCCTATGGTGAATTAGGGTTAGGGTTGCAATGAGGGTTAGGGTTAGGGTTAGGGTTGTGATTAGGGTTAGGGTTAGGGTTGTGATTAGGGTTAGGGTTGTGATTAGGGTTAGGGATGAACACCCATTGGAGGTCAAGATATTCTTCCATAACTTTCTTTCTGAAGGTCATAGAGACTTGGAAATTGGTTCCATCTCCACTAATGTGGCTATGCCCGATCCATTGGGACCACCCCCAAGCTTCTACGACCTTTGGAAGGGTTAGGGTTAGGGTTGTGATTAGGGTTAGGGTTAGGGTTGTGATTAGGGTTAGGGTTGTGATTAGGGTTAGGGATGAACACCCATTGGAGGTCAAGATATTCTTCCATAACTTTCTTTCTGAAGGTCATAGAGACTTGGAAATTGGTTCCATCTCCACTAATGTGGCTATGCCCGATCCATTGGTACCACCCCCAAGCTTCTACGACCTTTGGAAGGGTTAGGGTTAGGGTTGTGATTAGTGTTTGGTTTTTGGGCTGTGATTAGGGTTAGGGTTAGGGATGAACACCCATTGGAGGTCAAGATATTCTTCCATAACTTTCTTTCTGAAGGTCATAGAGACTTGGAAGTTGGTTCCATCTTGACTAATGTGGCTATGCCCGATCCATTGGGACCATCCCAGAGCATCTACGACCTTCGGAAATGGTGAAACCAGCAAATCTAAAAAAAAAAGCACGAGATATTTTTGAATAACTTTTTTTCTGAAAGTCATAGAGACTTCAGCATTTCAGGATCAATAAAGGGTCACCTGCCACGCAACCACAGCGACTTTCAACACATTTCGAGCAAGCAACGCGGAGTTATTCACCCTATGGTGAATTAGGGTTAGGGTTGCAATGAGGGTTAGGGTTAGGGTTAGGGTTGTGATTAGGGTTAGGGTTGTGATTAGGGTTAGGGATGAACACCCATTGGAGGTCAAGATATTCTTCAATAACTTTTTTTCTGAAGGTCATAGAGACTTGGAAGTTGGTTCCATCTCCACTAATGTGGCTATGCCCGATCCATTGGGACCATCCCCGAGCATCTACGACCTTCGGAAATGGTGAAACCAGCAAATCTAAAAAAAAAAAGTACGAGATATTTTTGAATAACTTTTTTTCTGAAAGTCATAGAGACTTGGGCATTTCAGGATCAATAAAGGGTCACCTGCCACGCAACCACAGCGAATTTCAGCACGTTTCGAGCAAGCAGCGCGGAGTTATTCACCCTATGGTGAATTAGGGTTAGGGTTGCAATGAGGGTTAGGGTTAGGGTTAGGGTTGTGATTAGGGTTAGGATTAGGGTTGTGATTAGGGTTAGGGTTGTGATTAGGGTTAGGGATGAACACCCATTGGAGGTCAAGATATTCTTCCATAACTTTCTTTCTGAAGGTCATAGAGACTTGGAAATTGGTTCCATCTCCACTAATGTGGCTATGCCCGATCCATTGGGACCATCCCCGAGCATCTACGACCTTCGGAAATGGGGGAACCACCAAATCCACAAAAAAAAGTACGAGATATTTTTTAATAACTTTTTTTCTGAAAGTCATAGAGACTTGGGCATTTCAGGATCAATAAAGGGTCACCTGCCACACAACCACAGCGAATTTCAGCACGTTTCGAGCAAGCAGCGCGGAGTTATTCACCCTATGGTGAATTAGGGTTAGGGTTGCAATGAGGGTTAGGGTTAGGGTTAGGGTTGTGATTAGGGTTAGGGTTAGGGTTGTGATTAGGGTTAGGGTTGTGATTAGGGTTAGGGATGAACACCCATTGGAGGTCAAGATATTCTTCCATAACTTTCTTTCTGAAGGTCATAGAGACTTGGAAATTGGTTCCATCTCCACTAATGTGGCTATGCCCGATCCATTGGGACCACCCCCAAGCTTCTACGACCTTTGGAAGGGTTAGGGTTAGGGTTGTGATTAGTGTTTGGTTTTTGGGCTGTGATTAGGGTTAGGGTTAGGGATGAACACCCATTGGAGGTCAAGATATTCTTCCATAACTTTCTTTCTGAAGGTCATAGAGACTTGGAAGTTGGTTCCATCTTGACTAATGTGGCTATGCCCGATCCATTGGGACCATCCCCGAGCATCTACGACCTTCGGAAATGGTGAAACCAGCAAATCTAAAAAAAAAAGCACGAGATATTTTTGAATAACTTTTTTTCTGAAAGTCATAGAGACTTCAGCATTTCAGGATCAATAAAGGGTCACCTGCCACGCAACCACAGCGACTTTCAACACATTTCGAGCAAGCAACGCGGAGTTATTCACCCTATGGTGAATTAGGGTTAGGGTTGCAATGAGGGTTAGGGTTAGGGTTAGGGTTGTGATTAGGGTTAGGGTTGTGATTAGGGTTAGGGATGAACACCCATTGGAGGTCAAGATATTCTTCAATAACTTTTTTTCTGAAGGTCATAGAGACTTGGAAGTTGGTTCCATCTCCACTAATGTGGCTATGCCCGATCCATTGGGACCATCCCCGAGCATCTACGACCTTCGGAAATGGTGAAACCAGCAAATCTAAAAAAAAAAGTACGAGATATTTTTGAATAACTTTTTTTCTGAAAGTCATAGAGACTTGGGCATTTCAGGATCAATAAAGGGTCACCTGCCACGCAACCACAGCGAATTTCAGCACGTTTCGAGCAAGCAGCGCGGAGTTATTCACCCTATGGTGAATTAGGGTTAGGGTTGCAATGAGGGTTAGGGTTAGGGTTAGGGTTGTGATTAGGGTTAGGATTAGGGTTGTGATTAGGGTTAGGGTTGTGATTAGGGTTAGGGATGAACACCCATTGGAGGTCAAGATATTCTTCCATAACTTTCTTTCTGAAGGTCATAGAGACTTGGAAATTGGTTCCATCTCCACTAATGTGGCTATGCCCGATCCATTGGGACCATCCCCGAGCATCTACGACCTTCGGAAATGGTGAAACCAGCAAATCTAAAAAAAAAAAGTACGAGATATTTTTGAATAACTTTTTTTCTGAAAGTCATAGAGACTTGGGCATTTCAGGATCAATAAAGGGTCACCTGCCACGCAACCACAGCGAATTTCAGCACGTTTCGAGCAAGCAGCGCGGAGTTATTCACCCTATGGTGAATTAGGGTTAGGGTTGCAATGAGGGTTAGGGTTAGGGTTAGGGTTGTGATTAGGGTTAGGATTAGGGTTGTGATTAGGGTTAGGGTTGTGATTAGGGTTAGGGATGAACACCCATTGGAGGTCAAGATATTCTTCCATAACTTTCTTTCTGAAGGTCATAGAGACTTGGAAATTGGTTCCATCTCCACTAATGTGGCTATGCCCGATCCATTGGGACCATCCCCGAGCATCTACGACCTTCGGAAATGGTGAAACCAGCAAATCTAAAAAAAAAAAGTACGAGATATTTTTGAATAACTTTTTTTCTGAAAGTCATAGAGACTTGGGCATTTCAGGATCAATAAAGGGTCACCTGCCACGCAACCACAGCGAATTTCAGCACGTTTCGAGCAAGCAGCGCGGAGTTATTCACCCTATGGTGAATTAGGGTTAGGGTTGCAATGAGGGTTAGGGTTAGGGTTAGGGTTGTGATTAGGGTTAGGATTAGGGTTGTGATTAGGGTTAGGGTTGTGATTAGGGTTAGGGATGAACACCCATTGGAGGTCAAGATATTCTTCCATAACTTTCTTTCTGAAGGTCATAGAGACTTGGAAATTGGTTCCATCTCCACTAATGTGGCTATGCCCGATCCATTGGGACCATCCCCGAGCATCTACGACCTTCGGAAATGGGGGAACCACCAAATCCACAAAAAAAAGTACGAGATATTTTTTAATAACTTTTTTTCTGAAAGTCATAGAGACTTGGGCATTTCAGGATCAATAAAGGGTCACCTGCCACACAACCACAGCGAATTTCAGCACGTTTCGAGCAAGCAGCGCGGAGTTATTCACCCTATGGTGAATTAGGGTTAGGGTTGCAATGAGGGTTAGGGTTAGGGTTAGGGTTGTGATTAGGGTTAGGGTTAGGGTTGTGATTAGGGTTAGGGTTGTGATTAGGGTTAGGGATGAACACCCATTGGAGGTCAAGATATTCTTCCATAACTTTCTTTCTGAAGGTCATAGAGACTTGGAAATTGGTTCCATCTCCACTAATGTGGCTATGCCCGATCCATTGGGACCACCCCCAAGCTTCTACGACCTTTGGAAGGGTTAGGGTTAGGGTTGTGATTAGTGTTTGGTTTTTGGGCTGTGATTAGGGTTAGGGTTAGGGATGAACACCCATTGGAGGTCAAGATATTCTTCCATAACTTTCTTTCTGAAGGTCATAGAGACTTGGAAGTTGGTTCCATCTTGACTAATGTGGCTATGCCCGATCCATTGGGACCATCCCCGAGCATCTACGACCTTCGGAAATGGTGAAACCAGCAAATCTAAAAAAAAAAGCACGAGATATTTTTGAATAACTTTTTTTCTGAAAGTCATAGAGACTTCAGCATTTCAGGATCAATAAAGGGTCACCTGCCACGCAACCACAGCGACTTTCAACACATTTCGAGCAAGCAACGCGGAGTTATTCACCCTATGGTGAATTAGGGTTAGGGTTGCAATGAGGGTTAGGGTTAGGGTTAGGGTTGTGATTAGGGTTAGGGTTGTGATTAGGGTTAGGGATGAACACCCATTGGAGGTCAAGATATTCTTCAATAACTTTTTTTCTGAAGGTCATAGAGACTTGGAAGTTGGTTCCATCTCCACTAATGTGGCTATGCCCGATCCATTGGGACCATCCCCGAGCATCTACGACCTTCGGAAATGGTGAAACCAGCAAATCTAAAAAAAAAAGTACGAGATATTTTTGAATAACTTTTTTTCTGAAAGTCATAGAGACTTGGGCATTTCAGGATCAATAAAGGGTCACCTGCCACGCAACCACAGCGAATTTCAGCACGTTTCGAGCAAGCAGCGCGGAGTTATTCACCCTATGGTGAATTAGGGTTAGGGTTGCAATGAGGGTTAGGGTTAGGGTTAGGGTTGTGATTAGGGTTAGGATTAGGGTTGTGATTAGGGTTAGGGTTGTGATTAGGGTTAGGGATGAACACCCATTGGAGGTCAAGATATTCTTCCATAACTTTCTTTCTGAAGGTCATAGAGACTTGGAAATTGGTTCCATCTCCACTAATGTGGCTATGCCCGATCCATTGGGACCATCCCCGAGCATCTACGACCTTCGGAAATGGTGAAACCAGCAAATCTAAAAAAAAAAAGTACGAGATATTTTTGAATAACTTTTTTTCTGAAAGTCATAGAGACTTGGGCATTTCAGGATCAATAAAGGGTCACCTGCCACGCAACCACAGCGAATTTCAGCACGTTTCGAGCAAGCAGCGCGGAGTTATTCACCCTATGGTGAATTAGGGTTAGGGTTGCAATGAGGGTTAGGGTTAGGGTTAGGGTTGTGATTAGGGTTAGGATTAGGGTTGTGATTAGGGTTAGGGTTGTGATTAGGGTTAGGGATGAACACCCATTGGAGGTCAAGATATTCTTCCATAACTTTCTTTCTGAAGGTCATAGAGACTTGGAAATTGGTTCCATCTCCACTAATGTGGCTATGCCCGATCCATTGGGACCATCCCCGAGCATCTACGACCTTCGGAAATGGTGAAACCAGCAAATCTAAAAAAAAAAAGTACGAGATATTTTTGAATAACTTTTTTTCTGAAAGTCATAGAGACTTGGGCATTTCAGGATCAATAAAGGGTCACCTGCCACGCAACCACAGCGAATTTCAGCACGTTTCGAGCAAGCAGCGCGGAGTTATTCACCCTATGGTGAATTAGGGTTAGGGTTGCAATGAGGGTTAGGGTTAGGGTTAGGGTTGTGATTAGGGTTAGGATTAGGGTTGTGATTAGGGTTAGGGTTGTGATTAGGGTTAGGGATGAACACCCATTGGAGGTCAAGATATTCTTCCATAACTTTCTTTCTGAAGGTCATAGAGACTTGGAAATTGGTTCCATCTCCACTAATGTGGCTATGCCCGATCCATTGGGACCATCCCCGAGCATCTACGACCTTCGGAAATGGGGGAACCACCAAATCCACAAAAAAAAGTACGAGATATTTTTTAATAACTTTTTTTCTGAAAGTCATAGAGACTTGGGCATTTCAGGATCAATAAAGGGTCACCTGCCACACAACCACAGCGAATTTCAGCACGTTTCGAGCAAGCAGCGCGGAGTTATTCACCCTATGGTGAATTAGGGTTAGGGTTGCAATGAGGGTTAGGGTTAGGGTTAGGGTTGTGATTAGGGTTAGGGTTAGGGTTGTGATTAGGGTTAGGGTTGTGATTAGGGTTAGGGATGAACACCCATTGGAGGTCAAGATATTCTTCCATAACTTTCTTTCTGAAGGTCATAGAGACTTGGAAATTGGTTCCATCTCCACTAATGTGGCTATGCCCGATCCATTGGGACCACCCCCAAGCTTCTACGACCTTTGGAAGGGTTAGGGTTAGGGTTGTGATTAGTGTTTGGTTTTTGGGCTGTGATTAGGGTTAGGGTTAGGGATGAACACCCATTGGAGGTCAAGATATTCTTCCATAACTTTCTTTCTGAAGGTCATAGAGACTTGGAAGTTGGTTCCATCTTGACTAATGTGGCTATGCCCGATCCATTGGGACCATCCCCGAGCATCTACGACCTTCGGAAATGGTGAAACCAGCAAATCTAAAAAAAAAAGCACGAGATATTTTTGAATAACTTTTTTTCTGAAAGTCATAGAGACTTCAGCATTTCAGGATCAATAAAGGGTCACCTGCCACGCAACCACAGCGACTTTCAACACATTTCGAGCAAGCAACGCGGAGTTATTCACCCTATGGTGAATTAGGGTTAGGGTTGCAATGAGGGTTAGGGTTAGGGTTAGGGTTGTGATTAGGGTTAGGGTTGTGATTAGGGTTAGGGATGAACACCCATTGGAGGTCAAGATATTCTTCAATAACTTTTTTTCTGAAGGTCATAGAGACTTGGAAGTTGGTTCCATCTCCACTAATGTGGCTATGCCCGATCCATTGGGACCATCCCCGAGCATCTACGACCTTCGGAAATGGTGAAACCAGCAAATCTAAAAAAAAAAGTACGAGATATTTTTGAATAACTTTTTTTCTGAAAGTCATAGAGACTTGGGCATTTCAGGATCAATAAAGGGTCACCTGCCACGCAACCACAGCGAATTTCAGCACGTTTCGAGCAAGCAGCGCGGAGTTATTCACCCTATGGTGAATTAGGGTTAGGGTTGCAATGAGGGTTAGGGTTAGGGTTAGGGTTGTGATTAGGGTTAGGATTAGGGTTGTGATTAGGGTTAGGGTTGTGATTAGGGTTAGGGATGAACACCCATTGGAGGTCAAGATATTCTTCCATAACTTTCTTTCTGAAGGTCATAGAGACTTGGAAATTGGTTCCATCTCCACTAATGTGGGTATGCCCGGTCCATTGGTACCACCCCCAAGCTTCTACGACCTTTGGAAGGGTTAGGGTTAGGGTAGTGATTAGTGTTTGGTTTTTGGGCTGTGATTAGGGTTAGGGTTAGGGATGAAAACCCATTGGAGATCCAGATATTCTTCAATAACTTTTTTTCTGAAGGTCATAGAGACTTGGAAGTTGGTTCCATCTCCACTAATGTGGCTATGCCCGATCCATTGGGACCATCCCCGAGCATCTACGACCTTCGGAAATGGTGAAACCACCAAATCTAAAAAAAAAAGTACGAGATATTTTTGAATAACTTTTTTTCTGAAAGTCATAGAGACTTGGGCATTTCAGGATCAATAAAGGGTCACCTGCCACGCAACCACAGTGAATTTCAGCACGTTTCGAGCAAGCAGCGCGGAGTTATTCACCCTATGGTGAATTAGGGTTAGGGTTGCAATGAGGGTTAGGGTTAGGGTTAGGGTTGTGATTAGGGTTAGGGTTAGGGTTGTGATTAGGGTTAGGGATGAACACCCATTGGAGGTCAAGATATTCTTCCATAACTTTCTTTCTGAAGGTCATAGAGACTTGGAAATTGGTTCCATCTCCACTAATGTGGCTATGCCCGATCCATTGGGACCATCCCCGAGCATCTACGACCTTCGGAAATGGGGGAACCACCAAATCCACAAAAAAAAGTACGAGATATTTTTTAATAACTTTTTTTCTGAAAGTCATAGAGACTTGGGCATTTCAGGATCAATAAAGGGTCACCTGCCACACAACCACAGCGAATTTCAGCACATTTCGAGCAAGCAGCGCGGAGTTATTCACCCTATGGTGAATTAGGGTTAGGGTTGCAATGAGGGTTAGGGTTAGGGTTAGGGTTGTGATTAGGGTTAGGGTTAGGGTTGTGATTAGGGTTAGGGTTGTGATTAGGGTTAGGGATGAACACCCATTGGAGGTCAAGATATTCTTCCATAACTTTCTTTCTGAAGGTCATAGAGACTTGGAAATTGGTTCCATCTCCACTAATGTGGCTATGCCCGATCCATTGGTACCACCCCCAAGCTTCTACGACCTTTGGAAGGGTTAGGGTTAGGGTTGTGATTAGTGTTTGGTTTTTGGGCTGTGATTAGGGTTAGGGTTAGGGATGAACACCCATTGGAGGTCAAGATATTCTTCCATAACTTTCTTTCTGAAGGTCATAGAGACTTGGAAGTTGGTTCCATCTTGACTAATGTGGCTATGCCCGATCCATTGGGACCATCCCCGAGCATCTACGACCTTCGGAAATGGTGAAACCAGCAAATCTAAAAAAAAAAGCACGAGATATTTTTGAATAACTTTTTTTCTGAAAGTCATAGAGACTTCAGCATTTCAGGATCAATAAAGGGTCACCTGCCACGCAACCACAGCGACTTTCAACACATTTCGAGCAAGCAACGCGGAGTTATTCACCCTATGGTGAATTAGGGTTAGGGTTGCAATGAGGGTTAGGGTTAGGGTTAGGGTTGTGATTAGGGTTAGGGTTGTGATTAGGGTTAGGGATGAACACCCATTGGAGGTCAAGATATTCTTCAATAACTTTTTTTCTGAAGGTCATAGAGACTTGGAAGTTGGTTCCATCTCCACTAATGTGGCTATGCCCGATCCATTGGGACCATCCCCGAGCATCTACGACCTTCGGAAATGGTGAAACCAGCAAATCTAAAAAAAAAAGTACGAGATATTTTTGAATAACTTTTTTTCTGAAAGTCATAGAGACTTGGGCATTTCAGGATCAATAAAGGGTCACCTGCCACGCAACCACAGCGAATTTCAGCACGTTTCGAGCAAGCAGCGCGGAGTTATTCACCCTATGGTGAATTAGGGTTAGGGTTGCAATGAGGGTTAGGGTTAGGGTTAGGGTTGTGATTAGGGTTAGGATTAGGGTTGTGATTAGGGTTAGGGTTGTGATTAGGGTTAGGGATGAACACCCATTGGAGGTCAAGATATTCTTCCATAACTTTCTTTCTGAAGGTCATAGAGACTTGGAAATTGGTTCCATCTCCACTAATGTGGGTATGCCCGGTCCATTGGTACCACCCCCAAGCTTCTACGACCTTTGGAAGGGTTAGGGTTAGGGTAGTGATTAGTGTTTGGTTTTTGGGCTGTGATTAGGGTTAGGGTTAGGGATGAAAACCCATTGGAGATCCAGATATTCTTCAATAACTTTTTTTCTGAAGGTCATAGAGACTTGGAAGTTGGTTCCATCTCCACTAATGTGGCTATGCCCGATCCATTGGGACCATCCCCGAGCATCTACGACCTTCGGAAATGGTGAAACCACCAAATCTAAAAAAAAAAGTACGAGATATTTTTGAATAACTTTTTTTCTGAAAGTCATAGAGACTTGGGCATTTCAGGATCAATAAAGGGTCACCTGCCACGCAACCACAGTGAATTTCAGCACGTTTCGAGCAAGCAGCGCGGAGTTATTCACCCTATGGTGAATTAGGGTTAGGGTTGCAATGAGGGTTAGGGTTAGGGTTAGGGTTGTGATTAGGGTTAGGGTTAGGGTTGTGATTAGGGTTAGGGATGAACACCCATTGGAGGTCAAGATATTCTTCCATAACTTTCTTTCTGAAGGTCATAGAGACTTGGAAATTGGTTCCATCTCCACTAATGTGGGTATGCCCGATCCATTGGTACCACCCCCAAGCTTCTACGACCTTTGGAAGGGTTAGGGTTAGGGTTGTGATTAGTGTTTGGTTTTTGGGCTGTGATTAGGCTTAGGGTTAGGGATGAAAACCCATTGGAGATCAAGATATTCTTCAATAACTTTTTTTCTGAAGGTCATAGAGACTTGGAAGTTGGTTCCATCGCCACTAATGTGGCTATGCCCGATCCATTGGGACCATCCCCGAGCATCTACGACCTTCGGAAATGGTGAAACCAGCAAATCTAAAAAAAAAAGTACGAGATATTTTTGAATAACTTTTTTTCTGAAAGTCATAGAGACTTGGGCATTTCAGGATCAATAAAGGGTCACCTGCCATGCAACCACAGCGAATTTCAGCACGTTTCGAGCAAGCAGCGCGGAGTTATTCACCCTATGGTGAATTAGGGTTAGGGTTGCAATGAGGGTTAGGGTTAGGGTTAGGGTTGTGATTAGGGTTAGGGTTGTGATTAGGGTTAGGGATGAACACCCATTGGAGGTCAAGATATTCTTCCATAACTTTCTTTCTGAAGGTCATAGAGACTTGGAAATTGGTTCCTTCTCCACTAATGTGGCTATGCCCGATCCATTGGGACCATCCCCGAGCATCTACGACCTTCGGAAATGGGGAAACCACCAAATCTAAAAAAAAAAGTACGAGATATTTTTGAATAACTTTTTTTCTGAAAGTCATAGAGACTTGGGCATTTTAGGATCAATAAAGGGTCACCTGCCACGCAACCACAGCGAATTTCAGCACGTTTCGAGCAAGCAGCGCGGAGTTATTCACCCTATGGTGAATTAGGGTTAGGGTTGCAATGAGGGTTAGGGTTAGGGTTAGGGTTGTGATTAGGGTTAGGATTAGGGTTGTGATTAGGGTTAGGGTTGTGATTAGGGTTAGGGATGAACACCCATTGGAGGTCAAGATATTCTTCCATAACTTTCTTTCTGAAGGTCATAGAGACTTGGAAATTGGTTCCATCTCCACTAATGTGGCTATGCCCGATCCATTGGGACCATCCCCGAGCATCTACGACCTTCGGAAATGGGGGAACCACCAAATCCACAAAAAAAAGTACGAGATATTTTTTAATAACTTTTTTTCTGAAAGTCATAGAGACTTGGGCATTTCAGGATCAATAAAGGGTCACCTGCCACACAACCACAGCGAATTTCAGCACGTTTCGAGCAAGCAGCGCGGAGTTATTCACCCTATGGTGAATTAGGGTTAGGGTTGCAATGAGGGTTAGGGTTAGGGTTAGGGTTGTGATTAGGGTTAGGGTTAGGGTTGTGATTAGGGTTAGGGTTGTGATTAGGGTTAGGGATGAACACCCATTGGAGGTCAAGATATTCTTCCATAACTTTCTTTCTGAAGGTCATAGAGACTTGGAAATTGGTTCCATCTCCACTAATGTGGCTATGCCCGATCCATTGGGACCACCCCCAAGCTTCTACGACCTTTGGAAGGGTTAGGGTTAGGGTTGTGATTAGTGTTTGGTTTTTGGGCTGTGATTAGGGTTAGGGTTAGGGATGAACACCCATTGGAGGTCAAGATATTCTTCCATAACTTTCTTTCTGAAGGTCATAGAGACTTGGAAGTTGGTTCCATCTTGACTAATGTGGCTATGCCCGATCCATTGGGACCATCCCCGAGCATCTACGACCTTCGGAAATGGTGAAACCAGCAAATCTAAAAAAAAAAGCACGAGATATTTTTGAATAACTTTTTTTCTGAAAGTCATAGAGACTTCAGCATTTCAGGATCAATAAAGGGTCACCTGCCACGCAACCACAGCGACTTTCAACACATTTCGAGCAAGCAACGCGGAGTTATTCACCCTATGGTGAATTAGGGTTAGGGTTGCAATGAGGGTTAGGGTTAGGGTTAGGGTTGTGATTAGGGTTAGGGTTGTGATTAGGGTTAGGGATGAACACCCATTGGAGGTCAAGATATTCTTCAATAACTTTTTTTCTGAAGGTCATAGAGACTTGGAAGTTGGTTCCATCTCCACTAATGTGGCTATGCCCGATCCATTGGGACCATCCCCGAGCATCTACGACCTTCGGAAATGGTGAAACCAGCAAATCTAAAAAAAAAAGTACGAGATATTTTTGAATAACTTTTTTTCTGAAAGTCATAGAGACTTGGGCATTTCAGGATCAATAAAGGGTCACCTGCCACGCAACCACAGCGAATTTCAGCACGTTTCGAGCAAGCAGCGCGGAGTTATTCACCCTATGGTGAATTAGGGTTAGGGTTGCAATGAGGGTTAGGGTTAGGGTTAGGGTTGTGATTAGGGTTAGGATTAGGGTTGTGATTAGGGTTAGGGTTGTGATTAGGGTTAGGGATGAACACCCATTGGAGGTCAAGATATTCTTCCATAACTTTCTTTCTGAAGGTCATAGAGACTTGGAAATTGGTTCCATCTCCACTAATGTGGGTATGCCCGGTCCATTGGTACCACCCCCAAGCTTCTACGACCTTTGGAAGGGTTAGGGTTAGGGTAGTGATTAGTGTTTGGTTTTTGGGCTGTGATTAGGGTTAGGGTTAGGGATGAAAACCCATTGGAGATCCAGATATTCTTCAATAACTTTTTTTCTGAAGGTCATAGAGACTTGGAAGTTGGTTCCATCTCCACTAATGTGGCTATGCCCGATCCATTGGGACCATCCCCGAGCATCTACGACCTTCGGAAATGGTGAAACCACCAAATCTAAAAAAAAAAGTACGAGATATTTTTGAATAACTTTTTTTCTGAAAGTCATAGAGACTTGGGCATTTCAGGATCAATAAAGGGTCACCTGCCACGCAACCACAGTGAATTTCAGCACGTTTCGAGCAAGCAGCGCGGAGTTATTCACCCTATGGTGAATTAGGGTTAGGGTTGCAATGAGGGTTAGGGTTAGGGTTAGGGTTGTGATTAGGGTTAGGGTTAGGGTTGTGATTAGGGTTAGGGATGAACACCCATTGGAGGTCAAGATATTCTTCCATAACTTTCTTTCTGAAGGTCATAGAGACTTGGAAATTGGTTCCATCTCCACTAATGTGGCTATGCCCGATCCATTGGGACCATCCCCGAGCATCTACGACCTTCGGAAATGGGGGAACCACCAAATCCACAAAAAAAAGTACGAGATATTTTTTAATAACTTTTTTTCTGAAAGTCATAGAGACTTGGGCATTTCAGGATCAATAAAGGGTCACCTGCCACACAACCACAGCGAATTTCAGCACATTTCGAGCAAGCAGCGCGGAGTTATTCACCCTATGGTGAATTAGGGTTAGGGTTGCAATGAGGGTTAGGGTTAGGGTTAGGGTTGTGATTAGGGTTAGGGTTAGGGTTGTGATTAGGGTTAGGGTTGTGATTAGG
The DNA here is from genome assembly GCF_024713975.1 of Paralichthys olivaceus. Taxonomy (NCBI): domain Eukaryota; kingdom Metazoa; phylum Chordata; class Actinopteri; order Pleuronectiformes; family Paralichthyidae; genus Paralichthys; species Paralichthys olivaceus. The sequence continues at coordinate 6,441,617 of NC_091112.1, forward strand.
GTTAGGGATGAACACCCATTGGAGGTCAAGATATTCTTCCATAACTTTCTTTCTGAAGGTCATAGAGACTTGGAAATTGGTTCCATCTCCACTAATGTGGCTATGCCCGATCCATTGGTACCACCCCCAAGCTTCTACGACCTTTGGAAGGGTTAGGGTTAGGGTTGTGATTAGTGTTTGGTTTTTGGGCTGTGATTAGGGTTAGGGTTAGGGATGAACACCCATTGGAGGTCAAGATATTCTTCCATAACTTTCTTTCTGAAGGTCATAGAGACTTGGAAGTTGGTTCCATCTTGACTAATGTGGCTATGCCCGATCCATTGGGACCATCCCCGAGCATCTACGACCTTCGGAAATGGTGAAACCAGCAAATCTAAAAAAAAAAGCACGAGATATTTTTGAATAACTTTTTTTCTGAAAGTCATAGAGACTTCAGCATTTCAGGATCAATAAAGGGTCACCTGCCACGCAACCACAGCGACTTTCAACACATTTCGAGCAAGCAACGCGGAGTTATTCACCCTATGGTGAATTAGGGTTAGGGTTGCAATGAGGGTTAGGGTTAGGGTTAGGGTTGTGATTAGGGTTAGGGTTGTGATTAGGGTTAGGGATGAACACCCATTGGAGGTCAAGATATTCTTCAATAACTTTTTTTCTGAAGGTCATAGAGACTTGGAAGTTGGTTCCATCTCCACTAATGTGGCTATGCCCGATCCATTGGGACCATCCCCGAGCATCTACGACCTTCGGAAATGGTGAAACCAGCAAATCTAAAAAAAAAAGTACGAGATATTTTTGAATAACTTTTTTTCTGAAAGTCATAGAGACTTGGGCATTTCAGGATCAATAAAGGGTCACCTGCCACGCAACCACAGCGAATTTCAGCACGTTTCGAGCAAGCAGCGCGGAGTTATTCACCCTATGGTGAATTAGGGTTAGGGTTGCAATGAGGGTTAGGGTTAGGGTTAGGGTTGTGATTAGGGTTAGGATTAGGGTTGTGATTAGGGTTAGGGTTGTGATTAGGGTTAGGGATGAACACCCATTGGAGGTCAAGATATTCTTCCATAACTTTCTTTCTGAAGGTCATAGAGACTTGGAAATTGGTTCCATCTCCACTAATGTGGGTATGCCCGGTCCATTGGTACCACCCCCAAGCTTCTACGACCTTTGGAAGGGTTAGGGTTAGGGTAGTGATTAGTGTTTGGTTTTTGGGCTGTGATTAGGGTTAGGGTTAGGGATGAAAACCCATTGGAGATCCAGATATTCTTCAATAACTTTTTTTCTGAAGGTCATAGAGACTTGGAAGTTGGTTCCATCTCCACTAATGTGGCTATGCCCGATCCATTGGGACCATCCCCGAGCATCTACGACCTTCGGAAATGGTGAAACCACCAAATCTAAAAAAAAAAGTACGAGATATTTTTGAATAACTTTTTTTCTGAAAGTCATAGAGACTTGGGCATTTCAGGATCAATAAAGGGTCACCTGCCACGCAACCACAGTGAATTTCAGCACGTTTCGAGCAAGCAGCGCGGAGTTATTCACCCTATGGTGAATTAGGGTTAGGGTTGCAATGAGGGTTAGGGTTAGGGTTAGGGTTGTGATTAGGGTTAGGGTTAGGGTTGTGATTAGGGTTAGGGATGAACACCCATTGGAGGTCAAGATATTCTTCCATAACTTTCTTTCTGAAGGTCATAGAGACTTGGAAATTGGTTCCATCTCCACTAATGTGGGTATGCCCGATCCATTGGTACCACCCCCAAGCTTCTACGACCTTTGGAAGGGTTAGGGTTAGGGTTGTGATTAGTGTTTGGTTTTTGGGCTGTGATTAGGCTTAGGGTTAGGGATGAAAACCCATTGGAGATCAAGATATTCTTCAATAACTTTTTTTCTGAAGGTCATAGAGACTTGGAAGTTGGTTCCATCGCCACTAATGTGGCTATGCCCGATCCATTGGGACCATCCCCGAGCATCTACGACCTTCGGAAATGGTGAAACCAGCAAATCTAAAAAAAAAAGTACGAGATATTTTTGAATAACTTTTTTTCTGAAAGTCATAGAGACTTGGGCATTTCAGGATCAATAAAGGGTCACCTGCCATGCAACCACAGCGAATTTCAGCACGTTTCGAGCAAGCAGCGCGGAGTTATTCACCCTATGGTGAATTAGGGTTAGGGTTGCAATGAGGGTTAGGGTTAGGGTTAGGGTTGTGATTAGGGTTAGGGTTGTGATTAGGGTTAGGGATGAACACCCATTGGAGGTCAAGATATTCTTCCATAACTTTCTTTCTGAAGGTCATAGAGACTTGGAAATTGGTTCCTTCTCCACTAATGTGGCTATGCCCGATCCATTGGGACCATCCCCGAGCATCTACGACCTTCGGAAATGGGGAAACCACCAAATCTAAAAAAAAAAGTACGAGATATTTTTGAATAACTTTTTTTCTGAAAGTCATAGAGACTTGGGCATTTTAGGATCAATAAAGGGTCACCTGCCACGCAACCACAGCGAATTTCAGCACGTTTCGAGCAAGCAGCGCGGAGTTATTCACCCTATGGTGAATTAGGGTTAGGGTTGCAATGAGGGTTAGGGTTAGGGTTAGGGTTGTGATTAGGGTTAGGGTTAGGGTTGTGATTAGGGTTAGGGATGAACACCCATTGGGTTAGGGTTAGGGTTAGGGTTAGGGTTGTGATTAGGGTTAGGGATGTGATTAGGGTTAGGGATGAACACCCATTGGAGGTCAAGATATTCTTCCATAACTTTCTTTCTGAAGGTCATAGAGACTTGGAAATTGGTTCCATCTCCACTAATGTGGCTATGCCCGATCCATTGGGACCATCCCCGAGCATCTACGACCTTCGGAAATGGTGAAACCAGCAAATCTAAAAAAAAAAGTATGAGATATTTTTTAATAACTTTTTTTCTGAAAGTCATAGAGACTTGGGCATTTCAGGATCAATAAAGGGTCACCTGCCACGCAACCACAGCGAATTTCAGCACGTTTTGAGCAAGCAGCGCGGAGTTATTCACCCTATGGTGAATTAGGGTTAGGGTTGCAATGAGGGTTAGGGTTAGGGTTAGGGTTGTGATTAGGGTTAGGGTTGTGATTAGGGTTAGGGTTAGGGTTGTGATTAGGGTTAGGGTTGTGATTAGGGTTAGGGATGAACACCCATTGGAGGTCAAGATATTCTTCCATAACTTTCTTTCTGAAGGTCATAGAGACTTGGAAATTGGTTCCATCTCCACTAATGTGGGTATGCCCGATCCATTGGTACCACCCCCAAGCTTCTACGACCTTTGGAAGGGTTAGGGTTAGGGTTGTGATTAGTGTTTGGTTTTTGGGCTGTGATTAGGGTTAGGGTTAGGGATGAAAACCCATTGGAGATCAAGATATTCTTCAATAACTTTTTTTCTGAAGGTCATAGAGACTTGGAAGTTGGTTCCATCGCCACTAATGTGGCTATGCCCGATCCATTGGGACCATCCCCGAGCATCTACGACCTTCGGAAATGGTGAAACCAGCAAATCTAAAAAAAAAAGTACGAGATATTTTTGAATAACTTTTTTTCTGAAAGTCATAGAGACTTGGGCATTTTAGGATCAATAAAGGGTCACCTGCCACACAACCACAGCGAATTTCAGCACGTTTCGAGCAAGCAGCGCGGAGTTATTCACCCTATGGTGAATTAGGGTTAGGGTTGCAATGAGGGTTAGGGTTAGGGTTAGGGTTGTGATTAGGGTTAGGGTTAGGGTTGTGATTAGGGTTAGGGATGAACACCCATTGGAGGTCAAGATATTCTTCCATAACTTTCTTTCTGAAGGTCATAGAGACTTGGAAATTGGTTCCATCTCCACTAATGTGGGTATGCCCGATCCATTGGTACCACCCCCAAGCTTCTACGACCTTTGGAAGGGTTAGGGTTAGGGTTGTGATTAGTGTTTGGTTTTTGGGCTGTGATTAGGGTTAGGGTTAGGGATGAAAACCCATTGGAGATCAAGATATTCTTCAATAACTTTTTTTCTGAAGGTCATAGAGACTTGGAAGTTGGTTCCATCGCCACTAATGTGGCTATGCCCGATCCATTGGGACCATCCCCGAGCATCTACGACCTTCGGAAATGGTGAAACCAGCAAATCTAAAAAAAAAAGTACGAGATATTTTTGAATAACTTTTTTTCTGAAAGTCATAGAGACTTGGGCATTTCAGGATCAATAAAGGGTCACCTGCCATGCAACCACAGCGAATTTCAGCACGTTTCGAGCAAGCAGCGCGGAGTTATTCACCCTATGGTGAATTAGGGTTAGGGTTGCAATGAGGGTTAGGGTTAGGGTTAGGGTTGTGATTAGGGTTAGGGTTGTGATTAGGGTTAGGGATGAACACCCATTGGAGGTCAAGATATTCTTCCATAACTTTCTTTCTGAAGGTCATAGAGACTTGGAAATTGGTTCCTTCTCCACTAATGTGGCTATGCCCGATCCATTGGGACCATCCCCGAGCATCTACGACCTTCGGAAATGGGGAAACCACCAAATCTAAAAAAAAAAGTACGAGATATTTTTTAATAACTTTTTTTCTGAAAGTCATAGAGACTTGGGCATTTTAGGATCAATAAAGGGTCACCTGCCATGCAACCACAGCGAATTTCAGCACGTTTCGAGCAAGCAGCGCGGAGTTATTCACCCTATGGTGAATTAGGGTTAGGGTTGCAATGAGGGTTAGGGTTAGGGTTGTGATTAGGGTTAGGGTTGTGATTAGGGTTAGGGATGAACACCCATTGGAGGTCAAGATATTCTTCCATAACTTTCTTTCTGAAGGTCATAGAGACTTGGAAATTGGTTCCATCTCCACTAATGTGGGTATGCCCGATCCATTGGTACCACCCCCAAGCTTCTACGACCTTTGGAAGGGTTAGGGTTAGGGTTGTGATTAGTGTTTGGTTTTTGGGCTGTGATTAGGGTTAGGGTTAGGGATGAAAACCCATTGGAGATCAAGATATTCTTCAATAACTTTTTTTCTGAAGGTCATAGAGACTTGGAAGTTGGTTCCATCTCCACTAATGTGGCTATGCCCGATCCATTGGGACCATCCCCGAGCATCTACGACCTTCGGAAATGGTGAAACCAGCAAATCTAAAAAAAAAAGTACGAGATATTTTTGAATAACTTTTTTTCTGAAAGTCATAGAGACTTGGGCATTTCAGGATCAATAAAGGGTCACCTGCCACGCAACCACAGCGAATTTCAGCACGTTTCGAGCAAGCAGCGCGGAGTTATTCACCCTATGGTGAATTAGGGTTAGGGTTGCAATGAGGGTTAGGGTTAGGGTTAGGGTTGTGATTAGGGTTAGGGTTGTGATTAGGGTTAGGGATGAACACCCATTGGAGGTCAAGATATTCTTCCATAACTTTCTTTCTGAAGGTCATAGAGACTTGGAAATTGGTTCCTTCTCCACTAATGTGGCTATGCCCGATCCATTGGGACCATCCCCGAGCATCTACGACCTTCGGAAATGGGGAAACCACCAAATCTAAAAAAAAAAGTACGAGATATTTTTTAATAACTTTTTTTCTGAAAGTCATAGAGACTTGGGCATTTTAGGATCAATAAAGGGTCACCTGCCACACAACCACAGCGAATTTCAGCACGTTTCGAGCAAGCAGCGCGGAGTTATTCACCCTATGGTGAATTAGGGTTAGGGTTGCAATGAGGGTTAGGGTTAGGGTTGTGATTAGGGTTAGGGTTGTGATTAGGGTTAGGGATGAACACCCATTGGAGGTCAAGATATTCTTCCATAACTTTCTTTCTGAAGGTCATAGAGACTTGGAAATTGGTTCCATCTCCACTAATGTGGGTATGCCCGATCCATTGGTACCACCCCCAAGCTTCTACGACCTTTGGAAGGGTTAGGGTTAGGGTTGTGATTAGTGTTTGGTTTTTGGGCTGTGATTAGGGTTAGGGTTAGGGATGAAAACCCATTGGAGATCAAGATATTCTTCAATAACTTTTTTTCTGAAGGTCATAGAGACTTGGAAGTTGGTTCCATCTCCACTAATGTGGCTATGCCCGATCCATTGGGACCATCCCCGAGCATCTACGACCTTCGGAAATGGTGAAACCAGCAAATCTAAAAAAAAAAGTACGAGATATTTTTGAATAACTTTTTTTCTGAAAGTCATAGAGACTTGGGCATTTCAGGATCAATAAAGGGTCACCTGCCACGCAACCACAGCGAATTTCAGCACGTTTCGAGCAAGCAGCGCGGAGTTATTCACCCTATGGTGAATTAGGGTTAGGGTTGCAATGAGGGTTAGGGTTAGGGTTGTGATTAGGGTTAGGGTTAGGGTTGTGATTAGGGTTAGGGATGAACACCCATTGGAGGTCAAGATATTCTTCCATAACTTTCTTTCTGAAGGTCATAGAGACTTGGAAATTGGTTCCATCGCCACTAATGTGGCTATGCCCGATCCATTGGGACCATCCCCGAGCATCTACGACCTTCGGAAATGGTGAAACCAGCAAATCTAAAAAAAAAAGTACGAGATATTTTTGAATAACTTTTTTTCTGAAAGTCATAGAGACTTGGGCATTTCAGGATCAATAAAGGGTCACCTGCCATGCAACCACAGCGAATTTCAGCACGTTTCGAGCAAGCAGCGCGGAGTTATTCACCCTATGGTGAATTAGGGTTAGGGTTGCAATGAGGGTTAGGGTTAGGGTTGTGATTAGGGTTAGGGTTGTGATTAGGGTTAGGGATGAACACCCATTGGAGGTCAAGATATTCTTCCATAACTTTCTTTCTGAAGGTCATAGAGACTTGGAAATTGGTTCCATCTCCACTAATGTGGGTATGCCCGATCCATTGGTACCACCCCCAAGCTTCTACGACCTTTGGAAGGGTTAGGGTTAGGGTTGTGATTAGTGTTTGGTTTTTGGGCTGTGATTAGGGTTAGGGTTAGGGATGAAAACCCATTGGAGATCAAGATATTCTTCAATAACTTTTTTTCTGAAGGTCATAGAGACTTGGAAGTTGGTTCCATCGCCACTAATGTGGCTATGCCCGATCCATTGGGACCATCCCCGAGCATCTACGACCTTCGGAAATGGTGAAACCAGCAAATCTAAAAAAAAAAGTACGAGATATTTTTGAATAACTTTTTTTCTGAAAGTCATAGAGATTTGGGCATTTCAGGATCAATAAAGGGTCACCTGCCATGCAACCACAGCGAATTTCAGCACGTTTCGAGCAAGCAGCGCGGAGTTATTCACCCTATGGTGAATTAGGGTTAGGGTTGCAATGAGGGTTAGGGTTAGGGTTAGGGTTGTGATTAGGGTTAGGGTTAGGGTTGTGATTAGGGTTAGGGATGAACACCCATTGGGTTAGGGTTAGGGTTAGGGTTAGGGATGTGATTAGGGTTAGGGATGAACACCCATTGGAGGTCAAGATATTCTTCCATAACTTTCTTTCTGAAGGTCATAGAGACTTGGAAATTGGTTCCATCTCCACTAATGTGGCTATGCCCGATCCATTGGGACCATCCCCGAGCATCTACGACCTTCGGAAATGGGGAAACCACCAAATCTAAAAAAAAAAGTACGAGATATTTTTTAATAACTTTTTTTCTGAAAGTCATAGAGACTTGGGCATTTCAGGATCAATAAAGGGTCACCTGCCACGCAACCACAGCGAATTTCAGCACGTTTCGAGCAAGCAGCGCGGAGTTATTCACCCCATGGTGAATTAGGGTTAGGGTTGCAATGAGGGTTAGGGTTAGGGTTAGGGTTGTGATTAGGGTTAGGGTTGTGATTAGGGTTAGGGTTGTGATTAGGGTTAGGGATGAACACCCATTGGAGGTCAAGATATTCTTCCATAACTTTCTTTCTGAAGGTCATAGAGACTTGGAAATTGGTTCCATCTCCACTAATGTGGGTATGCCCGATCCATTGGTACCACCCCCAAGCTTCTACGACCTTTGGAAGGGTTAGGGTTAGGGTTGTGATTAGTGTTTGGTTTTTGGGCTGTGATTAGGGTTAGGGTTAGGGATGAAAACCCATTGGAGATCAAGATATTCTTCAATAACTTTTTTTCTGAAGGTCATAGAGACTTGGAAGTTGGTTCCATCGCCACTAATGTGGCTATGCCCGATCCATTGGGACCATCCCCGAGCATCTACGACCTTCGGAAATGGTGAAACCAGCAAATCTAAAAAAAAAAGTACGAGATATTTTTGAATAACTTTTTTTCTGAAAGTCATAGAGACTTGGGCATTTCAGGATCAATAAAGGGTCACCTGCCACACAACCACAGCGAATTTCAGCACGTTTCGAGCAAGCAGCGCGGAGTTATTCACCCTATGGTGAATTAGGGTTAGGGTTGCAATGAGGGTTAGGGTTAGGGTTAGGGTTGTGATTAGGGTTAGGGTTAGGGTTGTGATTAGGGTTAGGGATGAACACCCATTGGAGGTCAAGATATTCTTCCATAACTTTCTTTCTGAAGGTCATAGAGACTTGGAAATTGGTTCCTTCTCCACTAATGTGGCTATGCCCGATCCATTGGGACCATCCCCGAGCATCTACGACCTTCGGAAATGGGGAAACCACCAAATCTAAAAAAAAAAGTACGAGATATTTTTTAATAACTTTTTTTCTGAAAGTCATAGAGACTTGGGCATTTTAGGATCAATAAAGGGTCACCTGCCACACAACCACAGCGAATTTCAGCACGTTTCGAGCAAGCAGCACGGAGTTATTCACCCTATGGTGAATTAGGGTTAGGGTTGCAATGAGGGTTAGGGTTAGGGTTGTGATTAGGGTTAGGGTTGTGATTAGGGTTAGGGATGAACACCCATTGGAGGTCAAGATATTCTTCCATAACTTTCTTTCTGAAGGTCATAGAGACTTGGAAATTGGTTCCATCTCCACTAATGTGGGTATGCCCGATCCATTGGTACCACCCCCAAGCTTCTACGACCTTTGGAAGGGTTAGGGTTAGGGTTGTGATTAGTGTTTGGTTTTTGGGCTGTGATTAGGGTTAGGGTTAGGGATGAAAACCCATTGGAGATCAAGATATTCTTCAATAACTTTTTTTCTGAAGGTCATAGAGACTTGGAAGTTGGTTCCATCTCCACTAATGTGGCTATGCCCGATCCATTGGGACCATCCCCGAGCATCTACGACCTTCGGAAATGGTGAAACCAGCAAATCTAAAAAAAAAAGTACGAGATATTTTTGAATAACTTTTTTTCTGAAAGTCATAGAGACTTGGGCATTTCAGGATCAATAAAGGGTCACCTGCCACGCAACCACAGCGAATTTCAGCACGTTTCGAGCAAGCAGCGCGGAGTTATTCACCCTATGGTGAATTAGGGTTAGGGTTGCAATGAGGGTTAGGGTTAGGGTTGTGATTAGGGTTAGGGTTAGGGTTGTGATTAGGGTTAGGGATGAACACCCATTGGAGGTCAAGATATTCTTCCATAACTTTCTTTCTGAAGGTCATAGAGACTTGGAAATTGGTTCCATCGCCACTAATGTGGCTATGCCCGATCCATTGGGACCATCCCCGAGCATCTACGACCTTCGGAAATGGTGAAACCAGCAAATCTAAAAAAAAAAGTACGAGATATTTTTGAATAACTTTTTTTCTGAAAGTCATAGAGACTTGGGCATTTCAGGATCAATAAAGGGTCACCTGCCATGCAACCACAGCGAATTTCAGCACGTTTCGAGCAAGCAGCGCGGAGTTATTCACCCTATGGTGAATTAGGGTTAGGGTTGCAATGAGGGTTAGGGTTAGGGTTGTGATTAGGGTTAGGGTTGTGATTAGGGTTAGGGATGAACACCCATTGGAGGTCAAGATATTCTTCCATAACTTTCTTTCTGAAGGTCATAGAGACTTGGAAATTGGTTCCATCTCCACTAATGTGGGTATGCCCGATCCATTGGTACCACCCCCAAGCTTCTACGACCTTTGGAAGGGTTAGGGTTAGGGTTGTGATTAGTGTTTGGTTTTTGGGCTGTGATTAGGGTTAGGGTTAGGGATGAAAACCCATTGGAGATCAAGATATTCTTCAATAACTTTTTTTCTGAAGGTCATAGAGACTTGGAAGTTGGTTCCATCGCCACTAATGTGGCTATGCCCGATCCATTGGGACCATCCCCGAGCATCTACGACCTTCGGAAATGGTGAAACCAGCAAATCTAAAAAAAAAAGTACGAGATATTTTTGAATAACTTTTTTTCTGAAAGTCATAGAGATTTGGGCATTTCAGGATCAATAAAGGGTCACCTGCCATGCAACCACAGCGAATTTCAGCACGTTTCGAGCAAGCAGCGCGGAGTTATTCACCCTATGGTGAATTAGGGTTAGGGTTGCAATGAGGGTTAGGGTTAGGGTTAGGGTTGTGATTAGGGTTAGGGTTAGGGTTGTGATTAGGGTTAGGGATGAACACCCATTGGGTTAGGGTTAGGGTTAGGGTTAGGGATGTGATTAGGGTTAGGGATGAACACCCATTGGAGGTCAAGATATTCTTCCATAACTTTCTTTCTGAAGGTCATAGAGACTTGGAAATTGGTTCCATCTCCACTAATGTGGCTATGCCCGATCCATTGGGACCATCCCCGAGCATCTACGACCTTCGGAAATGGGGAAACCACCAAATCTAAAAAAAAAAGTACGAGATATTTTTTAATAACTTTTTTTCTGAAAGTCATAGAGACTTGGGCATTTCAGGATCAATAAAGGGTCACCTGCCACGCAACCACAGCGAATTTCAGCACGTTTCGAGCAAGCAGCGCGGAGTTATTCACCCCATGGTGAATTAGGGTTAGGGTTGCAATGAGGGTTAGGGTTAGGGTTAGGGTTGTGATTAGGGTTAGGGTTGTGATTAGGGTTAGGGTTGTGATTAGGGTTAGGGATGAACACCCATTGGAGGTCAAGATATTCTTCCATAACTTTCTTTCTGAAGGTCATAGAGACTTGGAAATTGGTTCCATCTCCACTAATGTGGGTATGCCCGATCCATTGGTACCACCCCCAAGCTTCTACGACCTTTGGAAGGGTTAGGGTTAGGGTTGTGATTAGTGTTTGGTTTTTGGGCTGTGATTAGGGTTAGGGTTAGGGATGAAAACCCATTGGAGATCAAGATATTCTTCAATAACTTTTTTTCTGAAGGTCATAGAGACTTGGAAGTTGGTTCCATCGCCACTAATGTGGCTATGCCCGATCCATTGGGACCATCCCCGAGCATCTACGACCTTCGGAAATGGTGAAACCAGCAAATCTAAAAAAAAAAGTACGAGATATTTTTGAATAACTTTTTTTCTGAAAGTCATAGAGACTTGGGCATTTCAGGATCAATAAAGGGTCACCTGCCACACAACCACAGCGAATTTCAGCACGTTTCGAGCAAGCAGCGCGGAGTTATTCACCCTATGGTGAATTAGGGTTAGGGTTGCAATGAGGGTTAGGGTTAGGGTTAGGGTTGTGATTAGGGTTAGGGTTAGGGTTGTGATTAGGGTTAGGGATGAACACCCATTGGAGGTCAAGATATTCTTCCATAACTTTCTTTCTGAAGGTCATAGAGACTTGGAAATTGGTTCCATCTCCACTAATGTGGGTATGCCCGATCCATTGGTACCACCCCCAAGCTTCTACGACCTTTGGAAGGGTTAGGGTTAGGGTTGTGATTAGTGTTTGGTTTTTGGGCTGTGATTAGGGTTAGGGTTAGGGATGAAAACCCATTGGAGATCAAGATATTCTTCAATAACTTTTTTTCTGAAGGTCATAGAGACTTGGAAGTTGGTTCCATCGCCACTAATGTGGCTATGCCCGATCCATTGGGACCATCCCCGAGCATCTACGACCTTCGGAAATGGTGAAACCAGCAAATCTAAAAAAAAAAGTACGAGATATTTTTGAATAACTTTTTTTCTGAAAGTCATAGAGACTTGGGCATTTCAGGATCAATAAAGGGTCACCTGCCATGCAACCACAGCGAATTTCAGCACGTTTCGAGCAAGCAGCGCGGAGTTATTCACCCTATGGTGAATTAGGGTTAGGGTTGCAATGAGGGTTAGGGTTAGGGTTAGGGTTGTGATTAGGGTTAGGGTTGTGATTAGGGTTAGGGATGAACACCCATTGGAGGTCAAGATATTCTTCCATAACTTTCTTTCTGAAGGTCATAGAGACTTGGAAATTGGTTCCTTCTCCACTAATGTGGCTATGCCCGATCCATTGGGACCATCCCCGAGCATCTACGACCTTCGGAAATGGGGAAACCACCAAATCTAAAAAAAAAAGTACGAGATATTTTTTAATAACTTTTTTTCTGAAAGTCATAGAGACGTGGGCATTTTAGGATCAATAAAGGGTCACCTGCCACACAACCACAGCGAATTTCAGCACGTTTCGAGCAAGCAGCGCAGAGTTATTCACCATATGGTGAATTAGGGTTAGGGTTGCAATGAGGGTTAGGGTTAGGGTTAGGGTTAGGGTTAGGGTTGTGATTAGGGTTAGGGATGAACACCCATTGGAGGTCAAGATATTCTTCCATAACTTTCTTTCTGAAGGTCATAGAGACTTGGAAATTGGTTCCATCTCCACTAATGTGGGTATGCCCGATCCATTGGTACCACCCCCAAGCTTCTACGACCTTTGGAAGGGTTAGGGTTAGGGTTGTGATTAGTGTTTGGTTTTTGGGCTGTGATTAGGGTTAGGGTTAGGGATGAAAACCCATTGGAGATCAAGATATTCTTCAATAACTTTTTTTCTGAAGGTCATAGAGACTTGGAAGTTGGTTCCATCACCACTAATGTGGCTATGCCCGGTCCATTGGGACCATCCCCGAGCATCTACGACCTTCGGAAATGGTGAAACCAGCAAATCTAAAAAAAAAAGTACGAGATATTTTTGAATAACTTTTTTTCTGAAAGTCATAGAGACTTGGGCATTTCAGGATCAATAAAGGGTCACCTGCCATGCAACCACAGCGAATTTCAGCACGTTTCGAGCAAGCAGCGCGGAGTTATTCACCCTATGGTGAATTAGGGTTAGGGTTGCAATGAGGGTTAGGGTTAGGGTTAAGGTTGTGATTAGGGTTAGGGATGAACACCCATTGGAGATCAAGATATTCTTCAATAACTTTTTTTCTGAAGGTCATAGAGACTTGGATGTTGGTTCTATCTCCACTAATGTGACTATGCCCGATCCATTGGGACCATCCCCGAGCTTCTACGACCTTCGGAAATGGTGAAACCACCAAATATTTTTAAAAAAGTATAAGATATTTTTGAATAACTATTTTTCTGAAAGTCATAGAGACTTGAGCATTTCAGGATCAATAAAGGGTCACCTGCCATGCAACCACAGCGAATTTCAGCACGTTTCGAGCAAGCAGCGCGGAGTTATTCACCCTATGGTGAATTAGGGTTAGGGTTGCAATGAGGGTTAGGGTTGTGATTAGGGTTAGGGATGAACACCCATTGGAGATCAAGATATTCTTCAATAACTTTTTTTCTGAAGGTCATAGAGACTTGGATGTTGGTTCTATCTCCACTAATGTGACTATGCCCGATCCATTGGGACCATCCCCGAGCTTCTACGACCTTCGGAAATGGTGAAACCACCAAATATTTTTAAAAAAGTATAAGATATTTTTGAATAACTATTTTTCTGAAAGTCATAGAGACTTGAGCATTTCAGGATTAATAAAGGGTAACCTGCCACGCAACCACCGCAAATTTCAGCACGTTTCGAGCAAGCAGCGCAGAGTTATTCACCATATGGTGAATTAGGGTTAGGGTTGCAATGAGGGTTAGGGTTAGGGTTAGGGTTAGGGTTGTGATTAGGGTTAGGGATGAACACCCATTGGAGGTCAAGATATTCTTCCATAACTTTCTTTCTGAAGGTCATAGAGACTTGGAAATTGGTTCCATCTCCACTAATGTGGGTATGCCCGATCCATTGGTACCACCCCCAAGCTTCTACGACCTTTGGAAGGGTTAGGGTTAGGGTTGTGATTAGTGTTTGGTTTTTGGGCTGTGATTAGGGTTAGGGTTAGGGATGAAAACCCATTGGAGATCAAGATATTCTTCAATAACTTTTTTTCTGAAGGTCATAGAGACTTGGAAGTTGGTTCCATCACCACTAATGTGGCTATGCCCGGTCCATTGGGACCATCCCCGAGCATCTACGACCTTCGGAAATGGTGAAACCAGCAAATCTAAAAAAAAAAGTACGAGATATTTTTGAATAACTTTTTTTCTGAAAGTCATAGAGACTTGGGCATTTCAGGATCAATAAAGGGTCACCTGCCATGCAACCACAGCGAATTTCAGCACGTTTCGAGCAAGCAGCGCGGAGTTATTCACCCTATGGTGAATTAGGGTTAGGGTTGCAATGAGGGTTAGGGTTAGGGTTAAGGTTGTGATTAGGGTTAGGGATGAACACCCATTGGAGATCAAGATATTCTTCAATAACTTTTTTTCTGAAGGTCATAGAGACTTGGATGTTGGTTCTATCTCCACTAATGTGACTATGCCCGATCCATTGGGACCATCCCCGAGCTTCTACGACCTTCGGAAATGGTGAAACCACCAAATATTTTTAAAAAAGTATAAGATATTTTTGAATAACTATTTTTCTGAAAGTCATAGAGACTTGAGCATTTCAGGATCAATAAAGGGTCACCTGCCATGCAACCACAGCGAATTTCAGCACGTTTCGAGCAAGCAGCGCGGAGTTATTCACCCTATGGTGAATTAGGGTTAGGGTTGCAATGAGGGTTAGGGTTGTGATTAGGGTTAGGGATGAACACCCATTGGAGATCAAGATATTCTTCAATAACTTTTTTTCTGAAGGTCATAGAGACTTGGATGTTGGTTCTATCTCCACTAATGTGACTATGCCCGATCCATTGGGACCATCCCCGAGCTTCTACGACCTTCGGAAATGGTGAAACCACCAAATATTTTTAAAAAAGTATAAGATATTTTTGAATAACTATTTTTCTGAAAGTCATAGAGACTTGAGCATTTCAGGATTAATAAAGGGTAACCTGCCACGCAACCACCGCAAATTTCAGCAGCGCGGAGTTATTCACCCTATGGGGGTTAGGATTGTGATTAGGGTTAGCGTTAGGGATGAAAACCCACTGGAGATCAAGATATTCTTCAATAACTTTTTTCTGAAAGTCATAGAGACTTGGGCATTTCATGATTACAGTAATCACATTATGCAGCAAATGGCAACAAATAATCGCGATCCACTACGTTACCTTAAATGAAACTGGCGATTTCTCTGGATTTGAGCTTTGTTGGAAACATGTTGGATGGTGTAACATACAAAAGGATATTCTGCACCATATCATATGTTTTATTATCATTTGCCAAGAATATTAACAATACTAACAATTAATATGACAATTAGTCTTTTTTTGAAAATCACAATATGCTTGAACAAGGAGCAATTGTCAGGATATATTCAATGATGTGTGGCTTTGCTCAAAGTTACAGAGCTAAAAGGAAACAAGCAGTGACTTAAATATGCATCTTACTGAATCAGGAATTGTAGATGGATGTTAAACATATAATTGTCCCCTTACTGCCAATTGTGGCCCCTTTATGGCCCCTGGATTAGAAAAATCCCAGATCCGCCATTGTTTCAGACGTTTTAATGAGGAATTGATACATATTATATCTTTAAATGATGCTCGGTCAGTGTTTGGACAATCGATAGACACAGTACCTTTGGTAATAATGCAAGAGACTGCAGAGTTTGATGAATTGAATCGTGTGTCAGTGCAGTAATTCCTGCTGGGTTTAATTAGCGAGCTGTTCCTCCATCTAGCTGTTAGGTTGGACAGAAGCAAAGCCTGTGACATGAAATAAATTGAGAGTAGTGCTTTGAGACTAATAACTTCTGCATCACACAGTCTACCTTCATCCGTCAGAGGCTGCAAATGCATTCAGCACTGCCAACATAGTAATAAAGGTGTTGCTCCAGAGGACAACACATGAAACGGCCAGAACGTACGTCGCCAAAATATTAGGACGTCTCTCACGTGTTCTACTGACAGCATTGCCCACTAAGAGTCACAAAGCAATATCTTCCTCAACCTCAATCCCCCCAGCTTCACCTGGCTACCTCCCAGCTTTTGTACCTCTCTTTTTTTTTTGTGAACATCAGTATGAGCCACAGGGGAATCCGCTGATGCTCAGAGAGCGATTTCAGCAAGCCACACAGTCCGCGCTGTAAGCACTTGTACAAAGGCCAAGTACAGTGCCTCAGAGGAGTATTGTTAGTCAGAAGTCCAGCGAGGCGTAATGAGCCGAGCAATCAGTGTTACTTGTTCATAGCCCAGTGACACACAGCTGACACAGTCTTATATGGAGTTATACGAGCCTGATGAGGGAGCGCTGCATCTGTTTGTAAACTGAATACACCCATCAGATGTACAGCAACCATTTTAGAAGAATAAGTCCCCCCCTTCCTTTGCCTCTCAGATTGGCTGATAATTGACAGGGTTGACACTTGTCCAGAAGCGGTTGTCAGGACTCTGTTGTTCTACTTTCGTCTACACTTTTACAGAGTAATTCGAGATGTGATGATTTCTCCATATGGTAATTGATCTTGTGAAAAATGCCACTCAAACCGCAAGAGGAACGGAGAGATATAAGGGGGAGAGTGAGCGACTGAGTGGGATTTAAAACCCCGGAGAGGCTCGGAGAGGAAGTTGTTTAGCTACATTAATGTTGAACTTTGCAGATGGAGAGAGAGAGAGAGGAAGGGAAAGAGGGAAAGAGAAAGAGAGGTGGAGAAGGTAATGGCGTTCTCTCGATTGAGGACGCCTCATTACTCGTGGTTATGTGAATTGCATCAAAGCAGCTTATTATGATCATCAGTGCTCGATAGTGGAGACGGAGGTGATCCACTCCTGGGCCGAGGGCACAGCCATAGTGTGCTATTGATTTGGCTGTTAAGAGGTGCTTGTGTTACAAAGGGCATGCATCTCAGTCTTCCATTAAGATAATTATGCTTTCTGTTGCCTTTCGCACACCTCTCTGGCCCATTGAATGAATAAATTTGCAGATAATTAAGTTGCTCTTTCTGGGGTTTTTTTTGCAGAGCTCGAGAAACTCAGCAGCCATGTGCCATGTGCAGGGTTTGGCAGGTGCAACAAGGAGGGAAATAAATACTTCCTCAGTGGAGAAATGAAACTGACTGAATCTTAAACAGCAGGCTGCAGGGAGATATCATAACTGTTCCATAAAAATTCTAAATTGGCCCTTCAGATGTTGACACTTTTGAGAGGGGGACAGTTTTGTTTTTTGTGCGTGAACTTAATTAGGTGTTTCAAGTGATTTCACGAAAAGTTGCTCTGGCATGAAGGAGTGCCATCTGTAATAATGCAGCCAGTGTCACGTTACATAGAGCTTTAACCCCTGGAACTTGACACAGTGCCCTCTGAACACACACCGCTCGTGGTCGCCTTTCCTTGCTTTTTATTCGACACGCCGAGGGCCTTCTCAGAGGACCTGTTTTGTAGAGAACCATTTGGTATTAGCATTTTCGAAAGGGCAACCAAGTCAGCGCGTCAGAAAACAGGGAAAGGTCACCAGGTTTCCTGCCGCTTAAAACCTCCACACTCTATCAAGTTCTGGCCTTACTGCCACGGACCGGCTCATGCCAAATTGAAAGATTGCCTATTTTTTCCCCCCGGTGACATTAAGGGGGTCATTTAGCACTCCAGCTTCGAAAACCCTGATCGGGCTAAACAAGGCCTCTCCCCCCAGAACTACAGCAGACACAGGAGTCAGTAGAATGTGGTAGCGAGATCTCAGGTGGTTTATGGTTTGGCTGTGACATGACTGGCAGTGAACCTCTGAGGGAAAAACCAGCATGCTGGTTTGGGAAAGGGCTAAGATCACGGGAGGGTGGTTGCAGGGGGATTTCTCCATGAATGTCTGTCTGGCTTCCAGTGAAACCGGCGGTGCGTGCCTGGTGCACGCTGTGTGGCAAAGCAAGCGAGGGCCCCCACGAAGGCTGGTTCCAGCGGTGGGGGAGATGTGCTTACACGGTTGAGTTAGCTAAGCCTGCAGAACCAGAGGGGACAGAGAGGGTGGCATAGGGAGGAGCGGCAGAGCTCCAGGGAGCAGCTTGAGTCTTGGCGGTGGATAAAAGTGTTGCCTCACAGGCACCGATATCTCTGTGTACCCTGGGGTTGACCTTGGCAGGCCTGCGCTCCCTGCCACCCCATCTGCTTTAATAGAGATGTACTGGTTAGCGTGGTGAGGAAGGTAACTTCTGCAGGTTTATCATTAAAAGTCTGTTTAGCAACAAACTAATAAGAAAATATAAAACAATTATATTGTCTCACATAGTTTGACATTTGCATCCACACATTTATTATAGATTATACAAACCCACTTATTGAGCACAAGTTTAAAGATAATACATATTAGTTTTGATTAACTGTGATTGAACTGCACCAATACAAATACGAGTGCACTTTATACATATAAATAAACATGTAATTATACTTATGAAGATGAATGAAACACTCATTTATGCCACAAATGTACACTATCAATTTAAAACATTTTGGACAATAAACCAATTAATGATACACTGACAAGAGTAAATGTATCTGTGACCTGTGTCCAGTGCAAACAATAACTACACTATATTAATTTAATTATGATATATGAGACAATAACCTGGAATGTGCACTGTAATATGAAGTCGTTATTTACACTTAATATATAAATTGGCTAAAGGCCTTTATTATGAGCTACGAGGTTAAATTTACTGCCTACATGGCAAATTTCTATATTCTTGTCGATTTTTTAATTGGATTCTGATGATCGTTAATTGGTTGCTTAGTCGCCGTCAATCAAATGTGATCAAACCACATTCTCACAGTTCTGATGAAGTATATCAGCTGAGGGTCTAAGATTTAATAAAAATACATACTCATAATATATTTCTTTTTCTGAATGTTGAATAAACAACTTAAGATCTGTCAACAAGATTTTAAGGCCTCTAACTACACATGTACAGATTCCACACAATAAACTAATACTTAAAATTAATTACAGTAGAATAAAATCAATTAGGACCCAATTATTAATTTTCAACTTAACTTTCAGCTAAATTCAGATACTGCACATTACTACAGAGTGAGGAATAGAAAATAAAAATAAATCTCCCCATAATGTGTTTGTGATTTGATCATCATTGATGATATAAACTAATCAATGTTTCAATAATCACTCAATGATAACCATGATTACTGGTGTAATCAAACTTGCCCTGGAAAATGTTCATAATTGCCTTTGCCAAGGAGGTGACGTTGTTGTCTGCATCTTTGTGTTTGTTTGTTTGTTTGTTTGTGAGCAGCCATGACCCATGATCCACTTTCTTCATTGTGATATAGGACATTATTGGACAGTTTAACTAATTTCCCACAGAATGATTCATGGACCTTGAAAAACAGAAGTGTTTCATTTTAATTTTTATTCCTATCGCTTTCTGAAAATGTTTTTCTAAATGTCCATTTTCTGTGGAACTTGTCACTAAAATGTAATTATCCTTCAGTGTATGTCAACTTATGCAGGCAAACTAATTTACCATTGTGGAGTTTATTGACACAATCCACTCGCTGTTCGCTGGCTAATACCTTTTGTGTCCCACCACCTGGTATCTCAGCTGTTGGCGATGTCTTCTCAGCAATGACAGGGTCCAGACTAACGTGAAGTGGCATCCTCACAGATTTTATTTTCCTTAAATCAAATCTCCCCATTAGAGGTGAGAGTGGCGCACATTGACTTTAGTAAATCTCACTCATGTCATTTTCGTTTTCTCCTCTCCTCCTCTCGCCAGCTCCTTCATTGGCTCCTGTCAGCCTGTAAACGACGACTGAATGTGTCCGTCCACCTGCTCCTTTCATCCTCTGCATGTTATCATCTCCCCAACACTCTCTCCCTCACTCATTGCCTCCTTTCTCTCCCCTCTCCTGCCTCTCTCATCACCTGTCCCCTCATCACCTGTGCTCTCGCTTCCTCTGTCTCTTTCCCTCCATTTTCTCTCTCCTTGTCCTTTTTGTTGCCTGAGCGGCATTTGGCGAGCAGGTAAATAAATCACTAAGCAGCTCTGGAGAAGATAACGAGGCAAAGGGGGATAGTGTGCTCTCTGCAGATGTGTGCAGATGCTTCGCCTGGGGCCACATGGAAGAGGCCCATGCAACTTGATATATATAAATATATACCAGATATGTGATGTATACGCCCCTAGAAAAACACAAGGACTCTAATCAGATGCTGTGAATAAATACAGTTTCCTGTGTGTGAGGCATAATATTTTGCTGGCCTGTCTTTACTATAGCCTGAGTAACATTCGGAAGGGGCAGAGAAAGGGTGTGATACAAATTTGCAGTTTTCAGCCCTTCCCTTCGTGCTGTCTAAATTTACCACTCATCCAGAATCATTCATCGTGTCCCAACAGGGAGCCACGCCAGCCATGAGGGAGGTTAAGAAACGGTGAAAATATGCCCAGGGTGAAATTTCTCTCCTCGTGATTTTACATGCAGTGGATACAGAGGCAATCACCAACACGCAAAGGCCCAATTACACTTTCTGAAAAGAAGAAGAAAGAGACAAAATTGTGACATTAGGGTAATGAAGGGAAAACTTGGCTAATGAGAGAGAGAGACCCAGACAGAGAGAGAGGGAGAGATGACTTCAGTGGTGGTGTGGTGACAGACAAAGGAGCACAGTTCAAGAACGGTGACAGACTCAGAAGAGGACTTTTAACTTGCAATTAAATCCCTGAGTTGGAAAAAAGATTATTCCAGCCCTGAGAGAAAGAAAACTAGCTTTTCATCATCTGGAGGAAAAAAGAAAAACAGTTAAGTGGAGGAGATGAGGAGGGAAGGATGAGGAGCGAGGAGGGGGAGTAGAGATATCCTCTCACCAAACGACACTAATAAGCAACACAGAGAGCTGAGGAACACAGGGACAAATACATCGATTGTCCAAACACTGACCAAATGTTGGGCGAGGAGAAGGATAAAGGAGTGAGAAAATATTATCACAGTGCATTATACAACACGTACTCTGCTATGATTTCATTATACTTCTATAATTAATGTTGGTGTAGGTCTCCAAAATGAAAAGGATGTAATTATTGCAGAAAAATTGCCTTGGTGCGGGTTGTACACGTGTGTAGCTCAGACATGCATGAGCGTGTGTGTGTGTTTGTGTGTTGCGTGTAGAAGTTTGTGACATTGAGGAGTTTTCTTCGTGCTGATTAGGCAGGTGAAGTGCTACAGTATATTAGGATTTGCTCAGCTAAATGCTTCATGGCATCGAGACAATGGCTTATTTATTAACACTTCTGCCAACCACTGGCAAAGCAAATGGAAGCTCAATTAAGGCGAATAAATTAGGATTAACGCAGAAATGCGGCACATTTTCATTTTAATTAAATGTGTTTATTATTTATTTCCACAGTGGTTGCAGGGGTGGGGGGAGCGTGGGGGGGGATCAGACAGCTCACTGCTTCTTTTTAGGATGACACAACCTGAAGGAGAGTTGCTCAGGAAGACGTTTGTGCAACCAAAGTGTGACACACATTGTGCACTTACACATTTTATGACAAACTGATACGGTGGCCATTAGCTCTGATAGGAATTCACAGAAAATCCTGGTCCCGCAGTCTGATTTTAAACACATTTACGATCCCTGCAATGCGACAGAGGGAGCCGAATCAACACGGCCCTTCCATTTCATTCTTTTAAAGTTACGCTTGGCGAGGTTTTATGAGCTCCTACACAAATCATATTAGATGAGTTGCCACCGAGTCATTTCTTTTATATTACTGCACCTCATCACATCCAAGAGAAGGAGAGCAGGCAAGAAATACAGCAGGGCCCTCCCCCCCCACACGGAGCACCATGCCGCTAAATGACAGAGAGGCGGCGGTGGGGTGACACACGTCGTGTCATCGATGTCACGGCAACGGGTCCCGCTGTCTTGTACAGTATAATCTAACCAGCCTGGGTGTTAGACAGGCTTTTTATGCCGTGCCAATATGGATTCTTGGAATGGTGGAGCCATGACAAGACGGACTAAATCATAGATATGATGCAGGCAGACGCACAAACAGACAGACATTACTCCCCCTGCACACAGTTAAATCCACCGCACACTGAATTATGGATCTCTGTTGAATGGGCCCCATTATGTAGTTGTGTGGTATACTCACACATGCATGGCAACTGTGTACAAAACTTGCTTTGTCACTGTACTTTACTAAAGTCTATTTATTTTCAGGTACTTTTCACTTTTACTCCACTACATATATCAGCAAATATCTGTACTTTGTACTCCATCAATTTTTAAAAAGCATCACGTAACATGTTCACATATTCATCCACATTGATCCAATCAGAGTAGGCCAATAATATTAGAGCCTGACAAATACTATTCTTGTATACAACAAAATATACAAGCACAGAGTAGAGAAAAGTTAATGTGGTACTTTTACGTGAGTAAATTTTTGACCGTTTTGGATGTTTACTTCAGTAAAATGTGTGAGTACTTCCTCCATTACTGATAAAATCATACTGAAATCATTTACAATGCAGATTCAATTAAAGTTGACAGCTAAAATCTTTTCTAATATCCAATTTTAAATTATTCTACAACTTGACAAACATTTTTTGGATTTAATTAAAGGCCTGAGAGAATGAAACAAGGGGCTTTTTTTAAATTACATCTACGACTTTGATAATAGACGCATGGATTTGGAAATAATTAACAGATTTTCCAGAATATTCTAAATAGACCAGAATTCAGAGAACCGTCCTTCTTTTTATAGGAGAGAAAGGATTCACTCTTTTATTACCACGTTTCAACGTTTCCTTTCAACGGTTTTCCTCCAGCTACATATAAATATAAATACAAGTATAAAAACAAAATGAGGAGATGATTAAGGGTGAGTGTGCTCAATGAGAATCATAAAAATCCAATCCATAAAATAATGAGAGTGAAAGTAAAAAACAAAGAAAAGGCTCGTGGGAGAGGGACGGATACGCCATGAAGTTAAATTATGATATTTAATCAAAAGCAGAGATAAGTATGTAAAACAATACTAACAATAACTGTGTATTAATTTACAAGTAAATATCCAAGCATCTGTTGAAAGGATATTCACATATTTCTTGATGGTGCTGTGAGGAGACCGCCTAGACCCAAACTGTCTGTGTGTGACGTTGCCAGAAAGAAAAAACGATTAAAGCCAGACCGACAGACGGAGTCATCTCAAATCTTCCCTGTTGCAAACTCCCCGAGCCTGAAGAGACGAGTGACATTATACTGAAATGACCAGAACAGAGACAATCACCATCAGTGACGAAAATCTGTCGGCCACATCAACAGTCCTAACAGGTGTTGTCCCCTCAGGTTAGCATAGTTTAGGTAAATTGTCTTTCTTTATTGTGTTTTCTTTTTTTTATGGGAGTAGTTCTTTTCATTGTTAAACTTAAATTCTGCATTATGACTCTCACTGCAAGACCAGTAAATGTGATTTTAAAACAAATGCTTAGAACCTTAAAAAGTAAACTGCAGCCGGTGGAGGTAGGCTGCTTATTGCGTAATTACACGAAGCGTAACCCTTTGTTGTGCATTAGTTCCCCCTCCACACATGAACCCAGTAGGAGTGAAACTGTAGCCTCAGCAGCACTTTACTTTGAGTGGTATAAATACACCTATATGTCCATTGTCTTCTCGGATAGACACAAGAATGAATCAGCGCTCCATTAGACTTTCATGAGGGCGCAGAGGGACAGCCCACACCTTTTATTTCCTTTACGTTACTTCTCCGGTCACAAAGGTACAAGGGTGCTCTGCAAACAATGATGTATGGCTCATACCCACACAAACGCATTATCATAAAGAAGAGCCCTACAGTTACTGATCATAGCAGAAGAGGAGCGTGCGGTGCTGAGCCAGACAAAGATGGCAGCCCGATGGTTTTGTAAACACCTTGGATTAGGAGGCTGTTTGAATTGAGCCTTTTTGAGTGTTGGGTTAAATTAGGTTTTAATTCTGTGCAATGAGACTCGCATATCAAGTCAGGCTGATGGAGGCCGGCAAGGAAATTAAGAAAATAATGAGATTTCAACAAAGAGAGAGAGAGAGAGAGAGAGAGAGGGAGGGAGGGAAAGAGAGAGAGAGAGAGAGAAAGAGAGAGAGAGAAGGGTCAAAAGAAGTGGATGGAAGGGACAGATGAAGGAGAAAGCAGTGAGAAAGATGACAGAAGCAGACAAGAAAGAGAGAAAGAAAGAATATAGATAGACAGATGTATGTATGGACTGACAGACAAAGAGATGGATAGATAGATAGATGGATGGATGGATGGATGGACAAGAGTTGATAGAAAGACAGAGAGAAAGATAGGACAAAAAAACAAACGTGCACATGGACAGACGGACATCAGACTATTGATAGATGGATAAATAACAGTGGTTGGACTGATGGATGGATGGATGGATGAATAGGCAGGTGAAGGAACAAACCAACGAATGGAGAGAAAGACAGAAAGAAAGAGGAAAGAAAGGTGTTACAGGAGAAGGGGGATGTGGGGAATGAGGAGGTAAATGCAGTGAAAGAAAGGGCAGAAAGGGAGCCGTAAACCGCATTTATAAACACGTCTCTATAGTAACCGACTTGTAATTTCACTGGCGGGAGCGCGGGGGAGGAGGACGGGGGGGGGGGACAAACTGGGCCACCATTTACCAGCATCACTGGAATCAGGCTACTCATTACAGGAGAGAGACGGAGCAGGAGAACAAGGCTGGACATTAAAATTTAAAAGAAATAAAACTGACTTGGAGGTTGTTTATGAATAAGAGGTAAATCTCACTCGCCTCCTCTGTAAACAGGAGCAGGAAGCAGGTCGTGATCCTCAGGGCTCTGTAATGCTGTGATTGGTCTGTTTAGTTTTTACCCTGCTGGGGGAGTGATTCCATGCTTTCCCTTTTTTTTTCTCTCAGGGCAGCTTTCAGGGTGCTCCGAGCCTCGCTGTGTAAAATAACAAGCGCTTACAGCTCGCCGTCACTACAGTAGGCAGGTGATAATGTTGGCAGAGTAAAGACAAAAAGAGGTGAGGGTGAACATGGAGCGTAGAGGTCATTTTTCCTGTATCAGTACGTGCTTCACATACTGTACAGAGCCGCAGCACTTTTACTTTCCTATGTGCAATTACCCTTTAGCTGTGTGATTGCTATGTGATTACTGTGTGTGTGTGTGTGTGTGTATGTGTGTGTGTGTGTGTGTGTGTGTGTGTGTGTGTGTGTGTGTGTGTGTGTGTGTGTGTGCTGTTGTCGTTTTTTCATTGCCGAGGCTCTGATAACTGAGCCGTGATGTTTTGTAATGTACTGTAACAAACAGTCACAGCCATTCTCTATTAATGCCTCCTTTCTCCTCCCCTGTGGCTTTGTCTTTGTCTCCCTC
Organism: Paralichthys olivaceus; assembly: GCF_024713975.1. Taxonomy (NCBI): domain Eukaryota; kingdom Metazoa; phylum Chordata; class Actinopteri; order Pleuronectiformes; family Paralichthyidae; genus Paralichthys; species Paralichthys olivaceus. The sequence goes on from NC_091112.1 coordinate 6,467,126, forward strand.
ACACACACATGCACACACACACACACACACACACACACACACACACACACACACACACACACACAGTGCACGCAGCTCATGTCAAACAGCATGAAGGCATGGGTGGGAACGCTCACTTGCAGGAGTGAGTCTCAATAATATGTCTGTATGAAATCTACATGCACCACCTCTGACATGCATTCAGCAGGGCATTACATCTGAGGGTGTGATATACTGTTTCATCAAGTTGTCATCCAAGACACTGAGACGGCAAGAAAAAATATTTTAATCTGCATTCAAATTTATGGCAGTTTCCATTAACCGGGAGAATTTGAGCCGAGGGATGAGACGCTGCTTCTTTATTTTCAATCTCTCTTCGAAAACTGGAGTGAAGACAATCTGGGTAAAACCCTGCCCCTCGCTGTCCCTTCCCTCCCTCTACCTCCTCCCCCTCTTCCCTTGCTCCCTCTGTCTTTCCTGACAGGACTGCAGATAAGACAGCGCCGAACAACAATAAGACCGCGGTCTTACGGAGACCACGGTGTAACCAGGGACCAAAGGGGAGCCCTCGCCGGGAATAACCGGAGGAGCAGATAAATAACGGAGCATGCTTGACTCCTCGGACACCACGCAGGCTGGAGAATTAATGACGAGCAGCAGGGGCCGCTCCTTGATTCCTGTAGACCAGCTGAGGCCTGCAAGCAAGAGCTGCTCCTCTGTGGCCATGACCCTGGACCCGCACTACATTCATGCACATACACACATTGTCAACAGCGGGGACAGAGATGAATGCATGCAAGCTGCACAAACACATGCATGCACAGTGGTAACAGTAGGCACAGCAGCATTAGTCTCGCCGCATGACTGTCCTTGTGAATGATGGCAGCGATGTACGGCCTCAGGTGAGAGTTATCTCGCCACTTTACAAACTCTGCGGTGCTGTAATGTGACACCAGCATGGCTAATAACATGCAATTCCCCCTCCTTCACAGTTCCACATGTCCCTCTCTCTCATTCCCACTTTAGCTTGCTCCCACACTCGTTTAATTGCTCCCCTCCCATCCTTTCACCGCTTTCTTTCTCTTTCTGCTCTCCTGCTAGCTCTTTTCTGTTCCCTATGTTTTGTTCTCTTTTCTCCCCTCCCCTCTTCTGTGATTTCTGTATACAGTACAGGAAATCTATTCCGCAGGGAACCCTGGAGGCAACATGCAGAGAAACGAATGCCAAGACTGTATCACACAAGAAGCGTATAGATATACAGTACTTAAGTTGTGCAGTGTGCAGCGCACATGCTGCCGTAGAGGACGTATGGGAATTATGTGTTGCAACAAAGCAGCTGCACTGTAAATGCCAGTGTAAAAAATATACATAAAGCAGAACGAAGAGAAAAGCAGTAAAAAACAAGGGAAATTTAATGTCCTGAGCAGGAAACACTATGTTAAATCAGATGAGTGTGGGGTGCAATGCCAGTGTAGAATTAATGCAGTCTCACAAGGCTGATCAACCAAATAAATGACTGCTTTGTGTTAAGGTCACCAACTTTATTCATTATTTATCCTTGCATATATTTCCAATAATTCAGTGACTAATAGTGTTTCCTCTCCATATCTGGACTGCCTGTTGAGAATCGGATTATGCAAAGCAAATTCATAACACGTTACCAGCAGGACCCAATAAAGCACTCAACTGAAAACAGGAAGGAAGAGGAGGTGAACGACCGACTCGTGAACCCAAACTAGAAATCGTTGCAGCCGACAGTGAAAGCTTGTCCATTCTATCATCGATAGCGAAACACAGGGAGGAGAGATATAACAGATGTAGGCCCCTCTGAGCTGAACCCAGTCAATGCTGGGCCCCGTTCATCTGGCTCCTGCACACAGGCCCAGCTGCCAGGGTTTGCCTGTCTGTCCAGGGAGGGCCCTGCACTACCACCGGTGCATTTGGGCTAATCCAACTAATCCTGCCTCTCCCCACGGACACCTCATGTCTCCTGGCTCCCCTCCTTTGATTCGAAGTCATAGGAGGAAAAAAAAACAACCTTCTGTCTTGTCCACGTTTCTCTTTTGCACTTCTTCTCCACACACAGGTCCAGTTGGAGAAGCAGGAGGAAACTTGGCAGTGCAGCTTCTCTCTATCTCTCTCTCTCTCTCTCTCTCTCTCACACACACACACACACACACACACTTTCAAAACTATCCTGCTCCCTAATCCAGCTGGAGACGCAGGTTCTTCCAAGGTGGACCAACAGTGTGTGATGAGTAATGAAGACCGAACAGAGAGAAGGTTCCCCGCTCCAGCGCTGCACACTTATTGATAAACACAACAAACTGAGACAATGGCACTACAGCGGTGTTACCACTATACTCTCATGTGCAGCCCACATATTCACTGCCTGGGATTGTTTTTTTCCTCTGCAAAAGAAAAGAGAAAAACTTTCCTAGAGGACTAAACACTGAGGCGAGTGATTACTGGAGACACTAAACAAAGATATGTTTCGTATAAACCAACACCACAGAAATGTCATGTCAGGCATGGGAGTAATTGCCTGTTTGTGTTACTTCACCTATTTTATTTTTCTAGATCAATGCTTACAAATATAGATGAGGCACGCTCGCATTTGCCGTCCATTCTGACAGATGAATTTAATGAGGAGTACTCTGTCATCATTCAAGGATCAAAGTGCAAAATCTAATTTTGTTCACACTATGAAAACTGTAAATCCAATCAATAGCATTTTGTCTCCCGCGGTATTGTGCTATTTTTTTTAAATGTTTGCATGCATTACCGTCAATCAGCAAACTTTAAGAGCCTCAATGTGTATTTGTGGATGCTTTTAAATGTGTCTGTCAGCGCAAATTAAATATATTTGCAAACGTACGTCAGGTTTGTATGCGTGGGCCTGTGAGGGACAGTGCGTGGAACCGTGGGTGCTCTGCATGAGATGTCATTCAAATAGCACACGGCAAAGTGCTGCGAGTGCTGCGAGGCTGCGATAAGCGTAAAGATCTGATTTCACTTCTCAGTGTGCCTGCCGCTTTGGCTAATTTTCATAATTAATTAAAAAGCCGGTAAACATTACATCACGCTGCTGATAAGGTTCCCTGTTGTTCTCCTTTCTTCCCATTAACCGTGAATTATCAGTGTGCAATGCATTTCCTCCTCTTTATCTCACTATTGAACTTCAGTAGATTGATAGTTTGGACTTTAAACCGCAGTGAACTCACAGCGTGGCCCCTGTCAACCTGTCAATCCGTGTGACGAGACTGAAGTTGCCACCAAAGACTTGACAATATGTCTTATATAGATTGTATATACACTCAACAATTATGCAGATAAGTCAACTTGTTTTCCATCAGGACACTAATATTCTTCAAAATTAACTTTTAAAGGCTTGTAATTGGTCACAATTCTTCATTACTATGTCTAAAGTGACAAGACCTATCTTGTATATTTTGATGACTTGTGTAATTAAATTACCCAGAATTCCAACAATCTTCAAACCCAGAGAAATCCCTGATTGTATTCATGCTGCTTTTAGTATGCTATGAAGAAGGAAAACACACAGTTGGCCAAGTGGTCACTTGTACTGGATCACGTCTTTCCTCTTAGAGCATTGTTTAACTTTTTGAAGCGTGACGTACAATCGTCCACACATTACCTTTTTATTTGATACTTGTTTTATTGCTCCTGCACAGCCAATGTGCATCAGGTCATAAGACACAATCCATCATATGACGCACTCATCCATCAAACAGTTCAGTAAGCAAGGTGAACTGTTTGTTTTAACCTCTGCCTCTGATCCACAGACGCTATGAACACGGTCTAAATAATCCAAAACGTGGCAAGTGTCACCCAGTGGATAAACTTTATACTGGCAAAGTAAATAAAACACAAAGGTGATAAATAAAAATGCATACATTGCTGTTATAACAATTATTCTTGAATAATGATAATAAAAAGTTGCATTAGGTAGTTTTTCATTGGCAACGGTGGTGAAGACAACAACTCCCATGATCCTACGCTGCTTCACGACACCATCATAAGAGGTATTTTAGCATTATTTTGATTAAGAGACCCCTAGCGGCTTAAGATATATATTGTACACTTAAAATGTAATGTTCACCTAAGAAGAAGGAGAAACTATTTCAGAAATTGTGTTATTCTTAGTTTCCTTCTCATCTCTTCATTGACGAGCAAAGGAAGAGGCCTCCACCCTGTACATCCTGCCAGACACAGATGGACAGAAAAGAAGAGGGGGAGGATTTTATGTTTTTTATTCTAATAACCTTTTTTATCCAAGTTACTCCCACTACGATCTAGAGTCTCTTTTACAACCCAAGTCAGCAGCCTCACATCGAGCCACTAAGAGACCAACAATAAAACAAATAAAATAAACTATTTATAATAAGTGACATGCAATCTAAGCAAAAGGAAGCGGGGGGGTGGCAGGAAAGGCAGGGGGAAGAGGGATGTGAGGGAGTTTTCAAAATGATGTGCTAGCAGCTGCCTGCTGTGAACAAGCCCCCTCAGCATCCAGGTCCTCATTGGTTAGGATGACTTAGAGTGGCGCCACAGGCCCTTCACTCCACTCCACCACCATCCTCCATCTCCGTCTTCTCCCTATTAATCTTTCACTCATATTCCTTCTCTTTCTTCCCCTTCCTCCTACTTCTCTCTTTTTTTTCTTTGCTGTTCTCCTTAGCTTCCTCTTCGGAGTCTTTTCTCCATGCACAACACTCGTCTTCCCTCTCCTCATCAGCCAAGCATCCTCTTCACGTCTTCCCTTCCCGTCTCTCCTTCTGTTTGTCTCTGTCTCTCTTTCTGTGCACATCAGTGAGCTGGATATTAATTTAGCACTAATATACAGATACACACACACACACAATTACATATATCACTTATCCCTCTCACTGTACAGTAGATCTGTAGATGTCTCTCCCTGTCTGAAGCCCCCACGCTCTGCTCTAGTTGTCAACATCACCCACCCGTAGCAGCTGCAGTGTTTGCTTTGGGCTCTTGGTGAATAATCAAGGTCTCCTGTCGTTCTTCTGTCTCCTCGCTGCCCTGCGTGTGGAGTGTCGCCGTCAGGATTACGGCCTTGTAATGAAGAGCAGAGGGAGAGCCACCGACCCCGACGTCGGGTTAGAACACTACTCCAACGGATTAACGCAGCACATAAGTGTTTGGTTGCACCACAGTGCGTGATGTGACAAACTCATTCCCAGGGAAATGTTCTCTGCGGGTTTCAGCAAAGTGAGCAATGAACACAGCGGGCCTGAGTAAGATTGGCACATCAGGAAAACACATCAAAATCTGAATGATTATGTTGATATGGGCTCTTGCTTTAATGCTAAAAAAAAAGAAATCCAGTGACATCTAATTGTTTATAGGCCATATGCTCACAATACTATTTCATCTATTAGTGGGAATCCCTACTGAGAAACAGGCTGGGGAAATAAAATGTGCTAATTCCCCCAAGATGTCCCCACACGTACCTAAAGGAGACAAAGAAGACGGCATGGTGCATCGGAAAAAAGCTCCCGAGCCCCTGAAATCAGGTGTAACCCTAATAAATAAGGAGCCACGAGGCGCGGAGTAACTGTCCACTTTAATTGCACATTTTCCCACAGTAATTGACGGAATAATTAAGACTCAGAGGAGTCACTGAAACCATCTGTGCAGGTAAAGAGAGGAGGTCCAGGAGGGGCGACAGAGAAGACAGGAGCGAAAAGAAACACGAAGAGCGGGAGTTTGCTCAGGGGAAAGACAGATTTGTGACAGAGGGCAGGACTGAGAAGAGAGAGAGAGAGAGAGAATAATAGTGCACCAAATATGAGCAGTGGAGAAGAGGGGGGTGAAGAGAGAGAGCAGTGGAAGATGAACTCATTAGTTTCAGAGTTATTCGTCATGGAGAAGCTGCTCTGCCAGATCCAACTTCTGCCAAACAGATTTACCCAAGATACCAAAAGCTGAGGACACTTTCCCTGTAGGTGTGTGTCATCGCATCAGTGTGTGTGTATTCTTCCAGGTACAAATACTATGTTAATGTACTTAAGTCGATTTTACAAGTATCAGTACTTCATTTCACTTTAACTACCTATATCTGTACTCTCTACTCCTTACATTTTCAAAACAGGAGACTCAATTTGGAGAGATTGTCCATGACAAGTGCTAACAACACGGTATGGTACATTCAGTATAGTACACATTTCTTCCTGGACAATATTTCAATATTTTTTAGAGCTTGTACTTTTTTAATTTTACGATTTTCACACAAGTATCTTGTATGTACTTCTACTTGAGTACTTTTGCCACCTCTGCACTCATGTCATGAGCTCACTTAAGTACATAACCAGTGTGTGTGTGTGTGTGCACATGTGTATCTTTGTTTACATAATGTACATGCATGTGTATGTTGCGGGTACAGTTACTTATCGGTGCATTACTGTGATCATTCAATTTAAAGGACAAACACTGGGACGCAGCCAACAGCGAGAGAACGCCAACAAGAGATATGAAGAAAATAAAGAGGAGGGGGGAACATGATGCCGGCATTTCTCTTCAGATTCCTCCTCTTCTGTGCAAACATTTATTCTTTGTCTAACATAGATACACACGGACCATCTGGATGCTGCAGCTACTGGCTACAAACGTGACCGTGTTGTCTTCGTGCGTGTTAGTTTTACAGATTGTTGTCAGGCAGCTGATCATGTCACAGCAGACATGACTAACATCGTGACTGGCCGACGAGAAAGAGACATTCCGTAGATGAGCTTTAAAGGCTCCGTGTTTGTTCTGTTGTTTGTCTCCTCTATAGGGCCAACACCACTGTGCATCTGTGGCTGCGTTCATACCGTCAGTGTCTGAGATTGACAAGTTGTCCACTAATGAGTGTGAGTTTCACTTTGTGTTGCAAAACAGAACTGAATGAAATGAGAGAGAAGGCAGGGAAACAAAACTTAGCTCCCTCAGCCAAGGAATAATACCTCAGCTGTGTTAAGTCCTCTGCAAAATGTTCTGCAGTTTGTCTTCACATATGAAGAATGCAGCCGGAGATTATGGATCAGAAGCTTCCACAAAAACAGGAACGTTTCCAGAACATTCAGGTGAGGGGTAGATCAGCAGGAGGCAGGACATGACGCATAAATTCTGCTGTGGAAATCACACATTTCTCTTTACAGCCCAAATTGCCAAAAGTGCCAAAAGTTCATGTCCATAGAAACGTGATCAAAAACGTTTTCCTGCTCTATATTCTAACATCGGTGAAATTTGCTGGACATTGTACTCTGCATGGGGTTGGCAGGAAACGTTTCTGGAAAATGTCGGACATTTGCGATTTCAGTGCTTTTCTGATAACGTACAGACTGAAGATGGTGAATTAAATATTTACACCTCATCTGAGGAGCCAAACATCAAGGTTTAAATTAATTAATTTACATGTAGAAGCCACAAAAAACAAATTTATATGGGAAGTGTGAATGTCACTCTCTTATCTCCACGTTACCTGAATGTAAAACTACTGTCTCGTACAGATCCAACACACTTTACAGGTATCGAGCCTTCAATCACATTTGAGCGTAATACTTGGAAACTTCAGGTAGGATGAAGTTGTCACACATCATGTCAACGTCAAAACTGTCTGAACTGAGTTTAGCACAGAATCAAAGTGACAACTTATTTAGCTGTGGTGTCAATGTCCTGTTTACATGCAAGAGATATTTTAAAAAGTGAATTTTTCATTTCTATCTTTTAGCTTGCTTCACACGAATCCTAATCAAAGTTGTTTTTCTTTTATTAAAGTATCATTTATCTAGTTTTTCATGGGACACAATGATAAAAAGGGGCTCATCCAATTTGAGCCACTTTTTGCATAATCCAAATGCTTCTGTTGTAAAATAATCAATTTTTTGGCACATAAACGTAATGAGTATTATTCACATCCAGAGCTCATAATCCTTATTTCAGTTTTATGAAACTGTATTGTGCTGTGTCCTCCCTCTCTGTTTCTCTGCCCCTCCTGTTTGCCGGGTCTGGGAAAGACGACATTAACCCATGATAAAGGCAGGAAGAGGGAATCAACAGGGGAGGAAACACATTCTAAAAGGATGGGTGGGGAGGTAGTCAACAGGCCTCAGCTCCCACAACATCAAGGACGTCCCAGGAGGAAAAGAAGAGGAAGGGAGCCAGGTCCATGGGGGCCTGCAGGGAGGGCCAGAATACATTACTGTCATCGTCGGTGCAGTTCCCCAGACTCACAGAGCTAGAAAATAGCATTGAGAGGGATGGGAACACAGAACACAACCGATTCTATAGAACTACAAAGTGTCGTTGCTGTCAGCGCGGCTGTGAACGATGAACGGGACGAGCGTCGGAGGTGTATTCATGTGTGAATGTGAGCGTGTACGATACAATAACAACCGCGTTCACACTGATGAATTAATGGTTTAATATTTTAATAGCTCTCATTTACGAGTGGCTGCCTCATTTCTACCGCATGAAAAATGCAAGTGGAGAATCTGATGTCAAATGCTGATGAGCAACAGTGTGACAGAGAGACACAGATGAACTCTCCTCTGCTAACAAGAGATAGTTTATCATGACAACGGACCCTGGCCACAAACTTTAAATCATATATGTAACTAACAGGGCAGGAAGCGTCGGATACAATCTTAACACAGTGGATATGTTAAAAAAATCATGTGGCATTTACAATAGTTTTCAAAAGCACATTTACTCCAATATTTAAAAAACAAAAATACTAAACACATTTCATTATTAGCTCCTGGGCCCTCGGCTTGTGTCCACTGTGCCCGTGCAGGAATTCCCTTAAGCAAAATGTAGAATCTATACAGCCTTAACGTCTCTGTTGGTTGACAAACACAGGGCAAGATGCATAACACCCCATAAAACTTACGTTCAATCCATTAGAATAAAAAAAGATGACAATTATTAAGAGTTTGAGGGGGAGCAGCATTACCAGAGATTTTCATTCCCCATGCATCAAATCCTCATCACAAAGAACCTACAATACCCAAAATGAGCTTTGAGTGTCACATAAGTATTCATTTGTGAGGGAATAACTGAAATCTACAAGTTATGCCCTTCATGCAAACTTGACTTTAATGCACTGATGAAAGTGACATTGATTGATAATATATTCTTACAATTGTTATTCCTCTCAGCAGGTTTTTCGAGATATGACACATATATAATTACATTACAAACTGAAAAGATGGAAGAGATGGAGCTGCGTCAGTGTTCACGTCCTTGTGCAGCGATCATTAACACGCGTAAAATGAATATAGAACTTCAGATGAATAGGATCAGTGTCTAGATGCTGCCATTTTCAAACATTAGCTCTATCCAACAGTCCCTGCCCTCTTCAGGTTATTATATCGCCCATTAAGAGCATCCATCTCTTCTGATAATTACGAGCTGCCGGGGAAGATCTTCCTTTTATTCAACAATTACGTGTCTCGGAGACATTTGAAGTGTATAAATGTGTTTTCTCGTGCCTGTGCCTGATTGTATCTGGCCCAGTTTCCCTCTGCCTGCTCCTGCAAGATCTAAAAAGCCACAACGACAGAGAGCGGTGAGCTGCAACGTCTTTTTAAGCAACCCTTCAGAATGTGTATTGAAGGAGGGAGCAAGGAATAAGGGATACAGTAAAGGAGGAGTGAACAAGAATAAAAGAAGTATGTCGATACAGAGACACAAAAACTAAGTGTCTCCATGAAAGATGGAGGGAGCGGTGGGAGGGAGGGGAGAGCCGGTCGTGCAACACACTGGGAGCAGGGTGCAGTGACTGTGAAACTGCTTAAATAAACACTGCCAGGGAGCAGGAGGTGGAGGAAGTGAGGGACTGGGCCCCCGAAGGAGGAAAAAAGCAAAAGAATAAAAGGAAAGAGAGTGGACGATGGCTATTTTTTAACGTGAGCAAGAAGATGCAGAGAGGCGTTAAGGAGATGTGTCCAAAAAAGCAAAATCTGATGAAATTCCTGATTATGAACCAGACTGTGGGATTGGACTCAGAGGTGGAGCGATTTGAAAAGATGGAGGCAATGGAGGTGAAATGCGGTTAGTATGAAAGGTGGCAAAATAGAGGGGAAAGATTGCGAGTGACTGAGGGGAGTGAATCGATGGAAACAGAAGCGATGACTGCCGGAGGGGAAAAAATGCCTCAGGGAGCGCTTCAGCCCTAACTCACATAATGCTCCTGTGACAGAAAAACCTTTTACCTTCAATCCCCGACATTTCCATATTCACTCCAGCCGACGCTGGCCTGGGCGGCTACGTGAGGAGCCGGTGTCATGGCTCCGCTGGGATTATACAACCTATTAAAACCAACTGACATTTACAAAAACAAATGGTAGTTTAACAGAGAGCACTGTAGTTAAGATGTGAGCTCTTTATCCAGCAGTCCGTCTCTTTCTAACATCGAGTGAGTCTCTTTATGCCGAACAGCTTTTGGTGCAGAGATAATTGGCTTCTGCACTGGCATCTGTTGACAGTTATATATTCTGTGGATTATTAATTCAGATTATATAATATTACAGAAGCATGTCGTTCTACCTCATGCAAATTTCAGAGGATTTTAAGTCTTTGAATTGTCTATTTCAAATCCCAAAGAGAAGTTGCAGATGATTCCAATTATCTGTGGTGCAATCTCTGTGTTGCTCATAAAATTTAATAAATTCCAAAATATTCTGAACAACGGCCTATTTTGTACCACATTTCATATTAATTATATGAATGTGGATCACGATCTTTGGTAACTAGCCTACATTGATATAATTTCCTGACATGAGTTAGATAAAAAAAGATCAATCACTGCTTTCAAACATTCATCGAACACTGTGGCACTGAAAAATTCTGGAGGAGCTAAATGTTACAATGGAAACATTTGAGTCAGTAGCTCCGGAGATTCCTCGGCCTCCTGCATGCTCGACCCAGACGCCACCTCTCGCCTTGATGTTCCGGACGTTTTCCTTTTAATGTGAACGTAATTACTGGCTACGATGTGTTTGACGCCAGGAGGAGTTTATCTTACTAGCATAATATGCAACAATAGATTTAAAAGCTCACTAATCAAATGTCATTACTTGTTTGTTTAGTCTATACACGTATTTAAGAAAAAAAAGAAAAAAAACAGCCAGGAGCAGAAACTTTTAAACGTCTTGTTACAATCATGAGGCTGCCAGGCAACTGGCGGCGAAGTGCTGGGAGGGAGCGATAAACTGTTCTTTGTCGAGAAATAGTCACAGTACATGACTGCCTGTGAAATCACAGTTTTATTATTGTTTGTGTTCTGATTAAAGATAAAAAAAGTTAATTAGTGAGCTTCAGAGATGTCGACGGGTGGATTTTGTTGAACTTCAGTTTCTCCCTGCTTCATGTCTTAAAGCTAATCTGAGCGAATCTCTCTCCTCGCTTTGGCTTCAAACTTAATAAAGACATCAACGATAGCATCTGTGTCATCAAAACTCAGAGAGAACGCAAATAAACAATTTCTAAAATGTTAAACTAGGCCCGTTTTATTCACACTTATGGGAAGCGAGGAGCTTTTCCTTTTTTGCTAAATAGTAGAGTAGTGTTTCCATTTTACAGTATGTAGTATATATACACTGTATATGGTATATTTAACCAACTTGTGCCATACATTTCAGCAACACTTTCTTATTAGATGGGAGAACAGCTCACTAGATAAAAATGAAAGTAGAAAAACTTTAGTATAACAATAACAACAATAGTCGAATAAGAAACTTGTTAAAATTGCTAGTTTGTGCAAACCTTAATCATTATTATTCTAACTTCTCTTAATTATTAATTCTCCACAAGCCTGTACTGCAGAGCTAAAACACTGACTCACTCTGTGTTTTTCTTTTACAACAATAATTTGAGACACAAATGGAAGAGGTTTGTAACATTGTCTGTATTTGAAATGCTATTATTCATCGAGATGCCTGTATACACACATTTATTTCACACTACATTGTCACACCTTGTGCACTTACCCCAACACGTCAACAACAGAACATATGGGTGTTGACGGGAGGATTGAGAGAATTGAACATACATTCATAAAGCAGCATCTGTGCGTGTGCCTTCTGTGGTCTTTTCGTTATGTATGAAGTACCCATGTGTGCACGGGTGCCGCCGCTCCGGCTCCTGTCTGTTGTCTCCGGACCAAAGGTCGGCAGCTCAACTGTCACATTTAGTCCGTCACAGGATCTGCTCTGTCTTACAACAATGGTGTGAGGTTCAAGCTCCGCTGACGACACACTCGACCTTCCAGCGTGGGCGGCATGTGAGCCGGGAGGAGAGTGACAGGGCTGGGCTGAGAAAGGCCTGCCAACACAGGGGTCACGGAGCCAAAGGGCCATGAAGGGAGTCACAGGGATGGAGAGAACACAGGCAGGGTGATGGAGGATAACCTGAGGAGAGGACAACTTCTCCGAGTAGCATTTGCGTCTCTCTCATGCTCTGACTCACACTCTCCTCCACACCTGGGTCTACTATTCTCTGCCCCCACTCCCTTTGTTTTCTTACTTCTACTCTCTCTCTCTGCTGCTCGCTCTATTGCTCTGTTGGCTGCAGGCAAGGCTGTCCGTTCCCCTCTCTCACTCTGTGATGGAGGGATGGCCTGTGGAGTGAAGGGGCGATGAAGCGATGGAGGCCTTCAGCAGAGGAAGACACTCCCTTTCTTCATGTGGGATCTATTGTTGACCCTTAACATCCACCCAATTAATCAATTATTGTCTGTCAACCTTCACAGCCTTACATTTTTATCTGTAGTGAAAACTTTTATCCAAAACAGTGGTACTCCAAACAAAGTTTTCATATTTTACCTCCTTATACTGAGAGAAATACAATCCTTGACAGATTAAATGTGGTTCTAATATTTCATACTAAATTATTTTACTGTACAGAACTCATAAGGAGACGATTCATATTGCGTGAACAAAAATCCAAATCCACAAGAAATTCAAATAAATGTGTCACTGAAAAAACGTCATTTGTTTCATATAAACAAATATTCAAGCAGACAGGGTTGCATAGGGATTATTGCTTTGGTATAAAAAATGTGTTGGTAGAGGCGGAGATGTGAGAAGATACTTAAGAGGTTAATGAGGAAATAGATGATTGTACTTTGGATGAAGTGAGAACTTATACATGCTGAACCATACTATAAATTAATATTATCGGAAAGCAGGTACTGCAAGTGCTTGTTTATCACTTCGGTGTTTGCATCTACGTTATTCAACATTTCCTCTGCAGTGTGTAGCACGCTTCGTTATCTCCTCACACACATTAATGAGCCAGGTCTGCAGGATTGGACCAATTAGTCTCAGTAATCTGGTCAATTTAGCCATTCTGCTTTCTCCTCAGGGTTTTCAGCTCCTGGAAAACAGTCTCCCATTCGATGGGAGCATAGAATGGGGCGGGAGGAGGAGGAGGAGGGAGGTGGGGGTATCCGCCGTTCGATATCATAATGGTGCATTACAGCTCCGAAAGCTCCCCATGCGGCGCAGCCAGCTACACCGGAGGTCAGACAGAGTATCATTTAGCTGTGATAGAAGCATCTGTGCTTTGAGCGGTGGACCTCTCTCTCGCTCTCTCTCCCACAGGCATTATCGTTTAATTGCAGGTATAGTGGATACACAGGGTGAGCAGAGGTTATCCGTAATGCGGAGCAGCGTGGTTATAACCATGTATCACCATCGCTCTTCCCCCCCATCAGACATAAGCCAGTGTTTCGCGTATTGATTCTCCGGCCTCATTTACATCCAATGGCAAGCACGATTATCAACACTTTAATGAAGTTTTTTTAAATCTGAGTGTGGATCTGGTTTGACCTCTGCATCAAGATATGTGGCCCCGCTGCCTTGTGTACCTCCTCCACGACCCTTGTTCCACTCCGTCTCATTATGTGGTGACATCTGTGCAGCAAGCATAACTTAAATCGAGCATAATTAGCTCCTACCTATAATTAAGGCACGTCTCATGGCTCCTCACTATCTGATTGTTTCGCTGTGGTGTGCTGTATTAACTTTGCAAGGAAAAAAAAAATAACTCTGCAGCTCCTGTCTCCTCATTATGCTCACCTAAATTTAAATGCTTCATGTTTTTACTGTACTTTATTAAACAGTTTGTGCTAATTTACTCTTTCTTCTCCTGTGCACAAAAGCAGAAACAGAGTGTTGTAGCTTAATTTGCAACATTTCTTGCCTGAGTAAAGGTATAAAAGACAGAACAATTACAATGACAATAAGATTAAAGTCAATCTTTTTCGTCAGCGATTGCTCCAACAGGTCATCTTTCACTCTGCTGCTTTTAGATGTGCATAAATGACTCTCTTTATCAAAGTATGCTCTGGCAAGGGGAGCAGTTAATTGAGATACACAGTGTTTGTCTTGGTCTGAATACACTAACATCATATCGATCGAGAGGCCTTGTTTATGTCACATTTGACTGAGCATTATCAATCCTGTCCTGGCACTTTGATTGATCACCAATATGCTGTCACAGGTATCGATTGGGGCGATGGTTAGAATAATGCCCCCATCCTAAATGGAGTGGTTGAAGGGGAACGTGCTGAGTTGGCCTGATTTGTCTCAAGAAGGTTCCTTCTCTGGCTTGACTCCTTATTTTAGAATTTCTCTGCACACGTCTCTTCCTCTGCACTGCAAATTCTCACCAGTATACTCTGCTTTTTTCTTCACGTCTCTCTTTTGGCCTCAGTCTCTCCCTTTCTTACACAAATACACACTCCTTCTTCTCTCTCTTTGCTCATTATCCCTTCTTCCCCTACTTCTTGACTTGTCATTTTTTCCAAAGCCTTTCCCAGATCTCCTCTGTGCATCTGTGAATTGTGTCTCTCTGTTGCTGTGCCCCTGTACAGCCAGACTCTTCACTCCATCCATCTCTGTCTCTCTCAAGCCTCTCCCCACTCCCCTCATCCATCTCTCCTGCTCCCTTATTCATATCCTCTGAGCTTTCTCTCCTCTCCTCTTTGTTACGGGATCATGACAACCAAGTTTCTCCTTGACCCTGTGCAGCAAAAACGTACACACATTACCCTGAAACACACCAATACATACATCTATAGAAAGTTGTGTATTTTTTAAAGCTATGCATGTGTGACAGTATGCCGATGACATCTACATGTATATCCACAATCTATACTACACAGATATATATATATATATATATATATATATATATATATATATATATATATATATATATATTATAACATGTGTTATTGTTGATCTGTGTGCTTTCTCTGAAACATTCATTCATTCACAGGAGCATTAGTGAGGTCGATCACTGATGCTTGGTGAAAAGATCTGACTCAGTTTTTGTTCTAGTTCATCCCAGTGGTGTAGAATGGGGTTGAGGTCAAGTCTCTGTGCAGGCCAGTCAAGTGCTTCCACATCAGACGGGGAGAAAACCGATCTTTTACAGACCTCACTTTGCGCAGGGATGGGTCATTATTTTTTCCTGAGGGGTCAACATGAGAAACATTGCTGGGGGCTAAAATATTTTTTGTCAGGATGTACCTTTTATTTTACCACTAGATTAAATTGAAGAGATTGTGCTTTTACTATTATTCATCAGCATTTATCATATTTAAAAAATCCAAGAAAAGAGTCTTTGAATATATGAATGCACAACATCAGGAATGCTTTCATAGTTGAAACCCTTCCTGGATTTCTGTTTTATCTTTGACAAGAACTGTTTGCTGCTTAACAGTCAAACTAACCTGATGGGAAACAAAAATCTTAACCTATAAATCTGAGAGAAAGCTACCATCCCCTCTACAGCTCATGGATAATCATATTTGTTTAATCTAACATTTTACAGGGGGTTACAGGCTGGTTTCAGTTCCGCTTATGCAAAAGCTAACCTGTCTGCTGGTTCCAGATCCATATATAATGGACATAATTGAGCGTTAGTTTACGCTCTGCCTCAAAAAGAATAGAAATTATTTATAGTCATAGTTACTCACTTGAATATCAAACATAAACCATAATTATAGTTATAGAGCAGTAAATGATTCAATTAGCTGTTTAAAATAACTGTGGTATTACATGGTACACTGTATTACATAGCTCAATTACACAACCCAAATGACTAAGGTAACCTGGAGTGAGATGTAACGAGTGCAGTGACTGTGGGTGCATATCTCTTTTGACACATGCATCCACAATCCTCATATAGAGGCGCAGCCATGCAGACAAAAGTCCAGTCATTCCTCCTCCATTTCATCTCCTCCCTCTTGTGTCTGTCTCCTCTCTTTCTTGCTTCCCCTCCTTCCCTCCCTCTCCACAGTGCAGGGCCAATTAGAGAACATCCCATGTTTCTTCTTGGCTCAACCAAGACACTCTCCAGGGCTGCTAATTAAACACAAGCCTTCCCCCTTTCTGTCTCTTCCCTTCTCTCTCTCTTTCTCTCTCTCCCTGCTCTGTCACCTCTCTCCATCTGCCTCACATCCCCTCTCTCCATCTCCCACCCTCCCTCCCTGCCAGCAACCTCTTTCCATCAATTTGCTCATGCTTCCCTCTTTTCACAACTCTCGCCTGGCTCTTCATCCCCTGCCCTCTTTGCCTATTTGTCACGGTCGAGGTTTGATATTCACATTGGGACAGTCCTCAGAGTCAATCTGTACAAAGCGCTGGACTTGTTATTCTCCTCTGCTAGTGTTAACCATGCGCCCTGTGACCTCGGCCGTGTACACTTTAGGAGAATGTCCAGATCTGACAGTGCTGCTGCCTTTTAACAATGTTCCTCCGCAGCACACTGCAGCCCGCTGTCCGCAGCTGAGCCCGCTGACACTGACAACCTAGCCCTGTTAATGGGTCGGTCATAGTTACTCACTGTACTCCTGCTTTCTCTTTCCGTCTCATTTTCTCTCCACTCTCTCCCCCCCATCACTTCCTGTCAGGGCGCAGCATGAAGAAAATATATGCAGCTTCATGGAAACATTCACCTGGCTTGGCAACATGTCAGTCAGCTCTCACTACATGTAAATCCTGGCAAAGAAAAACAGGAAAATATGATCGCCACATTTTTATTCATGGGCTATCATCCAGGAGAACTTGATTTGTTGTAGGTATCATCCAGCCGTGATGTTTATTCCCATTACGAGCATCTATTTGTTCTTTTTTTGGCTGCCATGCAGATTCATGTAACGACCAGGGAGCTAGTTAACAGTCTTTCTTTTTATCTCCTTTTTTCTCCTCTATCTATACAACTTTGAAGAAAACTTCTGAATCCACAAATGCTTTGTTACAGCTTCGTTTTCATACCCTCTATCACAGGAAATTAGACCCTGTTGAGCACTATTTCTGTGTTAAAGGCTCCCCTGATGGCATCAGTAAAGAGAAAAAATATCTCACTAGCATATCTTTCATTTCCAAGGCAAAATAGGAGCAACAAGATATTCCTGCCAACTGAAAAAGGAACAGCTTTAGCTGCTCATTCTGAGTCATGTGCTGAAAACTCGTGTTTTGTTTTGGACTGAAGGAGACATCAGTTGTAATGTTTGGGGATAGACTACCTCCAGCAAACAGGAAATATTAGAATACAAAAACAAGGTGATGTGATCCATCTTCTGCTGCTTATACCCACTGGTTGCAGATACAAAATTAACATACTGGTGCCCAGCAGCAGGTGTTGCACAATAGATCCGAGTGGTCACAAGATGGTTGTATCTGCTATACAACATTTGGTGAGAAGCTCTTCTGATGGAGCGAACTGGCAGCTTACGTTTCCACAGCCATGCAAGCAGCTTAGAGGCTGCACAGTAGTTGAGCCAAAAGCTAATTAGCATTTAAAACATGCTCACAGTGATAATGTCAACATGCTGATTCTAAGAAGTTGTCATGTTTGCCATGATCACAGGCTTTGTTGCACAAATTACAGCTGAGACTGATGGAAATGTATTTAGGTTTGCTGTTAAACCCAACGTTTGGACCAGATCCATCCATCCATTCATCCATCCATCATCTATACCAGGGGGATTCATGACCAAACTGGTAAAGGTTGTGATTCATCCACTGGGTACCATGAACGCCTTCAACAAATTTATAGGCAATCCATCCCAAGGTTTTCAAGATATTTTAATGAATGCCCAAAATGTCCATCTTCTGGTGCGAAAAGTCAAGGAATCACTTTGTCAGTATGACCATAAACCTGTAGAACCTCATGAGATATAATAATATAAAGTTTTTAGATATTTTACGAGCCAATTGACAAACAGACATTAAGAGGAACACTACAATCTGTATAGTCAAGCCAATAGCAAAGCCAAAAATGTTGATTTCATAAAATTTGTGATATCATTTGTTGATATGATCTATATTTATCTTCTTGCAGTTCAACTTTTTTTTTCTTTTTGAAACCACTGCATCGTTACTGATAAGTGTGCTGCCACTGTTGTCCAGTAGATATACACATCCCAGAGGGCTGGGAGTGCAGGGTGAGTGGAGAGAGAGAGAGATTGCTCTGCGTCTCACTTTGTCAACAATTGATTGATAAGAGGTTTTGTTTTCATGACGCAACCCAGATCAGCCAACTCCCTCTCCCTCCTTCAATCCCCAGTCCCTGGAGCAAAACTAATCCTAACTAAACTCCCAGGATTCTTCCCTGTTCCCATCCCACTCCTCTCGCTTTCTTACTCCCCCATGTTCTGTCATTCCTGAATTGGCACTAATCCTCCCCCCTTTTCTCTTTTTCATCTCCTCTTTCCTCCCCTTTGTGTTTTTATGATCTGTCGTTACCGGAGCAAAACTAATCTTCCCCCCTGCTCTTTCTCTTCTTGCTATGGCTGCAGTCCTCCTCACTCTGGCTCCCACTTCTTACCTCTGACACCCTACTGTTATTCACCTCAGACCAAAAATGTATTTACCTCTCTCCCCCGCCACAGTACATCTCTCCTACTCTCCATGGGCAAAGTTGTATTGACAGGTAAGCCTTCAGAATAACGGGTCAGGTGAAAGCGGCCGTCATGTATGTGATGGTCCTCCCTAAAACATCCGACAAATAGGCTTCATCTGGCGCTTTGTATTCAGAAGCTGTACTAGGTGGAGGAAGATGTACCATGTAATAGCGTTCCTCCACCTTTCAAATAGGAGGCAGTGGGAGTGCAGCACGAATAAAAGAAGCAGAAGCAAAGACTTTTTG
Organism: Paralichthys olivaceus; assembly: GCF_024713975.1. Lineage (NCBI taxonomy): Eukaryota > Metazoa > Chordata > Actinopteri > Pleuronectiformes > Paralichthyidae > Paralichthys > Paralichthys olivaceus. Next base: position 6,486,293 of record NC_091112.1, read on the forward strand.
CAGCAATACCTGCAGCCTCGCTGGATTCAGACATCTTCTGACGTCTCGTTCGTACACCAAGAAACACTCATGAGTCCTGTCATGTGCTCACACACACAAATACTCATGTACTTGTATTGAAAGCAATTTTAACTTTATCTCAACGTCCACAGAGGAGGAGTGGACGCAGAGAGAGTACGAGGCTGTCAGCTCATTCTTCGCAGCTCTGCCTCAAATGCGTATATCTGCTGTAGCCGCATAATTACAGAGTAATCAGAGCCTTTCTTGGGCCCTCGGCTGCCGACAGCATATGAAAAGATCCCAATTAAGCAATTATCTTTAAAGGTAGAGCCTAATTCAGTCATTTGAGCTCCAAAGAAGCATTGAGAAGGAGACCACAGTGGCTGACAGCTTATTCATACAGTCGTGCTGAAAACGTTAAGGTTCAGATAAAAATGGAAGAGGGCTTGTCATCACGTAACACTCGAAAATGTCACACTCTCAGTCCAGGAAAGATTACACATTTTATATGCATGCTGTGGACATTCATGCCACTTTATCATACATGTCCATTCTTTGTCTTTTCATAACAATGCAGCTCTTTATTGTAGAGTTCAGGTCACTTCAATTCCTGGACATGTCACTGAGCCGTTGAGGACATTTTTTGCTCTCCGATGGCTATAACAACTCAATAATACATCCGTTTCTACAGCATGCCACCTCTTGGCTCTGCTGTTTAACAGTGGCTAAATGCTGTTCTCATTAGTTCCTCACACTTTCACTCTCCGTCTTTGTCACTCAGGCTGATGTGAGAAGTCCTCCTACTAAACACTGGCCTCTCGCCGTAATGATCCTCACAAATCACCACACCACTCACACACCATTCTACGCCCAGTGAATCAGAAGAATAAATTGCTGCAAATGGGCGCATTTTTACACCCATCTGCCATTTTGGACGTTATAATTAAGGACGAAATAATTTGTACCTGAAAAATCTTAGCATTTCACCCCTTCAGTACTCTGCATATTCCTGACATTTCCTTCTTTGCTTGAACTTTAGATTTTGAACTCAGCTGTGCAGAGGTGTATCTTGAGAGAAAACACTGGCGCTGCTGTAGTCTGCTTTGTTATGTCCGGATATTTCCGAGCATCTCAGCGGCTGTATCAATCTCAATTGTCTGCATTATACCTTTTGTCAATGTGTCTACACTACTGGGGCAAAGTCAGGTGATGGACGACTTAACTACCCATCTTATCGCCCCTTCAGCTTAAGATATATATGGAGAAGGAAGTGATAATTACAGTTCTGACTTTTTGGAACTTTCTTGTATTATGCTTCATTTTTTTTTTATCACTAGTGCAGTGCTCGTTCTAAACGTGCCTGTTTGGAATAGGCCGCTTGCTTGGCCGGCTGCAGCTTTTTTTCTGAAACTCTATAAGTGACCTGCAGTAATTGAGGTAGGGAAGGGAAGACCAGTTGCAGGATTCAGTCCACCGAACCCTGATACCACACCATTGCTGCTGCACGAAGAGACGTTCACCTGTTTAGTCAAAGTTTGGTGAAGCTCTACTAAGTACACAGAACCCGGAACTGGAGAATCAGTTGCCGTAGTCGTGTTTCGCGCGACTGTTGTGGACGCGCTATTAATGAGTCCAAGCCACTGCTGCTACAGAGAGCTGACCGGCTGATTATTAAACTAATTAATATTGAACATATCACACGTCGAAATTCAACACTGTTCTTCCTTGGACCCTTAACTATACACATGCCAAGTGTGAAGGTGATGAGATGAACGTTTTTTTGAGATATGCGAGCCACTTAGAAACAAGCAAATTAGTTAGTACATAGATATGTATCATGTAATGGTAAAGAGACTGACTGTACATGAATGTATGTACATTTCACTGTTGGACGTAGAGCTTGAGCTCTACTGAATCTCTTTTCAACAACAGAGCTTCTAGCTCATTCTAACAATAATCAACACAATGATAGGCAGACATATTGTGATGCATTATTCATTTTTGTCTGTGTCTGATTACCCGCTACCATTTGACAACTGTCACACCCAAATGTGTTTGGATTATAAGCAGTGAGGAGTGAAAGGGGGAAATGGCTCATACATTGCCCATCTATCATGCAAAGAGGGTCTTTCTGCAGCAGTGAGGGAAGGGAAGTAAACATTCACTGATTCATTGGGGGTGTAGTTCATAACCACTAAGCTCTAGGTTGACAATGTCTATCCTCGGGGAGGATAAGTAGTCTCACGAGTGGTCAATAAGTCAGACAGTGCTCCATAATCCACAGAAATAAATGCACGGTGCCAAGGCAATTCATAACGTTTGAGTTGTGTGAGGTCATTTAACTATTTCAATTGATTGCTGTTGTTATTGAAGTATGTTGCTGTCAAGGGGTCTGAATGAAGAGGCTCCTTAAGACTCAACATGCTGATCGATAGCGCAGTCTCCAGGTCCAGACGGCATCTCACACATCAAGGCCATGTGGAAGTCCTCCCCCAGCTCCCCTCCAGCTGGATCGATACTCTCTGCATACGCACAATCATACGCACTCCATTTGCTCCCAACCTCCCATCAACAGGTGCCATTTAATATGGCTCATTTATAAGAATGAGTCAGTGAATCAGCTCAGATTGAGTCTTGTTCTACATAAAGAGAGCAGTCAGACGCTTCGACCGCCACTCGCCAGTGCAAGAAATATACTAATGTTTAAAAGACCCGTAAAGGATCTGCCAAGGTTGAAAATCAAGATAAAGTGCTCGGTCGATCACAAAATTGATTCATAACCTTCCTCTCGCGAAGAATATGGGAGCCAGTGCCACCTCTTTAAGGCGGATTTCATTTTGAACCAAAGTCCCTTTAAATAGAGTCTCAGGACATAATCCAAAAATATGGTTGGATAATGTTTCTGTCAGCCTTAAGGTTAGCTCCAGGGAGTGATGGAGAGGAAACTGAGTGACTAAAACGCTGTGTCATGTGTTTACAGTGCAGCATTATAAGTACAGGGAGTTGACCCCTGCTGCTCGTATCGACAGCCATTACTGATTTTTTTCTGCTATAGGCCCAAGTGTGCCGCTAGCAATCCCGACAGGCCAGCTCATGAAAGAACTGCCAATCTCAACGTCCTTTTCAATAGACCAACTCATAGAACAACTCTTACACAAACACGCCATAAAGTCCAATGAGCAAGTTAGATCAATGCAGCACAGCGCCCTGGACCAAACACCTTAAAAATCGGTATCACCAGAGGTGCCAGTCCCTCCTGAGACCAGATCGATGCCTGACCGGCTGACTCCATTAGAGGCCCTTGTTATCAACAGAAGTAATTGGTAGGGGCGGATGAGTTAATGCTCGTGCGGGCGCTGCCTCAGCCTTTCACCTTCTGCTGGAGGTTTCAGTTGCACTTAAGTGGATGAACTCATTTGAGATCTGAGATGAAACTCCGGCTTGTTTACTGACGAAGCTTTGACTCAGTGAAAACAAGGACAAGGTGAGAATTGAAGGTAAAGATGCAGTGCATTCAAAACGCAACATCAACCCTGAGAGACTGGAGAGTGTCCAGGGTAATGTTTTTTTTAATTAAACTTGATTTAAAGTAAGGTTGTGTCATTTGGCTAATTATTAGATTTTTTTTTTTTTTACACTCTACGTGCCTGTAATCAGGGAAAACAACCGGGCTCTGGTTGGGTTAAGACACAAAGAAGAACGCCTGTTGGATTTGGGTCGGCATCATTTAGTTTTCTTTCAGGCTCGCGCGGGTTTAGACATAAAATTGCATCCCGAGCCACACACCAGGAGAGACTCTGCATTCGGCACAAACTCAACCATTAATCGCTTTTCTGCCAAATCGGTTGTCATTTAACGAGCAGTTTGACGGCGGTGGGGGTCACAACGTCTCATTAATTGCCTGAACAATCAACAATCTGGCTGTCGAATGCTCAGATGAATCTCAGGTAGGTTAGAAATTTTAGTTGGCTGATTTCACACATGGTTGCTACAAAAACATCAAGTAAAAACTGCAGTGAGCTTGTCTTAGAAATATTAAAGTAGTATTTTAAAAGTTGTGATTGATTGTACTTGAAAAAAAAGAAAATTGTTGGATCAACCAAAAAAGTTAAGTTATAAAGCAATCAATAATTTCCATTTGGGAAATATTTATTTAATTTGTGTTTACCAAATGAGGGAATAGTTTCAGATTTGTACAATAATTATTTTCAGTGTCCTCTTGAATGAGACTATGCAGTGACAAGGAAAGACCAGGTCTGAATATATGAGGTTCCTTTCATTGTAATTTTAGTTTCTATTCAAACAGTAATACTGATATTATCTTCACGGTTTGTTTCCTCCTTATTGTTAAGGACTCAATCATCATGTTTGACTAAACTTTATTGATCCTGTTACTAGACAAAACTGACCCGAGGTTCAGAGCCGACTTTCAGCATGAGCGCCACGTCGTACAGGAGCTCATTGACTTTCTACTCGGTTTTTTTCGTGCTTATCCCTTTCTCTCCATTTTATGACACCGCCACGGTTCAACGGCGTTAATGCGATATTAAACACGGCTCCTTGGAAGTTTAATTTATGTCCTCATTTGGTCTTGCAGAACTAATTACCTGTAAAATTGGAAACTGTTAAACACTAGACTGGATGTATGATTATTTTAAATCGTACCTGAGAAAAACAGTATGATTGATTGATTAAAACAAAAGTGTGTTAGTCTTACAAGCTATTTTAGACAGTAATTAACGGTGAAAGTTGAGCAATACTTTAGAGCTGTAATTATGTAGCTTAATATAGATTACAAGTTGATTTATTATGTTCTTACGAGACAGTGACCTGAATAGCCGACTAATATCATGTTTGAATACAGCACTTAATTACATTTATTAAAACTTGTCTTATTCTATGTGACATTCGGACACTTAACACGTATATGTTTTTTCTCTTATACATTAAAGTACACCAAATGTACAAAGTAATCGAGTCCACTGTGTAAGATTAAGCAGCGTTACAATGGTTATGTAAAACAAGTCGTCACAGCGAGTGACATTCACTCTTCTTATCTTTCATTTTGCATGAGAAAACATGTCATGTCAGAAACTCACAGTGGGGAATTTTCATAGATTGCATTAGAAGTTGAAAGGGGTTATTTTCCACCACTTTCTAGCGTCTGTAAAGTGCTCAGCAGCGTGCCTTGCCTCTGGACAGACCCCACGTGAGCTTTAACTTAATATACGACACTCATTTTTGCCAGGTTTGCCCTTGTGGCCCCAAGGTCTCAGATTATGCGTTTTAGGGGCCGGTGGATCATTTTATATTTTCATTTTTCCGTGACAGTATCAGTCTGAGGCAAATCAGTAAATCACATTAACTGAATTATACATTTTGTGAAATGTATTATTCAAAGATTAATTTATCACAGACAGTTTGTTGTTTCACACAATATTAACCTTAGAATGAATCGCCAGGGTTTTGTATACTTTGATAGATTAGGCCTATAAATTATTTGGTGCCCGTCCGGAGATGTATTTTTAGAATACGGGTCTCTGGACAGTCTAATGGAGCAATTTGGAGCTCTTTGTTCCATCGGCTGTCTTTCAAACGGCCGCTCCCTCTCCTCTCGCACTCTGTATCAAACTTGGCTTCCTTTTAGGAGGCGTCCCGCTGCGCCAGCGACACTAGACGTAAATACCCCCTCTCGCCAGAGCACTCTCCACCTCTTTGTCTGACCTTCTTTCTCTCGCCTCTCTTATCCCTCTCTCTGACTCTCCCTCATTTCTTTTCCATTCACATCTCTCTCCTACCTGCTGCTGTAAAGACCTTCTGCTCGGCTTGGCTCTCTTTGAATCTCACCTCTTTTTTTTCCCCGAATGTAAAACTTTCCTCTTATCTCTCTCGTCTCTGAGCGCAACCACATTATTCTCCATCACACTTTCCTCTCGCTGCCTTTCCTCTTGCTTCATTCATATACATGGTTACCTGTAATGACACTTGGTCTAATGGAAGTTTCGAGGATAGAATGGCAATTTCGAATGGGAACATTGAAAGGTAATATAGGACCAAACCAAGATTCAATGCCATGTTGTATAAATGTTCTAATGCAATAAGCATAATCTAATGCAAGATCTGTGTCCAAACCATAACAGTAGACGTCGTGTCTCAAAGTCCGTAAACAAAATGTAAACTGAAATGTCTTATTGGGCTTCTCACCTCAGGTTAAACATGAGCGCTTGTGAAACCAGTTGTATGTTCATGAGACCAAATTTACAGGTGAGGATGTTACCCTCACAGAGTTATATAGTATTTTAAAGGAAAGCAATCACTGGAGAAAGAGACCCAAAACTTATTTATCTCCCAACCCCTATGAGACAGCATCTGGGATGGGAACCAATAATCTCTGGGTAATGTTATTTCCAAAGCTCAACTTTACCAGTGTTGTTATACTTTCCTCAGTAGTTTGAGATTTTTTTACAATGGTACCAAAAACTTTTCAGTTACCAAAGGGGGCCATGACCGAGGTGGTTGGACAACCATTAACAATTATATTTTTGTAACCCTTTAAGAGCGTGAAAACCCCATTTGCCAGCAGCAATATCCCAAAATATAGGCAAGCCTTTAAACTTGGGCTGAAAAGTTTTGATTATTTTTCAAGCAAACAAATATTCTTAAATTCCAGCTTCTCAATTTCAACACATTGATTCTCTGTTCTATGATTCAACAAAATAAGCATGTTGATGACATCTAACGTTTAATTGTCTCAAACAATGAGTAAAATTGTTTGAGACAATAATCCAGAGTTAGATTCTGAAAATAAGCGATAGCTGCAGCTCAAACTTCAACCTCTGTGCCCCCTAACCTGCTGTCATGTAATCTCTGAACACTATTAAACCTCTTCTTTAAAACTGAGCAGTGATATTGGTAATAACACTATAAGCCAAGACTGCTGACTGGTAGATATTCAATAGAAGGTCATCGCCCTGATAAACTGGTTCAGCATCTCGCTGCACTAAGCTATCTGTTAATACTGTTCCAGATTTAACTTATCATTTACCTTGAGGCTTTATATAGGAACCAAATATCAGCACGATTCATAAGAATTTTCTGGCAGACGCTCAAGCTATTTTTCTTATTCCACCTCAAGGCGTCAAACATCTTTCTCTGCCCACGGCACATCTCTGGATGTCAGCGGGAGGCTCAGATTGCTGACCATCACAGACTAGTGATTATACCTGGGCAACATTTTCCAGAAATTGTCAAGAAATCTCCCCTTGACTTGCAGAATATTTTCTTTCCTCCATCAACCTTGACTTTCAGAAGTTGTGTAGATAATATCTACGATGCTGACCGTTGCAACGAGCTGTTTGCATCGATTCAGTCTGTGTGCATGTGGGACACAGACTAACAGATAAAGATCGGTGCAACAAAACATCACAGAAATGTGACGACAAACAGAAGCTGCAGACTCTGTCTAAATAACATTCAGTGAGCAGCCTCTGTGTTTACATTGTGATTAATGCAGCATATATATGCTCAAAAAGTCAGTTGAATTAATGTAGTCTCCCTCTTTATCATAGTTGTGTTGTACTGCCCTCCACAGTCCACAGTGTGAAACTCCATCACAGCAGAGACATAGTTGAGGCTCAGTTTTTCATATCCTGCTCTTTTAGGAATTTCATTTTTGCATTGTATCTTTCTCTGGATGGATTATATTTAGTCTGAATTTAATTATTATGCACTGACCAGGAGAATTAAGTCTAAGGAAACTGGGCATGATAATGAATAGGAAGTTTGCTTTGATTTAAATTTAATATGAACACAAAAGACGACAACAATCCCTTCTGGGGTTTGCTGCTTGAATGAAAATGACTCTGTTACACAAATGTTTAGCAATCTAAATCCTCAAGGATTTCATCACTGGTGTCATATTTCTGTGGTACAAGATATATTTGCAGGATTCAAATTACTACATGGGAATCGACTGCTTTATATCACCGACTCTTAGAGAACAAAACTTCATTCACATAGAGCTGAATCCTCTTAAAATGAACAAATAATCCTCTCAATTATCCAGTCTGTTCATTAAAACCTCTGTTCAGCAATAATCCACAGCATGTATAAATGCTTAATGTGTGGCAGATGCTGCGTCTGCCTCTCCTGTTGTGCCTGTGCACCACTGTAATGACTTGCCTGTTCAGTAGAATATTTTGTCCATTACGCTCACAAAGACGTTTACCAGGAAACGAGACCCAGATTACACATGGAGGAATTGGAATTGAATTACAGGCAACTAATAAGTAAAACAAGAGTCCGGTCACAGTGCCAGACAACAGATGCCGTATCGCTGTGCCACTGGAAAACCAACTGTACACACCATTATATCACATATTCACTGAGTGAGCCATCTGGCACACAGGCCTGCACATTTTGTCAGATCACAGCTTTATACCAGCAGGGCTCATCACATTATACTACAATAGGTAAAGTGAGGAGATGTGGCCCAACACCCTATTATGATGCACATGGAAACTTTACAGCACAGATAGAGCTCCCACTCATTCCACTAACACACGTTGAGTTAAACAGAAGCTTTGAAAATACTCAAGGTCATTGACAGAAAAACTATGTCAGTGTAAACACATAACAGGGTTTATGCAGGTTTCAACAACCTTTAAATGCTATAATAAATGGAATTCAAGATTTATGTCAAGTACAACAGATATGAATGAGTATCAGAGTCCTAGGAATACTTACTTTCCCAAAATTGTAGATGCAGTGAGCTATTAGAGTACAGAATAAGCCTGAAATGCCACGTTATCCCTTAAAACTGCAGGCAGAGACAGAACAGTAGGTATCCATGGTCTTTCCCACATCCACGCAGAGTGTACAGAGACAAATTCAGACCTCGGGGTTTGTAGACTCAGTTCCACGTCTCGTTGTAGTCTTACAGCGTTGGAATATCTGTATTGTTGACAAAGAATGCCACAGCTCTCTTGGAAAACTAATTTCAAAGCACAATTGAATTAGCGATAAAATAATTACAAACCTACCTAAACATATTGAAAGTATATAATATTTTAATGTACTTAAACAGCTGTATAAGAAAACATTTTTTCATTAAACCAGGTTTAAATATATTTTATTTGCTGAGGAGGTATAAGCACAAAGAGATGTTAAAATAAGTCTGATTGATTTTCCTGCTCTATTGTGCCATATGCACATTTTCACATTACATTTGCATGAAATGAATGCAATACAATAATGTGATGGCACATGAGGTGCACAAATTTTTCTTAACAGAAATTTGTTGTTGGCTGTTGGAAAGGACATTAAAATCACCTGTTACTGCCCCAAAGTGAGCTTCCTTTATTTTACATTTGACAGAGACAGGAAACATGAGAAGAGCGTATTCAAAAGAATTTCATGCTGTTGTCTGGTCAGGTTTGTTTGTACCATACACCACATGATTGGATAAAAGATAAGAGATTAAAGTGAAGTTATCTGTCGATATTCCAGCGCCGACTATTCAAAAACATTTTGCAAAACAGACGAGTACATTTTTTTTTTTCCCCATTTCAATGCAGCTGCAACATGTTACAATGCAAAGTGAGACTTGATCAATTCTACACTTCATCTGTAGTAATCCAGTAGTCAGCGTTAACAGACCGGGTCAAACCCCTTCATACACACTAAATCCAAAGATATGAGATTTCAGTTTCAGATAATACATCACGACTTTCCCCATATGGATTTAATGACCCTGAAAAGAAAAGCAGCTCTGTGCCTGCACGTGTTTAAGACTCAACAAAAAGTACAACTCCACTGAAGAACTTTAAGGCAAAAATCATCAAGTGACAGCAGAGCAGCGCAGTGAGCGGAAGTAAGGCATCGACAGATGAGTACTTATAGGTGGGTGCAAGTATTCAAAATGAGAAATGTCCCAGAAAAAGTGCCTGAAATACTATCTCATACAATACCCAACAAATACATGCGGCAGCCTTTCCAACATCTGATTCGGTAATTTCCACTTATTCTATAAGAGCATTGTAGGGTCGCGTTTGCTATTAGAGCCGCCAACTGACGTTATTTTATCTTTTTAAGCATGCATCTTACGAGTCAAGTGGTCCTGCATAACCATATAGTAAGTGTGAACTCCAAATACTTTAGAGACACACGTCTACACTAATGAGATTTAAAAGTTTACATTTATTTCAGAGGTGTCAAACCATTCATAAATACTGAGCAGCTCACTAGTACAATCGTCCATCAAAAAAGTGTGTTTTAAAGTAGGTCTCAATCTGATGAACGCTCTTCAGGAAAAAGTGGACAAAACTAGTTTCTAGATGACAACTATAGATGCAGCTTTTCATGTATATGACAAATTGTTAAATGCTGATTTACAGTGTCATTTGAACAGAGCAGCAATATGTCACTTAAAACCCCAGTTTGACATTTCAAAGTTGAGTGAAACTGAATTTAGGATCCAACTTTCCTACCTGTCTTGTGCTGTGACCTGAGCTTTACCCAGAATGTACTCTGTTAGAATAACTCACATGTTGGTACAAGTTTGATTTCCCACATCTTTTAACAATTGTTCTAAAAAGCTCAAATGTCCAGGCAGATTTGGCAAGTTGGACAGACAGATTCAGTCAAAGGGACAGTGTTGGCTGATCTGGTTCTGGCAAACAGTGTGTTGCTGTTAACACGTGCACAAGTCTTTTTCCCATGAGAATGGTGACGATTTTGTTCCTTCAACGCATACTCCATTCCACAACCACTGTTCATAAGTGTGAAAGTCCTTATCCAGGTCCACCGTGATCAGGCCCAAATTACAAGTCACCTACCACAAAAGAGCCTGGTAGTCTGACAGCATGATCCCTATTCTGATGCGTTGATCTCTATCACATAAGTGGGGCTGATCTTCTGAGGACCCAGAGCGTCGCTCACTTAGGATTTTTGGTTGACCAGAGGGCGCCGGAACAGCAAGATGTGCGGCTCTGGAGGTAAAAGAAAAAGAGAAAGGCGATATGTCAGCAGATATAATCATACTTTAACACCTGTGATGCTTTCTTAGTGGGGAAACTTGACTCTTGGAACTGCCATGACACCATTTTTTTTTTTTTTTTTGAATGGAAGGTGTGACTTCACATCTGTTGTCCATATGCTTGTTGGCACCAAACTTTTTGAAATAAACTGCCACACCTCTTCAGCAAGGTTGTAAGTGCACATTTAAAGGCCAGATACTCTTCATAAATCAAAGAGACCAAACGGGCTAAAATTGACGCGCAAATTGGTGTCCTTTTAAGAGCTGGAAAAGCCAATCATTTGCTCAGCTGATCAAACTAGAAAAAGAACACTTACCATCTTGATAAATATAAATAGCAACGTTAGGATCATGGAACTGTGGCATGAATTTTCCCTTTTTTTCTGAGTAGCCTGAGAGATCAGTTGAATAAAAAACACGATTATTAAACAAGATGAATAGCCTTAGTCTTCTATACTGTGTCATGTGCCTAGTTTCAGTTATGATCAGTACAATCAAAACAATATCTCTTAGAACATAAAGAAACTTTAACCCTGTACCATCCTTTACTTTGGTGCAGATTCTAATCAATTTTCACATTTTATTAAAGCCAAAACCCAGTGACAGCTCATTAATTATGGTATTGTACTTTAAGAAAAATATATTAAAACACTTTCAAGCCTACAGCTTCCGATTACAGGTTGGCCCCTTCAGGTCGATTTGCAAAGTCTCGATAAAGATTTTAGTGCAAAGCAAATCTCAGACACTTGTCTTCCAATGATATTAACAAACAAAATTCACAAACAGTCTGGTGATGGCCTGCTACTAATTCCAGCAATAGAATTATAATCTTCATTTGTATAGTACCCTTTAAAAACATAGTAACAAGGTGCTTTACAAGTTAAAAATGTAAGGCAAACAATGGGAGACAGTTATAAGCAAATAAGAAACTATTAAAAAAACAACAGAGCACAGATACAGAAATAAAAATCATTACAGCTGAGTAAAGAGTGAAGACAAGATAAAAAACAGGGCTGGGTGATACGAGTAGAAATCAATATCACTATTATTTCAAAGTTTTACAAATAATGAATGATTAGGTGTGAGGAGGGAAGACATGCAGCAGTAACACGACATGGAACGTAGCGGAAACCCAACAGCTTGTTTGGGGGAAAATCAAAACCGAACAGATATGAGTTAGTCAGTCCTTGTCCCTAGATAAAATTAAAACATTATTTAATGATTAAACTAAACTAATCTCAGGGCTAGGAAAAAGCTGACATATAAAAATACGTCTTTGAGGCATTTAACAGAGACCTCCTCAGGGATATTGTTCCAACGGCTGAGGACCTTGACAGAAGAGTTGACCAACAGAATCAGGTTCATAGCAACATGATATTCACGGCCGCTTTTTATTACTGGCATATTTTCAGGTCAGTCGTAATCACGTGCTCCCTGTCCCAGCATCAAGGTGACATACCTGGCTGGTGAATCATGTAGTGCACCCATCCTTGGCTCTGCTGGACACCCAGGTTCCTCCACTCGGTCTCAGACATCAAGTGGGTTTTGGGTACACGCTTTGCAATGTCCTTGGGCAGCATTACATGTCTGTGGAGGGATAAAGAGACAATTAACAGAAATGTAAAAGAAGTGCATCAGACATGAATGATGGAGGTGTAGTGGGACATAAACCACGATAGATTCAGTACAATGTTACCTTGGATAGACTTTAATTTGTTGTGGGATAACAGTGACACACTGACACAGATAAAGTACATGTGGTACTCACCTGTACTCATATTTCTCATCGTCATATTTGTCAGAGTAGTAGATCTGTTTGTTAGACATGATGCAATCTGTTGGTAGAGGTTTTATTTCCCGTTAGTCAACATTCACGATCACACACAGAACAGATTAGCTCAACAGATTAGCTTGTAGCATGACAGCGAGGTCCAAGTCTCCATGCTAAGGGAGCTGGGCTAAGCTAACGTCGCTGAAGTTAGCAGAGAGTTTTATCTCTGACAACTTGGGCGGATGCGCGACACAGACATACGCGTGGAGCACTTACCTTGATAGTTGACAAGTTGTCCTGACGCTGTTATCGGTCACTTATTCCAGCTTTTGACGAAGACACAGCTGCGGGATGCTTCCGCCTCCTTTGTTTCCCTCTCGAATGTCGGCGAGCCCGCTCCTCACCGTTCAAATACACTTCGCCTCCTCCTATTGGCCAATCGAAGTGAACAGCTCCTCTGCCATTGGTCAGTTCGGTCAGTCGCAGGAAATCGACGCAATCTAGACACCGCCTTCTGATTGGCTGGAGGTTTTCTTGATATGGAGCCACGAGGCCAAATTCAAATATGACACAGTTTCATGTTATTGCATAACCAGTGACACAGATAGATAGATAAACTAAAAACTGTTCATACATACATGACATTAGCACCATAGTTTTGTTGCAGTACTCTGTACATTATATATCACATATATCCTCTCAGCCTCGGACCCCAGGCATTTTCCCCGTTGGCACACCCCAGGTCTTGATTTTACCCACATTAACCTGATAAAACATAACATTAGACCCTCATTTTATATGACAGTTTCAGTACTGTACAGCTGAAACGATTATTAGTTGATTTACAGGAAATAACTGGCAACATTTCATGTTAGAGTAAACTTGCCAAGAAGGCCTGTCACATTTGATATTATTCTTTAATGGTAAAACTTCTAACAAATTCATTAGAAATCAAATTATGTTTACCAAAAATGACATGAATAAAACATGGGGTTCACGGAGCCCCTGGAAAGTTGCCTGCTTCATTTGATTGCTGTCGGCTAAAGCAGTCTTGTGCAGACTCGTAAAAGTAAGTTTCAAGTTTCAAGTTTTATTTGTCATATGCAGTTTACACAGGCTCAACAGTACAATGAAGGTTGTTGGACAAGTAGAAATCGTTCAGCTCAGCAGTGCAATAGAAAGAGCTTACTATTTAAAAAAAGGGTCACATACAATACAATAGAAAACTAAAAGTATATAAATTGAAAGGTGCAGTGTGACATTCATTGCAAATCAAGTAAGAACTTTAACTGTATGGAGTGTGTGTGACTAGTAAATGTACATTACAGTTATTGTACCGTGTGTGTCTCGGCTATTTTTCCAAATAAACTGCAAACAGGCAGGAAAACGGATTTGCAGAGGGTTGCTGAGTTGACTGCAAGTTTAGGAACACGATGGCCTGACAGCAAAGAAACGTGTACATGTGCCTATCAAAGAAAAAACAGTTGACAGACTAATAATAGAGAAGGAGTCAGATGATGAAATGGACGTCCACAAAGGAGTAATAGGAGCGGAGGGGTTGTCCACTGTGGTAAAGTCCCTGGGTGTAAATATAACTCTGCAGACGTGTCAGTGTGTGGCTGGTGCAGGCAGCCTCTCCCTGCAGTATATATATATGTACGTGTGTGTGAGAGAGTGTGTGTGTGCATGGGTCACACATGTAGCTGCATTATCAAACACACTCAGGCCTCCTCCAGCTGCAGCTGTCAATCAAGCGGAGCCTGTCTCTTTATCCTGACGCGACACTTCTCACCCGATTGGTCCAGCCTCGCTCCGGGGGCGGGCCTAGCGAGGGCTTTGCCGGGATCCCATTGGACGAGACGGCGCATTGGTCGACGTGACGCAGCGTGGAATTCCCAAAGTTCCCAAGTTCAGCGGAAGAGAGAAGCGGAGAAATAACCCAAACAAAACGCGACGAGGAGGAAACAGCGACGAGGAGCTTCGGTAAATAAAACCCCGGGTTTGTTTTCCACCTGACGCGAGAGGAGCGGGTGTTTCTGAGGCGAGGTGCCGGCGGTGGGGGCCCGAGTGGGAACGCGGAAGAGTGGGAGTGGGAGATAGAGCCCCGTCTTCCATCCTTTGTTTACCATCACGTCCCAACCTTGAATTTGGTTTTTACAACAACCACAGACCATCATTTCTGACCCTGTCGGTGCAGCTGAATAGACAATCGTCAAGTGAGTATGACTCGCTGCTGCATCACGGTGGTTCTCCACCATGTTTGGTGATTTGACTGAGAGGACGGACACGGGCTCTGGATCAATGGAGGATTCCGTTTGGCTGGAAGTCAATGTGATCAGCAGCTTCTTGTTTAATCTGAAGCTTCTGTGTAACTGCGCAGCTCTATCATGTGGGCGCCACCATATTGTTACATAACAACGACAATCTGCTTCTTATTCCATGTGTGCGACGATTTAGCTCCCAAGTTGTCACTTAAATGCACAATATCTTTCTCTTAGACTGTCTTTTATGTAACAACCACCAAAATACTGCAGGCGATAAGACATCACCTAATTCTCAATGCATATTCTACTTACTATGTCTATAATAACCAAGCTACAGTCAGATTAATGCTTGCACGTGATAGTTTTAACCCCAACAATGATCGTGTCGTATGCCTCAGGCATGTTCACCTCGTCTCTGTCTGCAGAATATCACCGAGCTGAATCTGCAACCGTGCTGTGCCAAAGTGAGCCTGCAGGCGGCGATGTCTGACCACAGCAACAGCACAGGCAGCAGTGCGTCCTCGACCAACAGCTGGACCCTCCTCTCCCCCGAGGTAAGATCCCAGAGCACAGATCAGTGGGGGGTGGAGTGCCTGGAGATCCGTGGGCCTGGATGTCACGTTGGACCCTGTCTGGTATAACATGTCTGAACCTGCAGTGTGAGATGTGATAGTGTCTAAGTCCAGTGCACAATCATGAAATGGGTGTTTATGTATTAATCTGTAAGCCACTGACTGTTGTTATGGTATATTTATGTGCAGGTATTTTTGTGACTGTGTTAAATCAGATGATTGAGGACAGAATTACTGATATTTTCAGCTACTTCTATTTGTTAAACTACATAAACTGAATTAAGAACTCCTTATTAAAACTAATGGAGGCTAATACAGCAGCCCTTCAAAAATAATTCTACCCTCATGATGGTTATAGTGCTCAGCTTTTGTTGATTGTTGACTCGTAGTCCATAGCATGTGGTGCTGTTGAATTTTGATATGTTGCACAGAGGAATGACATTTAGTTTACATTCCATTTATATCAGTGAGAGAAGAGGACTCAACACGACACATTTTAATCCATAGTGTATACTTCACAATATTCATTTAGAAATTGAGAATTATATATAAGCATGTATAACATTTGATTTGACAACAAGCCAAACTAACTGTAGTTTGTTGCAGCAGTTGTCAGAAATCATTATTGCTTACCTATCGTTCAATCAAGACAACAGCATGGCACGCCACAAGTAAAAAAATGAAACAGTGACCTACTGGAGTAATCACTACATCCCTCAGTCCAGGCATTTATGTGCATAGGCGAGCATTTGCCCTTTTAATGGTTGTGCTGTAAATGTCAAGGTCAGCATTACAAATATGTGTTCTATAGGTGGTAATTTTAATGCAGGAAGCCTGACCTTTGTGGCTCGTCTTACTCCACAGGAAGCTGCTGTTGAGAATGTCGGGCCTGTGGACGACGGCACCGAGAGCCTGGGTGACGTCCCCAGTCTCTCCGAGGAGTTGGCAGGTACTGACAGCAAAGAGGACTGGAGCATTCAAAAGATCTGTGGTTATGGGTTAAGACATCATACATTTCATATTAAAGAAACCATAGTCTGACTCTGTGTTGATATTAATTCAGGAGCTGCTGTGGAGTTCAAGCCAAGTGACATTCCAGTTGAAACTGTCCTGTCTGAGGAAGGCCATCAGGTTAGTACACAATAAACAAAGTAATAAGCTTATTTAGTACAGAGGCTAATTTGTTTTTTATTACCATGCCAATACAAAAAAATTGATCAAGTACAACAAAGTTATATACAACTGTTCATTTTTAGTGTACTTTCTTGTTTGATTATGTCATCTGACCACACTCACACACTTACTCTCCAGCATACTGTAACTGCAGTTTAGTTTTAACAGTTAAGCACATGTCATATTTAATATAATTACATTGGAACTCAGTAGAGCATGTATCTCCACCAAAGCCCAATAGTCCACTTAAATTCAATCAGGCCTCACTAATTTGCACATATTTATAGAAACAAGTCTATTTAAATGTGTTCAGTCGTGTTCAGTGCTCAATAGAGTGTAATGCTTGTACAAATGCTGTTTTTTAACTTGGTTAACTTTCTCATTCTTATATGTCACTGTCTATGCTCAATATAAATGTAACAGCTAAGAATTGTTCTCTTGAAACTGTCACTTGCAGCAGTATAGGAATCCACCAAACGACAGAGACATATACTTTATGCAACGAAGGGTTAGTGAGACGGGTGCACGAAAAACAAAATCATATGACTTTAATGCAAAAAAGACACATTGATTGCAATGAAGTAAAAAAAAAAGTATAGTATTTGCAAATGTATTTTTGTCTCTACTGTTTTTACTTGTAGGTTTGTCAGGAGACCTCTCCAGAGTCCAGTGAAGGTCCTATCTCTTCTAGTCCAGCCCAGGTGAGTCCTCTTCCACACGACCTCCTGGACCCCCCAGACCTCGACTTGGAGAGTCAGCCTCCAGTGATTCATGAGATTGACACCAGCTCGCCCTGCAGTGACAATGAACTCCTAGGAGCCATACCCTTTGTCACCAACATTGATTTGGGGGCTCCACTTGATATTTCTGCTGCTGAACTACCCCCATCTGAGTTTGAGGAGTCCTGCTCTTCTCCCATGACTGATCTCCCTGTCTCTACAAGCCCAACATTTGACACGCCTGCTGATATAGAGCAGGATCTTGTGGGCCCCGCTGAGGAGAGTCTGGTCTACGACGTTGAACCTGAGGTTAACGTTGCCACAGAGACCATTACGGCCATCAGTCCTCCCTCTCATGTCGATGCTGATATTAGCTTTGCTCCAGTAAGCACAGAGCTGCCAAGCCCAGCCCCAGAGACCCTGGTGTCAGAGGAGCCCGTCGATGAAAGTCCTGCACCAGAGACTGTTGGTTCAGTAGAGGCAGAGGAGGAGGCAGCAGTAGAAGAGGAGGCAACAGAGACATGGGAGACAGGGGAGCCAGGAGAGAGAGAAGAAGAAGACGGTACGGAATGGATGCTGCATGCCAGACAAGTTGTCACAGAGTAAACTTTATTTTTGAAGACATTTTCAGTCAATATCTTCTAAAACAGAGGTTCCAAATTTTGGCCTTAGGTTTTATTTAATTTAGATTTTTGTTTCTTGTAAAGAATTAGATGCTTTCAATTGGTCAGCCCTTCCATAAACCTTTAAATCAAACAATGACAGGAAAATGCCATTAAATGTTTGAACTGCTCATAATCACGTAAGACTGTAGTTCCAGCCAAAAGGAACTGAAACTACTGGTGCATTAAATTATATAATAGATGATGGATTGGATATAAGCATACTGATTCTCCCTAAATGTATTTATATATTATTTTGAGAGGGATTTAAAGCACAGAAAGAAACGTATTCATTGTTCACCCACTGCAATTTGGCCCATAGTTGAAGAGATATCTAATATCCTCACAACAAAACAAATACCAGACAGGAAGATTACTATTATTATAAGAAGGAAACAGGAAAATAAATTCAAGACAAGCAGAACAATCACTACATCATGTCTCAACACTTCCAGTTCACTTCAGGCCATAGACGAACACAGTGTTTCTACATATAATAACATTTATATTGTGTGTCAAATCATTTATCTACTATTTCTCTGCCACTTGCAGCACTGGTGTTACGCATCAATCACCTTAAACCCAAGAATATATGTAGTGCAGTACATAAAAGACTTGAAAGTACTTGAATTATTGTGCAGAAGAGCAGAGCAGGTCAAAGCTAGAACAACCTGCTGTGAGGCCTCAGGGCTCGAGTTTGTGTCCATGCTGGAATATATGTCTTTGCTGTGGGATATTTTTAAACACAAGCTTATGTAAAAATACACACAAACATTTTTAATCATAGAATCAAGACCAGGTAACAAAGCAGGACTCATCTTAAGGTCCATGGCCCGTCGGTTAATTTTGTTCTTTTCAAAGTCATATAACCAAGTTATATGATATTTGGTTACCAGCCGCCACACAGAGAACATGGGGCCTTTTGGGGCTCCTTTGGGGGGCAAGTAAGTTGTTTGTGGCTCTTTATAATAAGAAAATTGAAATGAGAGTCTTCATGCAGATTTGATTAACATGTTTCTTCTCTGTGTCACACCAACAGCTGCAGAGAGATTCATCAGTATTACAGAAAGGCACACACCCAGCTAAGAAAATAAAAAACTCCCATGCATGAAATTACTGTTGTTGTAATTTAGTGGGTAAATGTCATCCACTTCCCCAAGCAGCACTAACTTATCGTCTTTTTTACACAGTTTACACACTGTTGAGTTCTGCAGCACATGTGTTCACATACTTTTGAGTGTTTTGTGCGAGACAGTCTCACGGCCTGTAGATAATTATGATTTTGGAAATAAGTCTAGTTTTTATTTCTGCTGTTGCCAAATATGTAGAGATGATTTGTTGTAGTCGCTCATTGCTTCCTCTTTGTTATGTTTCTACTTTCCTCAGAGCCATCCACTAGTTTTGGCGACACAAGCGGCTTTGATGATGGCGTGAGGAGGAGGAATATCCCGTCTTTTGAGGCGCCGAGATCAAGAACGTCAGATGAGGATGACGAAGACGAGGAAGTGGAGTTCAAGCTGGCAGTGAAGGAGAAGAAGCCATGGTTCTCCTTGAACAAGTGCATTGTGGGAGCCCTGATCCTGCTCTTTTTAGGTTCCCTCTTCCTCTCAGGTGAGTTCCCCTCACGTCTAACAAAGCATGCCAGTGTGTTTCTGCTTTTATGGTCAGATAAAGTGAAAGTTGCTACTGGTGCTCACAGCTACTTTATAACATCAGACAAGATTATGATATCACCCAATCTCAGAGCCCATTGGCTATCGTCTGAAGACAAACTAGCCTCTTGGGGCAACAGCCAATATTTTGTGTCTTATCTGTATTTATCTGCTCAATGCTGATAAATTAAAAAGCAGATAGCTGATGCACTTCAGTCAATGTGTTTCACTCTTCTGCTCTCCTCACGGACTATTTGTGGGCAACCAAAGCCTGCTCAAACGTGATTGAAAAAACTAGAAACAGAAACCAGAAGGCGTCCGGCCCCAAAATCTTGACCCTCCCCTATAGATTCTGCACATTCACATGCAGAATCCAAATCATGCAGAGATTATTTATTACCTAACACTAAATAATGCTTTTCGACTGTTTTTGCTCTCTGTGCATCGTCATCAGAATCAGTGCGCCTGCTTGTACCTGCTGCAATAGACTGGACAGTTTTAGGGTTTATTGTAAAAATTGTCAGAAGTTAATATTATTTCACATTAACTTATTTGAGAATGCTAGTATTTAAAATACTTAAGCATTTTATTTGTTTTCAGCAGCAGTACGGTGTCTGTTCTCAGATCTTGTTGACTAAATTGAACTGTGTCAACAGGTTTCCCCTCTGACCTGGATTATGGTACGTCCAGTACTAGATTAGACAGCAGTGTAAGCTTCTGCACCAGCTGGCTGATACTCAGTAGCTTCTCAAAGCACTTATCCAGCCTAACACTTCATGCAGTGGTTAATAACAAGCATTTCTAACTGTACCATAACACTCTTTGTCATTTTGAAAGGGCTCACTAGACACTAAGAGTGCTTAAATTGAGGTGCAGGCCATTAGCTTGGTAAAATAAATATATCACACCATTCAAAAGTAATTTCAAATAATCTGTCTAAATAAATAGTTTCTGTGTAGCTGTGGTCTGGCCTCAGAAAATGCACTTCACAACAAAAGAAGCTTATGTTGCTGTACGACAGCCTGGAAGCTGTGTCAATAAATCAGTCTGTTGTCAGACTTGTGTGAAAGATGTGTTTTCTTATCTGACAGGTGACTTTGACGCCTCTGAACTGAGCGATGGAGAACAAAGCCAGGTCTGTTCCACTGTCTCTCTTTCCATTTACTCACTCGTAGTGGTCTTTAAAGAAAACTCACAACTTTCAGACAAATGATAAGATAAAAAGACGGGATTATTTCGAAATATTTGTATTATTCATTTGCCAATGATTTTCAATCCAGGACTGGCTTAGCGGTGATCCACAGGATATGAAAGAGTTATTGGATAAACTGACACAGGAAAACCAACACATTGCTCTGCTAGAGGCTCAACTGCAGGTCAGTCTACAGTCATATTCATGCAAATGATGTTGTTCTTTGTGGCCATGATTTCTCATTGCATTGCCATATATATATATGGCATGTTAACTTTAAATACTTTTCCAAATTGTGTCTAAGCTGGATGTGATTAAGAGACTAAGCTTTAACCGTCTATTTTCTTTATCTTCAGTCTCAGAAAGAAGAACTGGACTCAGCGCTTACAGCAGTGGCAGAAAGCGGAGATGAGAAAGGTAAAGCAGATCTGGAAAAAGAAAATGCAAATCTGAAGGAGGAGCTGTTGTCTCTGCCAGAACTAAAGAAAGAGCTGGAGAGTCTGAGGTCTAGAGTGACAGAACTCAACCAGCTCACAGGTATGATGTGTAGTAAATCAAGTTAATACATCGTCATTTCTGCTTTACTTTTAAGTCATTTAAGATTTATTGAAATTGATATAATTTCCTATCAATTTAACTTTAATATCTTATACTTCCTTCATAGTTGATCAAAATATGCCTCCAGCGACTCCTGGTCCAGCTCCTCAGTCCGGTGTCAAAGATGGTCAGAGCGACCAGAAACCAGCTGGACCTGAGAGGAGAAAGGAAACGATTGAGGGAGGCAGGCTGAAGCAGGAACTCCAGAGACAGAAGGTGCTTTTGGATGAGAGCAGAAAGAGACTGGAGGGGATGAAAAAAGATGGCGGCAGCAGGAAACACGTCAGGGACAGTTTGGAGGAGATCCAGAAGACGCTCTCTGATCAAGTGGAGAGGTGGGGGAAGAAGAAGCCACAGGATTCCAAATGGAAAGGGAACAACGGTAAAAACAACGATCGGGACCACTGGAAGAAAGAAGAAAAGAAAGAGTGGAGAGGAGAGAAAGAGTGGAAGCACGGCAAAGAGGGAGGATGGAAGGAGAAAGACGAAAAGAAGAAGGAGGAGTGGAAGCCTCAGAAGCAAAACTCGCACAAAGAAGCATGGAGGAAACACCAGGACGAGTGGGAGAAGAAGAAGGACGAGCGCAGGATGGACAGAGAGGAGAGGAGGAAGGAGAAGCAGTGGCACAGCCAGCCGAGTAAAAAATCTCACCATCACAACCACAACCACCACAATCATCAACATCAGCATCACCAGTCCCGCCAGAATCACCAATACAACCAGAACGACTTCTGGAGAGACCAGGAGCAGAAGCTCAGACGAAACTTCAAACCCCAGCTGGGCTGCATCTCTGTGGACGACTGCGCCAGCAAGGAGGGGCTCTACGCCGTGGAGCTGCCCGAGTTTGAGGAACTGCTGGAGGGCTATCTGAGCAAGCTGGAGGGTTCTATGTCCGAGAACAAGGACAAGATTCGAAAGCTGACCGCGGAGTTCTTTGAGGACGGCGTGTTTATCCACGACAGGGTTCGTTTCAGCGACTTCGCTGAGGACGTAGCGGACATTCTGGAGGACATGGTGGACGTTTTGGAGGGCGACGGGCAGAAGGACAATGACTCCTTGGAGGAGGAGATGGAGGAGTTTGAACGAGAAGCCCTCTGGAAGTTTGCCGCCACAGCTTGAATTGAGATGCGTTTGAGAAAAGAAGTAAAAATACAACACTAGGGTGCAGCACAAGTGGTGGTTTTGTAGGACTTCTCTCGCCTACCCTCTCCTCTTCAGAGCTGTAATTGTAGTAGCTTCTGGCGTAGAGTGGTTGTGCCTCTCATAAATGTGACCCTTCGAGTCTTTAATTATAAGCTAGACTCGTACGTGTCATTCTGGACTTAGTTGTTGTCAGCTACCTCTGTCAGGTCTTGCTTTCCTAAGTCCTTCAGTCATGTGTTGTGTGGGTTTTCCTCTGCTATATAGTGTTTTCTCAGTACCTAGTGCATGTTGCAGCTCATAATGTAAATTCAAAATGATAATATTCACATCACACTATAACATAGGGTTGTAAGGAGATGGTATTTGCAAATAATTCTGTTCAGCACCAGTGGAAAAGGGTTCAATCTATTCATACAGTTCATGTCATATTAGATTAGTCGTCAAATACAGAAGGACGTGTTAAATTGACCCGTAAGTACTTCTCCCTTATCAACCGGTCTCTGCTCCAAACAGGTTAAAACAAAGGCTCAGAGGTTTTTGCTGATACTATCTCTCTGCCGTCAAGTTGGGTGTAACTGTTTGATCCCAGAGGATGAGATCCCGGTTCTTTCAGTGATAAGAATAAGATCAAGTCAAACCTGTTTTGTGAGCAGCATACACACACACACACACACAGACAAAGACACACAGAGCACTGTTATAGAGCCCCAAGTGTTTGGCCTCTAGATTTAAAGTAGGTTTTTCATGTTCCAACTTCCAACTGCCAGTTGACAGCAGAACAACCAGGAACCATTTTGTGAAGCTGCTCAAAGAAAAAAGCTATAGGACAAACCGATTAGAAATGTACAGCCACAGATGAAGTGATGACTGCTAAATCACTTGAGCACTTTTCTCAAACATTCACATTTACAGCAACGTTTTTATTTACATTTTAGTTACTTACTTTTTTTAGTCCACCGGTTTTCCTGAATACTTTCTTTAAAATGTAGCAATGAGGACGTCCATCCCAAGATCTACATTTACTATACTTGAGTTATTTTTAGTTTTCCCCAAAGTGCTTCATGTCATGGATTTGTTCATTTGTCTAAATGAAGTTGGCAAACAAATCAGTCTTTTAATTTAATTTTCCTTTTTTTGTTGATGCAAATTGACATTTAGTCAGTAGAAAAATAAGGAAGCTGCTAGAAGCTGCTTGAATGAGTTGAATAAACCAGGCAAAGGTACAAGAATGGTACACAACATTGTCTATAAGGCATCGTAGCATTACGCTTTAATAGAGATAGTTCTTTTATTCGTAGTCATGTTTGATATCCTGCAAGTTTCCCTCTTTGGGGGGATGTGAAGTTAGAATCGACAGATTGTGATTGTTATTTCTCATTTTTCAGCTATTTTTGAGATTGAAAGAAGCTTTGAAGAGTAAAATATTTATTTATTCTGTCAACTACACTGCAACACTTTTCCTTATTCGACAGAATTGCCACACTCTGTTGCAGATCATAAACTTTAAATGTGAAACTGTTGACGTTTTCCTTTAGTTTACAGAAATTTAGTTTGCCAGCTACTGCGTATGTGCCTTTATCATCACAAATAAGGTTAGACTGAAAAAGATATTTGATTTATTTTGCTTCTGCGAGGATGAGAAGATAATGAAAAAGTTTACACTACTTGCAATCATAAGGCAGAGAATGAATGTCAAAGGGTTTATGATGTGTTGAACAGAATTTTTTTCCGCTGTGAGGAGTGTTTTTCCTTTTTTCTTTTTTTAGACTGAAGGGATCAAGAGAAAGTTTAATGAATCCTTTAATGAAACACATTTATGAAAGTTAATATTTGAGACGTATGTTTGTCTTTGTGGGACAACAGTAAGGTTGTGTGTTTACTGACAATGTGGTCCATGATGTGCATGTTATTGATCCCTGGACAGATGTATTGTTAAATTTGGATGAATTTGGAGTCTTGTCCTCTTTTAGGAAGTCAGTGTTAATTTCAATAAAAATATTTCACCATTATGTTAATAGTGTCTGTTTTTTAATTGAAAAAACATTATTAGTGGGGGGATAATCAAAGAAGATATTACACAATACATCGTCTGAGTGAGTTGTGTTTTAGTCCTGAAAGATTTACAATGATACTCAGCCGTGTGTGTCAGATAGAAAGTGAAAGTGACAGTATGACTGACAAGTATTTATTATCACAGCTATTATCATAGACTCATTAAAGAGCATCAGAGTTCAGTTGTATAATCAGCACTCGCTGAACAGGCAATGCTACATTTTTTTTATACTGACCTCAATCCACAATGATGTCATCATGATGTCATTTTATACCATATGATACGATGGCTATAAGCTGTAGATTGTGTCTCTAATGTTATTGGTTGAAAAAATGTATGCACCATATGACTTTAGACAATAGTTTGCGCAGAATCTTGGAAAATGTGTTTTTCCGACCATATTTTTGTTGACCTTTGACCAATCAGCTCCAAACAGTTATCACCTGGAGATACCCTCTGAAGTAAAATTCTGACCAGGTTTAGTGAAAATCTGCCCATGCATTGTTGAGTCATTTTGTACATTCACACACAAACACTGGGGCGAAAAACAATACCTTGTTCACAGATATGCTAGCATGCAAGGCAAATATTTACAACCAGACTAAATACACTGAACAGGAACTCACATTTTTACAGATACAAATCACTTCTAGCCTGTTGCCACACAGGAACAGGCCTGCGTGGCCGCTGGTCATTGACTTGAGTTGCAGGTGAAGGAGAATGTAAGCAGTGATTGAGAACAAGCAGTCTCTATGAACGTATGCAGAATTCTTGTCATTCTTCGACTACCTCGAACAAGTCACCATGTAGGCATCTCTGCATGTTTCTGTACTTTATTCTTTCCTCTTCTACGAGAGCATTTTCTCTCAATAACCTCAGCGTTCATGGCTGAGAACAGCAAACTAAACTACATTTAAAGTGCAAGTTGATCTCCAACTACAAAATATCAAGCAGACAATATTGAGAAAAGAAACGAGAGAAAGCGCTTACACTCACTTTTCCTCCTGAACGATGTAGCCTATATGACATAGTGTGTGTTCCTCCTGTTGTGTTATGTATAAACTAATTCCTGCTGAGGCACATGATTCTGTCTCTTGATTACAATGGCCTGACAAGGATGATATCACCAAATCCTTTGCTCTGTAAACACACTAAAAATGGGTTTTGTGCTACCATCAGTACAAATTTGTCCTTTGCAGGACGAAGTGGCAGTTTTCTGATGTGTACCCTCAGGCTAGTGGAAATCAGGCAGATAAGGACAGTCTGCTGGATGAGGGAGAAGAGGGAAGGTCGAGTGTTTTCCGCTGATGTGAGCATCAGTATGAAGCATATATATTCAGAGAGGTGATGTCAGAGTGGAGAGGACGAGGTTCTTGGGACCAGCTGTAACGCACCAGACAGTATCTCAACACAACAGGTGAGATCTCAGCGACCGGTTTACAACATATCTCAATATTTGACTTATTTCTTCTGTGAATGATGTTTCACTCCTTCGTTTATCTCAGGTCACGATCCACCATGGAATCTGCCATCTGCACCCTGGTCACCCAGTTCAAGGAGTACGCTGGGAAGGATGGATCCACCAGCACCCTGAGCAAAGACGAATTCCAGAACCTGCTGACCTCCCAGCTGCCCAACTACGCCAAGGTACGACGCTGAAGTAGATCTCAGAATATCTTCCTGCTGATTTCTGTCGTCTTTTCTTCCTGATCACGGACAGACTAAAACAAACAGGTTTATTAAGCAACTTTAAGGTGACATCTCCAAACTGTTATTCAGACATATTACTGAGGATAATTGCTTTTACATGTTACTGTACTGTTATCTGTCTTCAAGGGAAATGAATTAGCAGCTCATAGGAATAAGATGTATAACTTTATGTGATAATATATAATCAGTGAATAACTTTTTATTAATTATAACACACCTAATGTCAGTGCCTCGTTTCTTAAATATTAGCATCTCCTCCATAAGTTGATGTTAATAATAGATTTACTTGATAACTGCTTGATTATTTACTGATAATCAAATTTGTCACCAGTTATTTCAAAAGTTGTGTAAAGTTTGATGTTAGATTGCATCTGCATGAAAGCTGAGCACTGTTTATCCACACAAGTGCAAAATATGAATGTGTTATAATGGTTATTATAACATAGTAGGTTTATATATACAGATATACAGAATATGTACTAACAGGAGAAATACAATACAACAGATTCAATATGTTTATGAAGGATTTCATCATGAGGGAACTTTGTATTTTTATGTTTTTATCTTTCATCAGTTGTATTTGTTACTTCACTCAACCATTAGGTGGCAGGACAGTCTTCCAGAGGAGCTGATGCAGCAGCTCACTGTGAGATCTTACATTAATTCAAGTCTCTTTGATCACCCACAGAACTTCAGCAGCCCGGCAGCCGTCGAACAGCTCATGAGCTCGCTGGACGAAAACAACGACGGCGAGCTGACCTTCTCCGAGTTCTGGCAGCTGATTGGAAAACTGGCGAGCCAACAGGGCGGCTTTGGCCAGTAGAGCTTGGATTGTGCGACAACCAATCAACCCAATTGCAGCTGTCCAGCTTTAAATTAAAAGGCATTTGAATTCATTTATCTCATGTGTAACTCTTTAGTTAACCATTTGGGAGCATTGAATTAAAGGCTTCATTGTCTTGAACCCGAGGCCACCAACACTCCGTCTCCTGTCATTCATTCACCACACTGTATGATGTTAAGCCGCACAGTGAATTACAGCCTTGATTTCGAGGCCTGTAACCCTATATGTGTCACTGCTGTCACTGCTCCAGCATGCAGACAATATCCTGTTCCATAGAGGGTCATAATGCCTCTAGAAAGTTACCCATCCATGTATTAAAGTAGCAGTGATGCTAAAGCATGGCCTAGCTTGGCTGTAACAGAGATGAGTGAATCAAATGCATCCTGTCATGTTTGGGAGGACATCTCCTGTCTTGAAGTTAAATTGCACTTTGCTTGTTTCGCTGGTAATTCTCGGTGTTAGGTACTTTATATTAATGCTGATGTCTAGACAGAGTTATGTGTGCTGGCATGCTTCCCAGCTGTTTTATGGCCCATAGGCCTGTTTTAATTTTGCAAAGATAGAAAGAAAAAAGCGCGGCTAAGTGAGAGTGTGGATCTTTCAGCGAGATAAGAAAATGTGACCTTTGTCTCCAAATTACACACGCTAAGGTGCCAGTGTGGGAGGAGTGATGATGGGCAAATAAGTCAGCAGCAGCAAAGGGAAAGACTAAATGAGCAGGGCACCCGTCGACTGGGCGCTGTGTGTATATCTGTGGCATCCACTGTAGTTTCTGTGGCTTCTCGGTAAGGCCTCGTAGTCAGGAGCGCTCCCAGAGCCTAGAGCCTTCTCATCCATCCATAGGAAGAAACAATGAGATGTTATCTGTGCTGAGGCCTAAAAACAATACAAAGTTCTTGAAAGCACTGTTGAGAATCTGGCAAGGCTGCTTTAGGTCTTGCACCACGTTTTACCACCCAAACTGGCTCTCCAGCGAAGAGTCTTTTTATTTTCACATTTCCAAAGGGACCTTTGGGAAGGGATCATGGCCACAAACTAATTTATGATTGAAAAATATGGTTTTGTTCATGTTTAGAAGTTATGGCATAAAAAGGGGGGTGTTTCAAATGTTGGTCCTTCACACTTGTGACATAAAAGAAGAAGCACCCCCTCCATAAACAGGATTGTAAGAGTCTGATAACTAAATGAGCAGGGCACCCATCTCTTGGGTGCTGTGTGTTTATCAGTGGCACCTAGAGTCTGTGGCTATAGGGAAGGCCTCTTAGTCAGCAAGTCAGGGGGCTTATATAAGTCATCCATCCTAGAAAGAACCAGTGAGCTGGTATCTGTGCAGGGATCTAAAAACAAAGTTCTTGAAAGCACTGTAAGGAATCTGGCAAGGCTGTTTGAGGTCTTGAACCACTTTTGACACCCACACTGGGTCTCCGGTGAAGAGTCCTTTTATTCTCACATTTCCAAAGTGTCCTGTGGGACGAGTTAATCACTAAAGTGACCCTTCAGCTGTCATCTGTGGTTGAAAATGTGGTTTTGTTCATGTTGGGAAGTTTTGGTGCAAAAGAATTTGGTATTTCAAATGTGTGTCCCTGAAACTTGTCATGACATAAAAAACAGACACCACCTCCATAGACAGGATAGTAACTCTGTGTGATATCTTCAGCCGTAAAATGTTTGTTTCTCTGCTTTTAATATGTGAAATATTTTTGAGAGAGACTGAGATTTTGTGCAGATGAAGTAATCCCACCCGCCCCGTCTCCTTGTCCCTGCAGATGACGCCGCTCCAAAGCCACAAGCCTGGCGAGCAGGCGTGAAACTGCGCAAATCACGCATGACGTGCCACAGCTGGCCACACGAGCCAAAGACAATTCCAGTTTGAAACAAAAACGAGTTAAATCATTTTTTGATCACACTTTCTCTGCGTTTTGGCTGAGCGTAAAAGCCCCGCGCTCCTCCACATTCCCAGCTCTGCCTCTCACTCACTCGCTCTTCCAGGTACACGCCCTTTGACTTGTCAGGGGGAAAAGTTTTAAGGAAAGAAAAAAAAAGCCAAATCACGGAAGAGATTCTGTAGTCCTACTAGTTTGGCAAGTTCCCTGCGCGCAAAGCAGCGTTAGAAAGGCAGAGAAGAGGGAAGAAACTCCAAACTGTGCGCATTTATTTCAACTTGTCCCCCTCAGACGACTTTACGGTGAGTTGAATGCGTCTTTTCTGGATTTCTTTTTCTTATGTTTCTCCTCCGCTGGGTTTGCTCGTGGGGTGTTTTGCCACGTTTCGGTGGAGGCGGCTTTGCAAAGAGCCATCCCATGAAACTTGGTGTGGCTGCGGCACGGTTTCACTGTGGCTGGGCTCACGTTGCACTTTTGTAAAAAAGTACAAGATGATAGTTTTAGGGGGATTTTGTGCATTACACGCATTGATCCACCCTGTGTTTGATCAACATATGCTCCCTCTCTGTGCCTCTCGGAAAGATATTTGATATTTTAATGTAGATCCGTTGTCAAGTTCCCGATCAAATGTGAGCAGCTTATCAAAAATTGAAGTGACTGCACTGGAGATGACAGAATGAGCTAACAAAGTCTTTCCAGTTGGCATCCGGGCCGCGCGTAAAAGCCACATTTGCGCAAAAATGAACCTTTTGCGCACATTATGCTTTTTATTAAGGGGCCCACCACAGTGACAGCTTGGCTCCACGAGTGGGTGGATTTATTTATTTATTTTCACAACAGTGTCACTTGTGTCAGCTTTCTTTCAATGCTGCCTTTCAATATTTATCTACGCGTCCTGGCACACCTTGTTGATAGGGTTGCGCACGCGTCTCAGCCAGAGTCCAGTTGTCTGATGCAGCCACCCCGCTCGTCTGCTCAACGCAATTTACAGCCACAACCTAACTTGTTCCTCTGTTAATATTTCATGACACACGAGCGGTAGTATTGTCATTACTCTGCGCACGTACCGTATCACATTCGCCCATTTGGAAACGGAACACTCAATCTTCTTCGGGCTCTGGAGGGAAACGGGAAACCTCTGGTTGTAGGCCTGTATATTTAATTATTTGCCCAGGGTGTTTTTTGGGGGAGGGGGGCCTTTAAGACAAATACCGGTGATTAGTTCGTCTCTTGAGTGGGATAGGACGAAGCTCTGACGTGGTAACGCATATCTTGAACACATTTGTTGAAATTAGGACACATGCCTTGGCTCCTAACCGGCACATTGAGGCAGCTGAGGGAGTGAATAATGGATGTGAATGTGGACAGAAACATCTTTGCTGGGTGTTTTTTGTCAGGACGCACAGAGAGCCGTTAAGGCACCTGGTAGGCTTCTGCTTCTGCAGAGGGTGTGTCACTGGCAGAAAGAAGTGAAGAAGTCCCCTAAAGTTCCTGCAAACTGTGTCTATAACATAATCTATCTACAGACATGATCCAGGGATGGACATTTAATATAAAATGTGCCAAATTTATCAGTTTTATACTCAAAACATTAGTGTTCAGTATTCAGCTGCATTGAGAATCAGATGAGATTTGCTTACTCATCTACTTGCAAACTTGTCGTTTGTATAATGTTAACGTGGGGTCAGACAGTTAGAGCTCGGTAAGTCACGTTGCAAAATCTGAAAGGGGTCGAGTGAAATTGTAGATGTTAATGGCTCCATATACGCCACACCTTTCAGCGCTCCCTGTGACTCGTATTATAATGAGACTAGCAGGCACATGCGCTCGCCTCTGTGTGCTCCTGGTGACTGCTCGAGTGTGACATGCACTCCCGCAGCGGAGATATTAATTTGCAGTTTACAAATGACCATTTAGGTTGTTTGTTGTCTGTCTCTGTGTGCTCTGCTGAAGCTGACAGACGAGTACGGTCAGCTTTAACATATCGTGTCCTTGCTCGGTGTTAGCCTGTAAATTCCTGTCTAAGTAAGCCTCACAGACAGAAATGAATGGAATTCCTGCAAAGTTGTGTCACCCCTGGCATGTTCTGCCGTTGGTAGATTATCTATACATCTGTCGAAACCCAAATTTCTGATTGTATCTCTATATCTAAGTCAGGTAACGTCTAAGTTCACTTTTAAATATCTGCCTGTTAACAGCTGCTGATGTGTAATCCATACCAGGTCCTGATTGTTTAATACATTAGGTTGTGTATTTGTGCAAAACAGTGTGAAGGAGGTTTGAGGAAAAGAAAAGGCCAGCAGAGTGAAAACATGGATGAGATAGCCAATGAGAGTGCCACTGAAAGAGAGAGGCAGGTACAGCTGGCAAGAGAGGGAGAGAGACAAAGAAAGACGGAGAGAGAGAGCGGAACAGACAGGGACTAGGTAATCCCTCAGGTAATCTGAAGCCCAGTCCCCTTGGTTACTTCACTAGATCAGATGACCTATCAAAGATCAGAACTTCCATTGTGCATCAGAACCTGTCTCTCAGTCAGACTCCCTCGCTCCCTCTCCATGTATCTTACCTCACCATCACGCTGTCAGCGCCGCTCTGGACTTAACACCTGAAACGTGGGGATATCCTCTGTTTCATTTTCCACTAGATGTGTCCATCGCCTGAATGTGGTTTATATGGCACGCACCAGCAGTCAACTGACTCTATCTATCTATCTATCTACCTTCCTACCTACCTATCCTTTATCCTCCTACCTACCTACCTACCTACCTACCTACCTACCTACCTACCTATCCTTTATCCTCCTACCTACCTACTTATCTGCCTATCCACTTATCTACCTATCCTTTATCCTACTACCTATCTACTGCCCTCTCCATGTATCTCACGTCACCATCACGCTGTCATCGCCGCTCTGAACTTAACACCTGAAACAGGAAAAGGGTTTGTGGGGACAGTAGGAGAACATCTGTTTCATTCACTAGATGTGTCCATTGTGTGGTTTATACTGTTTATACTATCTATCTATCTATCCACCCATCCATCCATCTATCTAAACTACTGACTTACCTACATACCTTCTTACCTTTTTACCCACCTTTTATCTAAATACCTACCAAACTATCAAACCAACCTACCTTTGTACATAACTATCTAACTACCTTCCTGCGTAACTATCTATCTATCTATCTTTATGTTTATACATGTATATCTCATATCAGTGTCTTCCCCACAGAGAGGAGTCATGGAGGCTGCTGTTCAGACCCTGGTGAAGGTCTTCCTGAAGTCAACCAAGGGAAAGGAGAGTCTAGGGAAGAAAGAATTCCAGGGCCTCGTCAAGTCCCAGCTCGGCAACATCCTGTCGGTTAGGAAATCTCCATTCAACTATTCTGAAACGTTACCACTTACATTATGTAACAGCCGCACAGAAAAGCACTAGCACAGTATTCTTGACATCATCAGAGGAAAGCCTGAGCCTTTTTAACATGAGCATCGATAGATGATAGAGAGTCATTCATCAAAATTGTATTGTGATTTCACCAGTGAGCGTCCAGATAGAATTACCCATCATCATGCTTGGTTGTCTCATGGTTGTTGTTCCCACTACCCAGGACGCAGGGAGCAAGGATAAGGTCAACAACATGGGTCAGGACCTGGATGCAAACCAGGACGGCAAGGTCGGCTTTGAGGAGTACATGAAGCTGGTCGGCTACCTGGCGGTCTCGCTCAGTGAGCAGCGTGTCCTCGCTCAAGAGGAACCAGCCCAAAATGCTGCTTCCGGACAGGTAGCACAAAGCGCCCCCGAAGAAGAGGAGGCGACCCCAGAGGCTAAGCCTGAAGCAAATGAAGAGGCAAAGGCAGACGCAGCTGCCGAAGTGAAGGTAGAAGCAAATGCAGATGCAAACCTAGAAGTAAAGGTAGAAGTAAAAGAAGAGGGAGAGACGCAGCCTGAGGTCGCAAAGGAGGAGCCAGCAGCGGCAGCAGTGGTGGCAGCAGCAGTGACAGAAGCAGCAGAGGCTCCGGCCGCAGAGGTGGCAGCAGCGGCTGTGGAGGTGGTGGTAAAAGAAGAGGAGAAGGTGGAGGAAACGGTGAAGGTGGAGGAGGTTGTAGAAAAGATGGCTGCAGCTGTAGAGGAGGAAGTGGAGAAGAAGACAGAGGAGGCAACCTCATAGGGGACAATCCACAACAAAAAACACACCACACACATACACAAAACATAGCATTAACGTTGCCAAAAATAAGTTTATAAGCCACTAAAGATTTTTTTTTCAAAACTCACAACTTTGAAATACAAAACACTACCAACCCAACTCTGAAGAAACCCCTTATACATGATAAATAACACATGTAGATGAAATAGTAGAATTATTGCTTTATATTCCTAGTTACCACTATGTTCATATGTACAGCATGTGCATCCCACTATATTAAAGCACATTTACCTCATCATGACAATATACTATGAGTGCATGCAGACGTACATGATCTTGTGCATGCCAGATCCCTGTGAAAACTTTACTGAAAGTATGAATTTCCCTGCACACGAGACCAATGTGTTGCCTGCATGTGAACACACCTCTGCAGACAGAGGCTCGGTTTAGATCATCTCCTCACTATTGAATCTTCTTCCACAGTTGTGTCATGCAGCCCTACATCACTTACTGTTCAGTCCTCCAGGTATAATATCACAAGTATACATCTTGCTAGGTACTAATGGCTTAAAGAAATAGTTAGACATTTTTGGGAATGGTGCTTATTAGCTTTCTAGCCCAGGCTATAGCTACAGCTAGCAGCCGGTTAGCTAAGCCTAGCATACAGGCTGGAAACAGAGCTACGGAATAGCCTATTTGTGTTTAATTTTGGTTTTTGTTTGATTTACCTCAACAAGATATTGTGAGCTCCACAGCTGCTGGAGGGCACATTTTGTTTCCTTCAGACAGAGGCGAGCAAGCTTTTGCCCCATTTCCAGTTTGTATGCTAAGCTAAGCTAACTAGCTACTGAGTATAGTTTCATTTTTACTGGACAGATATGAGTGCGAGGTATCAATCTTCTTGTCTGACTCTGGGCAAGAATGCTAACCCCAAAATCTTAAACTATTCTAATATTGGTTGCATGAAAATCTCTCAGTAACGCTTAATAATTTTTTTTTACTGTTCTCATCTTTTAACTCACAGTGCTATGGAACAGATTTGGCATGACAATAAACATATTGTTTTGCTGAGGCTTTGCTCATCTTAATTGTGTAATCAATGCCCCATCACACCCTCTTTCTCTCTCTTTTCTATTCTTTATGAGGCTCTTTGTCTCTTTCATTTTTATTCTGTATGAGGTTAGCTTCATTTGGAGCCGACAGTATTTTCTCCTCACTCGTAGTCGGCCATCGATGAGGAACAGGAAGATTGGGCGTGGCCCCTGGTTAAATAATTAAGGTTCGAGGGATGGAACACTTGTCAAAGAACCCATGAGGGCAAAAGGGAGCCCAAGCTCGTCCCTTGGGAGTGAGCTGGTCACTGGAGGAGCAGGTCAGAGTAGGTGTTCATGCAACCTAATCCACGTTGGTTAGAGCTGGTGGAGAAGAACAAGATCACCCAGAAGAAAACAAACTTTTAATAGCTGTCACCCGGTGGCAGTTTTCACCTAGTCCTTTATGACCTAGTGCATATGTGGTTATTGTAGCATTATGATGGTCATATTCTCTTTCCTGACCAATAAAGGTGCTGGGCTGTAGAGGTGTAGCACTGGATTGGAGTCTTTTTTTTAGGCCCTAATCAAAATTCGTTGTTTACCACTGGCCGTTCAGGCTTGTGTGTTTGTCAGCCACGCCCTGCAACAGTGTAGAGACCCTGTCTGACAATAGCAACTGGATCCTTGGGTGTGACACGTTGGGAAACTACTGGATTAGGCATTTGATGTGTAACAAACACACACAAAAATTTTCTCCACTGATCCTGCCTTTCAGACGAGGTGCTTAGTGTCAGAGGTGGTGCTTTTTGTGTGAGTAAAAAAGAATACTGAGCCATTAATCTGATTCTCTGTGGTGTTATCTTTTTTACGGCAGGCTAATGATAAGATGTTGCATGCTATCAGAAACTAAATATTACCATTGTATTTTCCATTACTGCGGCCATTATTTAAGTTCTACATGGCTGCTTTATATTTAACTTTTTAACCTAATTCTTTTATTGTTTGGACCACTATGGAGATCACTGGAAACATAGTTCTATGTCACATTACATGCAATTTGTTGATTACAATTTAATGATTTGTAAGTTGTCCCCTCATCAATAATGCAGTCATGAGAAAAAGGCTTGTGTTGCAGGATTGCTAGATCATAGGTCTACCTGGCCAGCGGTGTAGTGACACACACACACACACACACACATTCACACACACACATTTTTGGGACACCACCAAATGTGGAAACAGCAGCAGAAACTTCAAACTGTTCACTTCAAAATGGTCAAGACAAATAAAGCGGGTCATGTGATTCGCCTGCTTCACTGCGACACTCCCATTGTAAATACTCTTTCGTTTACACTCGCTCTGCTCAGCCTGCATACACTCGTACTGTAGAATGCTATGTTTCCTGCATGATCTGCTACTAACAAACTTATCAAGACATTTGGGGCAATTTAGTTATTTTTTATTACAAGCTATATTCTTTTTTATATGAAAACATTTTCTAATCATGGTACTTCCTGTGAATTATGGAGACATATCACTCTCTTGCACCATCTACAGCCAGTTTCCTGTTCAGCATGTATATGGTTCTCGGCCGTTGCATCCTTTAGTCATACAGATGTATGTATAGACAAACTACTAAGCTGCATACATTGTTTTCTGTTTTCCAGCTCAGACCAGGCACATTTACGCAGTTTATATCACTTCCCTCCTTGTTTAAAATGTGATCTTTGCGTTCTTTCTAAGTCAAACAATGATAAGGCAAAACTGGATCAAGCAAAATTCACTTGACTAATGTGTTTGAAATTACTTGCACTACCAACCTGGGTTAAACAAACAGTTTTCTGGAGTTTTTGTCAGTAAATGTTTGCTTTTAATCAGAGACGGAGTGAGCCCTGAGCGCCGCTGCTCTCTGTCGGAGCGGCTGAACCATCTCCATTGGCAGTTTTGCTGCTTGTCCCTTAGTGTAAACCGCACCCAGCCTTAACTCCATGCAGATTAAAAACATGCTGGAACCAAACACAGCAGACTTACAGCAGGGAGTGTTCACAGCCAGATTTCTCATTGCTGCACAATAAGTTTCATTCATCGAGACAGTCGATGAAAATAAAAGCCTGTGCTGAGAATCCTCCCACTGGATTTAATAAGTGTACATACAAGTATATTGATGTGCTCTTAAGGCTCATTTGGTTGGAATGTTTGTGACTATGGGACCATTCCCAGGATGTTGTGCAGGCTTTCATCATTGAACTTCGATGTACTCGTGTTTATTTCCTGCCAAGTACGAGAGGGCGTGTGTGTTTAACAGTTGGACTCATTTCAGTCCACTTGTCAATTCCAGTAAAGTCCACTCTACTTGTATTTCAACTTCATATGTAACGCTGTATCATTTTTTTGCTTATTCTCTGTAACATGTAATGGCTAATATTGAATAAAACTGTGACGACAATATATTTTTCATCAGTGGCCTCTTATTTCTGCTCGCATCCAGTCATCGTGTATGTGCACGTTTGTGTGAGTGTGATGGAGAGAAAGCACCTTGAAAGAGAGGAAGGGGGGGGGCAGAGGAACGAATGTGGAGTGTATGTACGTTAAGAGGGTGAAGGAGTTTGAGGGGGGAGACGAAGGGGGAGGAGGGAGAGAGGCAGGTGATATTTAAGCCACTGGCAAACTCTCTCCCACATCCATCTCTAGCTTGGCTCCGTCCCCTGCACCTCTTCAGAGACAAAGGAGGCCCTCCATCAATACTCAGGTGAGACACACACCTCGCTCCACTGTACTTTCTCCTCTATATCTGATGAAGGCTGCCTAGTATTTAATGCATCATCTGCGTAACATGAAAAACCTCTTAGAGCGATAAGATGCTGGGAAGTGGACGCTCATCGAGACACCTGAGAAGCAGAACTGCGGGATTCATTTGTAAACTTTTTGTGTTACTTTATTGTTACGTCCTGCTCTCTGTTGCTGTACGAGCTTTTGAGACGAGCATGACAGGAAATATAAAGTAATGAAATGTGGAAACAAGCAAAGCCAATAGGGATTTGTTGTAAAATCATGAGAAAATAATGTAATGACATTAATATATTTTATTTATATTAATGTCATACTAATGCCGTTATTTTGTTATTCAAGTATGAATAGAAAATATAAGCATGACAACCACATTTTTAACATGTAATGTCATTACGCATCTTTCTTTTGTTCATTGAGGTGGTGCATATGCATTATTACCATACTCAATATTGTGTTACTGCTGGCATTTTTTGTCTCCATGGTTTCCCTTTGTGTTGCGTCAGCCAGTGAGACTGATGACCCCTATAGATTTTCCAGTTAGCCAGCTTTGGTGTCCGCTCGCCTCCTTCTTTGTCGGCCACCAACAACTCTGACCTCTGCGGCACAATGCAAGGCAGCATGACGAGAGGCAATAACCGCTGACTGACATTAGCATCGCCGTCTCCTTTTGTTGCTGATGGTTAATAAATCATGCAAAGAGGAAAGGAGGGGACTGCTTGACAGATTGGATGAGACCCTCTGTTTATGTTTTTTGGTTGTGGATTGAACTCAAAACAATGTTGCAGACTTTTAACTTTAGGTTTTAAGTTGAATGTGACTGATTTATCCGTATGTACATGTCAGCTCGCACCTCTACTTACTCTGGCCCTTAGATTGTGAACGTGCAGTGCTTCATGCATTATGTTTGCAAGACCGATACCTGAGGAATATTAAAACCGCTCAACTGTTAAAAGTCCAGTTTTCATGCAGCATGTGAGGTGATACGAATGTGCATTTTTTTGAAGAGACGAGAAGTGTTCCCACTCAAACTCTGCATTGTTGACAGTGACTTGTCTGTGTCTGTGTGTGCACAGTCTCTCCACGAGTCCAGCAGAGAAGCCTCACCATGCCGGACACAATGTGTGTAAGATTGTTCGGAAAAAAACTTTTCCAACGCTATCCTCCGACCTTTCTATCCAAACCTCTGAAATGTAACACCCAGTAAGGTCACACACACACAAACACACACACACATGGGCAGTGACCACACTTCTTAAGTTAGGGTCAGTAATACCCTCTACATGACACGCAGAGTGTTATTCAACCCCTTTCTCTGTAGAAATGAGAACATCTCTCTGTTTTTGGTTTCCTTCCACCCATCTGCCTTTCCAACTATCACTTTGACTTAGAGGTGGCTTCAGCCCCTGTTTGCTATGTGGCCACACATGCAGCTGGGGCCTGGAGCGGGCATTTTGTGAAGGAGTCTGACCTTTTGACCTGATTCCTTCCCCAGCATGTCCAAGGAGCCCAGTTCCAACCTGGAGAGTGCCATGCAGATGCTCATAAAGACCTTCCACAAGTACTCGGGAAAGGAGGGCGACAAGTACACGCTGAGCCGGGGCGAGCTGAAGGAGCTGCTAGTAGAGGAGCTGGGGAGCTACTTAGGGGTAAGAGGAGAAGTTTGAGAAGAGGCGCATATTTGGTTGCATACTAACACACTGATGCAGTTTGCAGATATGTGACACAGAAGTGAAGGTATGCGCTCACATACTCTGACGGCACAAGCTGGAACAAGCCTGTGCAGTGATGTATGCCCACACACACACGTACACACATAACAGGGAACACATTCTTAACTCTCTCTTCCTCTGTGTTCCCCACTGACAGAGCTCCAAAGATAATGAAGGAGTAGAGAAGGTGATGAATGACTTGGACGCCAACAACGACGGAGAGGTGGACTTCACTGAGTTCATCATCCTGATGGGCGCCCTCACGGTCGCATGCAACGACTTCTTCCTGGAGTACAAAACAGACGAGAAGCCGAAAGATGGAAGCAAAGGCGAGTCGGCGGAGAAGAAAGATTGAAGCTGTGCAAGAGAAGAAGAGCGGAGGGAGGGAGAGGGGTGGAAGAGATGTGGGGGAGAAGAAGAGAAAGAGGAAGATGAGGAGGAGGGGAGAGAACTGTAAATCAGGACACATAGAGGACAGAGTTGGAAAGAATATTTGTCTTGTGCAATTCGTAAACACTCCAGCTACACATAAGGGAAGCATTCCAGCAGATAGTTTGTGGGTTCACAGAGCACGGGGGCATTCAGCGGGAGTAAAGTTTTCCCTGCAACACTTTTTCATACCACAAGCACATCCGGAGCTCGTTTCACATACAGGACGAGAAATATTCCAACGTCTTCCAGCTCACATCCAGCAGCAGTTTAGACAGTTTCTTGCATGTTCTGAATAAAGGCACTGTGGGGGGAAAAAGGACGTTTTTATGCAGAACGCACATCAGCATGTTTGAGCATTTCTTGCACATGAATAACTTGTGATTACATATTAATCTAAATAACAGATGATTATATCGTTGTATGTACTCAGTGTTTTAACAACAGATTACCCACTTTCCTGCACCTATTTTGTAATCTAATTTTGGGTAATAACCAATGCATTCTTCAAAAATATTAAACATTGCATTTAACCAACCATCAACTGTAGTGAGTGTGTATGTGTGTGTGTTTGGTTTCACATTCACTTCCTTTCACATGCTGCACAAGTATTCCTCAACATGTCGGGAATGAATCGCCGCACCTGGAGATCAAGTTGAATGGTGCACAGAGAAACTATGTCAGCAAAAAAGCAAGTGTGTTCCTGTGTGTGAGCGTCCATCTGTGTGTGTGTGTGTGT
This sequence comes from Paralichthys olivaceus, assembly GCF_024713975.1. NCBI lineage: Eukaryota > Metazoa > Chordata > Actinopteri > Pleuronectiformes > Paralichthyidae > Paralichthys > Paralichthys olivaceus. Next base: position 6,526,412 of record NC_091112.1, read on the forward strand.
GTGTATTGGGGATTCCCACAGAGTAAACTGCTCCAGTTCATGCATCCTGCCAACAATATCCTGCAAGTCTTGTTCCACTAGATATAAGCTGACCCAGATGTTTGACTTGGATCTGCATGGAAAACTTCTTCAAAAGAGGGCAACAGAGAAGGAAAGAAAGCGAGAGACAGGGCTAGGGTGTGAGGGGAAGATAAGGGGAGAGTTTGTGTGTGTAAGTGTGCGTCTCTAAAAGTGTGTATGTGTGTGTGTTTGTTAATGAAGGAAGAGCAGCGCAGGCGGGGAGTGAATCCAATTTATGGAGTACATCAGTCAAGTATGTAACTTGGAAAGTGGTGGTATAATCACAGAGGAATGTTCGAGTTGCTGTGACTGTTAGTGCACATGTCCCTCAGTGACTCACACACACAAACACACACACAAAACCACACACAGAGACACACACAGATAAGTAAATCAACATGTCCTCTTCCACCCTACTGGCAGCTCGTCATTTGGAAACTTAAGTGGCTGAGCAGCTGAGGGATATCTTTTTTTTTGGGATGTAATGTACTTGAACGTTTTATGAGCTCAACCGCCTCCTCTTCCTCTTACCTAAAATTTAAAAAAACAGGCCGGTTAGTGTCTGCGGGCGGAGTTCACCCTATTTGCTTTCATTCCTGGCGCCCCTGTGTTCTCCGAAGGCGGCCTCTGATTGGCTGGTTTGAATATTTGAGATCAACATGCACGGCCTGCAGATAGGTAAACAATTCAAAACAAGACAGTGTTCAGGACGTTTAACCCTGCTGTAGCCTGGAGGGAAACAAACACCGTGTGTTCATTCTGGCTCATTCCACAGGACCAATTAATCAACTGTTTTTAAAGAGTGTGGACAGAATAACGTGATCATCTGTTCCCTAATGTGCAGGTGCATGTGTGGAAAAAAAGGAGAATTATTTAATATGCTATGAGGAAGTGTGTTTCAGTGTGCAGTAAACTTGCAGTGGTTAAGGACATGTCAATATCATTTACAATAATACTGCAAGTGTTGTATTCAATATATATATATTTGAAGTAGCTAAAGGTTATTCTGCCATTTGACTTTTGTATCAGGTCAAAGTAGAGCTTAAATGCAACAGTGGTTTCCAGTCTGGGGTTTGGGGCCCTCGAAAAGGTCACAGGATAAATCTCAGGGGTCATGAAGTCGTCAGTTGGACAAGAAACAAAAAAACAATTAATTTACATGTTTTTTTTTATCTAATTGGTCAATTGCCTGCATGTTAAAGCACTTTATTAGTCTCAAAGTGCTCATCACTTGACGAAACATTCACACATTCATACTTTGAAACTATATGTTTCACTTTTCTGTCACAAATTTATCACCTACACAGATTTACACATAATGTTTATGGTTCCTAGTCTAAAGGGACTGAGGATCAAACCGCCATGTCTGTGCTCAACCTCTTGAACAACAGTCACCACAAATAAAACCATCAAACCATCATGTATGTTTCTTATGAGAGCCAATCCCAGTTAACACTGGGCAAGAGACGGTACACCCTGAGAAAACCCACGCAGACATGGGGACAACGTGCAAACACCACACACTATGGTTCCAACTTGGTTTTGAACCAGGAACCGTCTTGCTGAGTGAGAGCTAACCACTGTAACACTGTGCCACACCCAAGTTAAACCACAGACAATTTACAGTCATCTGACATGGAACAACACTCTGTATTGTGTTTTATAAGCTTATTAACTGGTTTGTAAAAGATAAATCTTAAAAGTAAGTAGTTCCTCTAGATGTAACGAGTAGTTGTCAAATACATATTGTGCAGTAAAACTATTAATTTCCCTTTGAAATGTAGTAGAGAGTCATCAAATGAAAATACACTGCTCAAAGACATTAAGGGAACACATATAACATCAAGTCAGTTCAGTTTCAGGGACTGTCTGTTCATAAGTGATAATGGATCAGTTTCACCTGCTTTGGTGCAAATTTAAGTGACAACAGGTGCAATGGAGAAGCAAAATCAAGACAACCCCGCAAAAGGGAATGGTTTTCTATGTGCTGGCCACAGACAGCTGCCCCGTCTTTGTCTTTCCTGATTAATTCTTCTTTAGTTTTGTGTTCTGCAGGGCATCCACCCAGCAGGACAGCCCAGCACCCTGCTTTCTAGAGAACACCAGAATTGGCAGGTCCGCCATTGGCGCCCAGTTCTCTTCAAAGATGAGATCACCCTGAGCACATGTGACAGGCCTGAAAGAGTCTGGAGACGCTGTGGTGAATGTTGTGCTGCTTGTAACATCATCCAGCATGACTGGTTCCGCGGTGGTTCAGTGGTGGTCTGGGGAGTCATATCAGGGTTGAACAGTAAAGATTTTCAACTTGAATAATTCGTTCATCAAGATCTGATTTTTTTGAGCAGTGTACAACAACCTAGAAATTGAACTTAAATGCAATAAATGTAGATGTAAATGTACTTATTTACATTCCACCACAGTAACTGAGGTTTCTATATAATGTTAACTGGTTTGTAATTTAAAAAGCAGCAGCGGTGGCAATAGAAATTATGAGGGAATTTCACTTTCTTTCATATGGAACAAGAGTTATTTAGTGTGTCAGACTGAACATTTATTCTGGCATCAGGTTGAGAGCAAAAGGGAATTCCAACATGTTTATAGGCTGATGTTTGTTCAGTGAATTATGGGAATTATGTGCTTGTAAATTGGTTGCATCAGTTGGGATCCACACTGAGACATGAGTGATTCTCTGCAGCAGTTACCTAAGTCTCAGTCACATGGCCTTTTCAACCACACTCAGTCGTACCATGGCTCGAAGACGTCCTGCAAACAGTATCTAAACACACGGCTGACCTCACCAGACAATTCAAACTGAAAGACAAGCGTCTCTGCTGATGGATCACACGTGGCAGGCGTCACCTTTGCAGGGAAAGGAGATGAGCAACACAAAGCCAGCGCCGTGTCACTGGTGCCGAGTCTGGAGCATCTGATAACGATGGCAGGGGCACTTCGATTACCAGCGGAGCAGGTCAAGCGACACCATGGATTCCAGTCGCCACGTCCATCAGGCGCAGTCAGCCGGCGATCGTGAGAGTAGGATGGCTGTCGTGAGAGTAGGATGGCACACACACACGAGAACAAAATGAAATGATTCATTCAAGTATACAGCAGCATAGGTGGATCCAGGTATATATCATCTGATGATTAATTCCTTTCCAGGTGGAGTTCACTCACTCTTGGGGAGAACTTGAGAAGGCCCGCTTACCTCAGGTTCATGAAATCCATCTCGACGGAGGGCCGCAGGGAGACCTCATGGCTGCAACTCGCTGCCAAGGAGGAGCCGTGAGACTTATGAATTACAAAGCTTTATACTCTATACTCATACTGCACTACATTTCACAGGGACATACTACACTTTGTACTCTGACAGGGAAAGTTTCCAGTTACTTTCCTGTGAAAGATTCTCTGCTACTTTAAGCTTAAAAATACAACCGATTGTTAAAGAACCATTCAATCATTAGTTTCCAATCTTTTTGTGGAAACTCACAGTAAAGCACTTGTTGTTGGGGCCCCAGGTCACATGTCAATGTGTCAAAGAGCCAAACATAGTGAAGTTAATAATTTAAGATAATGGAATAATTCAATTTTAATAATTAACCAGTCACCAGACCAATGTCCTTTTTTGTTGAGAGAATATTTGATTCATGATACTTTCAGTATATTTAGCTAAGTTGGTATTTTTACCTCCACCAAGGAGGTTATGTTTCACCGCTAGTGTTTGTTTGTGTATTTGTGAGCAAAAACTCCTGGACAGATTAACACGAAACTTCAGGGAAGGATGTGATATGGGTCAGGGAAGAACCCATTACATTTTGGTGAGGATCCACATTTTTCAAACCCTTTCGTTAACATGATGAGATCTGGCTTTTTTTGTTTTGTTTTTTTTATCTTGATCTTTGATCTTACTGGGTATAATTCAAGGCTCTGATGCAAAAAATCCTGTATATCTAGGTGACTGATGTCTGTGAGTGTGTTATTTGGGGCAGCTTGGTTGAATTTAAGCGGACAGTTGGGCCTTGGCTGAGATTTGCTTTCTACTAGGTACCTATCTAGTTTTTTGGTTGTACATTTGTTTGTTTGTGAGCAAGATTATACAAAAACAGCCAAAGAGATTTTCACAAAATCTGGTGGAAAGGAGGGAAATAGGTAAAGGAAGAAGCCATTACATCTATGAGTGTATAATTTGGTGCAGATCCAAATAAAAACCAAAATATATTAAATTTGAATGTGGCGAATGTAATAATGTAATTTTAATGATAAACCAGTCACATGGATAATGTTTTTGTTGACACTTCTGTATTAATACTAAAGAAACCTTAGAATTTTACCTTTAATGTATTTTCACAGAGTGACAATGGTACTTTTACTTAATTTCAACTTCAATCTGCCTCAGAAGGTAACAGCAAACAGTTAATCTATAATGTAACGCAACGTTCATGGGACGACTTAACACTATCTCTGGTTTTAGAGAAACGAGACGCCTTCATGAATTAAAGCCCAAACTCTTGGCACCAAATGGCGATGGCGTCCCGTCTCAGTGAGTCAAGGAGAAACAGTTGACAGACAGATATCAGCCTCGGATGACACCAACAGTGAGGAAGGTAAAGGAGAGGGGCGAATGATATGTAAGAAAAGGAGGGAAGGAGAGAGGGATGGTGTCAATTGCTCCTTTTTTTCCCTCCTTGACATTAAGCGTCCTTGACATGGGTGTAATGATACTACTCTTACTCTTTATCCTTTTTTTAGCACCGCCTTTACCTTAGACCTACACACAGCACAAACTGGAGTGCTGATTGCAGGTAATCTGTTTGTGCTCAACATGATCCTCGCTTTAAACCTAATCTCCTCCACTAGACCTTTCCCCCTCGACCTTTTCACTCTAACCTGGCATATTCAATGACCCCCCCTCCTCCCCTTTTTTTTTGTAGCATGGAGAACTAAACTTCCAGACAAATGAGCAAACTGCTGAAACCACAATCAAGCTCTCACGGTTAAAAGATTCATCACGCTCAAAAAATGTCCCCATTCAGTCATCCCAGGATGTGTGAGGAGGCCGGTTCCTCGGGGAGGAGGTGACGCTTTGATCATTGACACAAACACCCTCATATTTAGCTGTTTACGTTGTTGATTTATTTGGGTTCAGAGAGAAGCTGCACCGGGGATCTCCAGCACCGAGACTCAGGACCTTTTTCTCATTAGCTTTTGTTTTACAATGTCTGAACATCAGGTCTCCACAAATCAAAAAGACATCGGTGAAAAATGTACAACAGGTGTGTCTCCTTGGATTACTTCTTTGTGAGCACGCTGCCAAAAACCACAAACCGACTTCCTTAAATCACAGAGAAGACATGGGGGTGTCAGGCTGCCAGGAAAAATAGGATGCAAGAGAAACCTTTGACCTTATTTATGGTATTTATGGCTGAAATCACTCTGTGTTGCAGACGAAATGATTTCCAGCTTTTCACCAAATTAAGACAAACCATATCAGATGTCTGTTATATTTAGAATACACAAAGAAAAATAAGTCAGGGAATAAAATACAGTCACAAATTCTCATTTTGCTGTTTGGCTTCATTGCATCTCGAGGTGAGCAGCAACAGGGGCCTGATACAGAATTTAAACATTTCTTTTTGTTTCCATTATTTCAATATCAGTTAATATCTTGTCCATAAATCATACAGAAGTTTGACAGTCACTTAAAAACATTGTATCTCGTCATTTGTTCCGTTGGCATTTGCGCTGTTATTTATCTGAAAATCAAAAATGAAACAGCCACAGTCCTTGTCCTAAAAAGCTCCAACTACATCGAGCGTTGCATTTCTCTCTCATGCACATTACATCAGGGTGAATCACTCACTCTTCACAGTTCAGAGTAGAAACAACTCCCTCATTCACAGTAAGACAGAGGAAAACCTCAGGGGGCAGCGGTTACAGAAAACTAACAAGTATAAGGAGCGTGAATTTGAAATCTGCTGCGCACATTAGGATAAAATAGCTGGCGTTTGTCTATATCTTGATAAGTGGAAAGACACGCGTGTTACGTGTGCATGGTTTTTATCAACTGGGAAGTTCGAGAAAAGACTTACTTGTGCTGGCAAAGTTGGTGTAGTGTAGCAGCACATCCACCAGAGAGAGGCAGAGAGACACAAAACTGAAGTCTGAAGTACTTCCTGCTTTATATTAAATTTAAATTTGTGGCAATAATAACATGTATTTTTCAATAGAGCCACGGTGCACGATTAAAACAATGCAGCTGTGTATGAGTGGCTTTCAAATCAAACTTCAAGTCACATTTAATCAATAAAGGTGCCTCTTGGTTTCTGCTGAGCCTTGTTCACATGCAAAACATCAGCCTGTGTGTTTTGCATGAGTAAAAAAAATAAGTGACGACGTCCAGAGTTTCAAGACTAAGGCTGAGCTGCAAAACTGTGTTCACGACCACACAAATAAAAAACACACATGTAAAGTCTGGTGATACAGTTGAGTCACACAGTGGGACTTGTTGAAAAGGGACATAGCAACACAAGAACACGTTGAACTTCACTGTGACTGTTGTATGAAAACGTTGCGTCCGAGCAGGCCCAGAGGTGTGTTTGTTTTGTCACCTAACGCGGCGCTAGGGTGGAGTCGTCAGTGGATGCGAGGCACCGGGTGCAGCAGGGTCATGTGCTCGGCCCCATTGAAAGGCAGACGCTGAGTGCAGTAATGGTGCACCACCTCTGGGATGTTGGGGAACACACAGCTGCTCTGGTCCAGGGTGTAGCCGCTCTCTTTGGTCTGAGCAACGATGATGTGAACGCAGCCCTGGCTTGTCCTGAGGAGAATTGACCCAAAACACATGCTATTAATTCGTGCATGTTTTAAAGCTTTCACTTTTCAAGTATACAACATTTCTATTCATGTAACATCTCTTGATACCCTCTGACATGTCTGTGATATTCAGCCCAAACACATTCACTACAACACTACAAGGATAGAAATATATTTTAAAATCTTTCAGTTTGTGTAAATATTTCCAAAACAGCTTGACTCTGTGGAAAATATTCTCAAACAGGAGTAAACTTTATCAGGGAATACTTTTAGCGGCAGATCAATACATATTTTAATGCAGTGATGATGGAGTTGATATGCTGTTTCAGGCTTTGAATACATGACACTCTCCTTTTGAGGAAACCTTAAGAAACCGCATTTAAATTCACAAGATCCTGATTTTTATTTTATGAACGTGACAAAAACTGTAGCAAAATCACTACTGCATTGAATCACTGCAAAATATACATCTTCATACATGCAATTACCATCTGCTATAAGAAAAGTACTGAATAGTAACAACCTTAGAATCTAAAAAGTTAAGGTGAGTTTTATCTCAGTCCTTCGGACACTACCCATGCACTGTCCTCTTACACTCACTTGAGGGCGATGGAGTACTTGCTGTTGTCCGACTCGCTGTTCCTGACCAGGAAGCTGGCCTCTTTGCAGGACTGCAGCTGAAACTCGGCCTCCTGTCGGGTCACGCAGCCGTGGTACCAGCTGAGGCGGGAGGGGGGGATGAAGTTACATTAAATTTGCTATGGATCGATTGTAGAGAATGACACAGCAACATTGTGTAGCTTTAAAAAGACTTTGATGGTTCAGCGTAGGGACAATGGAGTCACTTTAAATCCTACTCCTCACCCTGAACGCCTGTAACTTTGGTGAGTGGGTACGTTCTCCTGTGAGAAGTGTGGAGCTGACAGAGAGTCACAGTTTTGTTACCTAAAAGTCATATTTATCTCCAATAATAGGAAAATATGAAGGATTCTCAACAGTTTGGTGGATTTGTTACAGTGGGCGATCTCATGGTCCTAGGAAGCCGGGGATCATGGGTAATATCCACCCTCCAGTTGTGTTTCAGCTCAGTGAGTGTGACTATACACAGTCAAGAGATTTATAGGCTTTTTTTTCTCTACATGAAAACTACTTAATTGCTCAGACATGGAGCCATACAGGACTAATCACCATGTGTGGCTGCAGAGGGCGCTGTCGCTCAGTAAAAGTTGCATAGTGATACTTTAATGCTACTAAATAACATGTGTATTAATATTCAGGAATGAGGTTTATTGCAAAAAGAAAAATACATAGAAACAAACTCTACAAATAACATTTACATGGAAAAGCAATGAGCTACAATCAATACTTATCTTTTTTGTCGCTCATAATCTGGATTATTCTATATTCAACATAATGGAACTGATACCTCTGTTTTTCCAGGGGCAGTGAGGGGTCCACACAGCAGACCTCGGCGTCAGGGCCGCTGCCCGGCGTGGAGGAAGGCGACAGGGTCGGTGGCGACGATCTCAGGATCTTCTGGGTCCAGCTTTTCTGCCTCAGATGCTGATGCTGAGACAACGGCTGGGTGGGCGGATGCTGCGGCTGCCTGGTGAGTGTCGGGTGAGGCATCTCATCTTTGGTTGGGCGCTCAGGGCTGTCAAACTGTGCTGGGGGAAGAAGAGTCAGGAGAGAAGACATGAATTTATGTAGAGAAATAACAGAATCTCAAAATCTGAAGTTTGAACTGGATGCCAGCGCCTCCAGTAAATATAGAATAAGAAGACAGCACTTTGATGTCTCATGCAAGATATTATTTAGTATGCTGTTGGTCTGTGCAGCATATGAAATATAAATGTGAGCGCAGGCCTGACTTGTTTTTTGACTAAATATTTTTCATATGGATCTAAGGCAGAGAAGAGGCGGGGTTGGTGCATGTGACCAGTATCACGATCTAAGAAGTGGCAGCCTGAATTCAGCAATGCACTTTTATTACCTCTGCCAAGGAGGTTTTATTTTTCATGAACTTGGTGGAAGGATGGAACAAGGGCCAAGAAATAACCCATTGAATTTTGGTGTGGATCCATCCGGCCAGGAATGTTTTTATCACTTTCTTTATCTTTGCAAGATTTCAATGAGCTTATTGACATTTTCACCAAGATCGTGATGAAAAAAGGCGGAAAGTGAGTATCAATGAGTGTGAGCGATTTGGTGCAGACTGTGGGAGACATGCCATCATTCTAGTTTCTTACTTACGCAAACAAGTATAAGAATGGATTAATGATTTAAAAGTGCAGGAAGTTCAGTTCAGGTGTGTTCAGAAGAAAACTTCCCTTGCATTCTTTCCTAGAATTGGAGCGATCTATTTACCTGACAGAGTTCTGACAATGTGCTCCTTCTTCCACTCCCAAGGCAGCTCATACTCGGTGGAGGGCCGAGGATCCAGCTCCGGCCGTGTGACCACTTGCTTGTCACCTTCACCTCCCCCCTCGTACGGAACATCATAGATCTGAAGGGGAGCAGACTGGCCCTCCTCTACCTTCCCCTCACTCCCCTCCATCAGCACGCAGACCTTCAGCAGGTCCTTGGACCCCCGACGTCTGATCTCTGGCAGGTAGAACACATAAGATGTAAACATTCAGGCCTCAGATAACCAACACTACAATGATGGTATGAGTGTGTGTATGTCACAGACATCTCCTTTCCAAAGCCATGAGACAAGATTGATAGTAAAGAGGATATTTAACCTCATATTTGGATTTTTTTGTTATTAAAAGATCATATATAATAATATTAAATTACCATAATTACTGGTATGAAAAAATAATAAGTTGAATTTTTAATAATATGTTGTAATGTGTGAAATGTGAAATAAACGATTCTACAGCATGAAAAGCTATTACAGTTTCATGTGTAGTACATCAGACTCGTAAAGTTCAATCATTTTTTTCATTTCAATTTTTTACTCAAAACTTTGTATGATTCTCCATTTTTTTATGAATATTTAATTCACAGAGAAATGCAAACTTTGGATTTCATGTGCAATAAATTCATGTACATCAGGAATACTGATGTCATATTGGACAGCAGTGGAAAACCCTGGTCATCAGCAGCTGCCACCAGCATTTGTATAGATTTGGATAGATTTTCATGTTTGCAAATCCAGCTTGTCTAAAACTGCCAACTGACAAAATCAATTGATATTCTCTGTCCTTTTTTAGGATGTTAATATCAATTTCAACAACCAGTCATGATGAATCTATTTCACAATCAAACACATGTTAGTCCCAATAAATCATAGGTTTAGTTTCTGGTATCTGATGTGTTAATAATGATGCTGCTTCACTCTCATGGCTCTGCCACTTCCAGGCCTCCTCAAAGAAGTCTGCAGAGGATGTGATGATGTGACTCAGTCGATTTACGAGGTTTAAATCACAGCGAGGAAGTCAGCAAGAGTCTGATGTCACTGTGATTTAAACCTTGTAAATGGACTGAGTCACATCATCACATCCACTTCTTTGAGGAGGCCTGGAAGTGGCACTGATTGAAGTGACAGCTACTCGAGAGCACAGCAATAAAACATTCTCACATTCACAGCAGGCTATTGTGTAACCCTCTTTTTAGTCAAAACAATGGAGCGATGGAAGGAAAGGTCGGGGGGGCATGCGATTGGACGACGGACCACCAGTCATCCTGGATGCTGGGAAGTTTTGATAAATGGGCAGACAGGTCCATGTAGGGGTTTACACAGAGCTGCATCCTAGAGGAGAGGAGGGGGGGGGCACTGAGGGACAACTTCCTTTTTAGAGAATAGTACCAGGAAACAGAGACAGGAAAGAGGAAGCAGGGTCAGGAAACTGCACCCATTGTCCGAATGCAGCGGAGTTGCTGTGGCAACCCCATGGGGTGCAGAGAGCACTGGGGGAGGGAGTTCATGTTCTCACTGCTCGGCCCGGAGAGACTGAAAATGAGAATCCTGTCGTTGAGGATACACGGTTAAAAGCAGAGTGTCTTCCTGCTACTGTTTCTGTAACAACAAGGCAGTGAGATCATATCAATGTAAACATGTATTAATGAAAGTCTCACCAGTGATCATCTGCTGGGCATCATAAGGCTCCATGTAACCATCATTCTCCCCAACCCGCTCTGCCTCTCTTTGCTCTCTGGTCTTCTGGGCGTCAAATGGATCTGCATAATCCTCAAGAATTATTACCTGCAAAACATAAAAGCACACACAGGTAAATCAATATGTGTCAGGCAAAGTTTAGATACTATAAAGACAAATATTTTCAGATTGGATTTGAAGGAAATAAACAAGAATTCATGTAAATATTTTGTATACCGTGGTCACAGGAATCAGACGTTATTGTGTCATTATTGTGTCGAGGGAGTTGTGTCGATAATTTCCATGACCTGTTAGCCTTATCATTGAAGTTGGCAGAATTAGAATAAAAATATGATGGAAATGAACAATATTATAAAATGATTTCAGCATCTGGTGTGACATTAAAAAAAGAATTGTTGCATCATTCACACTGATTTATAATTAATTCATCCGATTGTTTTATAAATAATGTATTTAAATACCAAAGACCAAAGTGGCATCATTATGTATTTTAGCATTCCATATATAAAAATGAAATGCTCATCCTCCTAAAGTCTCTTAAGTTAACAACCTCTTTTCCACTTACACTCCACTGTCTCGTCATCTTATCAGCACCACATCTTTTTTATTTTACAAGCCGCTAACCAACCAGAGATAAGAGGAGGCCATAAAGTGAAGCCGTCTCTCTTACTCATTTGTCTGCATTTATAATAAAGTTGCAGTGTTGTTAACATGTAATTTCCCAGGGAATGATTCGTGAATCTTGATGTAAACAAATCAGGCACATTTAGGTGAAATGTATGTATTTGCAATTTGGTGCGGATCTAAATAAAATCCAGATCTAGTGAATTTAAATGTGGTCTCATAAGGGGACTGTTGGGTCTCGGTGGAGGTATTCGCTCCACTTAGCCATTAAACAAGTGGTTGATGCATGAATTTGAGATGGAGAATGGGGATTTACTCCCTTTTTGCAACATAAAACTCCCCATTTCATTCTCTTTTATCTGTCTTTTTTCACACCTTCTCTCCACTATCACGTCCTGACTTCTCTCTTTCTCCTCTTTTTTTGGTTTTTCAAAGCCAAGCTGGAGGGAGTTTGGGATAGCACCTGAGTGTCAAATGACACAATGCTTTTTATAACATGATAGCTTTCACCAGGGGGCCTGATTTCTAGTGAAAGAGAGGGATGAGTGGGAGGGAGGGCGGGTGAGAAAAGGGGAATACTGAGCCAGAGGAGAGGGAGGTGAAGGCCTCATGTCTGACCGCAGCTTTGTATTCAAGGCAGCGTGAAGGTGGGTGTGAGGACGTGGGGTGGAGAGGAAGAGAAAGAGAGATAGACAGAGTGACTGGGAGGAGTGGACACAATGGAGTGTTGCAGAGACAAAGGGGAAGGAGACGCAGTCATATTAATATCAATTTTCAGAGCTTGGACTGGAGCCCGGCCACTTCATTGTCACTAATATTGATGACAACACATTTTATTTTTGTTGCACTGCTGAAAAAATCAGAGGAAGGTGCCACTGTGATTCTGATGGTTTTAATTTACGTTGATTGTCATATCAACAGTTAGAAACCCCAAAAATCATTCAGTATAGTGTTGGGAGACACATTTGCATCTTATACTTACTAAATAGTACAAAAGCTATAAAAGAAATTCCACTACAAAAGCAGCAATACCGAATTGGAGAATCCATCATGGTTTTCCTGCATAAAATCTTAATCTAAGAGGCAAATAGTAACCATAGCAACCAGAGGAGTATTTATCTTGTTTCATTTCCTATAAAATGTGATACAATGGCAATTCAAAGGAGCATAAACTGGAAATATTAATACTAAAGTGTCAGAAGTACCTGAAAGTTACTGGAGTGCAATAATAGAGTAAATGTATTGGTTAGTAGTTCTGGGATATTTAAAAGTTAGAAGGAAAAAAAACAATGTTTCTGAATAGAAATACAGTATCTTTACTTACTGACAGACTAAATAAACCCCTGTAAGATCTTGAAATTTGATATTTGAACTCATGTATCAAAGCAAAACCGAGATAATTTTGAAGAAAAACAGGCTATGAACAGGACAAACAACACAGATGAGGATATTATCCTGGATATTACAGGATATTATGGTGTATTGACATGTTTTGGAGGCAGATGGTTACTCACTGTTTCTGCTTTGCTCTGGGCTGGTTTCTCTGCTTCAGTCCCCACTGTGTTGCTGATGGTACCGCTGTTGAAGTTGGGGCTCTTGTCCTGTTTGTCCAGTCTGATCAGCCGGTTGATGTAGGAGCCATTGGCGGACGTGGAGCTCTTCAGGCCCCGGGGCTGCTCCTCGAACACAGGCTCCGATCTAGAGTTCTTCCGGATCTTCCCGGACAGCAGGTTGTCCCACACTTTCCCATCTTTACTCGGGGAGCTCCCACCGGTCTTACCCAGCTCCACAGCCGAGTTTTTCCGGTTCCTCCCGGTCAGGAGAGACCCAACTCCTCCGCCGGTGCTGTCAGAGGAGGAGTTCTTGCGATGGCCCGTTTTGGAGCCTGAGGTTTTGGTGCCTATGCCGGCGACCAGGCTCTTACCGGCTCTTGGTTGTGACTCTGAGGCTGAGCGGATTCTGTCGGCACCATTTTTCAGGTTGATGGGAAACTCCTTGAACCACTTTGCCATTGCAGCTCAGACGGAAACCAGTGAAACCTCTCTGTGCCTGCTCCGACACCTTTCAGCTCCATACAGGGCCCCAGAGACGCACCTTTACAAATCACAGCCCTTTCCCACAAAAGACTTCCGCTGCTTTATTCTAGGACAGGAGCTCCACACCTCACTTTAAAGAATATCATACATGCTCTTAAAAGCCCATCGCTCTCTGCTCAAACACCCAACACTCACAGCCTTCATGCCTGTTTGGCAAAGGGAGGAAAAATAAAACTTTAGCCCATTTGTGGTTGTCTAACACCTGCTCCAGAGAAAAGGTGCATTCCCTCTGGATGGAGAGGAGTCTTCAGAATGGGATGAGAGAGAAAGAAGGTAAAGTTTGTCCTACTTCTGACGTGTGGTCCCATTCCCAGAGAGGCAGATCTGTGACCGTCCACCATCTCAACGAGCCTGTGACTGAGGCTGGAGTGAGGAGAGGGGAGGGGGTGTGTGAAGTTGAGAGGATGGGGGAGGCAGAGCTGGGTGGGCGGTGTATTTAATTCTAGATGCCACGGTGTAGGTTTGCAGAGTCAGTGACAGCTTTTAAATCATTATTGATTTACATCGTTTTTTTCCTAGTATAAAATCATTGTTTTATTTTATTTTATTGTTAAATACATGTATTTAAAATATTTTATTCCTGTCTTTGTTTATTCCCTGATCTTATTGATCTTTGTCCTGAAATGTTTTAAATCTGTTCTTGGCATGTCAAAGCACTTTATGTGTAAATAAAGTGTGTTAATATTGTTGTTGTTGTTGTTATATGAAATGTTTTAATCCTGCCCTAACCACTAACATTGTTTGGAAAAGTCCTGTATAAATAAAGTATATAATAATAATTATTATTACGACTGTATGGGTTTCCTGGGTACAGTCTTAATCTGGGAAGAAAATAGTAACCATAACAACCAGATTAGTGTTTTTATGTTGTTCCATTTTTTCTGAAATGTGATGTAATCTACTTGATATAACCATACTGAAGTAAAAATAAGTACCTCAAAATAGTACTTGAGAGCAACGCTTAAGTAAATGTACCATATTACTCTACAGTAACAAACAAAGTAAACTTCTGTAATATCTGTATTATTTCAAGGCCTCTTTCTATAACTGATGAAACTAATTAATCATAATTAGGCCTATACCAATCAACATTATAACATATATCAGGATACACGCATTCTAATATAAATCAAATTACTGTTAGTATTGATTCTGCTCTGAGGCATTAATATCACACAGCAGCCAACCTCCATTCATGCATTATCTTTCGATAAAGAAACTTGAACCAAAGTTGACAACTATGCTGATAGTATGACGTGGAGCACTGATTGTATATTAATCATAATGTCACTTGGTGGTGTGTTTAATTGGCTGTGTAATTAATCTCCACCTCTGATTTCATTCTGTATAGTATAGTAAGGAAATGGTCCGTTCTGAGCTGCTCCATATGCACCAGCGAGAGGTATGACACTAATTCTAAAAGTTAAAACTCGAACACTATGAACAATTAAGAGGCAATCAGACGGTCAAATATATTAATTGAACACTCTATGAATCACACAGTATGTCGGTAGTTCTGTAAATGATCTGAAAATCTTTTTACGGTCGTGGATTACACCTCTCCGCACCCCCGGTTTTCGGGCGGAATGAGACGCTCCGTGGTGCGCGATACTCCTGTTTGTCCCTCTTTGTCCGGTGGCGACAGAAGGCCACGATAATTATGGCAAAATTTGCGTTTTTGAATGAATTATAGCCGAATGGTGGATCATCAAGCATACGCCGTGTGAGGACCGGTTTGTCTGGCAATGACGCACCAGAGAGTTTCAGTTTAACGGGACAGCAGAGCAAGCAACGGAGAAAGGGTACAGTTTGCTTCCCAGACAGCCTGCAAGATGGCTAGCTATCTTCAGTGGCATGCTAACGTTAGCTAGCAAGCTAATGCTAGCATAGTGGACCACAGCTCTCGGAGACGTGGTCGGCTGCTTTGCCTCATACCTGCTGTGATGAGTGTATCGAAGGGCACATGGTCGATTTGTGGACATGAAATCGCAGTTTCGCATCGATGTGCCAGTTGTTGCGGTCACTCTGCGCTGCTAGCTAGCCACATTGAGTAACGTGGCTAGCTAGTTAGCCAAGGCAGTCACTAGCTTGCGTTAGCTAGCTGCTTCTTAGCCACACATCTGTAAGTGATCATTTTTTTTAGAGAGAGGGGGGGGGGTGCCTTGTAACATTGCTTGCACCGGCACACGAGCCAGGTAGCGAGCAACCACTTCCACTCAGCTAGCTAACAAAATAAAAACCAGCAACCAAACGAACTTGTGCTAAATAGCGTGATCCAGCTCAGGGTTACCTGACGCTGATTTGGTGACCAAATCCCGGCGTGACAGACACCGTGGCGGAACATTTGCAGCTGGAAAGGAGTTTGCAGACCTGGGCCGACGTTGTTAAAACATAAATCTAACAACCAACCAACCAAAAAGCCGTTTCTGCTGTGATGACAACCATTTTCTCGTTATTGTCATGACCTGAAGGCGCATTCCACCTCCTCGGCACATAAGCCTTTCCAGACGTCGTCATTTTTAACTTTTTTTTTCTTGCATATGAACGGTGACATGCCACTTCACCGACAGTCATATTAGCTAATGGCTGCCGAATCGGGGAGACTACAGGCGGGACAAGGAAAACGGAGCAAAGGTAGGAATTAACTTCACCCATCTCCCCCAATCAGATCGGAATCATCCATTACTGCGCTGCAATGGGCTGCACTGGTGCTGTTAGCAAAACCCCTTCTCGCCTCCCCCCACATGTAAACTTCACGACTGTCTCCGGTGGTGGCTGTTTCTCACAGAATGGACCTGTGAATGGGGTCGATGTCTATCTTGCTGTCAATGTACCCCCAGCTACGTTTCCTCGTTCTCATGTCTTCGTCTCTTTTTTCCCTGTCTCCCTCATTGACCTTACCTTTTCTGCCTCTGTTTGCGGCCTCTCTCCCCCTCGCCTGGGTCATTTGGTCCGCCTGGGTCATTTTGCGATTCAAGGCTTCATAATAACCTTGGGGTGATGATAACGCCTGGATGTTCAAGCATCTTGTCCTCATGCCAGTCTTTGTCCCATCATTGAATCCATCTCAACTGTTGGACTTGAAAAGAGGCCCTAGGTCTAAAGCTGCTCCACTCTGTCACTCAGGGGTATTGGCCAAACCAAATGTGATGCTGCACTCGATTGGTGGTGACCAAAGGCATGAGAAAATGGAGCCCAGATTTTGTTGCGGCTAATATTATATTTCCCCCTCTCCTCCTTGTTTTAATCTTTCAGCTTCTCAGATGAAGAGCCCGGAGAAGAAGAAGGCGAGGAAATCAACCGCTCAGGTGATAATTGAATGGACAGTTTTTTTTTTGTAGCGCTCTTCTGGTCATGGCCACACACTCACATGCATTCATACAGTCACTGCTGTACAAAACAACTTTTCTATCACACGTTATTCACACACTGTCACAGCTGCCGAAATTTAAGTGGTTTGAGGAAATCTGATACTTTGCTTCATGGTGGAAACACAGAAAGGGCCTTTCAGACTGATTCAAAGAGAGAGTATGTTATCTAGTTTGATTAAAACGATAAAAACAAAAGCAGTTGTTCAACTCTTTTTCCTTTGTTTTAGGCTGCGGGGTTCTCCCACCTCACTGAGTTTGCACCTCCTCCTACCCCCATGGTGGACCACCTGGTCGCCTCCAACCCCTTTGACGATGACTTTGGGCCCCCCTCCCGACCGAGTGGGGCAGGTGGACCAGGTGGTGCTCCCTTTCTTCCAAGCCCAGGTGCAAGTGGAGGAGGTGGGTATGGTGGTGGAGGCAGGATGGGAGGAGGCATGGGCTTCATGGGAGGCCCAGGAGGACCTGGTGGCGGTCAGCCTGGGCGGAGGCCACCATTTGGCCCTTCACCTAATGCTGGGCCTCACCACCAGCTAGGTTTTGGAGGAATGCCTGGCTTCGGAGGTGGTGGAGGAGGGGGTGCAGGGGGAGGAGGAGGTGGTGGAGGATTCCCCCCTGGTGGCCCCTCTCAGTTCAATATGCCACCAAACTTCAGTCCACCCATGCACCCTGGGCCAGGATTCAATCCCATGTTGTCGCCAGGGGGTATGGGAGGTCCCGGAGGAGGGGGGCCACCCCATCCTCGGTTTGGCATGCCTCCACAGCAGCAGCATGGACAGGGTGGACATCCATTCAACAGTCCACCACTACCTGGCGGTGGAGGCCCCAGAGGCCCCCCCCATGGCCCCCTGCCTTCCATGGGAGGAGGCATGGGTCCTGGGATGAATATGATGGGTGGCATGGGAGGTGGCCCTGGAGGAAACATGGTAGGAGGGTTACCAGGTATGCCCCCTCAAGGACAGTTCCCTACCTCACAGGATGGTCCCTATCCAGGCCCCAGTCCGCCAGGGCCAGGCAACGAGGATGGAAAGAACTTTGGTGGAGGAGGTGCACCGCCTGGACCTCAGCAGCAGCAGCAGCAGCAGCAACAACAACAACAACAACAGCAGCAGCAGCAGCAGCAACAACTTAACCTAAATCCTAATGGCCCCCCTCCTAATAACACCACCCCTGGCCCTCCTCCTAACTCTGGCCCACCACAGCCTGGGGGCGGCTTCCCTGGTCACCCTGACGTTCAGCAGCCCAATGCCAATACACCTGGTCAGCCTCCCTCAGCGCAGCCACAGCCTAACCCTAACTCTTCTCCCACTGGACCCCTGAATGGATCAGGGCAGCCCCAGCATCCACCTCCCTCTCAGCTACAGCCCCCCAGCAATTCAAACACACCAAACTCTAATAACTCTACCCAGCAGCAGCAACAATCCACTCCCCCTAACTCTGCCCCTGGCTCCACACCTTACAACCAGCAGAACAACACCCCAGGTTCTGGTGGTCCGATGCCAAATGCAGCCTCAAATTCAGGTCAGAACAGCATGACCAATAACAATGGAGGCAACACTCCTGGCAGCAACCCCAACCCCCCTTCTAACTCCACCTCAACTCCCAACACCCAGTCTCCCCTGCCCCCTGGCCCTGCTGCCCCTTCGACCGGGCCCGGTTCTGGCCCCGGAAAACTCGGTGGCCCCGGTATGGTCTTTCCTTGCGGCCTCTGTATGGCGGAGGTCCACGACGACCAGGACGCCATCCTGTGCGAGGCCTCGTGCCAACGCTGGTTCCACCGTGACTGTACAGGCCTGACAGAGCCAGCGTACGGGCTGCTGACTCGAGAGAGCTCTGCTGTTTGGGCCTGTGACTTCTGCATCAAGACCAAGGACATCCAGGCTGTGTTTGTGCGCCAGGGATTAGGCCAGCTGGTGGCAGCTAATGAGAGTTGAGGAGTGGGTGACAAAAGAGCAGCGTGGAGGTGCGACACGTAAGGACACATAGAGACATCTTTGTTCTGATCTCACTGAATGACGTGTGTGTCATGTCAGCTTCTTGCCCAGTTTTCTCTTGACTAGCCCTTTACTTGTTCACTACACAGAGGAACACACTCATTGACATCCATGCTTATAAATAGCACTTTGAGTGACTCTAGGCAAACGATTTTTCTTCTCCCCACCCCACAGGAGTCAAATCATGATGAATGTTAAAATTACACAGTCCTCCAGACATCTAGCCTGCCAACCAGCAAAGCACTGACACCAACACACTACCTCACACACTTTGTAACTGACTGGCACGGAAGCTCCCGCACTGACTGACTGGGATTGACTTGGCACACTCGCACCACAAGAGTGTGATGGTATTTCAAACAAACACACACACGATCCCACGCTAGACAGGGAGCTAATTGTTGGATAATGGCCAGACTGTGTTTTGACCCAAAGTACCAACAGTATTCTTTGATTATTTTTGGCTTTGAATTAAAACACATCATTTATAGATTCTTTACAAATGAAAAAGTTTAATAATGACGAGTCCATAAAACTCTAAAAGGGACTTGAGTTTCTTTCATTCATTGATTGAATCACAGCTTTTATTGTAGGACATCACAACTTTTTTTCCTGGAAGCAAGTACAAGAAAACAGAATAACACATCAGTATATTTCCGTGTAAACAGTATCATGAGTATTGTGAAATATAAATGTCAAGTGGGGGGGAGGATCTATTACTAAGTTCTTTTGATAATTCCTACATACATGCACACACATACTTTGACCCTGTACTTATTTTGTACCCTGTGCTGATAAATCCAAAGGAGACCCAGGCCGAGATTACACCCACACTTCACATCGAAGGCTTAGTCCATGTAGTTGTAAATATTAGGACGAAACATTTGTCTGGAACTCCCCCATCCGTTGTGAACATGCCACAGAGTCGACCAATGAACAAAAATAATGAGTTGAACCTATGTGTCTTGGTTGTAAACAATATGGCGTTTTGGTTTTTTATACAGTACGTTAGAGTCAACAGTTTGTTTTTATCTCTGCAGTACACATGAATTGTGACATCAGTGCTTTTGGATGGTGTTGGCATAGCAAGTAGTGACATCATGTCATATCAAATGTTCATATTTCTTTTTAACAAAAAAAATAGAAAAAAAGGGGGCGGGGGGTGCATGTGAACCAATGCAGTAAGTGTCTGACCTGTTTATGTTTATATTCTGGCCTCTGTGCAGCGAGAGGCCTTGAAGTAGACCAAATAACTAATGAGCGAAAAATACCCATTTTCACACTTCTGTCACAGTATAAGGTGTTTATAACTATTCTTCTTTCTTTGTTTCCTTTCATTTACTTCATTCAATTGCCTTTTTCTTGCTCTCTCAGCTGTTCCCTTTTAATTTTGTACTGGTATTTGTGCTGTGCTTTTGCTCTGTTGTGGCGCCTCCTGGTGAAACTTGGAGGAACCACTGAGTCCCACACCAGGTGGGAAAGGGAAAGGTACTGAACTCTGAAGTAAAGAGATTTTTTGTACTCGTCTGTCTGTTTTTTATTGCTAAACATTGTATTAAAATGAGGGTTGGAAATCTAATTAAAACATAATGTAATTTCTTTGTCATAATGCCCAGTTACAGTTTTAACTCTAACTTGGTTTTTTTTTCTAGGTAATTTAACTTTAAACCATCAGTGATTTACTTCAAAGTTTTACTCTCAGTCATGAAAATAATTGGTTGTTTAGGAGCAGTTATCTATGCTGATATTTGAATCAAGAACATTCTGAAAAAATAAGGTTAAAGTTTATGTTGTGGGTCTGTACATTTTTTATGTCCTAATAAATTATTAAGACGTTTACAAAAAATAATTAGGCTCTAACTGTGGGTAAAATCAAGCTTTCAAGGGTTCAAATTCCAATGAAGCTCTCTGATATAACCAAGAGAATTTCCAGAAAACTTTCAGTAATGAATTAATGATAATTATTTACTCTCAAGGAAATCTCTCTGGAATCCAGGAACTGTGGCCACTGAAAATACAATTCAAAGATCTGTTCTCTTTTTTCTGTCACTCCCAAACCAGAATCTGTCTAAAAACAGAAACTTCAATGATTCATTAAGGGGTCTGTGTTATATCTGGGTTAAGGCCAGATGTTAAAAAGACAATGATCAGGTCAAAAAATAGACTTTTAATGCTAGATAAGTTTATTCCCTATTAGTTCCAATATCAATATAAACAATAGTGTACTTAACAGACTGGAATTGCCTCTTCTCCTGTCAATAGTTAATTATCTTCGCCACAGCACTGGATGTGATCATAGCCCCATTCTGCCATGCAAACATTTTCTGATCGATCGACAAATTATAACCATAACACAGCTGAGGAAGTGGGTCACACACACTCGCTTTGCATGCAGTGTGTGTGTTAGCCCGCAGCAGGCACCGCCTCCTCGGGGAACCTCCCACCAATCCACACGGTCCTGAGGCGGGACCAGGACTCTGATGCGCTGGCAACAGGTTGCTCTGGTCGCGGGGGTGAATCTGCCCCATGTCCTCAGTTTGTGGAGGAACAATCATCTCATCCAGACTGAGCAGGGATCCCGATCATCCTCCCGCTGCTGCTGCTGCGAGGACTCACACTAAACCTCTGACCGAGCAGGGAGGGATATTCCTGGATTTGGATTATCTGCAGGTACGGTAGAACAACTATCCCACTCTGAGTGTGTTTACGCAGCTGCTGCCTCTGAAGTGTCCCTGCACTTTTGTTGGGTTTTGCGCACGAGTGCAGGGAAAGTGGCGGATGTCTTGAGTGCCTGCTGCGCTTGGTGAGCGTTGCGTGATGTTTGGATAAACATAGACGGACACCTGTGGCTTTGTGATTGGATTCTGGCAGCCGTCTCCTCGCGCACGGCTTTTCCTGGTCGCGATAATGGAGACCCAGAGCTGGAAATCTCCCCCTGGAAGCGGCTCCGTGCGCGCTTGCCTATAATTGGATGCGAGCGCGCTGCGTAAAGAGGATATGAGAGGTTGTTGTTCCAGCAGGTGAAGGCTGCGCGTCGTCTCGTAGGGAGGCAGGTGTTTGTTGGTTTGTTTGTTTATTCCCACGCGGGAGCTCGTGTAAACAACCCGGTGGTTTGGTTTCGACGCGCACCGATACTCACTGACCGGATAGGTGGGTGTGACGCAACCATCCAGGAGAAGACAGGTGCTTAGAGGTGACTCTGCTGCTCTAATGGTTTCTGTGTCTTTATCTATGTTGAGGTGGATTCCATTGCGACATTAATTCATGAGTAAATGTGTAAATACTCTGATACCTGACAAGGAAACACCTCTGCTTCGTGATGATCTCTCATATCCAACATTATAGTTTGCAAGTGACAGCCGGTGACGGTGCCGGTGCTTCCTTATTTCCTCTTTAAAGGTCCATTTAGATAACTTCATCCACTTCTAATCCTGAGTTTAAATGTTTTTTATGGAAACACTTGTGTGTGTTTGGGTCAACATGTCAACATGGTTGGGCTGTTTCACCCCAGAGACCCTGCCCCCATCTCAACAACACACCCAACAATACTCCAATGCTGTAGTAGTTTGCTCAGTGTGACCCTGCTGTTTAGTACAAAATTAATTATTCTCATCCAAAATAAACTCATTATACTGACATTAGTATGTATTATCTTTTATAGACATTTACTGTAGTTGAAAGGTGGATCGTCCTTTTGTTTTACAGAAATTATTTCATGTCAATGATTTATTCCAAGCAATATACACAGACAATTTTACAAAACTACAACATTTTGTTTCTCACATGTGAAACGTTTAACCTAAATTTAAAGGTACAGTCTGTACATGAGGATTATTCTGCTTAAGATTTCTGCCAATAGATCCCTTTCACATAAATCCTACACACTGGTCTTTTAACTATGTTATGTAATTTTGTGTAAATATGTTCACATCCTTATTCAAATATTCCTAAAAGGTCTTTAGGACTTTAATTTATTAGTGCTGGTGTAATTTTCTTGGATTATCGAGTAAAATGTCAGAAAATGTTGAAATATGCTCATCACAATTTTGCAGGTGATACTTTAATTCTTTAAATTTTGTCTAACTAAATGTCTAAAAACCAATGATTTGAAAATGTTTAAATAAAATAACAAATAGAAAAGAAAGAAATGCTACAAACAGAGAATCTGTTTAAATAATAAAACTTGATGCATATTACTTCTGTTTATCTTTTATTTGACTCAGTTTTAGTTGAAATATTCTTATTATATATATCATAATAATTGATTCCAGCCAACTGACGCAGCCCCTACAGGGTCAAATAACCCATTTTCTTCAGATGCCCCCGGGGTGAGAGAAACTATAGCAGAAAGTTGAACATCACATACTGTATGCAGTTGGAAGCAGAGGAAGCTGGAAGAACAGGACCAGAGGAAAATAAGAAGCGAATGATGGGCGAGGAGAAAGGGAAGCGTGACGGCTGATCGGCCCGTTGGGTGACATTCCTGTCTCTGTTGACACAGCCTTTACTTGTGACAGAGAGTGAGACAGGGAGAGTTGACACAGACCGGCGCTCGGCTGCTGGCTGCTGAACGTGCACAACAACAACTGAGCTCTTGTTGAAATCTCTGTTTACCCAAGGAGCATATTTACACCTGTGGGCATTCAGTGTGACCAGTGACCGGCAGCTGAGGCCTGAGCATCTTGATAACAGCAAAAAAAAAAACACGAAACAGACACAGGCCATATTTCTAACCTTCAGATTACTAATATGTCCAACACTGTCTGCAAACCTGCTTGTGGTTATGTCAGGACAGGAGAATTAATTAGTTTTGCGCTGTATTTTTAGTCTCTAGTCAGTTTGTCATCCTTTAATTAGTCTCTTCACTTTTTATTTACTGCCTATGTGGACAGTTTCCCAACGTGTAGGCTTTACAGTTGATGCTGCCCCAGTTCTCAGTTTCTTCTTAATCTGTCCTTATTATACAAATGCAAACCACGCGCAATGCCAAGTGTAAAGGGAACGACTGGAATCCTAAGAATGTTTTTTTGGGGGGGAAAGACAAAGGCTGACTTTGATTCACTAATCTAACCTCATTGCTAGTCGAGGTGCAGCGTGTTACTCTATAACCAGCGGTCAGATAGAGTTGGTTGCATTTTAAGTATTGTGGGAAGCACATCTGCAAATGCTGGACGTCAGGAAGTAGACAGGGGTCGCAGTGTGAGGCTGAAAAACAACAGTTTGAATTTATAGATGAAAGCATGTGATGAAAATACACATAACATAAGATAAGATCAATTACAGGTGGCGAATGCACAGCAGGTTTTGTCCACATGTCTGTGCACACCCTTGCATATAGTAGATGTGTGTTCGTGCATGTGCTTGAGCTCCTGTGTGCCCGCGCTGCTCAAAGTAAACAGTCTACGCCTGAGTGACTCTTCTCTGAAGTCTGGTGACTGGGGAGACTCTGGCAGAGGCAGCGGCAGGGAGAACGAGGGGAGGCCCATTCCTGATGTAGTCCCTGGTGTTTAATGCTCCACAGAGCCGGGACAAAAGGAGGAGTATTCACCTCCTCAAAGTGCTCATCACCAAACTCATTTTCAGAGCAGAAGGTGGACACGCTCATGCGACTCTCATTGTAGCCGTGTAAGATGAGTCTCTAAACTCCGAAACTAATCTGTAAATATTTTAAACATCAATTCATTGAACAGGTGATTTTTCTTTTTGGGCAAAAAATGTAAAACCTACAAGGATTTGTTGGTGTTTCTTCGTCATGTATAATATAAGACAACAGCTTTGGACAGATGGTTGGATAAAACAAAGAATTTTAACATGTCATTGTGGACTAAAGCTTAAGGGAGTAATGAAGGTTAATCCATAATGAAAATGTTCATTTCAGTCATTATTAAAACACAAGCAGAGTCAGTGTCACTTAAAAAGGTTCTCCAGAAATGTAATATTACACTTTCCTGTAAAGTTGGACGATATGGCCAAAGAAATTGCATCAACATAAATTGTTTGTTCTGCTAAGTTTCACGACTGACTTCTTCGTCTTTATGAGCAGAGAATGACAAACACTTGGTCACAAAAGAAACTTTTTGTTTGACGCTCCCTGTCTTTTAAATTCCATGCTCCGAGTTTGTCATGCAAACTCTCTTTCATAATTATCTACCAAGCCCAAGCTGAGATAACCCTGGTGAAATCTTCCGGGTTATTTGTTAAAGACTGTAGAAGCTCATTGAGAGAGGATATTGTTGTCATGACGACTAATCTGACCTTCATGTTTAAAATCAAAGGAATCAAAAGTTATATTTTCTATCAAATACAACAAAAACTGTCAGTATCGGGTGTTCATTTGCTACTGTGGCCACTGGTAGGGCAAACATCTACCTAGGTCACACAAACACTCCAACAGTGTACAGTAAGTCTTTGTTCCTCTGTGCTCCCAGTATCAGTCAGAAGGACATTTAGATGCCTGTGTCCGTTCCAGCTGTTCAAATACATAAACATACCAAAGACCCAGTGAATGAGTCTGATAAAGTGGAAACATAAAGTGGCACCAGCTTGCTTTTGTAAATCAAAAACAACACGTTAATCATTTTGGTATTTTATTGTTTTCCCTCCTTTCTGAACACACCCTGGGAAAAAAAGTCGGCCTCAACCTGTTAGAAGAGATTGAAAATGCCCCAGTGTCTTATTTGGCATGACATGAATACAGTGCATTATGGCTGAGAAGGAATTTTAACCTGTGGATCAGCAAGAGAAAAGGACAGCTTCATCAAGATATACCAGCGGTCTGATGTTTCAACTGGGTCAGACTGACTCCACCTGGGAAGAGGAAGAAGGGAATTTACACAAGAGACAAAGAAAAGGTTATGAAGAAGTCAGGACATGGGTCAAAAGGTGGCAGATGAGTTTGGGTGCAATTACCTTTTGTATAACTTGGAAATAGCAAATATGACACAGAGGACTTATGAGTGCAGTGCCTGAAACAAAGAGTTGGTGCAAATCCTCTTTAGGACTGTATCTTGAAAACTATATTTGAACTAGAAGGGCTCTCAGGGAGTTCATACCTTTGCTGATGAACACCTCATCATGTCAAGGAAAAGGAAAAAGAATTCCTGGATCTGCCTGTCTGCCTGTGCAGATCTTCTCTTTATAGGTTCCTCAAATCTCAGCCCCTAAGATTTCTGTATTCTTGTTGCTTACGTAACCTGATTTGCATTTCTGCTGTTCTCATGTCTCCCCTGACCAGGCAGCTTCCACAGACACCAGGAGGTGAACATGAGCACTCTCTCCACTGACAGGAAGCCGCTCGTGGATTACGGCGTTCAGATCCGCTTCATCAAGGACCTCGATGACACAGGCGGGGGTTATCCTGACAAATCCAGAGGGACCAATGGTGCAACTCCTAATACCAATAAGTATGGGGTGGCAGTGCGGGTGCAGGGAATCTCTGGTCAGCCCTATGTGGTCCTGAAAGATGGTGATAAAGGTGACTCTTATGGAGTTCAGCTAAACACTCCCACCTCCAGCTCTGGGTCGCCGTCACCTTACAACAGCCTCCCCAAAGCTAATAAAGAACCAGCAGAATTCACAAACCCCTACGTCCCTGCTGCAAACACAACTCGCTCCCCTGTTTCTCCAGCGGAGGACGAGGATGGGGAGATTTTTGGGAGTCCTCTCAAGCGACCTCCAGGGGATGGTCAAGCAGGAACACAAGGGGAGGAAGAAGGTGGAGCTGGAAGAGAAGGAGGGGTCGAAAAGCAGAAAGTTGAAGCCCAACACAAAGCAACAGCGAGTGACGTAGAGAACAACAGAGATCGGACAACGACGGAGGAGTATAATGAAGCAGGGCTGAAACCTGTCAAATTAAATGGCGTGGGACCCAGAGGGTACAAGCCAACTAATTCTGGTTTTACTGGCTCTTTGGGGAGGTACAGTGGGAAAAAGCAGAGCACAGATTCCCCTTCAAAGTTGCCCCCAGCAGCACCAGTGTCAGCCAAAGAGGAGCCTCTCCCGGCCATCAACACCGACTCCCTGGCTCCTATCAACAAGCTCATCAGTAAGTTTAACAGTGGGACACCAGGCAGCGCCCCGCAGACCCGAGGCCGCTCCGGAGCAAGGCAGCGGCTGAAGTTTGACGAGCGCAGGCGGTCCAGAAGCCTTGATGCTAGAAAAGAGGAGGTTTCCCTGCCCTCTCCGACATCTCCCATCTCTCCAACTCTGAATCCCTATTCCTCTTCCATCTCTCCGACTCTGAATCCCTACGCTGCTCCTCCGTCTACCTCCTCCAATTCACTGATGTCATACTCCCAAGCGGGCAGCAGCCTGGGAAGAAGCCCTGCATTGGTCACCAAGGTGTCGGCACTCGAGGCTCCAAAGCCAGACTTCAAGTCACCAGTGAAGTTTGTTGTTAAGAACTACCATCCATCTATAGCTAAAAAGCCTGTAAGTACCACCGATGGGAGGGATTAGAAGTTATTTTCAGGTATTACATTGTCTCCTTGTTTCATGTTTCACTTTGTTTGCTTTCTATTCGAAGGAGATTCCTCTGAGGAGTAAAAGCACAGAGGTCATTAGTGTGGAAGAAGCACCGGTCAAGCGGTCTATTTTTTACAACCTTAAAGAAAGGTAAATACAAACAAGATTGACTGAATGGATGTAGGGTCCATGTTGCTGTGTTTACAAACATGGGGGTTTTCCAATCTAATCCTCTGTCTTCTCCCCAACAACAGCGAGAGTGAGGGATCTCTCCAAAGAAAGTTCAACATGGACCATGAGACAAATGGCAGTTTTAAGGTACGACAAGTCATTAAAGCTCATTCATGTTTCGCTTGAATGTTGTAAACCCTTGTATGTTGTGTGTTTCTGATACAAACTTAAATGAACCTGTGAAAATATGGAGGCTCAACGTTGATATGTCAACTCAAAAGTCGACTGGCCAGCTCTGTCTAAAGCTGATATGAAATCCACCTCTCAGCCCCTTCAAATCTCACTAAAAAACACAGATGACAATAAAAAACATTATCATTTTATAAAACATCATATAATTATAAGTGCATGTGTTGGACTTATGTAGCTTCAGCACATCAAAGGAGGTGTGGTCTTCTCCTCAGCCGAGCAGCTCTTGTGATGAAGCTAACAGATGGTTGGCAGCCGCCGCTTTGTTCTGAGGATATGAAGTTTCTGTTTTATTCAACTTTGCCCCAGAGGATCCTCTTTTGGCAGGCCAAAAAAAAGTGAAAATTAAGGGCCATGCTGAGTATTCCTCCGTCAATTTACAGCATCGTCTCTGCTCCTTTGTGCTCCTCTGACACCTTATTAAAATAGACTGTGTCGGGGTCTTTATGAGGATGCACACACTTCTTACTTTAAATTTGCAACCTTTTGCATAAATCTACATGCAGAAGTAATCCCTTTTTGTCCTCACCTTCTCATATTACGTGCACTTGATTATGTATGATCCCTTGTTATGTACTTCTTAGCGGGTTTGTGACCACGGCTGCTTATTAATTATTTGCCCTCCTTGTCTCTTGGCAACGATGCACCTGCAGAGGAAAGCTGTTGAGGGCTCAGCGTGTGTTGAGAGCGCAGTCATTGAGATCCATTAATAATTGAGTTGGACTGGAACCCTGCACCAGCTGAGGGTTGGCTTACCGGATGGGACAGATCCTCCTCAGAGGGGTCCTTGTTGCTCCTTGTTGCTCCTTGTTGCTCCTTGTTGCTCCTTGTTGCTCCTTGCTTTTCAGCCATGTTGTGCATTTCACTGGAGCTGTTTTCTCAACCGAGCATCTGAGGGCAGGATGAAGGGGTTGAAACTGCTTTTTTGCCTGGAGCTATTTCTTTTTCAGCTCTGGTCCTAAAGCTAAACATTGTTCATCTCTGTGTAAAAGCCAAAAGCACAAGATGAGAGCAGGATTAGATGATGTGTGTCCTTGTAAACTAAAGCGCTCATCCAGTTTCGGGGCATTTGTGATGAATCCAATGTAGAAACATGGTTGTAGCTGTCATTCCAGAGGTTTACATGCAATTCAAAGCGTTATGTGAATCAGCCGGTTCACACTCCTTCTGTACCACTGATGTCTTTCGCTCTCTCTTAAGTGCTTCTGTTGTGTTTTGACTGATTTGATGCAGTTAATGTAAGTCAGTGGGAAAGTGATGAGTAAACGCAGCCTGTTTGTTTCCCAGGTTAACTGAGGATCATATCCAGTTAGATTTATTCAGGTTGTTTGTGTCGAGAGTGAACACTGACGACTTCTGTTTACAAAAAAATTGGCGGATGTGTCAACTTTGACCCCTAAGGTGCATTTCCTTAAGAAACATCCAATTACAAACATCCAATGTTTCATTTGCTACTAATAACTGATGTAATCTTTTATTTTACTTGTTTTGGGTCAATGCTGCGTAGGTTCGGTCACGATAAAACAATTGAACACAAATTGAACAAGGAATAGTTTTCTGCTTTATTTTCCCCTCTGTTATGTCATGACCTCTTCACTTGGGCCTGACCCCCATCTTGATAAACACCAGAGCTTGTCAAGATCAAAACAACTATTATCTAGACCCATGGTATAATGAATCTCATTTGAAATATGTAATCACATTGTGTTCAAACATTTCCAATGTATTTAGCATGACAGGAGAGTCTGTTTTTGTTGTAAATACACAGCTGATGCAATTCACTCCAAGTGCTCCAAAGAGCTTATGCATATTCTCAGTTATCTCGTGTTAATTATCTCTTTGTTGGGACATAGAGAAACTGAAACGTCCCAGAACGGGATTATCTACGAACCGTCCTGCGGGGGACGAGAGGAAAATGAAACAAATCTGTACTCAGTATATCTTCATAATCCATTGCTGATAAGTTAGAGAAATGTGAAGTCCCCCCCCAAAGGAGCAAAGCTGTCTGTGATCCTCGCTTTGTCTCTCGACTCTGTTGCTGTGCGTCCCTGTAATGGGTGTGTAGGAGGATAAGAGAGGTTTCATGGGCAGGCTGCGCTTATACCTCCTTTTCAGTGAGAGCAAGTCTCGATGAGTGGTGTGGGCGACAAACGAGCCGCCGCTCCAGCTCTGCTCCCCTGCAGCCTGTCAGAGGCTGTTGTTTATGTGCGGAGATCGAACCTTTTTGACGATGTCTGAGCTCACTGGCAGGGCCTGTTATCCCAAAGACTTTTTCACTGTCAGAAACTAGGGCAAGAAAAATCGAAGGAAGGATTTTTTTCTTTTAATGTTTAAGTAATACAGAGAGCATAATGTAAGGCTGACAGTGACGCTGCAGTGTTTCCAGTCTTTGTGTTTGCTCATTGTCCTATGTCTCCTCTTCACTGTGTGTGTGTGTGTGTGTGTGTGTGTGTGTGTGTGTGTGTGTGTGTGTGTGTGTGTGTGTGTGTGTGTGTGTGTGTGTGTGTGTGTGTGTGTGTGTGTGTACAGAAGGGAGGTTATAATGGGCGACCCCAAAAGGCAAATCTTGAGGAACTTCAGGAGCAACTCAATAAATGCAAGAAAGAACTGCAGCAAGCCTATGATGAGTAAGTCTCTGTCTGTCTGTGTCAGTTATAGGTTTCCTTTGTGGACAAACACTAAAACCCAGTTGAGTGGGGGGACAGATTGTCTATTAGGGGAAAACTTTTTTAGGTCAGCGGTTAAGGTTAAGAAGTGAAAATTATCTTGATGACTGTGTGTGTGTCTGTGGTTTTGCATGTGTGCACTTAACTCCTGTGGCTTTTTGTCAAATGATAATTTTCTGATTGATTGGCTTGCTAATGTGTGTGTGTGTGCGTTCACAGACTGGCAGAGGAGCGTCTGGTCAGAGAGGGTGCAGAGACTCGTCTGCGTCTACAGGAAGATCTGCTGGCTGAGCTTCAGGAGGATCTGAGGAGGGTTTCAGAGAACTCCCCTTACTCAGACTCATTACAGACGGTACTGACATTCTGCACATGCACACACATGCACACACACACTCACACTCATAGATACACACACGCTTGTATCTATCGTACTAATCCATACATTTCTTTTTATATAGGATGTGGTGACTCTGCAGGCCGACCTGGCCGAGGCTGCCATGTTACGCCAGCGCCAGGAGGAAGCGCTACATCAAAGGGAGCGGGAACTGACGGCGCTGAAGGGCGCGCTGAAGGAGGAGGTGGAGTGTCATGACAAAGAGATGGAGATTCTCAGGGAGCAGTACAGCCAGGACATGGAGGACCTAAGAAGAACCATGGAGCAGGTGACACAGGTGGATGCAATAGTTTTCTTTTATTCATTTTGTGCATCACATCAGTCACACAAAACTTAGTTTGTTGCAGCCCATCATTTAGAATGAGACTTCTCTGATCAGATCTCCTGTGATGCAACAACACTGAGCAGAAAATAAGACTTGATTAGTGTCAGTAGTTAAGATGGATGACTAATCCTGTCAGCAAAGATGATGAAACTTTGAAAACAGATAAAAGGGAATAGACACTGTGCAGCGTCAACAAATCAGAAGGGACTTTTTGAAATAAGCCAGCAGGGGAACAATGTTAGACAACAAGAATATTGATTCTTAAAAGTTTTTAATATTTATCACTTAAGCTACTGAAGCATTGTGCACATACTTACTTGAGGAAAAAATGTCTGCTCTGTGAGATAGCTCCAAATCCTCGTACTCTCCATCTGAACAAGTTGTGAGGTAAATTGCAATTTATATTATGTAAAGACACAAGTATCTCTGAGAGTCTTAAATGTTGAAAAATGCTAAGTTAAAAAAACAGACAGACGAAAACATAACCTCCTTGGTGGAGGTAATGGAACTGGATCAGACTACAAAGACAGGACATGTTTCCTTCCACAATCTCAAAGTATAAATGAAAGTCTCTTAAGATTTGCAGGCAGACTATCTCATTAATCCAGAAAAACAAGAGCAGATTTATTTTACATAATTAACATCCCTGTGCAGTGAGTTACTTTGACACAAAATTGCAGTCTCACTGTGTTATTTTGACCAGATGAAACTCAAAAAAATAAAAGGAGTCCTTTAAGGTAAAAATGTCGGTTCTGTAACTCTGATGTCACTGAACCAACACACGTAACGCAAGTGATTCCATTAACTGAAGAGAGAACAAACACAGCGCTGTTTACACACGGAGCTGGATACACTGGTGCAGAAAGGAACATGTTGTAAAAGAGCACTTTAAAGGAACAGGACAGCTCCTCGTAATGCCTCTCTTTAACTTCAAGACTTGTTTACAGACTTGGTTGAAATCAATTCAAGTAATATCCACTTTTTTGTTTTAAGCTTCTGATATTCGTGTTATGGTTCAACATAAACTTGCACCCTGACATAGTAAGGATTATTACCCTCATTGCCTCCCATAGTAAATCTGCAATGCGGCAATGCACAGTGAACGTTTCTAGTTTCTTATCATTGAAATATTTTTTTATTTCTGTTGCATCATAGTGTGTTAATGCAGCCTGAGGATAGAAACAGCCAGTACATCTTTTTTTTCTTCTCAGATGAGCTCTTTATACAGATACACAGAACAGTCATGTGTTGCTCAGGCGATACTTGTGCTTTCATGTTGCATCTGCCTATTATACACCCCGGCTTTGTCTTATTATTCTGTTCAATGTGTCAGTTTGAGGCGTTCAAACACTGAGTCAAGGTAACATGAGGTCAGACTAAGCCCAGTGTGCAGAGAACTTTTACTGCTTGTGATTGAGATGTAAAACATTTTCCAGTTGCATTTCTATTCTGGAGTTTCTGTCGACTATTTCTGGAGCGCTGTAGGACTCGGTGTAAAAGAAATGTGAAGCATACGTGCACATTCAGAAATAGATCATTATGCAGGTCTGGGAGATGGTAACCACAGTGTCAGGTGTAAAAAATAATAACACGCAGCCTGAGAGTAGGAAATAAGCAGACAGGTTGTCAGCTGCTTTTGATAAGGTGATTTTATTTGGCGAGAGGAGGATTAAAGTAGCTGGATCGCTGTTTGTGTCGACTCTACCGAGATCCTTTCTGAAATTCTGTGGCGTTATGTCTCATCTACAAGTATTTTTTAGAAGTTGTAGACGTGTTGATCAAGGAATAAGCTGAAAAATCGGTGTGTCTATCCTTTGTGCCAAACATGCTTGAAAAAGAAACGCAATTAATAGAAAATGTGATAGATTTGAGCTCCCGTTGAATCTCTGCTTTCATACAGAACGTCATGATAACGAGAAGGATGAATTAACTTACTTCTGTGTGCATGTTTGTGGTTGCGTCAGTCCCAGGAGCAGATAGAGGAGGAGAGGGAGAGGGTGAACGCCTCCATGTTGACCCTAGAGGACGAGCTGGAGTGCTGCAGAGAAGAGAGGGAGGAGTGGAAGACTCAGCTGGAGGTCACTACACAGGAGCTGCAAGACACCAGAGAAGAGTCAGTGTCTATAAGTCATATTTTCTTTGTTGCACCACATAGAAATAAATGGCAGGGGACATTAAAAATGCCAATATTGATGATATTTGTAAGCCGGGATTTCATTAAATCCATTTTCATGAGGGGACAAAAACCTTTTTAAATATGTAAATTTGAGGGACGAGGAAGAGTTTCAGGGGATTTAATAAGCTACTGGATTGGGATTTTAAAACTTTGTGCTGATATGGCTCCATTTCCTTTTTTCTTTATGCATATATGGTAACTCACATCAGAAGCCTCTATAAGATGTATGAATATATTTTGCAATTTGAGTTTAGTCTCAAAAGCATGCAGTCACTTTTCAAAAACTGCAAATATGTGGATAAATCAATGTTCATGTTAAATATGTTGGGTAGAAGCTTATGTATATGATTAAATACTCAACCAAACTTGTTATGGAGCCATATCAAAACTTTAGGACAAAGATACACATTAAAACACAACTTTAGTTCACGACTTTCTTTGAACCGGCAGCGGAAACATATTCCTACCTCGGTCAAGCATCAGACACCCTTTGTCATGTTTGATATTTCTCTACCCTGGAGGATTTGTTCAAAGAATCCTAAGAACTGTTTTTGGTTTGCTCCTATAAGATTACATTCCTCTCAAGTTATTTCTAATGCATGTGCTCTTTCACTGTACTTTTCACTCGGCAGGAGCGGGAAGCCCGACAGCAGTGGAATGTGAGAGAGAGAATCATGTGTTTGATTTCGAGTAGATTCAGTCTAGTTTCATTTCATGTCAATGATCTGAGTGGATTTTATATCTGATGACATGTATTGATCACTAGATCTTTGGATCCCTACTAACTGTTCTGTGGTGATAATCAACCCAATCATAACAATCTGTCAAACCAATCAATATTCAGAGTATACGTAAATGAAGCTGTATTCATCCATCAATATTTAGTTTTTTATCACATTAATTACCTATTAGAGATTTGAATAAATGATTGATTGATGTATTTAATTGAAGGTGGAATCCTACTTTATAAGTGCTTCTCCTGCAACAACAGACAGATTCTGTATATAGTCATGATTTTACAGTTTTCTCTTAGGCATGTGTTTGTGCCCATATCCTTGTGTACAGTGTGTGTGTGTTATCGTCTGTGGTACTCAGAGTTACTGTCACCACTTCGTGTTCCTTAAAATCTGACTTTCTTTCCACAGCCTGCAAAAATCCCGTTCGGAGAAGGAAGCATTTGAGAGCAAGCTTAAGGATGTGCAGGATTCACTTGTCGCCATGAAGAAACAAGGGCCTGGGTCTGCTGATAACCGCTCTTTAGCAGAGGTAATTCACATTGGCCACGAGGCAGAACACAGATTAAGCTCTCTGTGTGGGTGAAATGCAGGGACTTGTCTTTTCTGTTTTACAGTGTGTTCAGTTTTGTATTTCTTATCTGTCAGAGCAGTGAAGCGGCCGTGGGTTTTCTTTTGGAAGTTTAGATCATCTCTCTTTCATTTTCATTCTCACTCGCACACATCGAAAGTTACACTCACATGCACCATACTCATATCAACACATTGTTATGCACCCTGGCACATTCCTCTTGCTCACACACGCATTATTCATCTCTGATTACTTATCCCAAGGAGCTTCAGCGTTGCCATGACAATCTCAAGCGGACTCGCGCCGATCTTGACAAACAAAAGGGCGAGTTAGACGAGAAGAGCAAAGCACTTCAAGCCCTGGAGAAAGCGAGCGGCGAGAAAGAGGCCGGGCTTCTGTCTGAAATCGGCAAGATGAAGGATCAGTCGCAGAAAGACAAGGCTGAGCTGGAAAAGGCGCTCAAGAAGGCAAAGGAGGTGTGGCATCTAGATTCTAATGAGAATAAGTGAATGTGATCAAAGATAAAATGAAAGAGACAACTCCTGCTTCACTGAAATTGATCTAATGTAAAGAGTTGTTGTATGAATATCAGAAATGAGAGGAAAAGTGCTTTCATGTATAATCTGTAAATTCTCCATCACATATCAGGTTTCTGTTTCACCTTCCTCTTTTCTGTCCTTACTTTGACCCTTGTCTCTTCAGTCATCGGCTGGAAAGACTGTGGTCGACCAGGGCGCCAACCTGGAGCTGCAGGAAGCTAACGCTCGCCTCAGAGAGCGGCTGGCACGCATGGTACCGTACAAAAAAACCTCAAGACAGTGCAGTAAACAGCTGTACACACACATGAACGTAAAATTATATCAACCCACATACTGTACAAGTACAAAAGACATGGCCTCCCACACAGACGCTATTTTCAACTGGGAGACGTAAAGTAAATTAGATCCAAAGGAAATCTCAAACATGTAAGCTCGGGGAATAATCCCTCCGAGGTGAATTTGCATGGGACGTATATTGTGCTTCATGTGCGCTAGAAAATCATCGTTTTATAGCTTTTGTACGAGCTTTAATCGTATTACTTTTCAGCATGTGACGAGTGGAGTCAATAAGAATATGTGCAACGCTAATAACAAATGAACATGTTGGAGGATACAGAGGAAAATGTAGGTCTAAAATTTGAAATCAAGATACTCAAGTTTAAAGGCGGTGCTCTAGTAGTATTTTAAAGATGGATGGACTGAAAGCCTTTAATCATTATTATTCATCATCATTATGAAATACTGGACAAATACAAATGGGTTTGCTGTGTTAAAATGATTCTCTTTCCTAACATGGTCCACATGAAACACCTTTTAATACAGCATGATAGTAATAACTGGACTGACCAGCCAGTGCAGGTTCAGTCTACGTACATTATTTCTCCTGATTCATATGAGGTCACTCTGACCTTTGACCCCTGATATCTCATATGGTCGTATTTATTAGGAGAAGAAATTCCATCAAGACGTTCTTGAGATCTTCCCAAGAGTGCGAGAGACGGACCACCTGAAAACAATGCACTGCTGTGGAGGCTAAATATAGATGTTTTCTCATTATACACAGACAAGGCTTCACTCCAGTGTGCCCCTGAGCTCAGACACAGAGGAGGCGGTGGAAGCTCTGGAGGACGAGAACCGTTCCCTGAAGTCTCAGTTGGAGGAGGTCAAGCGAGGAGCCACGCGCCTGAGCAAGGAGAGGGACGAGCTGACCCGGCGGCTGGAGGAGAGAGACCTAGAGAGGGAGGCGCTGCGGAGGGGCAAGAGCGAACTGGAGGAGCAGAAGAGGCTGCTGGACCGAGCCCTGGAGAAGATCAACAAAGAGGTGTGTGTCAGATGCACAGCAGGGTTTGGTCACATGGTCTGGAGAGATGTTCATCACCGTGTTTCTCCTCTGTGCCTCCTCCACTGCTGTGCCGTCAGATGGAGATGATGATGGGAGATTCCCGTCAGTCCGTGATAGCCCTGCAAACACAGCTTGACGACTACAGGGAGCGCTCGAGGAAGGACCTGCAGGAGGCGCAGCGCAACTGCAAAGACCGACTGACTGAGCTGCAGAGAAGCCAGAACAACCTGAAGGCCCAGCAGGAAGAGGTGAGGACATGAAGGAAGCCAGAAACATGAAGGAGACGTGAAGGAACCTAGAACCTCTGAAATGCTTTCAGCTTTTTTTATTTGTGTAAGCTTTATGGTTGGTTTGTTGGTCTGTGGGTCAGTGACCGACGTATCTAAAAACTATTTTTTTAACTATTTTTTATTTATTAACATAATATACATGACATACATTCATATTCTCCTCAGAATGAATTGTAATTGAACTGTAATGATTGCCTGAGATTATTCCTGATTTAGCGCCACCATCTGGACAAACATTAAATCTGTCCAGTGCCCACAAAAAGTGCCCTGTGGTAGTTAAGAGTTACATAGAAATGAGGAAGTATATATTTCACCTTAAGTCTAAGAGCATGTAGCAGGGTTCTATATAAAGAGCATGTCAGACTAACTGCAAGTTGAGGTTTAGGGGAATTATAAAAGCAGAAAATGCACGAAAATGAGTCGGACTTCCTGAAAAGTTTCAAACATAATGATCGCTGCTCCTTTTTCCCAGGTTTCCCGTCTGAAGAAGGAGCTGCTGGTGTGCAGCGAGGAGAGAGACAGCGCCCAGCTGGAGAGAGACCTCCTCAGTAACCGTCTCAAACACTTGGACGGTGAACTGGAGTCAGAGAAGAGCACCCACACAGATCGCACCAGGGAGATCAGGGGCCTGGAGGTGAGATTTCAAGGTCAAAGGTCATGAACTGGGGACTCCAAAGATGGGTGGTGGTAAATTGGGGATACAGTGAGGGAGTCATGCATGAATCAAGGGAACATGTGGTACAGGCATTTCAAGCTTAAAGAAATATGTTTTTGTCTGAATGAATCTTCTTATCTGCCTGCGTGTGTTCACAGGATAAAATAAAGTCGCTGGAGATCGAGCTGGATGAGGAGAGGAGCAGCGTGGAGCTTCTCAACGACCGTATCACACGGAGCAGAGATCAGGTGCCACAAAAAACTAAATGTCTGAAAGCACATGCAAATAAAGAGGAGGTGTTTTTATGCAGTGGTAGAACTGATCACAGGTTTATTTACACCACCTCCTCACTCTCCTCTCAGGTGGATCAGCTTCGCTCTGAGCTGATGCAGGAGCGCTCAGCGAGACATGACCTGGAGATGGACAAGAGTGCAATTGAGAGACAGGTACTGTTTAATCATTCGTGTTTTAATACACACACGTAGAGTTTTTAAAAATGAGTTGTTTATTCATGTCACTGCACCGCTCCTCTTCTAGATGAAGGAGCTGAAGTCTCGTGTGGCCGACATGGAGGGACAGACTCGGCCCACAGCTGGACTCAGCCTGCTGGAAAACAAAATTCAGGAGTTAGAGGAGAGACTTCGCAGTGAAGAACGGTACGGACTTAAAATATGAAATGACAAGTACAAAGATATCCTCAATATCTAAATATGCAGTTTTATGTTTTCAGATATCTCAACTGGAGTAAAAAAGTCAGTTATTGCACCAAATTGCCTTCACTGATGGATATAAGTCCCCTAAAAGTGCCCAATTTTCTTATTTTCATCAAGATCTGTGTAAATTATTTCTTGAGAAATTCTCACCCAATCTCACAATGTTAAGACACCCTGTGAAGACACCCTTCCCCCAAGTTTCAATAAAATTGGTTCTGTACTTTTTGCTAAATCAGACAAACACAATGAAAACATAACCTCCTTGTTGGCAGTAATGACAACAAACCGGCTTCTACTGTAGAAATACACATTGGGAAAGATTAAAATCTGCAGGACTGAGATCAAATCATCCAAGGAGAGGAATGAGGGAAGAAAAATGTATCAAGGATCCAAAATATAACTCAGTAGTACAATGCAGTAGTATTGTCTGAATGTTGAATTTGTCCCGACAGAGAGAAGGCCAGTATCCAGGCCTCTCAGAGACGAATGGAGAGAAAACTGAAGGAGGTAAACGCCACGTTAGACCAGGAGAGGACCCAACATGTTGAGCAGAGGGATCAGGTAAATATCAAGATTTATGAAAATAAACATATTGGCTTCACTTTTGTGAAGTTGCCATATCATCCATCTTTATATACAGTCAGACACAAGAGTGGTCTCAGTCCTCTCATCTTATTCTCTGCATCTATTGTATTTTCCCACAAGCTTATCTTTCAATGTGAGTGAGACCTTCTCCTCCTAAATACCAAATGTGCTCCTGTGGTTGTCTGACGTTAGCTGACTGTGTTTGTGCTGATTTACGTCCTCGACACACCTGTAAGAGTCATCGATAGGTCCTGTTTGATCTGCGTCTGCTGTTTAATCATCGCACAGTTCAAACAATGTTTAATTGCTTCTTTTTTTATCTAAGGCTAATAATCTCATGTGAACTCCTCCTGACCCACACCCTATCTCACTCGGTCACCAGAATGCTCCCTGACCTCTCTCCCGTATCTTCTTTCTGCTGCCTCAGTTTTTTTTTTTTTAGTAGCCTTAACTCCCCCACCCACACCGCTATAAACCCACATATCCATCTCACGCCCGGCTTTTAACACCTGCCTGTCCGGCTTCTTCCAC
The DNA here is from genome assembly GCF_024713975.1 of Paralichthys olivaceus. NCBI lineage: Eukaryota > Metazoa > Chordata > Actinopteri > Pleuronectiformes > Paralichthyidae > Paralichthys > Paralichthys olivaceus. The sequence continues at coordinate 6,565,891 of NC_091112.1, forward strand.
CCTCACTCATCTTCACCCGTGACCTCCTCTGTTCCCCTCTAACCCCCTGGCTCTCCCTCTCCGTCCCCAGCTGTCTCTGCGCGTGAAGGCCCTGAAACGGCAGTTCGACGAGAGCGAAGGGGAGGTGGAGCGCCTGGAGGTAGTGCGCCGCAAGGTTCTCAGAGACCTGGAGGAGCAGCAGGAGCTCCAGGAGGCGCTGCAGGCCAAAGTCACGGCGCTGGAGACTGAGCTCAAGTAGGACCTCAGTAATCATCTCAATAATGTCAATCCTAGATGTCATTCAGTCTTGAAGTTATTAAAGGTTCAGCGTGTATAATGTAGTGACATCTAGTGGTGAAGTTGCATGTTGTAGCTGAATAAATATAAAGTTTTTAAATAAGGCTCATTTTAGGGTAAACAAGAATTTGTACAATTTAGATGAAAGACACTTGAGAAAATATCAGGGATATTTATTTTATATTCAATATCTGCCCATAGATCCCTTTCACCTAATTCTTACACACTGAACCTGTAAGTTGGTTCATATTTGACAGTTTTACTCTTCCCCAAACAACATATTTGTACTTGACAACTTAACCTATCAATACCACGGGTGTTCTTTACACTAGGTGGCAGTAAATAGTAACTAGCATGACCTGCCTGTATTCATTGAGCTGCAGCGTATGAAAGAACTGAGTCATGCTGTTGGATTTTCTCTCGTCTGCTTTCTCTCAGGCGGAAGTCGCAGCACCGTGCGTCTCTGGGCCCCTCCACTTTGAGCTCCGAGGAGGAGGACGGTTTCTTTGACACCAACATCACCTCCATCTTGCACGAGAGCCACCTGCAGACCAGCCACAGCTAGAATGTGACCACTGTGGAAAACTCAGTGCAAAAACTTGTGAGATAAGAAGGATACTCAGGGTATCAAGGATCCACTTGCATGAAGAACTCTGTTGCCATGCACCACAGACTTGCCGTGCAGTTGCTCTTATTTTTATTTTTAGTGCAGCGGTCCGACGGAGACAGGTTGTCAGGATAATTAGATTGCATTTTGTTTGAGCCTTCAGCTGTGATTATGATTGCGTCTCTGCTGTTTTGTTCTATCTGTCATGAGATGTGCTGTAACTCTGTTTAGTGGAAGAGTTATAAATACAAGGTTTGACTTCACAGCTTTAAGTCTGTTGTCAAAAAGGCTCTTTGCTGTTTCAAATTTACTGTATAATACTGTGGTAGCACATTACTGTGGGTTATGTTCAGAGGTAGCCAGGTATTCAAACAGTTTTGTTCCACTGAAGCCAGACTTAGAAATTTACATCTATTTTAAACCAAAAATATGTAGATTTTTTTCTTTTCTTTTGGTTTCTTACTGTTTCAGTCATTGGTCATATTTGTGTTTGCTTGCGCATGATGATTTACATCTGTCAGTGTTGTTATAGCTCCAAGTTTCCTTTGTGTATTAAGTGATATATATATATATTTTTTACCTTTGACTGTGACAGTAACGCCCGTTTAAACTGAGCCTCCATTTTTTTTTACAGCGTACTAGCTGTGCATACCTGTTAGTCATGACAATCAAATAAACATACGGTGACACTGTGTATCCTCAGAGGTTCATTTTCTGCTTTAATGATATTATTCCTAAATGTGGTTCATTTTATTGAGTATCGCTTTGTATTTAGCTCGGTTCTTGTGCATGTTTTCACTCAGATGCCTTAAAAAATTAGCTCATATCTTTATTTTCACTTAATGTCGTCACTGCATGTGTTGGGTTGATATGCTGCTGCTCCTGTAATGATTTTAGTATTTCCTGTGCTTGCCTGTGCTTGCGTCTCTTGTGCTTTAACTTAACTTAAGAATCATTCCACATTTCTCCTTGTTGCACCTGGCTGTGAATATTGATTCATATCTCCCAAATTACTTATTGATGATGTTATTATATTTTAAATGTGTCACTTTAAAAATGTTTATTAGGGCAATTTCAAGAAATGATGCTTTATATTCAGAGAATGTATATTAAGAAGCTGGTAACATTTGATATGTAGCAAAGACTGTACAATAAAAAAGAGGGATGTTGTAATTTTTTCCTAATTTTATGACTTGACTTGGACTGTGAAATAGCAGGGACACTGTGATATATGGACGCCATCTTAACCCTCACATCATGGGTGTACCTGTACAAAATACACTCATTTTCTGTAATGTTTTTCCAACAGATAAGACATACCTGCATACACAACCAATAAAATGCATCAAACTACATTCAAGACAGGACAAAACAAGGACCAAGGGAATGTAACAGGAACAGAGCAGCATACATAGTATGTATTTTACATAATATATTTCTGTGCTTGAAGTGTTGACATGACTCAGTGTTAGAGAACGTGTGAACCAACTATTGGGTAAAGATCACACACCCATTTTCAGAGATGATTTTGTGTTGTGAGTCCATCTGCAGGTGATGAGTTCAGGCTCAGAAAGTCACGCATAGACTTTTCTCTTTATTCAACAAATTTCCACCACAAAACTTTCAATATGTTTGACTTAATTATTTCTAACCCAGTAGGTGTGACGGCCACGTAGACGCTACATAAATCAGTCAAAAGATCCAGACTCTGTATTCACAAGCACAACATGTCATTATCATTTCATTGACAAAGTGTAATGAGGATCTTTGTCAGATCTGAACATCCTGTTGAGATCGCTGGGAGCTCTTATGTCTGCTGCATGACTTTTGCTTTAAACTGTATAACTTTAAAAAGCATATATACTCTGTTAATCCAGAGCCAAGTGAACTATCTTATCCAAGGGGTGCAGCCATTGCATCATACCCGCCTGCTCTGTGTACTCTGTGGGAGGAGCGCCAGTCATCGACAGGCCTGAACCCAGAACCTATTAATTCACTTCCTATCCTCATGTCACTCGTTTAAACCTGCACCACTTTCACCTCTTTATGTCAATACACAGCAATGGACCCTGAGAACAACACATCAACATGATTTACCTTCAAACAACAAAGTTAATCAGTCAAACTAATTCATTTGTATAAGCAATATTCACAAATCACAATTTGCTTAATATGGCTTAATGAGGTGCGTCTTCCTCTGTCCACAAACCTCAACCAGACTAAAAAAATGTTCTACACAAAAAAGGAGAATGCAAAATCCACAAGGGTAACTTCTATATACATTAATATGTAGTGGTGCTCAAGATTTTTCAGTCGTACAGAGGTAACGGTAGCATGGCTGCAAATGTTGGATCTCCAAGACAAAGGGAATAACAAATGCAGGGACTTTGCTACACATCAGGAACCAGTTTAAAATATCCTTAAACCTGAGGCAACCTCACACCTTTACAGAGATACAGAGAATCCAAGATCAGTGCCTGCTGCCGTCCCTCTGTTCTGTCTGTGCAGCTCACAGCTCTCCCACAGCTTATCATTACTAACCAGACCAGCACGCCTCAGGGTTTACTGTCAAATAGAATTTCGTACATTGTCAGGAAGCATCACAGGTCATGGGATCCCAAACGATGACGTGGCAATAAATAGATGTTCAGCAAAATCCCAAAATATAGTGTGAGAACCGAATCCCTTGGGCTGAATGCTATAGACCCGCCCACCTCATCAGAAGAGTGTGAAGTCAGTGAGACATCGTTGAAATGTGTACAACTAAAACAAATACTGTTAACTAGACCTACCACCCTGCAATTGTATGCCTCTGCCCACTAGTGCAGTTTCAGTGTACATATTTCTTTTCTTTGTGACCTTTGACTATCGAAATTCCCATAGAACAGACTTGACATGTCATGTTGTGTGTTTCTGAGCCGGATGAAACATTTATTTTGTAAGGTCATAGTGATTTTGACCTTTGACCTTTAACCATCAAATTCATATCACTTCATCCCTGAGTCAAACTTAACGTTTGCACCAAATTTGATGAAATTCCCTCATGGTGTTCTTGAATTGTCGTGTTCACAAGAGCACAGACAGACAACCTGAAAACATAATGCCCCCAGTGACTGGCTGTTGTCACCATGGAGACATTTAACGGTTTTATTATTACACCTGTAACAGTGTTGGATTAAAGTAAATCTACATTCTCTCTCTGAGCTGCTTGTCTGAATCTTGAGGCAGCCCAGTGTCTATCTGAGTTTCCTCCTCAGACACAGAGAGGCTGTAATCCTTTACTGTAATTACAGAAGACATGGAGCTGTAATCATGACTTCACCTCATCTAACCTCTGTGTCTCACCTCAGCTCGTCTTCTCCTCCTCTGTCTTTGCAGGGTTACTGAAAACATGCTCTCTTCTTTGTTGTTTGAAAAACTCTTTCAATTCCATGTTTGATCCATTGTCTCCTGCATTTCCCTCAAACGTATGATTTCTTGTAAAGTGTAACATGTATAGAAATATAAAGTTTAAAATTGTTATTATTATGTTGAATTTCAATATGATGTCCATTCATTTCAGTCAGTCAAAATGAAACAGTCTGTGTTTTATAATAACGTAGGTAAAACACGTAACTGCCTGGGACCCTGAGCTGCGGAGGGGCCGCTGGGAACAGCAACTAAAACTGTGTGAGAAACCCCTTTGATTCTATGATCGGTGACGCACAGGACACCGCAACGACGCCACGGTCAGAAACCCCTGAGAGCCCGTGCCAGTAGCTTTCCACCAAATGCTTTGAAACGTCTTTTACACTAAAATTTCCATCACTGTCAGTGGATGCTGACCAGTGGAGAAGGTTCTTCAGAGGTTTGCTTGAAGACTAGAATGTGGTGTTCCTGAGGGTGGGGTCTCAGTTTGGTTTCATGTAGGGCCCCTCTGGTCTCTTTTGCCCGGGGCCTCGAAAGTCCCGATAGAAACGTTCCTGACTGTGTGTCTGGTTATATCTGGTTTTGAAGTTCAGTCCGTTTACTGTAGCTCAACATGATTTACAGTTCTCAAAGTATTACTGGTTTGTCTTAGTGAATGTTTGAGAAAAGGAGCAGGAGCTTTACAACTTCACTGATCAGCATTCTTGTCGCTGGTCGTGAATTTTAATGACAAAGCAGAAATTCTTTTCTTCACCAGAACTGATCTTTGCAGTTATAACCTTCAAGAAAAAAAGAATGAATGAGAGTATTAACATTTACAGAAAATACGTTTTAGCTGAGTTTGAATAAAAGAAAAGCCACGCCAGTTAATTCACCTCTGTCTAAACTTTAAACAGACATATTTTGCAATGTGCCACAACTGAATGGCATGTAGCCTTTTCAGTGGAAAACCTGAGGTTTAAAATAACATGCTTTCATTGTACAGAATACAAAGATTCTTCTGATCTGACAAAACCAAAGCCATTAATCGTTGGTGCATGTTTAACTTGGGCTGGGCTTCTCAAAAAACGAGCTCTCTTTGAATCTGCGTCGTTTGTCTATTTACCTTCAATAGGCGCCTGACACAAAAACAGATGTGCCACATTAACAGCAGCTTATTGGAATTCACTGGTGTACAAAGTCACTGCTGGTGTTGCAGAGCAAATAACCTATAATTTTGGATTATGTCTGCAGCTGAGGTGTAAAACCTAATTACATGATGTCAACTTGAGCGGAAAAACACTGAGATAATAAAGTGAGAGGCTCAAATGATTGAACTTCACTTGGGGATTAGATTCTGGTCTTTGTGTGGTTAATAGCTTTTCATTTCTTTTAATGCCACTTGTCCCCAAAGGGAAGTCGCAACAAGCAAATACAGTTAAATTAAACAGTCAAATGAGCTTTAACTGAGTTTTGTGTTAATTTATGCTTGTAACATTTTGAACTGTTGAACAAGGTTTTAAAAATGTGATAATTAGACTAAACAAAGTATTTCTCTTCTACCAAAAAGTGAATTTCTCAGTGGTTTGATCCATTATTCATCACAGCAACAGCACATTATCAAATGTAGAAAGTGGGACTCGTACTCTGAGCTGATGTATCAGACGTGTCAAGAAAGTTTCCAGCCATATGCCACCAGAGGTAAATGAGTTCAGCCACAGGACAAACAGGAAAATAAGTACAAGTGTAAGTGGCACCAGATCCACCTGCCATGTGACTGCACTGTTTTCAAACAAGACTAATTCCTCTTTACGGGGCTGACACAGAATTAGCAGGAAGCAGATCACAGACACTGTGAGTTACAGGGAAACACGGAGAAGAGAGGTTGAAAAGAAGTTGTAGAAACAAGACAGATGAGGAGAGAAAGCACATGGGGTCAATGTGGAAGAAGATCAGGCAGGTGACTGACGGCAAAATGCTGCGGTTCAGCAGCGCCAACGCCAAGTGTCTGCCGGAGGGAGGCGTCATCATCTTCTCTGAGGTCAGACATGTTTATTTCAGCCATGATGAGTGTTCTTCAGTGAATCAGTCTTTATCGTCCACTATAAATAAGACTTTTAATTTTAAATTGTCATGTTTTGAAAGGTGATTTTCTTGCCACCTTGTAGAGCCTGACAGATTTATTGTTTGGACGTTATGAGCCTAATGGAGACATCTGCATATGTTTGATGTTAGGATACATATTGGCCAATATATCGATATCGTAAAATGTTTGACTCCCGATATTGCATCAGTACCTGAACAAAGATCAAAAGCAAACTAGAAATAATCGTTAAAATGAAACGTGTAAGTTTGAAATGGTTCAAAGAGTCTGCTGCATCTTTAGGGATGATTCAGAACATTCCATTGAAATGAGGTGCGGTCGTGTAGAGGACCTGCAGGGTTCAACCTCCACCTGGTCACATGAAGAAGAAGAAGAAGAATCAGAAGCAGCAGAAGGAAGAGAAGAAGAATTAGAAGAAGAAGAAGAAGAAGAAGAAGAAGGAGAAGAAGAAGAAGCAGCAGCAGCAGCAGCAGAAGAAGAAGAAAAAGAAGAAGGAGAAGAATTAGAAGAAACAAAAACAAAACAAAATCTGTGCCTGTTTAGGTTTTGAATTCATTTTTCTGTCTTGGATTTGTTTCCGGCTGAGAAGATGAGCGGAGCAGTGAAGCAGACTTTGGGAAGCGGAGAAGAAAAAAACCCAAGTAACGTGAGTAACGATAAGAAGTATTTTTTTTACCAGAAGAAGTACTTTGACTGTCTGTGTCAGTTGTAATGAAACTGTAACGTGTCTGTGCTGCTCAGGTACATGTGAACTTTAAACCTGTGTCACTCTGTTTACTCTCTGAATTCAAGGTTTATATTTTACATATAAACACACACACACAACTGAAACCCTACGTGTATATAAGGCTACATGTTATAGCTTCATGTGTGTACGCATGTATAAATGTGACCTTTGAATCCAAAAACTAAATAATATTATTAAGGAAATGTGGAAAAAGTCACCTTCACCAGTCACATGGCGTCAGGAAGTATGGAGTCATAGCTGTGCCATAAAAATGTTTTGTTATTTATCTAAAGTTTAAAAAACTTATTGTTGCTCAAGTGAAAGTTTTTAACAACTTTTGAATGACTTCACTCTGAGGTAGGTTGATTTTTTATTATTATACCTCCTTACTGTATTTTTAATAATGCACTAGCAATGCATAGATTTACTGGATTTATTGTATTGCTGTTGATGAAAATGTTATTGCGATAATGATTAATATTCATCTATTGCCCATTCCTATTTAGTGGATATCTAATATTATATTATTCACAGCTACTTCCCAACTTATTGTTCCAGTCATTCCCACATTACTTTATTTATACATGAATTTTTATTAGGTTTGCCTACAGTGACTATACTGCAAGTGTTAGTGTATATATGACACTTTCACTGGAGCATTAACCTGCTTTCAGATACAGAAAGTAAAAACTGATGCTCTTTAACATACACATACAATTAGGAATTGATATTGAACACCCTACTAATTAGCTGCACCCTCCAGCCATGTTTTGGTGCTTGAAATATAATTGTCACATCTTAAAAGTTTCTATAACTTGATGCATTGTTTGGCTCACCGGACTTTATTGGTTTTGCTAAAAACCAGGTTCAACAATACAAAACTTGTCGTGAGAATAACGTTCTCTTGCTGTTACTCAGACATCTGGCAGGAAGGGGAGCGTACAGTCAGTCATGTTCAGACAAATACTTCCTCATGCAAAAGCGTTTTTTCTTTGATGACAAATTCAGTTGGCTGCAATAAATGATTAGATGTCTGAGTTTTTTTAGTGCTTTTGGATTGTTGTGAGGTTCTTTGAGATTTTATCATAGAAGAATACAGAAATGAAATATTGTTATTCAGGCCGTTGCTATGAAATCACCAGGTTAAACTTTTTAAAGATGGCATTAAGATGTGTTTATTTTGTCGTTGGTTGAAGAGGAATGTGTTTTTTTCCCCTTCCAGTCCTTTCATTACACTGTAAACATGAGCTCTGGCCTCTCCTGCACTCTTGCTTGCAGTTTTCAAAACCTTTTTATTCCACGTAAGCACATTTCAGAGTTAAACCATTTTCTTCCTGATCTTGACAAATTGTTTCTTACTTCATGTGTGTTCTGTCGTAGTGTGAGAACAAACTGACAGGAGCAAAAGGATTTCAGGAAGCATGTTATTAAAATGCTTTGCTGGATTGTAATGTGTTTTTTTTTAAGTCTACAGTGTAATTAAATGGGTACATAAGACAGATCCACTCTAAGTCTTTTGTGTGTGTTAGCAACACTGTTAAATGTTATGTTTGCACTGTCAACAAAAAGATTAGCGGCTGTATACAGGCAGCCTGGGAAATTAAAGTGTGTTTAGTAAACACCTGCTCATATTGGAAGTTTGCTCATCAAGCTCGTAGAAACACGCAAAACTTGAAAATCAGCGAGACATAATGTCAAAACGTAGATTGTATACGATGATAGACAACACGTCTCCACTTGTCTTCACTTCAAATTATCCCAGATATGAACGCAGCCATCTTGCGGAGTCTCAGCTGTCAATCATGACATCAAATAACAAATTAAACCAGAGTTACCTGAAACCCGACATCAGTATAAATATCTATAATTGAAAGAAACCATCTTTGAGAAAAATATTTACTGTATTTACTGTTTTTTAGGCTACCAACATGGAAGAAGTGGGCTTTATTATCTATACTGCAGTCAGCCACCAGGGGGAAATCAAGACACTGGTTTTTCACACGTGGAATATATGGATTAAAATAGTTTTCTATAATTTTAAATTAAATATCTTTGGTTTTGACTGCAACTACTGACTGGTTTATTGTGTTATTTTAAAATAATTACAGTCTCTATGAATTAGTTAATTTGAAGATATTTAAGAAATGGTATAAAGTGACCATCTCAATTCCCCAAATATTTACTTAATATTAATTAATATGTTTTTTCTCACCTTGGCAAATTAAATAGGAAACTATGTATGTTTTAAACACACCAAAACAAATTAATTATTATTTCCACTGAAGAAAGTTTAACCTTTAAAGTTTCAGATACTTAAACACACACACACAGGAATGAGTATAGTTGAACTTTGTCATTTGACTTTGGATTGCACGTTTGTTTATACAGCACACACTCACCATGCCAGTTATATAAAGACGCTTCATTAATCTCTCTTACGTAACCCACAGCACACATTCCTCACTGTCCTGCTACCTACCACTGTCACCATGTGCCAGATAAATGAGGCCGTCATCATTCCACAGTTTTATCTGTTGGTCACATATTGTCCTCAGTTAAATATAAGTGTGTTTGCACACATTCAGTATTAAGGTTTAACTTGAATGATTGAAAGTGTTTGATAAAGATTATAGGTTAACAGGTTCCAGAATCACTGGCCACATCTTCCAGTGTTCAAATAAAATGGGGAGGAAATTATTTGGTAGTTTGGAAGTTAAAGTACAATCTATGAGTTAAACGTACAGTGTGTAACTCCGGTCACTAGGGGTCTCTCAATTAAAATAACAAAAGTTATTAGTTGACATCGTGAATGAGTGTGGGATCATGGGAGCTTTTGTCTTCACCACCATTGCTCATTGAAATCTACTCGACTCGACATTACACAGGAAACGGCAATGCATAATCGTCATCCATTTTGAGAGACGGATACAAACTTTGTTTGTTTGCCCCAGAAATTACAGCAGAGAAGGGCAAAGAGATAATGCAATTAAAAGGCGTAGGTACATTGTTGGAAACATTTTGATTAACGTTCACAATTTAACAAAACATAAAACATAGGTTTGTAGAATTGTTACATATTATATCTTTAATGATTTTTCAAAAACAGTTTAGATTCTCCATTAAACAAACTTCATTTTCCAGGACTGTGTTTAATCTAATCAGTGGAAATGTTTCCTCCAGTTCTTTCCATTGTTTAAGAGGCATCGCAGTCCTGCAGGTGAAGCTAAGAACAACCCCCGGACTGGCAGTGTAGCTCAGTGACTGGGGAACATGTCTGGAGGAAAAAGGGTTGGGCAGCTGACGGAGTCTCACCCAGCCTTGTAAGGCAAGACAGTAGCGGTTTCCCACGCAGATAGTCACACATGCAGAGACCGTCTGGATCACAGCTGCCTGAACATCAGTGAGAAGGGTCCCGCACAGCCCCGTCTGCCCAGGTAGATAAAAAAGAGTGATCTTTGTCAGATAAAGTGAAGGGATTGTGGAGTGAAATGCATGATGGTGCTCCGGCTGTAGTTTTGTTTGACTTATGGTTTGTAGTGTTCGGTTATATGATTCATTTTGGTTTGTCTTCATAGTGAAAACTAAAGAGATACTTAAAATTATGGACAAAACAAGTCATTTTGCTTTCTTAGATTAACGTGGATTGTGCAGCAGTTAAGGCAAGACCTTTACACAGAGGTAGATTCTAGGTGCTGCACAGGGACAGATAATTAGAAGGAGTAAAATAATACAGTATAGTAGAAATGTATAAAATAAAAAGAACAACAATGCTATGAATTTACATTAAGTAAACTTATTTAAATAATCCTCAGTCTAGATTTAAGAGCTGCAGTGAACGGGGGCCTTCCTAAGACCCCCAGACGGTTGGTTCATCATTTTGTTTTGTCTGAGTTTTGGTGAATAAGCGAACGCAGACATTGTTTATCCTGAATAAAAACTTGAAACTTCTCAAAGCTACTTCCCGTTTGTCAGTTATACTTTGGAAGTGTGACTCATTTTCTGCTGTATTGATGAGACACACTGTGCAGGTAATGAGAAGGGAAGAGTCTGTGACGAGCGTGTGTGACAAGCAGCGGTGATGCGGGACGTTTTTAGGTGTTTTAGTACTTACTGGTCGCAGCATGTGGCGTTGTGCTGCCTGGTTATAACACGTACCTTGTTATGACAGCAGGCAGAGATGGATGAATTTCACACTTTGATGTGAACTCGCTGTTGGGACGGGAGTAAAGATACTGATGTACGGCTGCAGTCATCTGATGGTTGATCTGAAGTCAGTGTTGAGAGGTAATAACTTATTGATTGTGGGAGGTTATTGACTGTATGAGGAGAGTTGGACTCAATATCTGTAAATATGCATCAGACTATACTTTCCCCCCCCCCGCTCATATAATATTCACAGCTTGTGTGCACTAATGCACTTGGTTCCTCTTAGGGCTGAGCAATAAAACAATATAAATTTTCACAATGTCATTTTAATTGACAGTAATATAACATAAGTCCAATATATATTGATATAATGCTTGTGCATTGTGTAAACACACTGTGGAGGTTTAAGAAACAATTGATCTACATCAGATTTGTAGACATGTTTTGCTGTTTGTCATGTGTTTGTCATTCTGTGCGTATTAAGAAGAGTTTAAAACCACAACCTTCACTAAGGACAAAAAAATCAGTCTTCAAATTTATCAGAATTAATAATGTGACATTTATCATTATAATTATCTACTGCACTTGACTCTGAATCACTTATCAGTCCTCCTGCGTCAGACGCTGTAAACAACAGTCACAGTAACATAAATACTGCTACTGTAGAGCTGCTGCTCTGTCCTCCTGCTCTGCTGTCTGATCCGGTGAAGACAGGACACTGGAGACAGAAAGCAGAGGCAGGGCTCTGTCTGCATCAGTCTCAATCAAATCTACAGTTTGCCTCTAGTTAACAGTTAACTATTAACACTTATTTGAAGTCACTTTAATGGCATGTGAAGACAGTATGTAGGCTTTCAGTGATCTGTGAAAGCTGCTGTACTTACTGTTTAATGACAAACATCGATCGCAGTGTTTCCTGTTTGCACATAACAGGAACGTTTAGAGTGACTCATCAGAATTGGTTTTGCAGTTTTCTTAATGAATCATTGATTACATACGTTAAAGATGGAACAGTATAGATTATTTGCAGTGTCTGCATGCAGCTAAATCTTTATTCCCTCTTTCGAGTTGTTTTAAAAACAAGATTACACAAAAAAACTGAATCTATTTCTACCAAATGTGCTGGAAAGATGCATTATGGGTCTGAGAAGAAACCAATCAAATTATGCTGCATGTGTTTTTTTCACTTTCTTTAATATTGCAAGATGGGATGTTTGACATTTCCCCAGGGAATGATTCATAGATCTTGATGTAAACACATGTTAAAAGGATGTATGTGCTCTGTTGAGTGCCAGTTTGTTACTGTGAAGAGAAGCTGTGGTTACTTTGTTTTTAATTCATTTGATAAAGATGTTCTGGTCCTAGTCTTTGTGCAGTGTTTTTATGAAAGATGTGTACTGTTTTTTGATCCTATCAAACTGATGAGAATCTAACTTAGCATAGATTGATGCCTTGAAGGGAGAACACCCGAAGACTTCAATTACTTTTGTTGATATGATCTGCAAAGCTGTCTTCACAATGATTAATTTAACAAGTTGATTTGTTTTGTACGTTTACACGTAAACATAATACTGATGTTATATAAGAGAAAACCCAGGGATACCACTGAACCTCACAGTCTTTGTTTTTAAGTGAATTTGTTTTCTCCTGCTCTTAGATTGTAAATTCAGTGGAAATGTAAATCAAGCGTTCCCCGAGCTGCACGGACAGGCCTCAGCTCTCAACACCAGAGGCAGATATTTGTCTGTAAATGCTTTGAACAGATGAAAGGGCTGATTCCATTATACCTGATGGAAAAGTATAAGTTTGCACAGGCCCATGCTTTGGATCAGACCATAACAAGATACTATAACACAACAGTGTACTGAATCTTAGAGAACAACCTCACTTCCAAAACATATCTTCTTGCATGTCACTGTATTCTCTTGTCACTACATGAAAGCTTGTTAAACTGTTTCTTAAATGGAAATACAATAGAATTTTAAAATATGCAGTGATTCAGTGTTTTATTGGGACTTGGAACGGGATCACACGTACGTTTGGTCTGTAATGATTCCTAATGAGCACCCTTCATGGGAGCGGCCGTTCATCAGCCGTACTTTCTTTCATAGCCATTTGTTGAGATTGTTTCCATAATGTTGTGATGATGTTGTCTCCAATACACACTGCACATGCAGCCAGTATTTTGAAGCAGTAATGCATCAAACCTTTGGTTCTCTGGAATTTGGAGACAAGGTTGATGATGCAAACTGTTTGTTTTGGTGTTAAGCTGCCAGGGTTTTTACCATCCCTTTGTAATCTGATGGTAATAATCTACAGTTTTGAAAAAATACTGCCGCACACAGTCTTACTTAAAGTGATGCATTTTGGGTCTGGAACAAGATCGTTATTGCCTGAATGTCGTACATGACTATATCACTGAGAGTAAGACCGTGTGTGGGAGTTTTGATCCACTTACCTGTGCAAAGGATTTTCTATTCACCATTTGCTGTGGAAAGTAGGATCTTCCTGGGGGAGGATGAAGAACCTTAACTCCAGGCTGTATATGAATAATCTTGGTATCTATGTTAAGGTAACACCTGAGATTTCTGCAGAAGTCTAAGCATCAGTATACTAGTTACTAGGTCAGAGTAAATTAAGATGGAACAAAACATAAATGAAAGATGAAAGATTATTATCAATGTATCTGTTTTGTGCATTACTGTCAAGACTGAAATGAAAACATGTTGATGCCAGAGTAACACATTAGAAAAGCATTTGGTGGTTTGCAGAACATTGTGTTTTTGTGCATAGTTTGCACCTCCCTGGGTGTGTCTCTGTACCATCCTCACATCTGTGTCTCCGGGGGAGAGAAGCCCTGGAGCTGTCACTCCCTAAGAATTCAGAGTGAAATACTGGCCTTCATGTCGCTGCCTTGGCTCTGATGGTTTTTAAACAACGCAAATTACACACAAAGAACTGCCAATCACATGCTGAAGTATTTATCCTGTGTTTGACTTGCCAAGCGGAGAACTGGTTGCTTACGTCAGCAAGAAAATATGTTCACCACACGGTTTGCCCTGCTTTGTTCTTTTCAGTGTGTGTGTTGGTGTGACTTGCATGATCACACACACTCGAGAACAGTTTCCACCCATTGGCAACGCAGGTTTATTTAATGTGTCACGGTGATACGCACACACAAACGTAAACTTGTGCAACCAATAGTTTTTGGGGGCATTTAGACTTTGTGCAGAGTAACAAAGCATTAAATGGGAAGAGAAGAGAATGAGAGAGAGCCAGAAGACCTACAGCAATGGTCGATCAGTTTTTCAGTTTTGTCAGATATTTAATACTAGATAGATTTAGAAATCAACTTATAAGTAAGATGGACTAGTTCTTCATTTGACATTTGCACCCTCTTGTCTATTTCTTTAAATGAAATGTATTTTTGTGTACTCTTGCTCTGTGTGTGGTTCACTGCAACCTGAAGTAATGATGGTTGGAATACAGAGCTCCAGTATTAGTCTCTGCGTATTCCAGTATTAGACTGGGAACACCAATCTAGTGTATTTACAGTTTTATTGGTAATTGTTTTAATGAAAATGACTTCTGAGGTTTGCTGTTGTATAGTTCACTGTGGAGGTTTATTGTTCTGGCGTCGTCTTCACCCCTTAAACTGACAGCAGTCCGTGGTATGTCGAGAACGCATGAGTGCCTCTTTATCGTTCCTACACTGTAGCCACATGTCATTCTCACAGGCAGCAATTAAATGTGTGTAAATGTGACTCAACGAAGAGTACAGTGTGACACCGTGTGAACAGCATCACAAAATGTTGCTGCAATTCAATTGGTGACATTGACCGAACAAGGTGATGTTAAAACATGGGGTGTTATAGTGTTTGGATGTAGATTTGAATGTAGGTGTAAAAGTCGCCTCATGACGTCCTGTAGCGTGATTTAACAACATCTGTTTCTTGTTGCATTTTATGTACCGTGTAAAAGTAACACCTGCCTGTCAAACCTGTAAAAATACTTCTCTGTCCCGGAAAATATTTGTTTTATGGGAGAAGTTTCAGCTACCAATGTTTGTGTGCTTATTTCTCAGCGTATATTGTTAAGTGTCTTTGGGTGTCTAGAAAGTCACTGTGAAGTAAAATGTATTATTATTAGGATTCCCTGGTCCCACCTAACTATAGACTATAACAACTAAAAAGAAGTCAAGATCATTTCTGTCTTGATGTCTACAGGACTTTTTTGTCTTAGCTGTTAAATTATGTTCCATTTGTGCAGCTTAGCCTTCGTCACAAACACGCACACAATGTTTAATTAAGGCCACTGATGATAGAAACCACTGCAGCAAGACAAAAAGCCAAGTAATGACTGATAATAGCAATTGGGTTTTGACCTCATGTTCTGTACAGTTAGGCCACATTACTTACAGCAGCAGTGTGTTCCATGTATGAACGTCCAAAGACATACTGGTTACATGACTCACCTGCACCTGGACTATTGTCCACCTGAAGTTGAGGTTTTGTCAAAGAGCCAATCATTTGTTTTCTTTGCACATTCAGAGAAGAGGCAACACAACTGGTGTGGAGTCTCCACCTGAACTGGGTGTTAACACTTTATTTATTCTGCCACATTAATCAAATCAGTAGCACTTGATTAGTATTAGATGAAGATGAAATAGCTAATAGCCTGCATGTTATTAAAAAATATAATGTCCTGAACTGAGTGATAAACAGCGTACAATTGAAAAATAAAGGAGCTATAGAGAAGTCAGAAGAGCTCAGTGAAAAACTTTAGACTAACAAAATGACACATGAATGAGTCATAGATACAGAAACAGAACAGCCAATAATAGGAGAGTATTAAATTAAAAAACATGCATATATAATATTCATGCAGCTATAAATAGAAAAGTTGTGTGTTGTTTTAAAACAAAATTATAAAAAGCATCAGAGACAATTACTTGATTAGTTTTTGTTGCCATGGCGACAGAAATGGTTTGAGAGTGACTCAGAAGTCACAGATGTTTTGCGTGTTGTTATTTTTGGTTTTCATTTTCTCCAGTGAGTCGTCTTGTGTTTGGTCATAATCACCAGACTCTGTCCTGTGGTTTCAGTGGAAATGTCTCCTCAGTGTTGGTTGCTATGGTTTCACAGCGTAACTCTGAGGCGTCCGCAGAGGAACTTCAGTGTGGAGAAGTTTTATGGCCAAAAACGTTCCCCTCCCTCTGTCCCTGCTCCTCCCTCTCTGTTATTGGTGACTTTCTCTTCGGGCCCCTCTTCTTTCCCGTCATTGGTAGTTTTTCTCGTTACCCCCCCCCCCCCCGTTCTATTTACTCATCTAGTTTCTCTTATCTTCTCATCTTTCACTTCAGGACCGATGCAGGCGGCTTAGACTCACTCTACAAGATCAGCATCAGTCCGGCTGCACCCTCGGCAACAAGGTACGAAATGAAAAGAGTGAAAACTATTTTATCATATTGTTTGCGGAAGTAAAAGAAGAATAGTAGAGGGTGGGACATTTTCTGAACTTCTCTTTTTTGTTTTGAATGAAGGAGAGCAGCATAGCAGTAGTGCCACCACAAAAACCAGTAGAGCAGGAAGAAACTCTTGAGCTCATCGCTCCCATTGACGAAAAAGTTGAAATCATAAAGGTATTTAAGCCTTTTTGCCTGTTTTGTGTAGCTGTTTGTCGATCCTTCAGGTTTACCTAAACTAAACCGTGACTACCTGTGTTATCTCACATGCTCTTACCGCTGTGCTTCCTAGGTTTACCTTGAATCCTGTCCAAAGACAGCAGAGAGTATCAGGATGCTCACGGACGAGGTGTCGCAGATTCAGGAGGTCAGTGTGTGACGGGCAGAGCCTCCTGCAACCATATTTAGACAATGAGTCAACATTCAGCCACTAGTGGAGAGACGTAGACTCTGTTTGAGTTTGTTTTAGGATCATTTTTCAAATGTACGAGTTGAGTTGAAGCTCGTAGTGATGTTTCTGCACCTCGCACACACTGTTTTAATCCGTGATGTGTTTTTTGTTTCCAGGTGAGGTACTGTCTGAAGACTCTGAGAGAGCAGATGGCCGCCAGGCAGATCAGCAACAACAACAAGGTAAACACCCTCTGCATCAGTGGGAAAGATGTTTGTCTTTCAGTGTTGATCATAAACTGAAGAATTCTTCTTCTTCAATGGGAGAACTTTTTGCTTTTTATTTGTATATATTTGTTGTTAATTAAATGTGTTATTATATATGTGTTATTTTGAAATTACCATTTTACCAATTACCACTTTTCTACAATAAATATAAATTAGGTTTTTCAAATTGATCAAAAACTGAACTCTGAGTCATTTCATTCATTACATAACTAAA
The DNA here is from genome assembly GCF_024713975.1 of Paralichthys olivaceus. Lineage (NCBI taxonomy): Eukaryota > Metazoa > Chordata > Actinopteri > Pleuronectiformes > Paralichthyidae > Paralichthys > Paralichthys olivaceus. The sequence continues at coordinate 6,583,494 of NC_091112.1, forward strand.
CTTGAATCTTGAAGCTGCTGTGTGTTTGTGTCTTTTCATGTTGCTGTGCTTTGAGCTCTCAGCCACAGTAGTAGTAGTAAGAAATACATGGCTAACTTCACTAACCACCGGCTGCTTTCTTCTTCAGTGTCCCGCCAATGGCTTCAGAGTCAATCTAACCAGCAGCCAACCAGCCGTCTCCAATGGCAACACTGTTCTCATTGGCTCTAACGCTCATGTAAGCTCATCACAACTCAGCTCTTTCTAACGTCCTCAGAAGAGTGTTGCTGTGGTTTCTATGATGTGTTTATTCATCAGTTCCATGTGAATGAACCGTAGGAAAGTAAAAGTAATTTCAGCTCAAAACAAGAATTGTTGAATTCAAATTTATGTTTAAGTGACAGACATCGTTCATAATGGGGGAAGAAATGTCTGGCCCTCCAGCTTTTTCCTGCACAACCGAGACTCTGATGATAACAAAGCGCAAAGGGCTCACTTACACTCTAATAGCGCGCACACACACACACACACACACACACACACAGGATATCATATTTCCTCGTGCATTATTCTAGACTTTGAACATCTCCTGTAACACAACACCATTATCTGCAAGTAGGCAGTGTTGTAGCAGGGAATGAGTGTGTGTGCACTGAGTTTATCTATATCCACTGACCTGTGTGTGTCATATGAAGGTAAACTAGGGTCACTTTACACTGCCCTCCTTTCTAAATACATTATTCTGGAATGCATCTTGCACTGTTTGTAATGAGAAGTACTTTGCTCACCTCAAGCAGAGCCTGGAGATTAAAGATTATCTCTTAACAGACGTCCAGCGTCTCGTCTGAATGCTTTTGTTACCTCAGACTTGACCAAGCAGCCTTTTAAACACGTAGCAAACAGCCTATCAAACAGCTTCTAGCTGTTTATTAGCTCCTGCAGTGCCCTCAGGTTCAAGTGGTTTGCCTGGATAAGCCTAATTGAGCACGTCACTTTCTGTCTGCCTGTTCTCTCAGGTTGCAGATAATCAGGAGGAGAGCGTGAAGCTGAGGGAGGTGACCAAGCGTCTGTATGCGCAGCTGAAGGACATGGAGAAGAGGCATCAGGAGGAGAGGCAGAGGCTGCAGGTCTGGCTCATGAGACCAGTAACATGACTCTATTTCCTATCTGCAGCGATGACTCACCTCTCTGCTGCTGCTCTCTCGTTCTTTAGTCTTCCTCATTATCTCTCGATGTCATCTCAGGATTCATCATCCTTCCTCCTGTGATGCTGTGTTTAGGTCTTTGCTCTACAGTACATTAATATGTCAGGTCATGAAGGGACACAGTCTGACAATTAACCACAGGCTGATCTGTCATCAGCTCCAACATTTCTGTCACTAACACATGCTCTATGCCGATCACACTGATAAGAGAATCTAATAGATCAGTAACAAGTCTCTACTAATACACCTTATAGTTATCTGCTTTAATGGTTTTTTTATGTATATAATTTTCACTTTTACACTATAATTTGCTAAATGTTCTTCTAAAAATTCTTCTCTCCGCAGTCCACAATTATTTGTTTACATTATTTACATTTCTTTCAGCTATGAGCAGTTTCTCCATTTCCTTTTTGCATTGTATTATGGGAGTAGTGTAAATCAACAGTACATTAAAACCTCCACCAATGAATCTTGGGTCTTAATGAATTTAAATTTAGTTTCATAAAGAGACTGTTGGGCCTTGGTGGAGCTGTGCGCTCTACTGTTAGTGCCCTTCCTTAATAGTGAGTGTATCATTACTTCATCAGTCCTCACACTCTGGTTTCTCTTACAGGCAGAGTCCAATGAGTACCACACTCGTCTGGCCGAGCAGTCGGAGCAGCTGCAGAAGGCCGAGGAGCAGTCGGAGGAGAGAGGTCTGCAGGTGGAGGAGCTGCAGAGGCTGCTGGAAGGCATGGAGCTCGAGAGCGGCATCCTCAAAGACAAGATGGCAGCAGGGGAGGTGGCACTGCTGCAGCTGAAAGCGAGCAGGGAGGAAGGGGAGGAGAGGGAGCAGAGGTGAGATGGAAAACAAAAGCATTGGTTTGAACAAAACCTAAAAGATGTTTTTTTTTTTACATGCAAAACAAGTTGGAAAACCCCAGCATAGGATATATTACATTGTTATTTGTTTCACTAATAGTTTTATCTTGAGCGACTCAAACAAAGGTACATCCACTGATATCTGACCTAATATGAGAGACTATAATCCTAAATATGAATTTGGGAGATTGAAACTTCCAAAATAAAAAATAATAAAATGATAAAAATAACATTCCCTCCTCTTGTCAAGATCACAAGATAAGATGTAAGAAATGTTTTCGTGCTTGCCTCATATGATCTATGGTTTGCAGGTGTGCAGTGCTGGAGAAGGAGGTGGCCATCCTAAAGGAAAAGATTCACCATCTTGACGACATGTTAAAGTGTCAGCAGAGGAAGGTCCGCCACATGATCGAACAGGTAGGCATGCAAGGTGCACACACACACACACACACACACACAGAGACACACAATGTCTCTATTGCCCACAAACACACAGGAAGTCATTAATGAGGATATTAGATTTAGGAGGCCGACATAAAAAGCCTTATTGATTCAAGGGAGTGGAGCCGAGCAGAAATGTGTGGTGGAACGAAATAATAAGTGATGCTGCATCTGTTGGATGAATCTGTTTCTCTAGAGTACTTGACTTTGTGTGTGTGTGTGTTTTGTCTGTGATTCAGCTACAGAACTCACGGACTGTCATCCAAGAGAGAGATCGAGTCATCGGGGACCTGGAGGAGAAGGTGGCTTTCCTGGAAGCTGAGGTCTGGAGCCTGCAATATCCCTGCATTCATTAAAAAATATAGACGTAAATCCAGTAAAGGGCTGTTCCCACTGATACATCTTTATTGTTATTACTGTCACTGAGCCTTAGTATTGCCTGAGTCTGATAGAGCTTATTCCCTTGTGATATTGACGTCCATTGTTTTCCAAAAGCTATAACAAAAGAGCGATGATATACACAAGCACAAATCAAATATGTGTTATGCACTGTTTACTTCTTTTTGGCACAGTTGTGTTAGAAAACTTTTTTAATGCTTTTTGGCCTGTTTGATTATGTATTCATATGTGTTCATTAGACACAATTAAGCCTGGGGCCGAAACCCACACAGGATGGGGATGTCAGAAAGAATTGAGCGGCAGAATAAAACTTTGTTTGATTTGGTCTTTTCGTGCAAATTGTTGAAAATTAGGAAAATATAGATTAACAGAAGCCTTATCCTTTAAACTCAAAGCATGACACGTAATAGACTTAAGGTTAAAATGCCCTAAATTTACCCTGGATGTAAATCCTTCACACCTAAACCTCCCAACACACCCTTTAATGTATATTACCCTGTTCTCTTTGCAGAACAGAGAAATGCATGACCACATGGAGTATTTCCTGGCCGGCCAGAATCCTCCTCCCCTGACGTCCACTGAGAACAAGCCAGAGGTGGTTTACAGGTGACCTGAGAAGATATCTGTCTGCTGCTCATGCTTTCAGTAAATGTCCAAATACACCTCATAACATTAACTTTTTATTTTTTATCCCCCTCTGTGCAGTAAACCCCTCACACCAACAACACAGACCAACAAAGCCCTGCCATTCATCAAAGTCATTGAGATCAAGTCCTGAATGAAGGGTCAACTAAAGGAATGATTGGAAGTTTTCAAAAAATGTAATCCATATATTCAACCACCGTCCAGTTCGCAAAAAAGGTTTGCATGAATTAAAAAAGGCAGATTAAACAGATCTCAGGTTGACGAAGCTCGATGATTGATTCTAGGAGAGAAAATGTCTTTAAGAGCTTCCTCAGAGTCAAACTGAATCTGAACAAGTGTGAATTCAACCTGCGATCCAAACATAGGAGAAATCTTAAAAAGGAAACAACAGCAGGAGCAGAGCAACGCTGAACTTCTCGGATGATTTACTGTACATAGACACACGTCTGAGCGCTATGTCAGCGAGTCTTCAAGAGTCAGAGGCAGCAGCAGGAGTTCAAAAAAGTTCCCTGTGTTGTCAAGTTTTCAACTTTAACTTCTCTCGCACGAAGATTCTTATATAAGATGTTTCGACAGGTCAGTATAAAAGGTGGGTTTAGATTATTAGGGCCCGATCGCTGTGAAACAGCGGAGGACCTATTGTAATTTTAACATTATTATTGTAAAAACAGTTATTATATTGTTAATCTCTCTGTTACACGCATGTACAAATAGTCACGTTGAATGTTCTCAGCACTTCTTCGTCAAACAGCATCGTCGACCACAATCCTCTGCATCAGGGTTCAGGGTCACATTCCTCAGTGCTTTGCATCCCGTTGCCAATGAGCAGACATGCAGTTAGCCGTAATTTATGTTTTACTCACTCTCACGTTAGACAGGAAGAAATTAATAATATTATTTTTGACGTCTTTATTATACTTAGAAAAGAGTTAGCAGAGGCTACGTGTAGAGACAGCAGCGAGTTAGGACTTTAATATTTATCTTTGCTGCCAAGCGCTGCCTCAGCACACTTATTATGGACCCTGTTTGTGCTACAATGTGTATTTAACAATAACTGATGAACTTACCTATCGACAATATTATTTGTTTGTATGGACCTTGTTTCTGTGTAAAATACTTTATGCTGTAGTAGTGAATGAGAATTTTTTATAAACCAAATAACCTTTCACTGTGAACCTTGTAGATAGATACACTTAAGTTCCGACTGTCTTTTATTGTAGATGTTGTTCATTTTTATTTAAATATAATAAATGGCCTGGTTTATCAAACTCAGTTGTGAAGTTTTCCTTGTAGCCATAACATTCTACTGCCACCTAGTGGAGATATTACAGACACTGCACATAAAGAAGTCTATTCAATGTTTGTTTTTTTTTTATCTCAAACCACAAAGTACAACCTCACATAAATACAAAAATCACACAGTATCCATTAAATACATCATAACCGTCCATATAAATATTTGACATTTCTACAAACACAGCAAATCAAATGGTACATATGTATATTTACATTTGGACTGTTGATGAAAAATACAAGTGAATCCAGGTGATTTGTAATTGACTTTGCTGTTTCTACAAAAATGACAATGAAAATCTTGCCATGTGAGCTACAATCATGTTTGTCCTCTGAACACAAAGTAAAAGGCTTTGGTGCAACACGTGCACATCAGTGCATCATCATAATGAGGAAAAAATCTTTTGACTTTAAGGTTTGAACAATTGTTTGACTTGGGAAATCTTTTTCTAGATAATTCCTTTAAATTATTTACTAAAATATGTATGAAAACGCACAAGTCATTTGTCATTCTGACCATCGTAGGGAGGTTTTCAAAATTTGAAAACTAGGTTTCCCAGTAGGCTGTGTCACTATTGAGCGCACATGCTCACACACCACACCAACGTTTTCTGTCAGTACGTGACGGCAGCGTGACGGCAGCGTGTTGCAGCGTGTCACAGCGTGCTCTCCAGCGTGTTGTAATTGTCTTTGAAACTTTTGAGCTCCAGAAAGTGTTTGGGCCTCTTGCTGCGCTGCCCGGTTGAGGGCAGGTAGGTGACCTGGATGGTGGAGGGGGTGCTGCGGACAGGAGACCCCGTCAGGTCCTTGGCTGCCGACTGATGATGCTGGTCCAGACTGGTGGTGCTGGAATAGGCCTTCACCCTGTGGGCAGAGAGAGAAAACACATGGAAAGGTTAACTAAATGGATACTACAGCCTGAAACTAACTTTTTTAATTTTTTGCAGCAGGTTTGAATTCTTAGCTAAGAATGTTTTACAATAAACAACATCCATCTAAAGTTTTACATATTCCACAAATCAACGATTTTTTTTTCTCCCATCACTTGAAATTTAGTTAAAAGTTAAATCTCTTTAGGCAATTACATGCACCACACGTTGGCCTGTCAATGTGAGCAGTGACGACCGAACACATGTTAGAACAACCTAAACAATGTCAAGTCTGGACCAGTACGACAGCACTCACACATCAGCGAGTTCATCGAGAGCCTGCTGATATTCAAGGAACTCGGCTTCCCCGAACACCTGAAACACAGAGTGGAGGTCAAATCAGTAACATGTTGCAACAGCTAATGAAATAACTTGAATGTACCATATTATGTTTTGCTATCTTGCAAGGGCTTAGCCAAGAATCTGCTGATTTACCAAGTGAGAGTGTAGATTCCCTCAAAAAGAGGATATGAAAAAGGTAGTTATGATGGAATGTGCTCACCCTTCCTGCTAAAAATCCCACAATGCATTTTATAGATAGAAAAATGAGCATTGACCAACTCAAATAATGATGATGATGATAAGTTTCTGAAATCTCATAGTGTCTATTACTCGGACTGTAGTGAACGATTAACGAGTGAGTGAGTTTGAACGCAGTCACAAAAAAACATCTGGACACACCCCAGTTCCGTGGCGAGCGCTGTCGTAGCCCTCGAGCAAGCGCTCAATGAGCGAACTGTGGCTGCTCTTTATCAAGGAGTGGGAGTTGCGCAACTCTAGCAGCCAGTTCCTGAAGTTGCGTCCTGTAAACGCACTGGGACTGCAGCTTATCTCCTGCAGAGGAATTCCTGAGATCCAAACAGGAAGGAACAAGAAGTGAAGGTTAGCAATCGTGTTACTGAAAAACAAAAATGTTTAATATATTACAACAAAGAAAGTGAGAGAGTTCAGACTTCAGATTGTTATCGAAGAAAAGGAATTTCAAGTAAGAGGATATGAGAGACGATGATTGTAATGAGCGAGTGTGAGAATAATGTGTGACGTGATGATGAGGACAATTTATTCCTGTGGCATCGATACGTTTTTATCTCTCACCTGAGTCACGGATGGCATCCAGAGCTTTCATTCTGTACAGGTAGTTGTAGCAACCTTTGAGATACAAACAGGTTTTGGTTTTATTACACAAAATGGAGAGTGTGCAGCGCAGAGGGATTTAGACGAGGATGAGAAATGACTTACTAATCTGAAGCCCCTGCTTCAGTCTGTCATCTTCCTCTGACAGGAGACGAGGTTCGAAGCAGATCTCCTGCACTTTGGAGAGTCTGGAGTCGATCTCCTCCCTCAGACCCTGACCAGTAGAATAAAACACGCGTGACCGATGGCACCCGCAGCGGATGCTGCGTGTTTGACAGAACAAGCTTTACCTTGGGGGCATTGTGGCCGATGGGCGCGTGGGGTCCCCGCCGGGACCTCATTGCAAACCGCATGATTTGCCTCTTGACGAAGATAAACAACAACACAAACACCTGTGGACACAAAACAGACGCACGTTATCTTTACGTTAGCATCACTGCGGCAGCTAGCGACCAGAGCTGTGACTTAGCATCTTACCAGACTCCCATAGGCCATGACCAGAACAACGTTAACCCCCGACAGAGGGGGCGACTCGGCCATGTTTCCTGTCAGTGAGTTCACTTCATCCACAGGTCGACTAGCTCGCTAGCAAACACTCGCACCGCTGTGTTGCTCCGTTAGCCTGGAAGCTAACAGTCGGTTCATTTTGAAGATTAAAAAAAAGTCTCTGTAGCGCAGACGAGAAGCTGTTGTTCCCCCCGCGGCTTTCGAACGATTTGATCAAAGAGAGAACTAACTACGCGGTGACTGTTCTAATGTTCCCGTTCGTCGACATCTTGCGTGAAATTGCGCAGTTTAGCTTGTGCTAGCTCCGAGAGTAACGACAGTTGCAGCTCATTTACGACGCTCCAGCCACGTTACCGTAATAACTGTGTAGGGACCAGTCCCGTCAAACAACCTGCCTGGAGTTTATTTTCATCCTATGTGTTGTACTCCAAATATTTAAACTAAAATCTACTCTTATCAATAATATAAATATTTAGCAATATATATTGTCACATATTTTACAAAACTGGATATACTCAAAGTGAAGGGTAATTTCTTTAGGGATTAGGATTTTTCTTATTGGCTATAAACAGTTTATATCTAATCATCATCATTATTATATAAGACTCAGTGTTAATAACATATTTTACTATATTATTATATTAAAATATACGTAATAATTATAATTCGTATACATATGCATGATTTTTCATATGTATAAATCTTTTATGTAGCTATGACGTTTTACTGTACCGGTAGAATATTGTGAGTGTAAAAACATCCATAAATATATATATCAAGCATCCCTGTATACTTTATTCTACACATTATATTTATTGTTATAAATACAATTATATTTATAACATACAAACTAGAGTATTCACACGATTCCTTTCTAAAAAGCCTATTTTACAGGTATTGTAATGTGCAAAATGATTTTTTTTTTTTCTTTCAGTCTTTCATGACCATCGGTTTCTTCGCACCTCTTTGTCTCGTGTTGTTGCAGCAGGTGGAATGACTCGTGTCGATCGTGGCACGAATCTCTGAGTCGTCCCTCTCTCTCAGCTCGCTGGTATAAATGTGTATCAGACCGTGATCACATGTTGTGGCTCCAGTTTCCTCTCAGCGCGGAGCGGAGCACGTGACGCGGCTCTCCGTGGTGTCAGAGTGGAGAAGAAACAGGTAAATTCACTGGCTCTCGCTTGTTGTGGCAGCGGGTCGGCTTCGTTGTGTTTCCTCGACTGTAGCGACACCGGCTCGGGGATAAAATCCTGTCCTACGACCTGACTCGAAGGGCGACAGCGAGACCACTCGTCGGTCGGTGGTGTAGCTGTGTTAATATTGAGCCGGGGTTTCTGGTCAGTATCGCCTGATATTTATTTTCATGTTCGGGGCCTGCGGGCCTGTTTTCAGCCTCGGTGTTTTCCGCGCCGAGACCCCGGCCATCGTGTCACACCTGGGCCAGACCGGTCGGGACCGACGCAGAGCAGCGGTGCGGTTTATAGAGCCGCTCCTGTGCTAACGTGGCTAACCAGCTAACGTGCTGCAGCTAGTTGGGGCGACATTGGGTCGTGGAGTTAGCATGGCTAACAGGCATTAGCCGATAACTAGCAGTGACATGGGCGTTTTGGGTTTTGTTCGGCGGAACGTGGGAGCTTCGCTGCTCGCTAGCTGTCGATTAGCAAGGTAACTTATTGATAACCACGCTTAGTTGGCTAATGCTAACAGCCCAGCGACACACAGCCAGTCAGCGCTACTTGGTTAGCCGACTAGCTAGCGGCTGTTATAGAGTTAGCCTCGTAGTCGCCATGAGGTGAAGCGGCGACAAGCGGAAGCCCACCAAGACTTGTGAGCTGGTTGCCTTCCCTTCGAGTATTAGCCAATTGGCTAGCGTTTTGGCCATGTGGCTGGCTAGTGGAGTCGATATGTCCGACGGGGCCTGGTTTTAGCCTTGTTTGTGGGCTAGCCCACACAGGGTTTTACGTAACGTATGCAAGATTAAGGAGTAGCGAGGCTCCAGTTCACTGTGGTGGAGAGAAGAGGCTGACTGGTTTCACTGTTTCTATCTCATCCTCCTTGTCTGATGCCAGATTCACTGCAGATCGCTCAGTCGTCGGCTGTTCGATCACATGTCATTTCACAGTGTAGGTTGTGAAACAGCACTGGGGTTGTTTTGATATAGATAGTGTTGCATAATATTCTCCAGCGGTAGATAGTATAACCTATACTATGCACTTGTGAGCGTGGTGTGCATCAACACCCCAGTGAACCGTGGCACTGTGGCTCTGCGGGTCAGTCCCTCTGCTGGCAGAGGTTCGAGACATTGGCCCAGATATGGACTGAAAAGCACCAGACGTCTCGAAATCAAAGCTGCTGATGTCCCGTTGTTATCTCTGAGCACCCCCCACTTGGCAGTAAGCTGCCAGTCAGTTTGAGGAAGTGGTGTTCATGTGTATTGGAAGTGTGTGTGATTTAAATGGGTCACAGTCACAGGTCTGTAACGCCTCTCTCCTCTTTCTCTCCTTAGGTGTTATTCCTTTGTAAATACTGTTATTTGTATATACTGTAAATGATGACGTCCATGGGCGGGAACCGAGCCCGGGGCAGCTGGGAGCAGACACAGGGCCAGACACAGAGTCAGACACAGCACAAGCAGAGGCCTCAGGTAACCTCACCACCTGCCATGCTGCCCAGATGCAAAATGATTTTCATCAGGATAACTGTTGGCAAATCAAGAATCTCTAAATGTTCCTATTTTGGTCAAATGTTTGTACTACACAAATAAAATTGTGCCTACAACAGCTGGGGTCAGTTACAACCCTATTAAATACCCATTTGAGAAGTTTCTTAGCTTGACTAAAGCTCAGTATGGACTACCAACAGTAACAACATATTTTGACAGTTGCAAGGCGAATCCCTGATTTTCGGCTTTAGGATTACAGCTACTATTTAGAGTACTCATGTAGAGTCCAACAAGAAGTTAAGTGACCACTGGTGGCAGTGCGTCCAACTATGCTGACGCTAATGTAAATGCACTGTTAAGCTGAGTCAGCCTCAAGTTGACACAGCATCTCTGAACACTGCCATGACAGAATAGCAAAGAAAAGTTTGTCAGTAGCAAACACTGCATGTGTCATTTCTCTCGCCAAACGAATCAAAGCTTGTGCTTCGTTTTTTGTTGACACATGATGTTGGATCGTTCCCTCTTCTTGGAACAGGCCACTGCAGAGCAGATCCGACTCGCACAGATGATTTCAGACCACAATGATGCTGACTTTGAAGAGAAGGTCAAACAGGTGAGCAGATGCACAGCCTGTTGTCCCAATTCTTCCAAACGTAGCTTTCCTGTGTAGTTGTTCATGCTCATTTGAAAAGGGTAGAGGGGACTTATATGTTTAAGCACTGGTGCATGTAGTATTACATCAGTTGTGTCTGTATTGAGTGCACAAGCATGTTTCTGATTCATCATATTCTCAAAGAAAGAATTTAAAGATAACGTACTGTAAATGTTAACCTGTTTTTAAACTATGTTAATGAACTATTGTAATTAAATGTAAGAATGTATGAAATGTCTATTTTTTAGCTACAAATATTTTTTAAACTTAAGACAAAATACTGATCTGCTCAAACTCAGCTCCATCATAGATTTCATTACATATCTTCATTTAAACCAGATAAGCACTTTATCTTAGTCACACGGCTTTAAATCTATCTTAAGTATCATTGTACAGAATCTGACAAAAATAATGCCTAATTTAATGATTGCATCCAAGTAAAAAAAAATTGAGCAAGAACCACTAAAAGATCCTGATGTCACCATTTGATAGGGACTTTTGCATACTTGATTATACTGTGTAAGAATTTCACAGAAATTGTAAGAGGTCATGATTTCAGTCTTTATGGGAAACAAACCCTGTGCAAAAGTGTCCTGACCAATAACCCGAATCCCTGCTAGTAGTTGTACAGTTTTGCAGCTAACTCTGTTTTCTGAAACAAGTTTTTATGGAAATATTATACATATTTCCTACAGCGGAAGAAATTACATTTACTTTTGCATATTGCTGTATCCTGAAATATATATTTTTAAACATTCTGCATAAGAGCCCTTTGATAGATGAGATGCTTGTAGTTTCAGTAAAGGCTCATGTCTGTGTGTGATCATGCTACTCCCTCTTTTCCAGCTGATTGACATCACAGGCAAAGACCAGGACGAGTCCATGATCGCACTGCACGATTGCAACGGGGATGTCAACAGAGCTATTAACGTGTTGCTGGAGGGTAGCCCGGACACTGTGAGTACTGGCTTTGTTTGAGGGCTTAGCACTGTGAGGGCCTGGTTCTGGAGAAATCAGGGCTACTCTGGGTTAGATAAATATATAGTAATGAACAGTTTATGTTGAGCAAGTAATGCTCCTGTGAAGATATAGAAGGGTATGTGGACAGAGTGTTGTTTTCCTATTTCAAACCATACTTCATATAAATGTTAAAAGTTGCGCAAAGAAGTTCAGTGTAAACACACTTTCTATACTTCTCCTTACTTATACATAAACCTTTTTAATACCCAGTTGGGTTACCAGTGTCACACGGACTCCAGATCATCATAAAACCTTTAACGTGTATTATATATAAATTGTTGCACATGTAGTTGTGTATTGTATATTCATTGATTTTAGTTTTTTTTTTTACTATGTTTTTAGCAGGATATACTGTCCTGTTGTAATGGCAGCAATATACAGATACACTAGTCTTGACCTTCACCTTTTTTAATGAGTTTTTTTGGGGGGGGGGGGGGGGGTGACTCGGGACACAGTCACTAAGTGCAGAAGTACACTGACTTAACACTGTGGTTCTGTCTTTGCTTACTTTCCTAAGGACTCTTGGGAAATGGTGGGGAAGAAGAAAGGGGTGTCGGGCCAGAAGGAGACGAGCCAAGCAGAAACCGGAGAGGAAGGAAAAGAGAACAGGGAGAAAGGAGGCGAGAAAGATGTTGCACGTCGTCGGGGTGGAGCTCCACGTAAGGGCCGTGGAGCCAGCAGGGGACGAGAGTGTGAGTGTTTACCAAAGCGTTTTATTGTGCCTTTACTTATCTTTTGTAGCATCTTTGAAAACTTAATGGGTGCATTCTACACTCAACCTCAATGCTGGATATTCATTTGGGTGGGAAACCTGCTTAATAAGTAAATCTGAGCAGAGCCTTGTGTGTGGGCGGACGATGCTTTTCTGTATAACAGGAATGGCACTTCTAATAGAATCTGTTTGAACTTTTTAAAATTTTTGTTATATTGCTGAACAATTGGGGCCACTGACGATATAAAGTGGACCAAGAACTGACCCTTGAGGGGCTCCATGCACAATACAAACTTCATCTGATTCAAAGTTACTAACAGACAATTGTGGGATTGAGTTTTTTCTTCTGTCTGTTAGATTAAGTTAAATCTGGTTGTGAAGAGTTGCAAAGGTTCCACAAAATTACTGAAGGAATAAAATACAGAGTCTATTAAAAACAGCAGTTTCATGACATCACCTGCATGAAATCATGTTAAAATATTTAAAGATGCATCACAGCACATCTTCCTTTGAGGGAAGCCACATGTTAAAGGTCAGCATTATTATCCCCTGCTTCGCTGAAACTAAAGTCTGCTATACCAGGGCTATTTACAAGTTGGCTGTTGTACGTTCCATCTCTGCCAACACAGCTGTAGTCACTCATTTAATAGGTTTTTATGTTAAAGCTTTTGTGAATTTGCATGTGTCTGCGTTACCATCTACTGTGAGTACCACAGAAAATCAAAGCCAGTAGCAGAGTCTTTGTTTATTTTGAATGAGGGGCTATTTTGGCTCTCGTACATTACTTATTTCTCTATAAAATTGTTATTTGGATATCTGTGTGCTGTTTTGTGTCTGAACTTGTTGCCGTTGTCTCTCCTCTTAACTCAAGTTCGCGGTCAGGAGAATGGCTTGGATGGCAGCAAGGCTGGAGTAGCTGGAAGAGGAGCCGAGCGAGGCCGAAGGGGAAGAGGCAGAGGAAGAGGGACTATCGGTAAGTGGCTGTAATTGTCTTTGGTCAAACTCCTCGGTGAAGGTAATGTATTGAATCAAAACACAGTGGTTGAGTGGGGCTGTGTGATATGACAAAAATCTTTCAGATGGAGGCTGTTTCGTATGCAGATACATACCGTTGTTACCCCTACCCTTTATTGTCTGTGTAAATTGGGGCCATTTGTAACGGCAGCTGTTACCTCTTTACATCTTCCCACATGTCAGGGACAAAAGCAATGACTCAGTTTGGTGTCTATTTGGCACTGAACACTAGTGGCTCATGTGATTCTCTATGATAAAAGAAGTTAGTAGTGTTTTGAGTCTCATCTCTATCATCATAGTATTTATTATTTATTGTCATATCACACAGCCATAATCTTGAGTTTTACTTTTACATGAAATGCTGCCAGTCTTTCTCACGTCAATAGTCAAAATAAGAAATTGAAGTAAGCTGTCATTGTCTCCTCAGGAGTATCTGGACGGCGAGGAGGCCGGTTTTCAGCGCAGGGCATGGGGTAAGGGAACACCTGCGTTGCCTAAAACCAGTGGGTCTTTTGTTCCACTTTTACCTGTTGCCATGGTCACCAGAGAGCAGGACCCCAGCCTATTGTTTAGCCCTAATCCAAAGGAGGAAGGACATACGTTAGCCAATGGGATGCAACTGTGTGGGCTGAATAAGTCTCTTCAGAGAGTCTATGGTGTATAAACATTTTGTTTAGAGTGAAATTTGGATAAATCTACAAAGAGAGTCGGGGAGCCGACTAGCTAATTCCAGTCTCTGCTCTCTGAATAAAGCTCCAGCATTAAGCCAGTTTGTGAGCTGGAATCATCACCAGAAGGTGTCATAACAGATGATGTACTTCTCTCAACTGTGGTGGTGTTCTTGATTCATGTCATTGTAATATAACAGTCAGCATTGCAGTAGGACACCAGTTGTTAAAACAAATTTAATTCGTTTGTTGATCAGTCAAGTGTAATGTAGAGATTTTTTTTAATTTCCCCCTGGGGTGTGCTGAAGTAGTCTATGTGACAAAATGCGGTTTTCTGCAGGGAGGTCAAGAGCTGAGCAGCTTCCAGGAGGCTGAAGATTATTTTCTCTTACTAAAACCAGTATTGAATATGTGCTTCAAGGCTAGTGTGAGCTCCATAAAAATACATTTGTACACAGAGGCTCATAAGGTGGAAGAGCTTTGCTTGCATAGCACGCGTTAAAGCGGTGGTACACACAATAGCTGTCTTTATGGTCTGTGTCTCTCTGAAAATCCTCTACGGTTTTAAACATACTTGGGAGTATGGACCCAAATATTGACATGCATGTCTTGAGAGCTGTGTGTGTGAGGGGTGGTGGTGGTGGGGGGGGCTTCTGGCCTGAAGTCGCGTGTGTTGCAAGCTCATGTGTTTTTCATGTAACCTAAACTCCCACTACAAGGTCTGTGATCACTTTTGCTTCTTGCTGCCAACAGTCACGGTTTACCAGCTTGGCTTCAGTGTCATTTAAACAAAGTTATTTAAAGAAGCACTCAAAGCTTTAAAGGAAGCTGCCTTCAAACAGATCAGGTGTTTGATGTGGTTTTTACTGTGTGAAATGATGATGGTGTGAAAAGCTGTGTGTGTGTGTGTGTGTGTGTGTTCATTGGTACCTTGTGCTATTGCTTTTGAAATGATGCTAAGGCAGCGTGTACCCTTCACCTCACGCACATATTTCCTGCAAAATAAATCTTTGCATGCGTTAAATCCAACTTGATGGATACTATGAGCTCTCATGGGAAATGATAACTTATTACCTTGTAACTGATGGAATCGTTGAAGTGTTCCAAAGTTGTGAAATGACTAGAATGTATTAATATTAATAATTCCAGTTAAAATATCAGTTTAGTTTTTATTTCCACAACAGAAAAAAATACTATTGGATTTTAAATACAGAAAACATCATGTTTTCTCCAATGGTGTAGAATGAGATTTTCGACACTGGGACAAGATATGGCAAAGAACGAGAGAACACAGCTCCATTCATTATGCAGCCAGTTGTTTGCAGTTGTAGCAAAGCATTTGTTGGCTCATTTACAGAGCTGTTTCTTTGGGGTAGCTATTAGCAGCCTTTGTATTTGAATTGGCTGAGAAGAAACTGAGGGAAGAGATGGGAGTTTGTTGTGTCCTTACAGGCCTCTCCTTGTTTGTGAATGTTAGAATTTTTAATTGTAATGTATTTTATGACACGGCTACTTTAAGTGTAGAATGTTAGTTGCACATCCCCAGAAAGAGGTAATGTTTTCAAGGTATATGTATCATTATGTGAAGTTTAAATGTCTGTAACAAGTTGAGTTGCTTCTTCATGAAACCGTTTATATATGTGGTTGCATTGTGTACACTTCTGGATTTCTTGAACCATAATGAAAAGCGCACCGGCTTTCCTTACATAGCGACTGAAAGACGTGTGGTGTGTTTCTTACAGCACTGACACAGGTAGATTAAAAGCATTTTGCTTAAGATGCTGCTGCTCAAGGATGGTGGTCTAAAAAAACAAAAGCTACATCTTCAACTTTTACTCTGTTGTGCTTCCTGTAATTGTTGCCATTATTTTTCCTCTAAAGCCAGATTGATAAGGGGCCCACATATGATATTGCTGGAGGTGAGAGGTGAGTGAATTGCCTCCGGTGTGTCTGTTATTCTTGCTTTCTTTAGGGAGACTTCTGAGTGCCATAAAATGAGATGATGTAATTTAAGACATAATTAAAACTAAGTAGTATTCTTCATCCTATTAAGAGGATGTCAGATAATTTTTTCCTAGCATCTAAGTCACAATTAAATCTGTTCATGAAAACCACAAATGCTCTCTGATTTGAACAAGAAGGATTGTAGACAAATAATAAACTTGTTTAGCCTGAATAAAAAGAGAACTGGATGTGTCAAATTTTAGACAGAAGTGCAGTATTGGAAAGAGTTGTTGAGGAACAGCTAAATTAGTTTTTAGATGCATTCTCCTCCTCATTTGCATGTCACTGCACAAACTCTCAAAGACAGTACTGGTGTCACCTCCGTCCCATGTCGTTCCCTCCTCCTCTCTTCCTACTACGTCCGTATTAAGTAAAACGCGTAATGATAACAGTAATTCTAAGAACCTCAAAAAAATCTAGTCTGGATGAAAAGTCCTTCAAAATAAGTAATGTTTTAAACCTCTGGACAGATTTGGTTTTACTTGGCCTTCAAGTAAAAGTTCATTGAAAGTTTGTCAATCTTAAGGGGAAATACCATGTTTGACATTTCTTCACCAGTAGATGTGAGTTATTGTCTTGAAATTTGTATATTTTGTACAAAATTGAATTTCTTTTTGTTTTTTATCTTAAGTAACGAGGCTAAATATCGCTAACTGCATGTCTCCTGCTGCCTCTCAGCTCTTGAACTCCTAAATTTGTCTCCAAATCTCAACTTAAATATATTGTTTTTGCTGTGCTGTGTTCACACATTCAAACCCCTTTTTTATTGTGAGCCTCTGTTGATCCTCCTAGTTAAATCTAGGTGTTCTTGCAGTAGTTAAATTTGAGGTGTGTCACAAACTGTGCTGTCTTGGGTCCTTTTTAATTTAAGGTAAAATTGGCCTCTAAAGTCTCTGAAAAGTTCTTGAATTTGATGTAAAAGAAGATGTAGTTTGTAAGATTAATAAGATGAACCTCAGATTTTTGTGTATGAGCTCCCACCTGTGGCTGCTGGAAATGGTCAGTACATATTTGAATTCATAGCTCAACTCTTTTCTTCTTTGTCCCTGTCTTTCACAGAACATTCAACCCTGCTGACTATGCAGAGCCAGCCCAGACAGAAGAAAATTATGGAGGGGGCAGCACCTGGAACAACACGGGAAGTGTGGAGCTGGAGGAGTCGACTAGTAAGTTAATTTAAAAGAGGCTGCCCTCCAATAAGAGACATAAATCTAATCAGTGAAGCATCTGCTTACCATCCAAATAATTATAAAATCATGTCTGGAAAACTCGCTTTCTGATCAGCCATGCAAACTGTTCACCAATACCCAAATTCCAGACTTGCCAGCCTCCTAATACATCCAGATGTCCACGTGCACAGTTAAATAAAGTATAACCATCTGTACATGACATTCATCTATGATCTCCCCACCTCTCGTTGTCACCAGGGCTGGAATACTCTGCAGGAGAGGGAACAAATTACCCGCCCAAGTTTGACTCTGCTCCTGGTAAACCTCTCTTCACGTCTTGTTTTATGCATTATTTATTCTGTTGGCACTCACTTTGCCCATTACAATATCAAACACTTTATCTTAAACTCACAGGTGCCTGGAGGTCTGCCACAGAGGAGTGGGGAACTGAAGACTGGAATGAGGATGTGAGTGTTTCAGGATTTAACTCCATGATTGCGCCTCATGCTCTAAAAATAAGATTCTGTGAGCACTTAAAACAAACATCTGAAGTTGTGAGAGATTTTTAATGTACTTCAACTGAGGGAGGACCAGCTCCTTTTAATTCTGGATGCCCTTTCAACCTCTGCTTCGTCCAACTTGTTCCATCTTCCTCTCCAGCTTTCAGAGACCAAGATATTCACATCCTCCAGTGTGGCATCCTTGCCGCTACCTCAGGAGAATGTTACCATCACCAAAGGACAGAGGTGGGTCATTGATGCACTTTATTACCACAACTCGCCCTCTCTAACAAATTGCTTTTCCAGGAACTGGTTGAGAGAAATTTCCATCATATCCCTGTTAACTTGTTGAACTGAAGCTGTGACTTTTCCAGTAATGAAAATATAAATGTCAACATTAGATTTAACTTAACTTTAACCTCAAAGTCTGGTGATTTGTTGTTCAACAAAATTGATTGTTGGCAAGCCAGCACATTTTTAAACTATGACTGAATACTTTTTGTAATTTTGACTAATCAACAGCATTAGTGTAAAATGTCATAAGTTATTTTTCCTCCTTGCTGTAGGATTGACCTGGCGGTGCTTCTGGGGAAGACTCCTCCATCCTTCTCCTCAGAGACAGAAACCCCCCCCATGGAGGCCACCCAGCCTCCCTCCTTGTCCCAATCACTGGTTTTTAGTAATTCCAAGCAGGGGCCGCCACTGTCCCAAACATCCTCCAGCACCCCGTTCACCCAGCACAGCATGGTGAGACTTACCTACTTTATATCAAAGCATTTTTTAAAGAAATTAAGATTTTGCTTACTGATGCAGAATTATCACTTTAACTTTATATCCCAGTCACTTTGTAACCATAAGGGGAAAGGATAGTGCCTTTGACATCATGTCAAAATTTCCAGTGTAGCAGTAACATTTGCTTTATTGTAATAAGTGTCTCATAATCTACCAATATTAAAGGTCAGCATGCTGAGCAAGGGATTTGGGGATGTGGGAGACCCTAAAGGAGGCAGCACAGGGACCACAGGCTCTCAGTTCCTGGAGCAGTATAAAAACGCTCAGGCACTGGCCCAGCTGGCAGCCCAGCATTCCCAGACTGGACCTCCGAACACAACCCCTTCATCCTGGGACACCAGTGCCGCCTCACTTGGACAATACGGTGAGATGACACCCTAAAATCAATTCTCTGTTCAATCACATCGATGGGTAATGTTTACTTATTATATTTAGTAGATCGTAAATGTTTTTCTCTCGTCATTCACTGTTCAGATATGAAGACTCAGCCCGAGTCTGTGGTCCATTCGCCCTTTACGAAGCGGCAGCCTTACCAGGCCACCACCTCAGCGTCGTCCATGTTGGATGTTTTCCTGCAGGACAAAGGCCTGCCTCCTTCCTCCTCTGTCCCCTCGTCATCTTCCTTACCCCAACATACAACATCCTCACCCCATGTGGTGCCTCCGCCTGCTTCATCCCTTCCCAAAATGGCAGCAGTCCCATCTCTCGGTCAGCAGGTTTCTCCAAGTTCATCAGATGCCCAGGGTTCGAGTCCACTGCCTTTGCAGCAACACAAACTTAAACAACAGAAGAAGAGGGCGTCCATTACAACAAAGGTAACATTAAAATTGAAATTTCAGTTTTTTTTCTCTAGGTGGATGGGTTTTTAAAATCTTCATTACTGCTCAAAAATGCATATATAGATTCACATTATGCTCGACCTCTTCCCCAGATTCCAGCAATGGCAGTGGAGATGCCTGGCTCAACGGACATTTCAGGACTTAATCTTCAATTCGGAGCGCTGCAGTTTGGGTCAGAACCAGTTCTACCAGAGTATGAGTCCACTCCTTCTACAACGCAAGCCAACCAGGTTCAGAACAGTCTCTACACGAGCCCCAGCAGGTTGGTACAACCAGAAATACACCTTTGCAAATGTGTATTAATGTAATGTGGGAATATTTCAGGAGGAAAAGCAACTTCTTCACCTCCTCGAATGTCAGAGAAACTTTAGAGAACAACTGAATACACTGATTTGGTTATTCCATGCAAGAGCACCTTGCTGGACTAAGTACTGATATTTAATATCAGTGTTTAAATTATGTTTTTTTTCTTTTGCACCATCTATTAGAAATACCCATGTGTGTGCTAGGGTCTAAAACGCTCTCAAACTGTTAGTCAGATCCACTGCTTGTTCTCTAAGAACACAGTCAAACTTGGGTCTTGTATATACATGAAATTCTGCAGTGAGTCGACTCCAGCTCTCTCCAACTCCAGCCAGATGGACCTGTATGACCAGAGAGCGCCTCAGACACGACGCTACCCTCCCTCAGTCTCCTCCTCCCCTCAGAAGGATATGCAGTCCAAGGTAAGGCCAAAGCTTCTCCCTTTTTCATTTAAAATACATTGGATAACGTGCCTAACCTCCACTTGATCCTAATAGATGAAAGGCTTTGATCTGATGCAGAAATATCCTGGTGCATCTATCTAACTTTGAAGACTGTGATTAAAACACTAATTGTATGTTTGATGTTGTGCTATGTGAGCTGAATGTAAAAGACACAGAATCCCCCTCAAGCATTGAAATCAACATCCCTTTTGTCAAATGCATGTTTCAGCAGTCTCACGGTTGCTTAGTTAGTTTGTGTCACCCCCCTTTATTCCCCCAACTTATTTAGAGATCAATACTTGAACGCAGGAGCTCTTAATAAACTGCTCACTCAGGGCAGATGATGTTGCTCCTTCTCCTCGTTGTTCCAGCTCCTTATTTATTAGGTTGTGCTCATTGTAAAGTGCTGCTAGTTTCAAACCTGACCTCTGGTTAATATCAAGCCTCTTGATGACTGTCTCCAAAAGCCCAACACCCTTCAACTTGTTATCAATGGCCTGTTTCCATAGAAACCTGTGAGCTTACCTTCATTGTTGATTTTACAGAATGGCTTAAGTTCAATACAAGCAGCGCAGTCTTTGGAAGGTAAGTGGCCATTTGCAAGCCTCTTTTTTTTTTTTTTTTTTTTTTTTCTTTACAAGCATTGTTGAAATTGTTTGAGGCATTTGAGATGCACCAGCAGTCATTTTTTTTGTCTTTTTTTCCTGATCTTTCTCTGCAGCTGCAGCAGGCTCTGCAATCAAGCCAGCCTCTGATTCAATCACGCAGGCATCCGGCTCCAGCTTGGGCACTTTGACGGACAGCGGCACAGGCCCTGCCTCCTTGTTGACGGCATCCAATCAGACATCCCTAAGCGCTCTGGGGCACAGTGAAGACCTGCCTCCAAGCACCATTCCTCCTCCTCAGCACAACAAGTGAGATGCAACTAAATCAACACACATACTACATAGGAAATTAACATAACTTGAGTTTTTTTCCTCTTGGCAAACATAAATATCAGTGCATGTGGTTTGATCTGGTGAAACCTGATCTGAACTTCTTCTTGTCATTTTTACAGCTCTCACCCATCACAACAGAACAGCCTTGCCCCATCTTCAGTCCGGACATCCAACTCAAGCTTACTGGTTTGTTCTCTACATGTTTATGTCCACATTAATACCAGAAGCTTGTTTGTCAAACATTTATTAAACCATTGAAACAGAAGAACATCAGATGTTCTTTAACCAGGCAGATAAGATGGCTCTGTAACATGCTTCTGCTGGAGAGTGTATCTCCCTCCATCTGTCTAAGCATTTTAAAAGCATCATTTCCTGTGATGACAGGCGAAACCATTAGATAACTGTTCACTCTAATGGAAATGTAATTGCATTAATCCTGACTGATTCTTTTTCTCCTTCTTTCACATCTCACAGCATCCAAACGTAGATGGTGACTCAAGCCTGCACTCCTCCTCCTTCCCTTCCTCAGTCTCAGTCCCCTCTTCTTCAGTCCCCTCCTCTTGCTCGGCAGCAGTTGCTGCACAGGTGTCCCTCGGGGCCCCTCAGGCATCCTCGGTGGGCTCTGCCACAGTTTCAGCTCCTTCCGGCCTCGGGCCCGTCAGCAGTCTGGCCATGGGCCTCAACCCGGCCTCCATGGGTGCTCCATCTGCAGCAGCCACCGCAGTTCTACTCTCCACGGCGGCTTCAACCATTCCCTCTGCAGCTACTTCATCATCCGCACGCAGCTCTGCAGCATCCTCAGGTTAGACTTAAAACACAAGCACAACAGTGTTTTCAATTAACTCATGACGTATGCATCACTAATTCTATCTCTACACTGGGGAAAAGGTTATTTTTAATGGTAACACAATTCTAAAGTACTATTACAATGAATCCTTGTTATGCTTTTTTGCACTAATCCAAACAAACCAACATGTTGACACTTACATCTGTGATTTGAATTCTTGATGCTAGTGTTCTGGAATCAGGCATAATGTGTAATGCATGCTGTTCTGTTCTGCCATGAAAATGTTTCAGATGATGTATCGTTTGCAGTGTTCACTTAAAACGTGCTTTTAATGTTTTGAGTTGAAAAAGACACACGGCCACACACTGTGACCCTATATTTGATAAGAGCTCAGTGTGGGTGTGTCTAGGGTTAGATGATTGGTTTCCATTTCCTCTTCATCACTGGCATCGTTTCCATGATTCTGACTCATCTTGCTCTGTTTGCTGGGTTTCTGAAACTTCTCTCTTATTCATTCTTTCACATGATGTGTTCCTTACTGCTCCCTCTACTGGTGTATTAATAGCTTGAATTTATATAGTGCCTTTCAAGAGACCCAAGGATGCTTTACATGTGTCAGTGGGGACCAAAAGAGAAAAGAAACTAATTTGCACAGACAGGACAGAGAAAAACGGCACTAATGGCAGGTCGAAGTGTTAACTGAGGCTAAAGGCTTTAGTGAACAGGTCATGTTTGAGGACTTTTATTGGAGTCGTTATTTATTCATGCAGCATTGGAATAAACTGTCAGAACTTGGTTTGATGCATAAGAAAACTGAAATGTTTAAGACTCACCTCAAACATGTTTTTATCACAATTGTAGAATTAATGCACCGGTTACGATATGATTTCAGATAAATGTCAAACAGGATAATAAAGTGATGTTTGATATCCTAATGGTCAACTTCACTGACATAATCTTCAGCTTAACTGGCAAGAACAGGCAAACAACCACAAGGCTGTTGTGTGGAATGTGAATGATAAATAATTACAGTGCACGGACTTGTGTGACTGTATAGATTTTACAGCATTGGCTTCTGTAGAAAATCAATACATTCCTTATATTTTTTTATATTGATTTATGCGTACAGGGAAAGCACCTCCAAACCTGCCACCTGGAGTGCCCCCTCTACTGCCCAACCCATACATCATGGCTCCGGGACTACTGCATGCCTACCCTGTAAGTTCATGCCAAACTCAGGACAATATCTATTGATGCAATATCTGAGAGTCACTGGTGTTTACCAGATTTGATCATATTTGTTCATAATTTTCTGCCACGTCTGTTGTTTAATCTCAGCCTCAGGTCTACGGCTACGATGATCTTCAGATGCTTCAGACAAGAATACCGCTGGTGAGTGTTCAGCTGCTGCTGCAAAAAAAAAACAATTCAAAAGTCATACGTCATTATTTGTATTTTGTGAAAAATATACAATTGTTTTATATCTCCTCAGGATTATTACAGCATCCCCTTTGCGACTCCCACAACAGCACTGACTGGCAGAGATGGCAGCCTGGCGAACAACCCTTACTCTGGTGAGTCATCTGCTAACAGTTGTCAATGAACAGTTGACTTCAGCTTTTAACTCTGACAAAAATGTAGTGGAGTATTGGATTGGCTGAAATTGTATTTGTGGTTATCGAAACCTGAGTCTGGCAGGATGCCGGAAAACTTAACTGAGGCCACTCGTTAATTTTATTACATTATGGATAATATTGATCCCTTGGCCTCATAAAAAGAACCTCAAGTATTGTTATTTATGCTCTGTGGGGTACGATATGAATTTAATGCTGCTATGTGCAGTGGAATGGATATAACTCTGTTTTGGTGAGGATTAGC
Organism: Paralichthys olivaceus; assembly: GCF_024713975.1. Classification (NCBI taxonomy): domain Eukaryota; kingdom Metazoa; phylum Chordata; class Actinopteri; order Pleuronectiformes; family Paralichthyidae; genus Paralichthys; species Paralichthys olivaceus. Next base: position 6,607,268 of record NC_091112.1, read on the forward strand.
TCATAATGTTTGAATGGTTAAACATCCTGCTGACTACAGCATCTCGGAACATCCGCTTTGTTCTTTGTTTACCTGAGATCTGATGATTTTCTTTATTGTTTCATACCTCTCTTTGATTTCACTCTGTCCTCTCCCATGCAGGTGACCTGTCAAAGTTCGGTCGAGGTGATGCATCATCCCCAGCTCCAGCCACCACATTAGCTCAAACACAACAGAACCAGACCCAGACACATCACACCACACAGCAGACCTTCCTCAACCCGGCACTGCCGCCTGGCTACAGCTACACAAGCCTCCCATACTACACCGGCATGCCAGGCCTGCCCAACACCTTTCAGTACGGACCTGCTGTGTTTCCGGTGAGAGAACTTAAGACTTGGCTTATGTGTTTGGATCTCATTAGTGTCACTGCTCCCACCCTGAGTTGGTTCTTGTGTTTTTAATATTTTCTCATTAAAAGGAAAACAACTGGCAGGATTTTAGCAGCATGTATTAATATTCCACAGAATGGTGGATGATTTTGACTTTTGCTGTGTTCAGCCATTTAAAAACAGTACAAATTGCGGACGAAATAACAAACTTTCTCATTATGCCGCTGACCTGATGAAATTGCATACCGTGTCCCCCCCCCCCAATTCAGGTGGCTCCTACCTCGTCAAAGCAGCATGGTGTGAATGTCGGCGTCAACGCATCAGCGACACCTTTCCAGCAGGCTAGTGGATATGGTTCCCATGGATACAGCACTGGTGAGGCACTAAACAATATGGAAACGGCATGTTTAGAAGGGTCATTTAGGTCCAACTCTCATGTAGGTCATACTCGCATACCAATAACTGGTTATCACAGCGAGCCCATTGAATTCTCATTGGTGTGGAGTGCACATTTCATTTTGAGCTCTGCAGCATCTGCAAGCATAAACGCAATGTTTGTCGAGACTTTTGTTGCGCTTGTGTCAGAACGAATGTGAATGGATCATAAAACATTCTCTTCTTTTGAACTGAAGTTTAACGAAATGTTTTTATATTGAAAATGGAAATACTTCTGCATCTTGTAAATGGTCTTTATCATCTGTACACGCAAGAAATATGCCTCAAAAACTCAGCTGCTTCTTAATAACGTGAATCACTTTTATTAAATGGCTTCTTATGATTAAAATAAATGGGACTGACATTTAGACCAATTAGAAAAGAGAGTAGGGGCTCTATCAGTGTTACCTGGCTACACATGCTTAACAGAGTTAGGGTTGGATTATCGATCGCCTCCTGATCTCCAGGTCTTGCTCTGATCATTTCTAAAAGTGGAGTTTGCTCATGGGCTTCAACTTTCACCCCTTCTCCTTCACACACACGTTCCTCATTAACACATCGACAAACGATGCATCATTCTCCCAGATCTCCTAATATGGTTCCTTTGTTCTCTCAGCGGTCTCATTTTTCCTAGTGGCCTTCTGGATTTGCTCCATCGCCTTTATTCTTTTTTTTTTTTTTTTTTTTTTAAGTGATGCTGTTTATTTTCTTGCTTAAATTCATCATTCAGTATCAACCTTCTGGTCACACGTGCAACACCTGTTTGTTCTAAGCTGCACCATCTGCTGCTTTCTGCCATCACCCAACTTAAGCTCACTGTCCCCTCCCACACACACCCCCTGCCTGCCCCCTCACTTCCCCCACCTCCTCCCCCCTCAGACTTGGGTCAAATAGTACTTGCAAATGATGGTTGGCACTGAACCTGACTTGCCTGTTGTACTAGATGGGAATTCTTTGCCATGCAGGACAATGCAGTTGGTGTTAAAGCTCAGATTATTGGGTATAGTGTTTCCTGTAGGCTTAACACTAACTGTATTGTCTTGTTTTGGTAAAACCTGTCCATGTGGCACAGTTCGAAACAAACGCCGTAATCATTTGCGAATGCTATTTGAGGCAGGTCTGCCTCCCCCTGCCTGGTGTGTCTAACGCTGTGGGCTGCGGCTGTGTGTCTGACTGTTGCAGGCTATGAGGATGTGGGCCAGGCTTCAGGGAGTGGGGATTTCTGTAAGGGCGGATACGGCACTGCCGTGGCCGCTGCCTCTTCTGCACAAAACAAGCCAGCCAGCTCTGTCACCGGGCCTGGAGTCGGTGAGTGCCGCCACATGCCGAACTAAAACGAAAAAAAGGGAGAGAGAAAAAAATCCCTGTCCCTCCCGTCTTCCTCCTTGTGTCACCAACCATCCCTCTCCCCCTCTTCGCTCTCGTTCCCTTCCCTCATTGCTGATGAGCTGTGCCTGTGGGTTGACCCGTCACTACATGTGCTTTCACAAAGTCTGTGTTTGTCATTCTGTGTGTTACCTGTTGTCTTCCAGGGTAACTCATCAACAATCCAATCTGGTTACTATGTTGTAGACTGTTACGTTGTGTTATCCGACAAAATGACATAGATGTGACAGCTCACGGGGGCTGTGAATACCATTAACTGACGATGAGTTACTCTGGATGATGACATCCCATTTACCCTCCGTGTTGCTTGCTCTTCACTCATGTTGTCATCGCTGGTGTGTGGGTCTCCAGAGTAACAAGCTTGCTGTCCTGTGAGCGAAGTACAATTATTCTACGATTCTCGATTAAAATAAAGTTGTTTTAAAGAGCTTCATCCAAAGCAGCTGCATGCAAACACACACACACACACAAATACCAGAATTAAAACAAGTATAAAGGGTTTTATTATCAGTTCTGCTGTACTGTGGGATTTCCTTGACAAATTTCATAAGAAGTTGAGAAATAAGAGATTGTATTACCCAAGAAGAAGACTGAAGAAAATAGCACCAACTTTTAGTATCCTCACTAATGCAGAGGCAGCTTGAGCCTTAGTTCTCTCCATTATGTTGTGATCATATATTATTATATTTATGTTTGAAACCCTTAAATTGTTTCTGCTGATAAACTGAGGTTTATATTTAGCAGAAAACATTGCACATGTACTGAGCTGCTCCTCAGCTTTTTTTTTTCAATTTGCCGAAGATATTGATGGAAGCCACAGAGAACTGAATGCAGTGTTAAAAATTTTTAAATTTGTCTTTCCTGTTCAGTAGTTTGTTTTGCACACCAGTCGACCTTGCTCTGCATTTCCAAGGTGATACAGGGGGTCAGTGTGTGCAAGAGCAACCTGAGCAGTAACCACCAGATACTTTCCATTTCAGACTTAAACCACCGTGTCTGACTGAAACTGAGCAGCTGTTACAACATCTTCCTCCTTTCTCTTCATCCTCTCTCCATCTTGAAGTTTTCTCTTTTTGTTTTTAGGTTACTGTGTGGATTGGAGAAAGTGTTGATACAAACAGAATTCATAAATTAGATTCCTTGCTGTTAATAAACCATATAACATTAATGTTGATTAGAATCTCACCATGACCTTGTGGCATATCATTGTCAAGTACTCAAGTCAACTTTACGTGTTTAGTTTACCAGTATTGGGACTGTTTGTGTTCTGTTTCCCATGTCTCTGCAGGAGTCTCTGTCACATCGAGCAACACCGGGGTACCAGATATTTCAGGGTCCGTTTACACAAAGACGCAGGTAAATGCATAACGTCCATGTTAAGATAAATATCCCTCACAGGAAAGGATCGCTCTAAAATTTTATTTGAACATTTTGTTTGAATAAGGCAAAAATGTCTCTCCTGTTTGTCCCACTTCGTCCCGCAGTCGTTTGAGAAGCAGGCTTTCCACGCAGGGACACCGGCAGCTTCGTTCAGCCTGCCCTCAGCTTTAGGGAGCGGGGGACCCATCAACCCCCCGGCTGCCGCTGGCTACGCCCCTGCCCCGTTCATGCACATCCTGGCACCGCACCAACAACCCCATTCTCAGATTCTGCACCACCACCTGCAGCAGGATGGACAGGTAGGGAACAGGCTTTTACTGTTGTTTGTCTCCTGTTGGTGTTTCTTTTGGTTATGAATATATAAATGTTCTTCGTGTAATTAAACTGCAGAATATTTGAGTGAACACACGATGTGACAGCTGTCCACTCTGTCCACAGAGCGGCACTGGACAGCGCAGCCAGAACGCTTCCATTCAGCAGAAGTCTCAGATCAACAAGTCAGCGTACAACAGCTACAACTGGGGGGCAAACTAACACCCACTGTTGGCCCCTCCCACCAAACCAACGCCGTTGAAAGAAGCCAGGAGGGGGCTCATCGCTCCTCCTGCAAAAACCCTCTCCACGTATAAAACTCCCTGTTCCTCCTCCAGAGATCTCCCTCCCCCCGTCTCTTGGCCCAGCACTCCTGCAGCTCTGGCCACGGTCAGAGGAGGTGCTGTGCCGAGAGAACGAGCACCGTCACGATGCACGGATGGGTGGGAGGGACGGGAGGGTTCTTAGAACAGAGGAGTAATCGGAGCTGAATGGTTATAGAAACACGCCGTCAAGAGGTGAAATATTGAGTGTTGGGAATTTGTATAATGTTAATTCCTCCGCCCCTTCCCTTTTTCTTTCACTTGTATGTAACATAGAACTGTTTTCTAAAAGAATGAACATTTCCTGTGCTTCTTTTGTCTCTCCCCCTCTTTTTTTCTTGCTGATGGGGAGGTTTGAAGTAATACCTGAAGGTGGGGGGACAGACTGGTTTAGTATTTCACACTCTCAACTCCCCCACTCCTTTAATTTAGGTGGAAATGCTTCCATCCCCACATAAAATATCCGAACGCAGTAGTTTGGTTACTTGCTGTTAAATGTTTTGCTTTTCATTTTTATGTCATTTTAAGTTTGAAGAAACAATTCTCTCAATTGGTAGAGTTGTGAAGTTTATTTTTTACCAAATATAGATATATTATATATAAAGACATATAAGCAAGCTCACTGGATTGGACTGTGAGGAAAGTGTGTTTGTCATGTGACTGCGTGCATGTTTGTACACACAGGGCCGTGGTTGTGTACTGTGCTTTGTGTTTTCGCCTAGCACAGGATTTTTCATTATCCAACACGTGTACAGTGACCGTTCCCATGAATTATAGATACGTTGCATAAAAGGTCTCACTCTTCTGCAGGAGATGTTCAGAATGATTTCCAAGGCCAATACACACCCAGTCTGCCTTCCAGTGTGTGTTCTTTTGTTTTCTTTCTGAGGCCCCCCCACCTCCTCCCTGCTCCACCACCTGCCCCCCGACATTGTAAGGAAATTGCAGCATTGAATACTGATGGACAGAATTGTACTATGGGTTTTTTTTTTTTTTTTGTCAGTGATTTATTTTTTCTTTTTGTACTGTGCGTTTTAAAAAAAAAATTTAAATGGATAAACTTGTCTTGTACATATATAAAAAAACACAAGTACTGTAGTCCCTGTTTGTTCGATGGCTTTCTCCTTTTCCTTCTCAGATCCTTGCAGACTTGTTAGCTTTTTGTTTCATATATTTTCTTTTTTTATTTTGTAAAAATATATAAATATTAAGTAAATAAACAAGAGAAAGACGTTTTCATCATTTTGGATGTGAATGTCTTTTAAGAAACTATATTTGCTTCTCATGTGGCTCGTAAATGCAGCAGGATCTTCTTCCTGCGGGTCGACAGTGATGCTCGGTTTGTGTGTTGTTGCTGAACCAAGTGATGAGACTCATTGGTGTAAACACATGCTGCTGGTCCTGACGAGAGTGACATCAAAATGTAGAAAAAGTTAAAACTGAATATGCATCGTTTGTCCAGTTGTCCTTTACCAAAGTTTAAAACATTCTCCATACAAGTAATGGACTGACATTCAAGCTTTCATTCAAATACTTTAGTATTAATACACAAGCATTTTTAAGTAGTAGCTCACATAGTAAACTAAATTTGGTCAAGTAAACATCCGGCCCATTACCATGGAGATTGATGTCACCTGGGCGGTCCACTCCTGTTTCTGGGCCACGAGTTAACCAAAGCAATACAACATGTCCACCAAAGCTGCCAAATGTGGCCTGAATTACAGATCACACTTTGCCCTAAAACTCAAGGAAAGTACTTCCCAACTGTACTGAAGTGCACTTGTACTGGTAAATGTACTAATATACTTTTCACCAATTATAGGCTGGCTGGTCAAAGTACCACTGGAAAAATGTCAATTTGAAGAAGAAAAATCACTGAACATTAGGCATAAAGTATCACTAAGTATTCAAACTTAAAGGCACGGTGTGAAGGATTTAGTGGATCTCTCAGCAGAATTATCTGGAACTAAGAATTATTTGTGTTTTTGTTATTTTAGGAGGATCTCTGTACGTCCACATCCTGGAGGCAGCCATGTTGCTATAGTCGTGAAGAGCAAACCATGGCTCAGTGACATTCTTTGTGTTTTTAACTTTGTCTGAAGTTCTCCTAGGGATAGGCCTGTCATATGGGGTTGGCTGCAATATGTAAATTGGCCGCTAGATGCCACTAAATCCTACACACTGAACCTTTAAGTGTTAAGTTTAACCAAATTAAGTGTCTTCACTTATTTCGGGTGCGCGTTCGTTTTGTTACTTACGGTAACGCTCCATCACGACAGCTGTCGTCATCAGGAAGCATCCAGACCGCTTTACGACACTGTTGACAGCTGCGACAGTTTGTTGTCGCTGTAAACTCACGTGTTTCGACAGTTTTTGTTGAAAGTTATGAATTAATTCGCAGCGTGAAGTTGTCGTTGGGTCACAAATGAGTGTGTTTGATTTGTTTCGCGGGTTCTTCTCGGTGCCCGGAGGACACTACCGCGGCCGGAGGTGAGTGTAGCTGAGCTAAGCTAACAGGAGCTAACAGAAGTTGGACATGAAGTGGGTTGGTGCTGCGGATTGTGGGTCACTTAGCTAATGGAGGTCGAGATTAGTGTTCATCTGTCAGGAGAACCACCGGGGAACATGCTAGCTGCTAAATGTACACTGGTCTGTGCATTAACATCAACATATGAGGATAAATCATGAACTTGTGATGAATTGTACTGTGTCACTCAGGGACCCCTTCTTCGATGCCATGACTCATGATGATGATGATGATGATGAAGAGGAGGAGGATGGCTTCTACTATGAGGGGCCCCGGGGGGAGCAGCAGGATCCCTTCGACAGCGCCTGGAGGTTCGGCTTCAGCTTGGGTCCGGACGGGATGAAGATCCAGGAGCCTCCGCTGTTCGGCCACGTCCTCAGGGAGATGGAGGAGATATTTTCCCAGATGGGACACTGGGACACAGCACCGGAGTCTGGACACTTTGGTACAAACACTGGTCCTGGTATTAAAGGGTTCAGGGTGTAGAATTGAGTGACATCTAGTGGTGAAGTGTCCTGTTGCAGCTGAACACCCCTCACCTCAGGTTGTCATGAAAACTCAAAATGTGTCAAATTGTCACCAAACTTAGTTTATGTCATCATGACCTCCGGGACGTTTGGTCTTTGCTTTTGAGTTGTTGCTGAGACGACATTACTTCAATTACATTATCTGAAGTGGCACGAATTCTTTACAATGTTGTTGTGATCAGAACATGTTCCGCCACATGTAAAATAAACATACAGCTCGTTGGGCTGGCAGGCCCTCAGTTTGTTTCTCTTCTGATCAAGTGATCACCTGTGGTGGGTCAGATGCTCAAAGAGCTTTGTCATCTCAGTCTCTGTTTCCTTTATGTTGAAGGCGTTCCCAGCATCATGCCGCCGCCGCCGCCATCTGAGGACAGAGTAGAGAAAGGAGGAGGGGGATCCAGCGGGAACCCCCTGAGAGACTTCATGTTGAAGACCCCTGACCGAGACACACGAGGGCCCCAACCAGGACCGTCCATTGAACCCAGACATGATGGTCGCCCTTTTTCCAAGGTTAATGAGACACTATCTGCCATTTCAATTTCTCCCTCATGAACTAGTTTCAGTGGCTCATTTTAAAGTTTTTATATCTTCTAAGTTCCACAACATTTGGAGACAAGGGCCTGAGAAAACCCCAGCGGAGGAGCACAAAGAAGACAGAGGTGAGTGTTTGTAATCATTCAGAAAACTAGACTGAGTAAATGTACTTTGTGATTCCTGCCTTTTATCCAACTAATTATCCGCTGTCTTCAGATCTGGACTCTGCCGTGTCCGCCAGGGGCCTGGACCAGATTCTGACGCCACCTGCTGGTCAGACACCGAGTCAGCCCAGAATCCAGTCGTTCTTCCAGTCGGTCTCCATCACCAAGGTGGTGAAACCTGACGGGGTAATCACATTAAGTTTAATAATCATTTATTATTATTCTGTCACAGCAGATTTCCTCGTGTTTCATGCTCAGTTTAAGTTGCTTATTTTATTCCGCTGTGATGAGACTGAGTTTCCTGCCAGGGCCAAACACCATTTAAACATTAGCAGTTTTCCGTACTGTTTGGACATTTCTAATGTTTTGAGTTAATGTTTGTTTGGGTGCCTGTGTGTCAGACTGTAGAGGAGAGGCGAACAGTCAGAGATGGAAAAGGCAATGAAGAAACCACAGTGACCCGCTCAGGAGGCCCTGGAGTCCTGGAGGCACCAGACGATCGACCTGCACCCGTTCCACCTGGTGAGTTTATCCACACTGTTGTCAACTCTCAGCTGATTCACTGTACATGTCTGTGGAGTTTTTTTTTTATTTAATTTATTTTTTAATAAATCATCCATATGTGTGTTTTTTATTCCAGGTGGTCGCCGGCCCTTCTCAGACTTGCGGGATGATGACTCCTTATTCTCCAAGTTCTTCGGAGGGTTTAAATAACATGTTGGTCAGTTTATTCTCTGCACTTATGGAGTGTAGCTTTGTTATCTGAAAACAAGTGCGTCAGTAGAGCTGTGAGTTTTTACAGGATAGATCTCTTCAATGATCGACAGTTGCCAAATTTGCTTTTGGATCACTGGCTTGATGATGACACCGGGTTTCCATCCGACCACGTAGCCACGCATCGGGGACTGAACAATTCACAATTACATATTTTATTTTTGTATGGTCCCGCAGACAGACCTGTGTGTATGTATGTATATGAGTGTGTGATGAATCAAATAAAGGGTCTTAATATATTTACATCAGCTTTCTCCCTTTTTTAAAATGTGTGCTTAATAAACAAGACAAATCAAAGCCCATTAAATAAAAGGCCTGTGATGGAATTTCACTTTGAACTTGTGCTTGAACCAACTGATATAGAAATGTCGTTTTTTTTTTTTCATCGTCAGTTAAACTTGAAAAAAACTCAAGGTTCTCTTTCATGTGTGAAATATCCGGAGGTCTGGTTCCTGTGGTTTGTTCATGAGGGGAGTGGAGATAACGCTGCTTTTTCAAAACAGGATTTATCCTTGACTTTATTGCACCATCATTCCAAACCATGTTAATAAATATACAGAAACTAAATGGAGCTGACTCTGATGTTCTCCCGTAGCTACTCTTCTCTCCCCTTCTGGCACATAAAGCTCCTATAATCATGAATTCCCTTTCTTTTAAAGTGAGTATTAATCTTTAAAAACTTTAAATTAATACAACTTAATGGATGGACATTAATATTCCCTCTTTTCTGCATTAACAGGTGGAGGAGCCATGTTTCATCATAAATGATTTCAGGAGCATTAGAGACACTTGCTTCATATGAAGTCTCCTGAAATCACCGGAGGTAAAGCTGAACATATGTGGCTGTTGTTTAACATGTAAAGAAAATGTCGCTGCCTACAGTAAATATGCTTAATGTTGTCATTCTTCTCTTTTTCTTACAGATGCCTGCGTCTCTCCACTGAGTCACTCATCTGCACTTCACATTACAACCACTGATGTTTGTGTATTTCTCAGCATCAGGGATTTAAAAAGCCACAAGAAGTTTCTTTAAACAGATAAAAATGATGTGAACAAAGAAAGAATAAATATCACATGTGAAGGCTGCATTTATATTATAAATATCCTCAGTTATTCTGCCCTGAAAATTACCTTAAAAAACGTCCAGTAGAACTCGGAGCTCTTCAGATTTATTGTCTCTTTATTATTGTTTTTAGCCAAAGTTTAGTTTAACCTAAGTTTAACTACCTGCTGTAAATGTGCTACAAGTATTATAATCATTAAACGTTCCAATTTGTTTTATCATAAATAACACTTTCATTGTCTCGTTGCCTGTATCTCTCCCAGTGAATTGTAATGTGTTAACAACAGCACACACCAGAGCAGGCCAACAAACTGATGCATCATAAAAAAGAAACTAAACGTGAAATCTGTTGCCTAAGCTCTTTTAATTACAGTTCTTATCTGTTGTGTTAAATTACACAGACGCACTAAACACAAGTTATTATAAAGATACAGAAATAATGTACGGTGCTGTGAAACACATTCTGCTTGATTTTTCAGAAATGATTTTCTTGATTGAAATGAGGAATTTTGGCATCAGATGCTCTGAGGACCAATCAAACGAGAAGGACAATCAGGGCCGATTCCAACCAGGTGAGGTCACAGAAAACCAACCAAGTGAACCACCATCAGGTAGAAGAGTCCAGCTCTGTGTCATGAATCCTACTTTCAGTCCTGCCTGCTGGGCTTCACGTTGAAGATGTCCTACAGAGTGAACTACTCTCCTCTCCTGCGCGTCCCTCGGCCGAGCCATAAAGCGCGTGACGCAGCCGGCAGCTCCAGTATGAAAGGGCAAACTCTGCTCAGTCAGACACAGGGTGGTGCAGTGCTGTGTGGGTCAAGTCCACCTGATGCCAGCGTCCCGTCTCTGACAGATCACCTGTGGCTGGACGGTGCGGAGGAAACCACAGGGATGGAGAGGCTGCTGAAGAAGTGTCACATCAGAAACCAGCTGGTCAGGGAGTGCATGGCCGAGTGCCTTGGAGTCTACGTCCTCATAGTGAGTAATCTTTTACAGAATACAAACTTAGGTTATAGAGTAAATGAGGTTAACTACAAGTATATCTTTATTCTTAATGTGTAAAGATGTTAAATTCAGTAAAATGATTCACCCTCTGAAGTCAAACTACACACAAACTGTCCTAAAATTATCTGAGGCAAAGACTTTTCTTTTTCTTTTTCTTATCTTTTCCAGTAAATGCATCTTTTTTGTATTAAGCTGTTAAAATTATTAATATATACATTTCTTCTTCATCAGTTCGTCCACATTCTCCCATCATCAACATCAAGTATTTCAAATGGTGTCTTTCTTATTGTGTTTTGATGCAGCTAGTGAATCTTCACAAGACATAACCAAGGACTTTGGCCTGAGAGAGAGAGAGAGAGAGAGAGAGCATAAGAGTGTGTGACAGTGAGCAAAGGGGAGGATGGGGGAGGTAAAAGGGGGAGGATGAAGAGCGAGTGCAGGAGTCCATCATGTGTGTTATTTTAAGATGGACAGGGATGTTTCCTCATCTCTACTTGTTTACGTGGTTTTGTTGCATCTGAACACTTTGTTTTTATCTAATCACCGTCTCTTTTACAACAGGACTCATAAAACAGGTTCCTCAGTAATGAAGTTCATAAAAACAGAGATTACACTCAGACAACACTCCGAGGTTAATTACCTGTGTCAGGATATTGTGTGTGAACTGAGTAGTTTCATTTCAGGGTCTTACTCATTTTAAAACATGCACATCTGTTGTGTTTACTGCACACGTTCGCCCATTAACAGATTTTCACGTCATGTAATTGCAGCTGTTTGGATGCGGCTCCGTTGCCCAGGTGACCACGACTGAAGATAAGAAGGGGCAGTACCTGTCAATCAATCTGGGTTTTGCCCTGGGGGTAACGTTTGGGGTCTTTGTGTCACGTGGAGTTTCAGGTGAGAGACTGTATAACGTCCCCTGGGTTTTTCATATGTTAAAAGTGAGAAATAAATAATATTGTGTATTATATGTGCATGCAAAAGGTACTTAAACTTCTTAGAATATTTATTTTACAAAACAAAAAACTAAAATTTCAAACTTATTTATCATGTGATATCATTTTTCTTTACCCAGGTGCTCACCTGAACCCGGCTGTCTCTCTGAGTCTGTGTGTTCTGGGCAGACATCCATGGATGAAGCTGCCTCTCTACGTCTTCTTCCAAGTGCTTGGAGCCTTTCTGGCTGCAGCTACCGTTGGTCTGCAGTACTACGGTGAGTTGTCAACAGTGTTCACCACAATTCAGAAACACGGGTCCACCCAAATCGTTTGACGACAAATTGCATATAAAGTGCATTGCCGTGGTTTACATGTACTTTGCTTGTGTGACGAGATGTTTGCAGACGCCATCCGGTCGTACAGCGGAGGTGAGCTCACGGTGTCGGGTCCCACTGCCACAGCAGGAATATTCTCCACCTACCCGGCTGACTACCTCAGTGTGTGGGGAGGGGTAGTGGACCAGGTCAGATACCGTTACTATCGACTACACTTTTATTTTGAGAAACAATAAATAGAACTGAAACACGTTCGTGGAATCTCTTCCCCTGACACGTTGACATCGTGTAATGATGCCCATGTCATCCAGGTGATAGGAACAGCTGCTCTGCTGCTGTGTGTGCTGGCTCTCGGGGACAAGAGGAACAGCTCCCTCCCCGACGGTTTGCAGCCGGTCCTGGTGGGAGCGGCTGTGTTGGTTATAGGCATCTCGATGGGCTCCAACAGCGGCTACGCCCTGAACCCAGCCAGGGATTTTGGGCCCCGGTTGTTCACGTACATTGCCGGCTGGGGAGATGATGTTTTCAAGTTAGTCATCTCCCTCAGGGTTCTGGTTTTGTCTGCACAGTTAAAGCTTTCACTCAGTTCTGCTTTGTTGCTCCACATTAATGGAGTCTTGTCTTTGCAGGGCCGGAGGAGGCTGGTGGTGGGTCCCCATAGTGGCCCCCTGTGTCGGGGCTCTGCTGGGGACGCTGATCTACGAACTGGTGATTGAAGTCCACCATCCTCCCATTCCGTCCGAGGTTCAGACGTCATGTCAGGAGGCCTCTGAGTGTAAGACGGGGCTGGAGCTGGAGGGGGTGGGGCCAGGCTACGAAAAACCCACTTTGTGAAAGTTGAAAAAGTGTCATGAACAGTAAACGTGTGAAACCCAGTGAAACTGTGTGAATGTTTTCTGTGTGACTCGTGTATTTGAAATCCTTCTGTCCACCACTGTGGGTGGACTGCTATGGAATTCTATACAAATAATGGAATCAGGAATCAGATATTTATTCCTGAACTTTAATGACCCCGTTATTTTTCTGATTACCTCCATCGGGTCAAACGTTTAATTCGTTCAATACTGTGTTGCTGGAAAAACAATAACAGATCAGTATCGCATCAGTTTGATGTGATAAGTTTAACAAACAGATCTTTACAGCGTTATAACATATTTTCACATTAGTCAAATGTATATTTATCACTTTATAACGTAAACATGATTGTGAAACCAATCATGTTATATAATGTGATAAGTTTGTCATAATGTGAAAATATAACATTAAGAAAATGTATTACAAGTGACATGTGTTTGTTGTAATGATGTAAGAAAGTTTTATAACATGCTTTTTTTGATGGTTTCGCAGCAATAGGCTTCCGTAACCTGTCAGTCTCAGCTGCTCTTGTTTATCACTGAATTTAATATGAACAGAACTGAGAACAGTTAAACTTGTAAACAGAAAGAAGCTGCAGACCTCAGTCCTCCCTGCTGATGAAAGTCCCGCTCAAGTCATTTGTCTCTTTTACACATTTATTTCGAAACAGCACAGAAGTGTATGGCATTTCAGCAAGCAGACCACAACCATGGAAAAAGAAAATGACATGAAATTTCCACTATTGATCTATATAAATATGATAGCATGACATATAAAAGATACAAACAAACAAAAAAAAAAAATCCACTCGTCGGCCTCCGTCACATGACCGCGAAGGCTGTTTTTCAAACATATAAAAGAAACGTGAGTACAGCAAGCACTGATTCTGTAGATAAAAAAACCATCTCAAGAGATAAACATTTGTATTCATACACATTAAGACAACACAACCCCCACGCTCTCACTCTGCTTCGTAATTACAATGTATAGCTACCTCTGGGGGGTGGGGGGGATTCTTTTTTTCTTTTTAGACTTCAAATGGTTTTGGAAAAAAAGAAACAGTACAAGTACAAATACTATACGTATTCACATTATCATAACAAGTTACTAAAACCAGAACGCTTTTCTTTTAGTGTCATATGTATTTACAGGGCAAAACTCGTACACGTACACTACTGGCAGGAAGCCTGACCTCTCTTCTTCTAGCTTAACGATTAACATCACCACACGTTATTCACACTACACAGGTTACACACCTCCAGTAACCTCGTCTGCTAATGAAACGCCTTCCAAGAGTCACATCTCATGTTTGTGTCGCTGGGTAAATCGTCTGTCTCGTGAGATTTGACGCAACCGACTCACACGGATACGAAGAGCAGTAATGTGTTTCATATAAATAAATATTATAGCAAAATAAAAAAAATCAGTGTCAATTCTACACTCTCCAGATGTCGAGGGATTTTTTTTGCTTGAGTATTGTGAACCGGCGTCTGGAGCTGATAAAAACCGGCCTAACGCCAGAAAAGAACGACGACTTGAAGTAAACAAATATGAAAACGATGTAAAGTACAAAAATATCGGCACTACAGCGATCATGAGTACAGTGGGGAAGTGTTGTGTATTAAAATATGCGATACATGTGGAAACAGGCAGGTGGCGACACTCAGTGCAGAGTGATGAGAAACAATATGGCTGATATAGAAATTCTTTACTGGGGGGGGGGGCTGTTTGAGAGCCGTTCCACCGTCACAGGTGCGTTCAGTCAAGTGACCAGTTACATGATCAAACATGCAGTTACAATCGCACACACGAGGTGCCGTAGATTTAAACTGTTTACTGTAGCTAAAAAAACAGCAGAGGAAGCAGCTCCGTTTCATCGACATTCATATTCTGCCGCCTCCCTGCTCGGGCGTGACACTCGACCCGTCAGTCTCAGAGGACCCCGCCCCGCCTCTACTGGGGCTTGTCCGTCTTGTGTGCGGTGAGGAAGGCCATGCCATGGGTCCTGAAGTGGGTGTTGAGGTCCGATGCCTTGTCGAAACGTCGGCCACACACCCTACAGCTCAGGTTCCCATCGCCGTCCTCACCCAGCGCCTGCGGGGAGGCAGCGGGAGAGCCATCCGGGGAGCCGTGCGGGCGCGCGGTGCCCCGTTCTGCTTCACTCTGGGTATCCCGCACGCGGTGAGTGATGAAACGGTGCCTGCCGAGAGAGCCGGCTGACGCGAAGCAGACGCCGCACTGCAGGCACTGGAATGAGGCGGTGTCGGCCCGGTGCTGGGGGATGTGGCGCTGAAACTCTGCGCCGTCCTCAGTGGAAAAGCCGCAGGGGACGCAGCGGAAAACGTTGTCTTCCTCTTCTAACTCACTGAGTGACGTTGATGCCACGGACGCCCTGGTTCTCTTGGGGGGAGCGCTGCCTTCCTCGCCCTCCTCTGTGGCGTTTTCTTCCTCGTCTCCTGCCCTGACTGCAGGGGGCACGCCCTCACCGTCTTGTTCTGAGGAGCTACCTTCTCCACCAGTGGCTGCACGCTTCCTGGTCACGGGGGCACCCTGAGGATAAAAGAAGAGAGAGAGAGTAAATGTTTGGAGTTTTTCAATTACTGCAGGTTACTTTTATAGTTTCAGAAAGAGAACTGAACCCAGCATCACCACAGGCCAAACAAACTGGCACTTTTCCAGTGTCAACACTACATGAATTAACTTGCTTGTAATGACTGTGGTGAGAAAATATGGCCCAACTTCAGATTACAACTCAGCCAAGAGCTCACGTCCAGAAACAGAACTGTTCCTGTCTTCACTCACCTGTCCATCCGGGGTTCTGTGGTGGAGCCGAATATGTTTGTCCAGTAAGAACCGACTGCCAAAGGTGCGCTTGCCTTCTGTGCAGTATCTGAAAAATAATTTAGACAGATTAGTTTTCATATGGATATTTGAAAAGATTTGTTTCAGTTTCTGTTATGAAATACAAAAGCGTGTTTTTGATGGGAGCTTCAGGGACTCACTGGCAATGGAAGACTCTTTTGTTGCCCTCGTGAATGACGCGCTCGTGACGTCTCAAGCTGGAGGACGTGCTGAACGTGCCTCCACAAATACGACAGGGGAACTTTAGACGGCACACACAGGGACGCAGAGAGAGAGAGAGATAAGATAAAAAGATATTAAATCTCAGTCAAACAGGAAATTAACAGCAGCCTCTCTCGTCCTCTTTTTCCAGTCACAAAGATCATTTGGCTCGTTAAGCAGTTTGAATTTGCTGCACTCAGTGTGATCTCCATAACTGGACTCAATATGATGAGGTTAAAATAAATGATAGAGGTAGTTAGCTCCACCTTGCCGTGCTCCGTCTTCACATGACTCAGATAGTTGTCGTTGTCGGTGAATGTGGACTGACACTGGGGGCAGGTCCACTCGGTCTGAGCGCTGAGATGACTGCTGCCCCCCGCCGAGGTCGCCCCCGGAGCCTCGTAGTCCTCATCGGCATCATCGTCGTCATCGTCGTCGTCTTCCTCCTCTTCTTCCTGCTCTCTTCCCCAGTCCTCCCCGTCAGAGTTGTCGGGCTTTCCAGAGGACTTTGATTTGAGGCCAGAGGGGCTGGATGTAATGGTCGGGGCCGAGGCAGGGTTAGGGGCCTCCGACTGAGACTCCTGTTTGGCTGATGGGCCTCTGTGTGTGGTCTGAGCGAGGCGACGGGAAAGTGTGAGAGAACAAAACAACGGACAGCGTTCAGATGGAATTCATTCACCTTCAAAATGTGTCAATTACTCCAATTGATAAAAACATTTCCATTACTCCAATAACTGCTGTTCTTGGTATATAAACTTATAATGAACAGGCAACACATAAAGGCAAAAAGCTCATGAACTACAATATATATAATACCTGAATAATTCAGAAAACAAACCTTAATATGCTCCATCATTGAACCTTTCTGGGCGTAGAGCTTCGTGCAGTCAGGACACTTGAACACGTGCACTTTCTGCTTGGCTAGATGAGTGTCAAAGTGCATGTACAGCAAGGGCTTTTGGGTAAAAACCGTGTCACACATCACACACTTGTAGATCATTCTGCAAAAGAAGAAAAAATACAGATTTTCTCAGAATCTGTTTTCAAAAATGTACATTTGTACATTTTTTTTCCAACGTCCTCCAACGGTTGAAAGTGAGGCAGCTGTCGTACTTGGCCTGTCCTCCGGTAAGCGTCGGGTGCTGGGTGCTGATGTGGCTCTGGGCGCTGGGGGAAGACTTGAAGGCCATGGGGCAGCTGGGGCACTTGTGGAAGACCTCGCAGTGAGCCGTCTGAATGTGCGACTTGATGGAGTTCAGGCCTCCGAACACGACCTGGCAGCTCGAGCACCTTGATAAAGTAAAATTTGTTACAGACTAGGGTGATTCGTCGGAAACTTTATCAATTAAATAATAAAAAAGTTCAGATTCCAAAATGTGATTATTTGCTGGTTTTCTTATTTGTCTGTGAGAGCAAATGTAATATTCTTAGATTGCAACATTTTTCTGGACAACACAATTTGAATATGTTGACAATATGTGGAACTACTCCATGGTGTCATAGTTAACTATTACAATATTTATAATAATACATAAAATGACAGCATTTCTACCATCTATAACATCAGTTGTATAAACAGAGGGAATGGAAAGATAAATAAAAACAGTACATTTTGGAAGGTGTCTACTCACCTGTAGCCGATGCGCCTGGCGAAGTGCAGACACGCCTCCTCCAGGTGGGTCTGGAAGCTGGCCTGCCGGGCGATCCCGCCACACTCAGGACACACATGGGGCGCTCTGTGTTTATGGATCCTCTGGTGGGCGGACACAGCACACGAGTTTGGCAGCATCATGGGAGGTGAGCACTGCGTACATGTCTGAAACGGAAGAAAAGAGGAAATCAAACTTTTACCAACAGCAGACACCAGCAGCACAACGCACACTGTGCTCTCATCACCAAGTCTTACTGAGTTAGGAGCAGCTCTGATCTGCTGGAAGTGGGTGACCAGCTCAGCCTTGCCAGAGAATTGTGTTTGGCACTCCGGACATTTGAAGTTGTGGTACTGCAGCACGTCGGCCTTCTTGCAGGGCAGAGGCATCAGTGCTTGGGGACCCTGAGGCGCGCGGCGGACCGGCCGCGGCTGAGATGCTGCTGGGGATGTGGCGTCCTTCATCGGGCTGGAGTTGGCAGACATGGCGGGACCCCCGGATGTGGTAGAGGGAGAGGAGACTGGAGGAGATGAGGACGAAGAGGTGAGCAGGCCTGTTCAGCCAGAGGGTGGAAATCAACCGAGACAAATGGGACATGGTCAATGGAGATGAACCGCAAACGAAGGATGCGTCAAGTTTCTTCAATGAGATATCAGCAGAGTAACAGATCTTAATGGTTCTGTCATAATTAATTACACAAATAAAAGATTAAAACGTCTGTAGGGCTCAATAACAAAAAAGATTTTTGATAACCTAGTAAATACTTTTAGCTTTTTGAATTCTATTTTGGTATAAAATATAAAATAAATATCTTGAGAGTTTGTTGTTGGACTGTTGAACGGGCGTCAAACTGACTCCGAAGCATCAAACAAACTTTATGCAAAAGGATTTGATGAATTAATTTTTGTGATTCCTCAAAGTAAAGGTCGGGTTTCTTCTGTTTCCGACCTCTCAAAATGTAAGAATTGAATTTTTTTTATGTGGCTGTAAATGGGCTCTGTGAGATTGGGATGATTAGTTGATTGATTTAAATAATTGACAGCTGCAGCCCAACTTACCACCAATGGGTGTTATGTCCTGCTGTCCAATCATCTGCTCCACGGTGACAGGCCTCATGACCAGGTGCGAGCACTGCATGACCAGCCCACGCTCCTTATGCTCCCTGGCGTGCAGCAGCAGGCTGCACTTATTGAAGAAGGCCAGTCTCTTAGCACAATGGTTGCAGGTCACCTCAATGCGAAGCGATCGCCGGTCGTAGTGGCGAGCCAGGCTGCGCTCCAGGGCGAAGGCGTCTCCGCACTCCAGGCAGCGGTACCCTGTGGCAGGGAGCGGGAGACCCCACTCTGGAGGCGGGGGGGCAGAGAGGTCAGGCTTGTAGCTCGGCAAAAGGTTCTTACTGTTTAGAATTTTGTTAAAGGCCTCCACCAGGCTCGACTGACTGCGGGAGATGACAGCCCCTGTGCTGTTGACGATGGAAGCGGGTTTGTTCGGAGAGAGGGTGCCACTGCCTCCATTAGCCGTCTTATTAGTGGCTGTGCGTACGCTGATCCCACCGGCAGCTACAGAGAACTTGGGAGAGGAGGTCACAGCTGGAGTCGCAGGCAGAGCAGCAGATTTGGTAATGCTCACAGCAGTGGCAGAAACCTTGGCCTTGTCAGATGCAGCCATTTTGTTTTGAACCTTCGTGGCGGCAGCAAGCATCACGCTGCTGGCTGCGAGTGTGGACACAGGCAGAGCATTGAGAGCACTTACTTTCTGGGATGTTGTTGTCATGTGACCGGGGGACGCTTCAAGTTTTTGGGCTTTGTTTCCCAGCAGCTTTCTCTCTCCACTTTGAGCTTTAGCGTCCAAACCTTTCGCAGCAGCACCTTTAGGCGCCACCCTGGTGACAGTTCTGGTGATTCCACCTGTGGAGGTTTTAATTGTTTTTATTCTGACTTTCAAGGGTCGGGACGGCGCTCCAGAAGCAGCAGGTGCAGGAACATCTCCATCAGTGGAAGGGGGTTTAGGCTTCCCATCATCTACCTCCATTTTTTCCTCACTCGTTCTCGCATTTTCTCCCTTGTCAGCTTTGCCATCAACATCCCTATCTATCCCATTCCCCACCTCCATCTCCTCCTCCTCCTCTTTGGGCTCCCGCAGCTCAGAAGGAGGTGGAGTGGAGGCCACTGCGGGGCTGGAGCACCTCTTCGTGCTGACATGAGCAGTTGATTTTGGGATCTCTGGCTCAGGACTTTCTGGAGAGTCCCTCTCTTCTATGACATGTTCTGGGTGCCGGTCCTCCAGCTGGGGAATCTCCGTTGAGCCAGACTGTGGGGTTGAGGAAGTCAGAGATGCCCCAGATGGAGTGTCCCCGGGTTTAGGGTGAGACGAAGTAGAGGATGTAGGCTGAGTTGAGACAGAGTCTGACTTGTAACGTTGGGTCAGCTGAGTGCAGGTCGGGGAGTCTGGGGTCTCCTGGATCACCAGCGGACTCCCCAAATCAGGGTCAGAATCATCCTCCTCCATCTGCTGGTGCTGAAAACCAGCGGGACCACTTTTGGGAGCTCCGTTAAAAGGCTGAGACGAGTGCAGCGGGTGTGATGAGAGGGCAGAAGGTGGATTTGGAAGCAGAGGCTTGGAAGGGGGAAAGAAAGGTGAGGCTAGACCGACGGGCCCACCAGCAGCCAGAGGAGAAGACCCCGCTGATAGAGAGGAGGACGATGGTAATGATGCTTTGACCCCATCAGCCCTCTCCTGGCCTGTGTCCTGCTGCTGCTGGTGCTGCTGCTGAAGAAGCTGCATCTTCCTGGCCCGACCCACTGGATCTCCAGACCCCTGTGCCACGAGCGGTTTGAGTCTGTTGAAAATGTTCCCCCCTTGCTTGTGCGCCTTACTTGCACCTGCTGCTTCTGAAGACACTTTGGGGGAGTTCATTGACCACGGCGCTCCGTTGGACTGGGCCTGGCTGAGGGGCAGGGGCGTGGAGACACCGGACGCCCCAAAACCGTTGTGGTTCAAAGCCTCAGACTCAGCCATCCCAGGGGCACAGGCACCCAGTCTGGGACCCACATCAACCCCCGCGATCACATCAATAGGGTCCTGGTCTGTGTCCCCCTCGTCTCCATCTACGGTCTCCAGTCGTACTTTATTCTTCACAATCACGCTGACAATGGAGGTGTCCGCCTGCGGGTCAGCTGGGCTTGGCGGTCTCAGGGATGACCCGACACCCACCACACTGTCCTGCTTCCCCAGGGTGGCTCCTGCGGCTCCATGGGGCCCCTCCGCCTCCTCCGGGGCAGACTGGATGGCCTCTTTGGCATCGATGTCAGGAATGTCAAATGCTGCCAACAGGTCATCGAAATCTGGGGTCTTCATGTCCCCCATGCCGGGATTACCTCCTGTGGAAACACAACAGACATGTTAGCAGAGGGACCGAGCATGAACTTGTGCTGCTCTGTCCACCAAAACAAAAACCTGCCACTCAACCACCAACATGCAGCACTTTCAAATCATTCAAGGGCTTTTACATGTTTGTATTTACGACGCTAACATCCCCGAGCACATTGGTTCGACAGAACCTGACAAGCTACAGCCGGTTAGCTTGTTATCAGTGAAGCTTTATAGGTAGCACATACATTAGCCTGCTAGCATGCTAGCGTCGCCGTTTCTGCACCCAGACGCTCCTCTGGTTTGAGGCTTTAGCACCGATATGCGATGAAAGCAAGACCCGGATTCATTCAAGCTTTGGATGCACGCAGCAGCTTTACGGTGGTGACATTCTGAGAGTCGGTTCAACCCGGACGGCGACCTCGCTTTATTTTGGAAGCTAGCGATGTTACCCCCCCCTCACCCCAACGACTGGGGCTGGCTAGCTGGCCGCTGAGCTCCAGTCGAGACAGAGGGGTCATTTAGCTAACGAGCTAGCGATCCCCGTTAGACACAAACAGGCAACCGGAGCCGGTCTGCCGAGGTGTGGTTTCACAGCGGTGAAGACCCGGTGATCGGAGGGTCGACGATGGCAGAGGAGAGGATGGCCGGGACGGGGAGTTGCCTTTAATATTCATGTATTTTGATTGTTTACCTGGATGTGCGATTCCCGACTATCCTAGCTCGTTTTCAGCTGAAAATGCGGCGCTTCCCGTCACATGATCCAGGACATCCTATCAGGCTGTGATCGCGCTGGGAAAATGCACCGAGGAGGATGCTGCTAGCGACACGTACATTTGTTTTCCGCATGAAACGACTTCGAACATTCACCTGTGTCCTCACGTCTTTAAACATCCCGCGGAGCCACCTGTCTCTGTGAGGAGCTGACGGTTCTCTGTCAGTATCAGGACCAGAGAGCAAAAAAACCATCACAAGGAAAATGTACTAACGTATAGATTTTTTTTATTGCAAAAACACACAAAGACGAAACAGGAGTGTGTGGCTGATTGTTTTCGTCCCTCCTGGATGAATGATGGGTGATAACACCCTGTAGGAAAATGTAGGGTAAAGACCACACGAGGCCCGAATCCCATTTATAGGATCAAATAAATGTATGTAACTGGGTAGTCAGATATCACACTAGATAATCAAGACTGTAGGTTTTTTATTTCTTGCATGTTGGTGCTTTTCAAATAGGAGAGTATTAAATGTCGGTCCCAGTGGCGTCATGCAGGACAAAGCATCTATTCATACATAAAATTAATAATGCATTCGTCTGCAAATTGTTCAATTTTTTCTAGTCAACATCTGGAGTCTCTGCCAGTTTCTTTTCTTCCCCTCATTTCTTCTTCTCTTCGTCCTTCTTGCCGTCTGGCTTGTTTCCTGTCTGGGAGGCCAAGGAGCCCATGGCGTTGCGGATAGCCTCGTTGTTCGGGTCGACCCCGGGAAGGTTCTCCAAGACGCTCTGGAGAAACTCTGGGTCTTGCATCACATCATAGTCATCTTCCTCCTATTCAATTACAATAAAAGATATAAGTCAGTTGGATCTAGGTTTTAAGATCTAATAGGTCTTGAATGTGGACGTGTCTCGTGTGAAGGTAAACATTATTGAATGTACGTATATATGAATAATATCCATTCTCATAATTTAACTGCTGAAAGTTTAATAAAGCTTCTAAAAAGTAAAAAATAGTCTTCCTGTCGATGGTAGTGGCACAGTTTTAAGATAAATGATTGAATGATTCCTACTAAACTCTAGTTCTGAAGTAGTACCTCACGTTCCTCTTGACATTTTCATGTTCAGTCTTGTGGTTATTTGTATGAATGACTCAACCAGGGGCGTTTCATCTTCATCCAAGCACGAGCCTCAAAGGATAAGCTATGTAAATAATGGATGGGTGGAGGATGACTCACCTTGGTTGATTCTGTAGTGTCCATGGCGGCTCCTGTGTCCATTTCACCATACTCTGTTCACGGAATAAAATAAATGTATTATCACTATTTTAATAAAAACAACTGCAAATATAAGAGCAGCTAAAAATTATATCAGGAGCAAATGTGCAGATAATCAAATGGAACTCACCTCCACCGGCAAGAGACATCTGCATAGCGTAGGCGATCTGCTCCTCCTCAGTCATGCTGTTGAAGTCAGGAAGCACCGCTGCACCGCTCTCAGGCTGAGATACTGACATCTTCAACAAGGCCTCCTCTGACTCTGTGTGAAAATCAATCAAAATTCAGTTAAAGGCTAAAAATATAGTTAAATTAAATCCAAACCATTATTACAAACGTTATTGTTGCTTAGGTGAAGTCAGTTCTCAGATTACCATCTGCGCTGGGTGTGGGCACGCCGGCCTCTGCTGCAGAAGCGACAGCAGCTCTGCGGGCGTCTTCCTCCTGCCTCTGTCGTTGCTCCTCCATCGATACACGGAGGGCCTGAAAATGCATAGAGATGAAACAGTGAGACAATAGACAAAGGGCTTCTGACTCTTTCTTTAAAATTGGACAAAGACATTAAGTAAATAAGAACAGACTAAATTTACTAAAATATGGCAGTATGGGAGGTAGTCAGGACGATATGCCAATCCTAACCCTAATTGAGTATATAAGGTAACACAAAGGGATATTCCTCAACTTTTCATGTGTTTTTCCAAACTTCAAAATGTTTATCATGGGATTTTAGTCTAGACAATGCATGTATTCCTTTATTGTGGCTATTTTAGATCCCTTCTATATCGTCTGCATCACATTGTCTTTATTTTTCTGTGCAGATCAGTGGATTCTAACATTAGTCCGGTTCCTTGGAGCTGACACATATTTGCTATGTGAACGGTAACTCGAGACATATTTGTTCATACATCCTAAATGGGATATTGATAGTTATTATATTGCTCACCAGTGCCAGCTCTGGATCAGCACTGGGATCCACACCAAACTCAAAGTCACTGGCACCAAGACCCATCATAGCACCGCCTTCACCAGCCAGGATGGGAGAGGAGAGCAGTGCATCAGCCAGACTGGGCCCTGGAGGGACTGTGACCAGATGGGAGCCTGTGCCCTCCTTCCCATTAAGAGTATTTATGAAAGCTGTCAGCTTTTCTGTATTCAACTCCTAAATAAAACAGTTTAAGAAAGAGGGTAAGGGCAACAGAAAAATTATTTTATAAATACAATGCAAAAAAAACCCCCAATACTTTATTTTAAATCAATGTCTTACACAAATTGATTCCTCACCTCTTCTCCAAAGTTGATAATATCCACATTCACTTTCTCTTTTTTCAAGCGCTTTGCCATCTTCACAAGCTGCAGAAGTGACAGGTTGGGACAGACAGTCAGAACAAATGTAAAACCTATTATGTATCAATAGGAAATCCACATTTATCTCTGGTACAAAATATGATACAAAGCTTCCAACTCACATCTTTTTCACTATCCTCCACAGGACTCCCAACAAAGGCAATGATCCTCATCTTGTGGTTTTTTCCTTGTCTGTGTTTAAGGGCCAGCTACACAGGGAAAAAAAAAAGTGGCATCACAAAATCGTTCACTGCTGAATCATAATTAATGGGTCCTGCTCTTGTTTTAGACACTGGATATAATCAGAAAATTTTACACACGTGAGCCACCCTGATGCCCGTGCAGAAGGTGATATTTCCTCTGGGCTGGATAGCGTGGAGCTTGGACAGGATGCGGCCGGTGTCTGGCGTCAGCGTGGTCAGGACCTCGCAGTTACTGCAAGAAAACAGAGTCAGTGTTATAGTTGTACTGAAACATCCTGTTGTTGACATCAGCGATCATGCAGAGCAAAAACAACATTGTATTCAGAGCAGCAGCAATTACTAAAATGACAACAACAACAAAAGTAGCAACAAATTATAATTTAAGCTATTTCAGGCTAAATTATCTTTCTGACTGTTCAGATTAAAGACATCTGGAGACGTCAGCTTTGTCTGCGGGAAATCAGAACTGGGATTTCTCACTATTCTTTATGTAAATCAACAAAATAAAAGATTAAATCAGTGATAAAACAATGATTTGATGCTGGAGTAAATTAAGTTAACACTGATGTTTTCCTGTTTGAGTACATTGATAAATAACGAGTGCCTTTTAGATTCTCCAATACAGATGTGTCTGTGGAAATTGCCCACTTTCGAGTTCTTTGTTTGATGAGGAAATAGAAACTTACTTCGCCATAGTTATGAGGCCCACGTTGTTTTCGGGGTTACTGCGTGTTTTGGAGTGACACACGATGTTGACAGCATCTTGTTGAGCCTGAAGCCTCGTCGGCAGGAAGTCTCCATTTCTCATGTACTCACTGTTGTCCACACTGAGGACAAAACACAACCAGCTCACATTAGCAAACACGTCGACCTCGACCTTGTTCGGCGCAGCGGTGAGTTTCCATTAACGACACATCTTCCTCTTCGTCACCAGCTCTCCCGATGAAGGGCTTTTTCTTCGCCGAGGAGTTGGTGAACGAGCTGACGTTTCAGATTTTAAGACATTAGCAAGTCAAGCTAACGTTAGCAGGCGGTGACACCACTGTCGCTCATTGTAAACAACCGACTATCTGAAGTTGTCAGTTCATAATTCAACTAGAAGGAACTAAAATGCAAATAGTGACATTTAAAAACGTGGTTAATCAACTGAATATTTAAAACGATGGGAAATCCGAGCTACTTTTAGCCACAATGACTCAGCCGACGGTCGACATAGCGTTAGCCTGCTAACCGGTAACGGCCATTTATTAACTCAGTTCCCGGGATATTTCCTTCAAATCCCGCTCTGTGAAAACCCCTAATCAAATAAATATTAAACAAGTCTTCGTATGATCCGATATCTGATCAAAAACCACAAGAAAAACTACTTAATACAGCTCTTACCAGACCATCGTACTTTCGAGCACCATCTTGGAAACTTCTTGTTGCTCTCTGTCGCGATCTCACAAGCTCGCACGCTATTGGTTGAAGGCTCAGCAAAGCGGAATCTGATTGGTCAGGTTTGGTTCCCTGCAGCTTCATTAACCCAACATCAATTTATTTATTTTTTGTAAACTTCCATCGGCTTAATAAAGTTACCTTATTCAATCAAAGTTCAAATCTAACATTTGATTCATCTGTACAACCTTGCAAGGGTGTAATACCCAAGACATATGAATAGGATGCAACAGTATGGATTAGAAACACATAGAGTGGAAGATCTATATAATGTTATATAGTCAAACAAAGGCTTATACATGGGTTTTCTTTTTCTTTAATAACTTCAGGCACAAGTTCACAAGAACAGCACACCCACCGAAAGAGCAAGACAACGTGTAATTTCATATTCTGTGAAAAAGCACTGCTGTGTTCCCTGTGTACAGACGTGCACATATTTATATCATACAATTCAAAAGTATATCAGAAAAGAATGCAGGAAGTTTCCCCAGTTGTTGACAAATAGTAATAAATATAAATATGACTATTAACATATTTAGTCTATGGACTGTATGTTTGACTGCTTTTAAAAAAAAATAAGGCACAGTTTCACTTTCAATGTTGGAAGTGAGCATTTTGAGACGGTTACATGTGTCAGCCAGATGGAAAAAAGACGACTCATACATACAATTTAAAAGTTGTGTGAAAATGCCCAATTTATGTTTATTTATCACATCTTGGTTGGAAAATTGTCAATTCACCTAAAGTATTGCACAGTCTATAAATTCACATATACACACAGTATGGTTAAAGTTACCAAACCATCAGATCATGTTAAAACACTGCACAAAACAACGTTTAAATCACCAACAGTATTTCTACCAGTTTTAGTTTGCAAAAAGCAGACAGACGGTTTTGTCTTGTTCCCTTTTCAACTGTTATGCAGCCATCACCACATATTCCAATAGAAAAAAAAAATCAAAGTTGTGAGAACACATTTGTGATTCTAGAAAACAAATCTCACAACGTTCAAACAACCGGCTGTGTTAACCCTGGGTTCACCGGTCCAACAGAAAGCTTGTGCACATGACAGCGGTTCTTAATTACAAGCCAATCACATGCAGCATCAGCAAATCAACTATGCAGATGTCAACAGTGAATTTAATTAGAGACTGTTACTGTTACTGTGTGGAAAATTCAACAAAAAGCTACCAATAAACAATGTAATCAAAACAAAAAGACAAATGTTAGTACTGTTTAGGAAATACTAAATACACCACATGAATACAAAAAGGAGGAAGAAAAGGTATACATCACAATCAAACAATAAAGGCAATATTTCATAAATCAGTGTGGAAATGTATAGGTTTTCAACTCAAGGCTATCACCCAACATGTGTATAATCCATATTATATTTACTGATGCATAGTTTTTTTTACTTTTAGCAGCAGACGTTATTAAATAGTGAGAACATTTCTAAAAAGCAGTGCCACCCAAGTGTATGGATGAAATATCCAGACGCACAGTTAAAACTCTTACCACCCTAGTTGTTTTGGACAGATTAACTCATAGAACTGAGGACTGACATTCACACTTGTATAAACCTTTCTAAGTTGTCCTGGAATATATGTTGTGATGTTAAAATGTAGCCTATATGACAAAACAAAAGTAGCTACAAAACTCCCTGGCTTAAAGGTGGCAGCTGTGCTCAAGACCTTTATTTTCCTGCACATCAGCCTCTAGTCTTTATCTCCAGATCCGAAACTGCTGCTGGTGTGTCTTAATGCCTGGTCTTGTGCATCAATGGCAGTGTCTCCCTGTTATATGCACTTGAGTTGTAAGTTTGGTAAATTAATATTAAGCACTACCACTAACTAGCTATGCTCTGCAGTACCATTTGTTGCCAAGGTGGGGCACTGTACTTTAAACACTTACTATTAATACGTACATTTTCAGTTTCATGATACCGAAAACAAAACAAAGTGATTGTAACACGATTTTGTAACAAAGTCGTCCTGTGCTCTTTGGCACTTGATTAGTGAGGTTGACGGTCTCTTATTTCTAACTGCTCTTTCCAGGGTTGGTCAGTGGCATTAGTTACCATGGCAACCACTAAATGAGAAGACGAAGTTCATTCCAAACTTTCATTAGACAGGTCCCAGGTCTGTTTGTTGGTCACATTTGGTCATAAACTATCTACACACTAAGCCTAAGACTGAAATCAGATCGTACAGTGTAGAAGTATTTAAAAAATGACCTTTAAAAATAAAAATCACACTTTGAGCAGAACACGAGAGATGACATTTAGGACTCACAGTCTCGACAGAAGAACAGGTCCATAAGAAACTGCGGGTTGAGGATCAGGCATCTTTTCCAGCACAATTTGCATTTAGAGTAAACTGAAAAAACTGCAGATTAATACATATGAAAACAGTATTTGCTCTAAAAAATAAACCCTTTATGGAAAATTATGTTCCCAATCCAGATAATATAGTTTTGTGTTAAAGTCCCTGGATCGAACATATGGTAGGAACAGCATTCTCATCTTTATTCTCATAAAGAGTAAGGTATGCTTGATGATGTGCTGCAACAATGTGGTAAATAAAAATGAGGAATCAAACAACATTATGAATATTAAATTTTCTGGGATTGAATAAGGAAATGTTGTTCTCAAATAAGTCCTCAAGTTAAACTCTACACCGTACACTGGCTTAGTTGAGCACATCTGTGCCATGAACAATCTTTGGTTGTGCATATAGGCATTTTCATTTCATTAGATGAATAATAGTATTCGATACCCAAACCATTAATATACCAACAATTATTAGTGTCAGAACATGATCAGATAGTAACATGCTCCTCCCATGTTGAGATTTGGAAAAGTGCAAAAGTAATAACAAAAATATCCCATTTGGTCCCCACTTCTCTGGTTAGGGTACCTCAAATCACAATAAGTGAGTAACATTTCATCCATGTTCATAACATCCTCCAAGCTTGTTCCGGGTTCATTTTGTTCTCATTCCTTTCCCCGAATTTATACCTGCAAATCAAAAGCGATGAACCTGGTTAGAAAACCACATGGAGTGAGTCAAGTGTCACAGAACAAACACAGAAGTTCGAGAAAATTGACTTACAGAACATTTGCTTGTGTTAAGAGTTATGTCACTGAGTGAGATCGCACCATCAGTGCCAAAACTTTCTTCAAGAGACGAGGACGGAGCTCTGAAAACAAGAAACAGAGGAGTGAATGAAAAATGTGTACAGAAAGACTCAAGGACATTGTAATTTAGTTTTAATTCTCCTGATATCTATTTTGAACATGTACTGCTGAATTCACGCTGAATTCCCTTAAGTTCTGGTTTAGGAACATTTACAGCCATCACCCCCAGTCTATGTACCAATTACAACAGTCCCTCTCAGGTTTCAAATGGTTCTGGTTAGGTGCTGCCAATAGAAGCATGAACACATCCTGGTTCTTAAAACTGGAAAATCTATCTCTTTATTGCACTATATTTTTTAAAAGTTGAAAGTAGTTTTTAATCCAGTTATTCCTTTGGATCTCTCACTAAAATACACATTTTTTGTCTTACCTCTTGGGGGTGCTGCGCTCCATAGCTTTACTCAACATGCTGTTTAAATCCACTCCCACTGACCTGCTTGTGTCTTGGGAGTGAGTCAGAGGCTGAGTTATGAGAGTGGAACCAGAGTTTCCCAGGGAGGAGGAGGAGGAGCAGAATGTGGTATCGGCTGCGTTGCCAGCAGCATTGCTGGGTGGTGAGGCCTTAGGGAGGAGGTCAGGACGACCTGACGGCATGACTGTAAGAAGAGGGCGGGAAAACTGTTAGTGCCGTGCTGTGAAAGAAGAACTTCACAGGCTGATACATGCTGCAAGACTTAATCTCTGCGGTTAACAGTGCCCATTATTTGGTTCATATGCTACAGTTAAAAAACCCTGGCTCTTCTTTTTTTCCTGCACTTACAACTGTCTCCATCAGTGTCATCTCTTGTCTCAGTGCTGACTTGACGTTGGAGGAAAGTCTGCTGGCTGCTGCTGCTGGTTTGTGACATGAGAAGAGGCCCAGAGCCAGCTGTTTTTCTAAGAGGACCATGGGTCACTGCACGCCGCTTCTTAGATGGGGAGTTCTTCACTGGAGACAAGAGAAAGAAAGGTGTTCATTGAGAGAGACTGACATGATGCATGCTCATTGACAGATTAGGTATTTTTACATACATGGGATCTTCCTGAAGACTGTGCTGCACATGAACTTCTGAAATCGCTCTGCATAAAAGCCTGGTCTGTGCACTGATACAGTATCCTGAAGAAAAGGAATGATTATAAGTTGACATCTGTAATTTCTTTTTTTAAAGCACTATAACTGAGGCTAGCAGAGGAATCTTACCCCATCGTGAACCAGAGCTTTCCATGAGTGCTCAAGCTTCTTGGCTAATCTGAAAAACAACACACGGAAGTGCAGATTACTTGCAGAAGTTCGGTGAACAGACACGTGCAGTTTCACATGATACATTGACAGCAGACATATTCAACTGAAATCCACTTCAAACCTGCATTTAAAGAACAGACAGACCTTGGTGTTGGCTCAGATAGTGAATGTGATGCAGTTGAAATGCATCACATTCACTATCTCAGTCTCACCCAGGTGGAGGACAGCTGCTGCACTGCTATCATGCTGCTTTTACTGTTGGGTTATGTAGGCGCTGTGTATTTGTCCGAGACTGAATGAGTAGTTGGTAGATAGACCACTTGTATCTACTGCTTACCTGTAGGACTGCAGAATGTCAATGATACCAATGTACACCAGCAGCCTCTCGCCTTTTGAGTTTCTTGCTGGTATTCCTCCAGTTCTGTAAAATAAAACAAAAAGAAATCCAATTTAGTCCTCAGTCGTTCCTCTCAGTACAAAACTCATTGTGGTGAGGGAGATAGTTGAAAGCAAGTTGCCTCACAGGGTCATTCTTTGGCTACAGAATCCCTGTCACTCACTTGTCCTCTGTGTCCAGTGATCCCATGCTCCCTGACTCGGCCTGGATGGCCTCTATAGCCGTGCTGTACAGGGACTTTTGGCCTAGTGGCCTCCGCTGATCCATGGCCGCTGCCCCAGCCTCTTCGCTCAACTGCTCTCGACAGGCCTGATCTACATTGTGGACTCCCACCAGGAGGCTGTAGTCCATTATCTTGAAACTCTGCAAGAGCTGAATAGAAATTAAGAACAAGTTGAATGAGAGCAGAGGTTGAAATACAGGTGAACTTGAAATGTGAATCTCTGTTGTATGACTGTGATTTTCATCTAAAATGAATTCAACCATATCATGCTTGTTGCATTTTTCTTTAGTCCTCACCAGACAGTCTCTATGAATGGTCTTGCAAACACCATTGTATTTGTCCGCCTCCATTAACAGCGCCTCAGGCATGTCCTGCATGAAGTCCAGGTCCTTGTATGTGGGCACAGTCTTGCCCCTCTCTTTAGCTGAGGCCCGTCTCTTATAGGTGGAGCCCTTCAGATCAAACTTGAGGTGCATTTTCACTGCACTCGGGAGCAAATTGTTCATGACTGCAATACGGATGTTTTTACCTCCTGCCTGGACACAGTAGAGTCCATAGAACTTTGGTAATAAAGTGCGCTTGTTCTGGTTCAGGTTCTAGAGGAAGAAACAGGAAGGAGGGAAAATATCAACAGCATTAAACAAGTATCAGTTTCATTGACTAGAAAGAGAGGCAGCTAAAGTAAACTGAAATGCACATAGTTGCTGAATAGATGGAATAAATAAGTAGGCATTCCAAGCCACGAGTAAACATGTTGTCCTATACAAATGATGCAGAGTTACAGCATCTGAAGAGCTTATGGGTTACTTCACATAGCATATGACTCAGAGAGACGTTCGGACACACATAAGCAACAACTGGCTGTTCCAGAGGAGAACATCAAGAACTACTGTGTTGCCTAGCAATACATTTGTTGCCTGTGTTTTTCAGCTGATTTATTCTGCTGGTAATTCAATAAGGCCATTTAATATATATAGCACAATATTGCTACATAAGGCCTATGGACACCACTTCTCTCCATTACACACTCAAAATACTTGTTTTAACTGACTGTACTTGTATATATTTGTTCACAAGTGATTGTGTGTCTACTTTGAGTAAATTATTTGATGACTTTTTCAAATTGTTCAACGGAGCTTACCATAAAGTATCCTGGGAGCAGTTTCTGCAAGAATTCAGCCTCTTTGTGCTGCACGGTCTTAATGATGTATTCATCATCACTGGAGACGTAAAAAAGAGATCCACTGGCTCCAGAGTTTGACAGCTCAATCAGTGGTTCATTACACAGAGAATACTGAAACCAGAGCAGAACACAGTGGTTAAACATGTGATAACAAAACAAAGACGTGACAAGAGAGAACAAACAATAGAAAACATCAGTATTGTGTCTTTATCAACTCTAGTGTGTCACACTTTCCAGTTACTCAGTCATTCATTTCTTCTTACACCTCCTTCTTTTTGAAAATTGTTGAACACAAAAAATGCTGAATAATGAAAAAATACCATGTAGTCATCAGGGCGGATGCCAAACATCTCCCTGAAGTAGCGAAAGGCGATAGGGGCGTATGTTTTGAACCTGAAGTCTCCGTAGTGATGTGCTGGTGTTATGTTACTGCCCTCACTGCCAATAAAAGATAAAGGGGTCACAAGATTACACTACGTACAAGGGAGGTCAAGAAAAGGAGTGTTATTCTGGTACGGACACAACATCCAGATGTAAGAGTTGAGACACGCATTTAAGCATCAACATTCATGTATCCTTACTTTATAATTATAATGTCATCCTTACCTGGGGAAGAAGATGCTTTCCACAACCTCAAAATCCTGCAGCAGGACATCTCTCTCAGGTTTTTGGCTTAAGCTGCCCACTGTGTGCGTGATGCCTAACTGGATAGCACCTTGCAGGGCCGATGAGGTCGTCTGGAAGACAGAGAAAATGTATCAAAAGACAAAATATGTTAAAATTTAATGTTCAGCACGTCACAGACGCAAGTAACTTTTGCTGAATGTGCGTTGACAGTGCACATTTTAAAGTCAGTGTCAAGACGATCTCCCACCTTCTTGTACGTGGTCTCTCCAGTGGGATCAATTCCGCGATGGCCAATTGTTTTTTTCTGGGCCTGTGTCATGCTCGTGCTTGGACCCTGTCAAAAGAGACATGGCATACTGGAGAATTACAAGAGCAAAATATTCACAGAGAGTTTGCAGCAATACGTTTCAAAGAGGAAGGAAATGAGGATGTGTCAGCTAAATATTGGTAAATCCCAAACTGCTAAAGATGAATGCAATGTGTGTTTCCTAAGCGACTGGATTACACATTTCCTTCAAACAAGTACTTTTTTTCTTACCTCTGCATTCCCATTTTTACGAGGCCCAGTCGAATCTGAAGTGAGAAAAGGAAGGAAACATACAAGTTACACAAGAAATGCAAAGAACACAGTTCTCACACTGGACATTAGATATCAAACAACAAGGTCTGAAAAGGGTTATGTCCTTGTAAATGGAGAGTACTGTCTTGTACTATCTTGGGAGCTTGAACTATCCTGGGAATAAAAAGTATTTGTCTTTAGCTTCTTTGATTTCTGACTGACCATGAGATGACTTGAGGAAATTGCAACGTAAATCGCCAGAGACTAAATAGTGGTTTAATGTATGAAATGAAATCCCAGACAGTATTCTGAACAAATGACAGTTTACTGTATTGTCAAAATATTGTAGTTACTTGTACATGAGCAACAAAACTGAAGATAATAAAGACACACAGCAAAACTGAAAGGTGGAAATTCCTGGTGTGTCCCTTTAAGACCTTTGCTCTGTGCTGTAGTGAACCTTTATTTCCAGCAGTTTATTTACTCTCAGTTGTAAATGTATTTGATAAACCTGTTTATAAGAATGGTAGACAAAATATTAATACCACAATCCTAAACCTAAGAAAATGAGAACTACATAATAATAAAGGGAATAATAAAATATTAATATATAACTGGTAAGCAGGTGTATTGAACTTTGAATAGTGAATCATCTCTTTAACTAGTCATGTGATAAGCTGCTGAGTTGTTGAAAACATGTACATCAACAGGAACACCTAACAAAATGAGTCAATGTTTGTGTACCTGTGTCAGTGCTGGAGGGAGTCAACTACTAATTCAAAGTACAAATACTACACTCTAAAAAAGTTTAGTGCGATAAAAAACTACAAGCAAATATATCGAACTCGAATTAACAAAATATACATATTTATTTACTAAAATTTAAACATAAATAACCATCTTTTCTAAACCATAAGTAAAAATAATTTTGTTACAGTAAAAGTGTGTTAGCGTAATCAGAAAAATGGGCTAAAAAGTAAAAGAAGTCAGTAGAGAACCATTTGATTATTATGACACTAATGTGTCATTTTACTTGTTTTTATCATAAAATGAGAACACTCAAGTACAAGTACCTTTTAAGAAATTAAATATAACATAATCTGAGTGATGTTTTCACTAGCATCTAAATTGTAAGAATTGTGGTTTTCTTTACTGTAGAATGGGACCTTTATATCTCAATAGTTTATATTTACAACATGTCTCTACGGAGACCACCATCGTTTTTTACAGTATTCCAAAATGTTCACACTAAACACCTTAGGTTTTTATGACACCTGAAGGCACCACAGTGTTTGGAAGGGGAGGATGAGGTGAGAGGTGTTCAGGTGCAACATGCAACTGTACCTCGAAACTCTACACACTGAACCTAACAGGTAAACCAACTTCTGATTAAAAAATATACTTCATCTACACCATCCAGGGGTAGATAGAGAAAGTGAATAAAGACAAAGTACTCACTGCCAGTGTGGCCCTGCAGCCCCGGAGGCTCCTCTGCAGCTGTGGCCATTCAGAGCAGTCACTGAACTCAACACTCGTTTAAGGTGAAGCTCAGATCTTCAGTCTCTCCTCGGCGGAGAGGAGACTTCAGGTGGGTGAAGGCCTGTGAGGACAAAGTGTAGAACTCATTAATTAAAACCACTCCTGATGACTTCATGCCACAAATATTGACTCCAGCCACGTTGACTGAGCTGATGGAGGAGCAGACCAGGGTAAAAACAAAGGGGAAGTGTTGGTGAATGTTGAGAGCAGCGGTACGTGTTGAAACAGGCCAACATAATAACAACCAGGATGTCTGGATTGCGACATTAAACCAAACAGAGGCGAGTGAGCTAGCTGCTAACTCCACTTTAACTTTCTCTAACTTAAACCCAGATGTTTTGAACCCGGTAACTGAGCCACAACAACACGAACAAACTGATCACTCACCCGGAAAACCTGCGAGGGACTTCTCTCGGTTTCCTGTGAAAGAAAGTGCAACTTTCTCTATTTGGATAAAACACTTTTTCCTGAAACTAATAAACAAGGAAGCAGTGCGGAAGCGGCTGTTTTGTGCCCAGCTCTGTTAGCATGAGCTAGCACAGCACTTCCGGTAAAAAAAAAAACTCCTTCACAATAAAACGCAACATCACAATAAAACAACTTGTTATCACCACCAACCAAACTACCAAGAACTTCACTGTGTGCACCACCCCCAATTAAAACAAATATAGTATTTATTCATTTATTTAATTTAAGATATTATAGAATGTTTAAATGCATGTTTTGATACATTTATTTATTCATTTATGGATTTGTGCTTTATTTTTGTAGATCAACATCAACACACAACCCAAAGAAATATTACAATCAGATCATGTGCAAGAAAAACACAAAAGAGTATGTGTATGTTCCACTTTTATTATGAAGCCAAGCAGGAATTGCAGGGGTGATTTATTGATTTATTTTTGTAATCTGGGGCAAATTCCACATTTACATTTACTTTCAATAACATAACTCAAAGTGTTTATTTGTGACTTTGCCGTTCAGGATCTGTCACACACTCAACTATTACATGCAACAGTGAACTCTAGAGGACACTTGTTTTATTACATGTGTGAACCTTTTATTACATGAGTGGATTGAAAATAATCTGAAAGACTTGTTTCAAAATTCATCGGTATTTCTCTTATTTGAAGCTGCCAAACTGAGTTATGTGTTCACTCATACAAAATCATATAAAATCTTTATTTTAGCTTTTATTTTTCTAACAAAGAATACTATATGACAGAAATAACAAAGGTGAACATTTGGAAACGTGTTGTTACAAACTGGGTTAATATATAGAGCGGACAAAAATAAAGATGCACTGAGAATTTTCGACTTACATAGCATAAACCAAACCAGCATGACCTGTCCTCTTCTGAGCAGCTCAAACAAAAACCTGCAGCAAAAAAGTACAAAGGATAAACTCAGCGTTATCTTTCATACTTTTTTAAAATTCTTATCCAAATGGATTAGACATTATTATTTTAATCTTTACTTTAGCAAGTGTTTGGGTTGAAGGTGAATCCGGGCTCTTCGGGGACGTTGGGTGCAGTGTAGCCTGGTGTTGAGCTGTAGTTTGGGTTTGGCAGCTCGCTGTTGAAGCACGTCCACCGAGCGTCTCCTCTGTCCTCGCAGCACTCGTATGGCATAGTCATGGTGGAGTATTCCTCCACACAGAACTGAGACAGAGCTTGTTTCCACTGCAGGAAAAAAAGACAATAATTTAAAACTTGCAGCTCTCTGTGTCTCTCATGTTTGATATAGAGGGTAAAAATATGTTGTCACTCATATTTTAATTAAAGTACAGGGATCTCTCCTCAATATAATGATACCTCAACCGCTTCCTCCATCTATTGTCATAGTAACAGGTGCATCTGTCTGTTATTGTCTTTACAAACACTCTCAGAGACTCACAGCTTGTTGGGCACAGCACAGGATCTGGTGGCTCTGCTGCACCACTTGGCCACTGCAGCATGAACGGTACCACGACTCCAGACGGTTGATGGCGTTTCCACGACGGCGGAAGTGGCTCGCGCCAGAGCTTGGGAAGAAGCTGGCCAGGTACCTGGGTCGACCCTGACCCTGATGGCAAATGGCAGCCAGGTTTTGGGCCGTGGGACAGGCGGGTGGGAAAGGCACATCAGGCTCATTGAGGGAGTTTGTTTTGGTTTCTGTGGAAATACACAGAGGTTTATATCATTCTAATTGGATGAATACATTAAGCATATATACTCATAGCTTCTAGAAGAAGTTACCAGCTACATTTGTTAATGTTTTAACTTTTATCCATGGTTCTTGGACAATAAGATAGGTCGTGATCCGAGATATAGAAGGAAATATCCAAACCCACATGTGCAGGGTTCGATAAAACCACCTGTTCACATTCTTCTACACTTGATAAATATCTATGACCCATCAGTTTCATTTAAGTCAAACTATTGAATAGTCTGACATTGAATCTAAGTATACTATTACAAATTTGATATACATTGAATTAAACGTCAGGTAACAGCACAATACATTGTTTTGATATTTCTCAAACAAGAATCCTTTCCTCCACAGCTCAAGAATAAGTTTACAAAACCACAAATGCACCTGCAATCAAGTCGTAAACAAGACATGTTGACATTTATCTTATTTGGCACCTGACAAGATAAATGCCCTCATGCAAAGTAATCAGTTGACAACTTGGCATCGGGCAGCGTGAACAAGAAGACATCAAGTGTAAATACTCAAAGAATCGGAAATTACCTCCAAAATTTGCACCATGAAGAGTCAGAAAAGCAACAATCCAAAATCCTATGTGTCCTCCAGCTGAAGTCATGGCTGCACAGAGGTGTGGTGGGATTTTCAAAAGGCAGATTTCGCTCTGATATCCTCTCCAGTATTGTGACTGGATCAGAAACCAGCATATATAGGCGAGGGTAGTGAGTGTGTGGGTGTGTAGTGCTTGGAAGTGGGGGTGAAAGGGGTGAGGAGATATGTTGGGAAAGGAGTTTGAACTTTAGGGAGATCTGCTGACATGTGTAACATGCCAAACTGTTTCTGCAAGTTCCCAAGGCCTTGAAAAACACCTGAATGCTGGAGGAATGAGAAACCAAATATTTTATCGTGGCACGACCTGTTTATCGAAACCTGTGTGGTTTTTCCCAA
This sequence comes from Paralichthys olivaceus, assembly GCF_024713975.1. Classification (NCBI taxonomy): domain Eukaryota; kingdom Metazoa; phylum Chordata; class Actinopteri; order Pleuronectiformes; family Paralichthyidae; genus Paralichthys; species Paralichthys olivaceus. Next base: position 6,645,341 of record NC_091112.1, read on the forward strand.
AAACGTAACAGAGTTCTGTTAACTCCCTCAAAAACTGTCTGAGTGTGCATCCTGTTATCAAAGAGGATGGTTCATACTCTCCAAACATCTCATGATGTTTTGCCCTTCTGCACATGAGCAGAATGGATGCAATCACTCAATGTCAGTGAATCACTTTTGTTGTTTTTCACTCCCCTAAAATTCAAACAACTCTCAACACAATCATTCCTGCTGTCTGCATTGTTCTGTTTAACTTGTGTTGATTCATAAGATCTCTACTTTTATCTCCAGATCACATAAGAAGCATGTTTATCTTCTTTTATAATGTGTTATCAAGTTTCAGTCGGTGTTTGATTGTTTTGTTTTGTGTTGCAGGAGGTTTTTGAGGTGTGTCTTCAGGGTATGAACCATTCACCACCCTTAACATGTGCAGTTTTATCACAAACCTATTCTGCAGCTGACAAAGCCACAGCCTGCCACAGTCTCATTATATTTAAATCCCTCTCACCTTTTGTATAAGTCTAAAGTAACTCATATATAATTGTATTGTTTTAACTTGTGTCCACAGTCCTTGGACAATAAGGACTTTTTACTCTGCGTGTTTTCATGATTTGGCTCTCAGAATCGATTTTTAGTGTCTGGAAGAAAAAATCCAAACCCTCAAGGTTCAATAGAACCATCTGTTGCTCACATTCTTCTACACCTGATAAATATCTTTGACCTATTAGTTTCATATAAGTCAAGTGAACTTGAACTTAACATGGTATTACACATTTAATATGCATTTAATTAACTCATTGTCAGGTCAGAACCTAATGGCTCACTTTGATATTTCTCAGATAATAATCCATTCCAAGATACAAACAAGATCTTGACATGTTAACTGATTTCTTTCACCTAACAAGATATATGTCCTCATGCAAAGTTTTGCCATGTGATTAGATAGTTGGAAACTTGGCATCCGTGCAGGTACGTGACACCTTCTCCCTTATTGGCTTACCCAGCGACACCGCAGCAAATAAAAAGGGAATCAGTCGAGAGGCCGCGTATCCAGAACCCAGGTTAATCTGGTTTAGGTAAGAGCTGTTTTTAAATATTATAACTAAAACGATTTTTTAAGGCGTCTGAGGGATTATTTACCAAACAAATCACCAAACATCTAAAAATGGTAGAAATCAGTCAGTGTCTTTAACATTAGCAGTGTTAAAGAGCTACTTTATTTTAAACATTTCCAAATTTTGGTTTATTGCTGTATTTGTCAAACTGCTTTGATAAAAGTGGACTAGTGATGCATGGAAGTCTGAATATGTCAAAACTCCACCAGCACTTTATTCACATGTTGTTGGAGTTTTTAGAAGTTTTCTCTTTTCTACGCTTGTTGGAAAGTTTGCAAAGTTGTACCAGAAATCACTAACTCTGCTTCTTATAAATGAAATTCACCAAAATGATTAAAGGAGTGAGGTCCTGCTGTTTACTTATGTTCTGAGGGAAATAAATTCATTGCATATTGTTTCTTAAAATGTGACCTGCAAGAATATTGTTTGTCCCCAAAAAATATTTAAAATTTTCTGAGCTTTGAAAGTTGAATTGTCCTCCAAATGTTTCTGTGTCTGTGTGTTGTCTACGTATAGTGGTTAATTTTGGTGATGTGTTTGCATGCATTATTTTAGGTGTAACAATGAAAGGGCTCGTCTACTTTCCCATGGGTTTAGTCGTGATTGGTAAGTCAACAAAATAAGTCAAATAGATGTCTTAAATGTCTGGAATTACAAAATAACTTTATTCAAAACCAATTGAGATAAATGCTGCAATCTTAAAAAATTAAGTCCATTTACTCTTGCTCTGTACTTTTTTGTCTTTTTCTGTCGTACTTTTATTCTATTACATTCCAGATGCTAACATCACACTTCATACTTAACTACATGAATGTAGATATGGCTGCTCCGATTATTGATACAAAACAAAATTCATTGATCATTTATAAGTTAAGACTCATAAGAGTCCCAGCTCCACTTTTACTTGTAATTGTATTTTGTTTTTACTATTAATTAACTCTTTAATCACTTCCATTTAATGACTGGTAGTAATTTTATACTTTTGGATTTTTCACTGCCTGCGTTTTATCATTGTTTTGTTGCAGGCCTCTGCTCTGCTTTACCAGCAGGAAGAGAGTTTGCCACATCATTCATGCAAAACCTTGGGGGTGATGGTAAGGATAGTCGTTTCTCAGTTGAAGTTGCAGCTCTGCCTTCTTCCCAAGGAAGCACCAATGTCAAGGTGACAGCTGTGGGTGAGGTCAAAGTGATGGAAATTGAACCTGGCAAGAGTGTATCCTTCAAGCTTCCCGACAGCGTAGAGATGAAGGGCAGCAAAAAGTCCCATCAGACTGTGCTGATTGAGGCGAGCCAAGATGTCAGTGTGACATCACTCAACTTCAAGCAGTTCACAGCAGACACCTCTGTGGTTTACCCAGTGAAGGACTGGGGGACTGAGTATTTCATTTTCACTCCCCCCAGCTCCCAGAGTGACGGCTTTAAAGAATTTTCCATCACCAACCACAAGGAGCCCAACACAGTTGAGATCTCCCTGCAGGGCTCAGTCAAATTCCTGGGGAGATATTACAGGAGAGGAAGTAAGATGACCATAAAGCTTGAGGCGTTTGAGGCTGTTCAGATTCAGAGCCAAGAAGACCTGAGTGGTACGAAAGTTGTCTCGCGTCTTCCTGTTGCTGTCTCCTCGGGACATAGCTGTGTTCAGAAATTCACCTCCTGCAACCACGTCTACGAACAACTTCTTCCTGTGAACAGCTGGGGGAAAGAATTCATCATTGCACCCCTGCCTTATCATAACATCTTTATGAGTCCATATGACAATGTTTACGTCCAAGCATCCCAGTCCACTAGAATTAGCATGAATTTTAATGGGCATGTCCAGAATTACTCAATGCATGCAGGAGAAACTTATGAGCTACAATCATATTGGCCAAATGCTATATATCTGACATCTGACAAGGGTGTCCAGGTCCTATTTGAATTCAATGGGGGTCCTGTTGACTCATATGATTATGCTGATCCCTTTCTGATGACTATACTGCCCACAAGTCATTTTAGCACTTCCTACGCCCTGAAGGGACTAGGTGATTTTTACAACAACATTATAGCTGTGGCTCGGAACAAAGACCTTGGTGACATCAAAATTGATCCCAAGCCCCAGTCTGAAAACTTTGACTGGCATAAAGTAGATGGGTCTGATTTCTCCTGGGCTGAGATGCAATATAGCACCAGGGCAAACTTCTACCAGATATCTCACCCCAACTCCCCCTTTGGTGTCTACAGTTTTGGTGTTGCTTATGCTAACGGGTATGGATCCCCTGCATCTGGTGATTCAGCAGGTAAGGAGAAAGACTCAGTCAAAATATACTGTTATATGAAGTACAGCATAGCATAGCATAACACAGTATGCAACATTAAGGAACAACTCGTTGTAGTATATTATAGTATAACGTAGTATAGTAAAATATAGTATAGAATAGTATTGCATATAGTATATATTTGTATATACAGTATTTTAGACCCAAGCAATAGTACAATGTACAATAGTAGAGCACTACAGAGTCACATAACATAGACTAATATTAATACTACTGTGCTGTAAACTTAGAATGAAATGGTTTGTGTGTCCTCTCCAACTCTTACATTGTGTCAGAGAAACGCGATTGCAGCACTATGAAGTGTTCTGCAGATGAAGTGTGCAAGATGAGTGGAAACTCCCCAACATGTGTCAAAAAACCGCCCGCTATCAAAGCAGGTACCTGCTGGGCCATGGGAGATCCTCACTATCGCACATTCGATGGCTACTACTACAACTTCATGGGAAACTGCACCTACACAATGGTCAAGAACTGCCATGCTGGGGAAGACCTTCCAGCTTTTGAAGTTGATGCTCAGAATAGCAAACGTACCGGTTCAGTGGTCACATTCATCGGCAAAGTGATCATTAAGGTCTATGGGTACACTATAGCTATGGTGCGGTCAGAGTTTGGTCTTGTCAGGGTGAGTAAGATATTTTAACAAATATGACTGCTCATATTTTTAATGACTTCAGTCAATTAATTCAAAAACATCTGAATCTGCTTTAGATGAGCTACACATTGTGGAATCTCCCTATCAACCTGGGCAATGGCAAGGTGAAGTTATCCCAGAGCGGCTTGTCTGTCATTGTGGAGACAGATTTTGGCCTGACAGTGCAGTATGACTGGAAGGAGTATCTTGTCATCAGCTTGCCAGGCACATTTTCTGGCAAGGTGTGCGGCATGTGTGGCAACTTCAACACCAGAAAGGAGGACGACTTTGTGACTTCTACTGGCTCACAGACCAACAATGTAGTGGCCTTTGGCAAGAGCTGGAGGGTTACTGATGGGCCACATGATTCCCAATGTCGAGATGAATGCCCGGGCCATTGTGAGACCTGTGAAAACCACAGCTTTTTGGGACGCTATAAAGACAAACTCTTCTGCGGCTTGCTTACCACGGTCATGGATGGACCACTCAGTGATTGCAATGCTGTCATTGACCCCAAAGTCCTTCATGAGATGTGTTTGTATGATGTGTGCATGGGTGAGGGGATGAAAAACTTCCTGTGTGACACCTTGCAGGTGTACGCTGATGCCTGTCAGAGAGCAGGAGTTAAAATCTATGACTGGCGGCACCTTGCCTTTTGCTGTGAGTAACTCCATTGAATATACATGAAGATATCAGTTGTTTGAGTTTCACACTTATCCTGTGATGATAATATATTGTTATTTTCTCTGAAATAGCTAAACCACAATGCCCGGCGAACAGCCATTATGAGTTCTGTGGGAACGCCTGCCCGGCCACCTGTGAAAACCCAGATGCAGCCACAAACTGCAAGAAAAACTGTGTGGAGACCTGCGCCTGTGACGAGGGCTTCCTGCTCAGTGGCACCGAGTGTGTCCCAAAGGCCCAGTGTGGCTGCTCGTACAAAGGCCTCTATATAGAAGCGGGAGACTCTTTCTTTACTGACAACTGTACTGAGAAATGCACATGCCTTCAACATACTAGGCAACTTAAGTGTGAGACACCAGGTTGTCAGCTGGGTTATGAGTGCAAGTTGGTTGATCAACTTCGCACATGTCAACCAGTGCTGTACGCTGAGTGCAGCATGACGGGAGGACCTCACATCGAGAACTTTGATAGGCATGATTACAACTTTCACGGCACCTGTGTGTACCAGCTGGCTGGGGTGTGCTTGAAAGATCCGTCCCTGCAACAGTTTAAAGTTCTTGTGCAAAGAGTTGACTCTGGTGCAAAGTGGGTGGAGGTCAACATTAATGGGATTTCCATTGTCATCACAAGAAATCAGAAAGGCTCAGTTCTGGTGAGATGCAATGTAGCAAATTTATCATAGAATGGCTGATTTTTAATCACTTTTTAAGCTGATAATATGTCACATTTGAAATTAAACCTGCTTGTGTTGCAGATAAATGGAAAAATGACTACCTTACCCATCACACTCAAAGGCAAAGTAACAGTTCGCCAGTTCGGGGACCGTGCTGAGATTGAGACAAAGTTCGGGTTGCATGTCTCTTACAACTGGGATTCAACAGTACAGGTGAAAGTGCCCAGTACTTATGCTGGCGCAATGTGTGGCCTGTGTGGGAATTATAATCGCAACCCTAAAGATGACCTACTGTTGAACAACGGCACGCTGGCAGAGTCTGCAGACGAACTAGGAAAGAGTTGGAGGATTGCTGAGATCCCAGGCTGTGTTGATGGCTGCAAGAACAAGAGTCAATGTCCTAGTTGTGACATCACCCAGAAAGAAAAATATGAGACAGATGAGTACTGCGGATTGTTACGAAAGTCCTCAGGCCCCTTCCGTGATTGCCATGACATCAAAAATGCAGATTCTTTTTTTAAGAATTGTGTGTATGATGTGTGCCTTCATAATGGCAAGAATGGCTCCTGGTGCAACTATCTCCACAGTTATACTGTAGAATGCCAAAAGAAAGGAGTCATTGTGTCCAATTGGAGGACAAAAGACTTCTGTCCCGTAACTAAGGACATGTATCCTAAAAACGGTCGCTATGAGCACTGTGCCAATCTTTGCCATGCAACCTGTGAAAACGGATCACCGCCCAGTGAATGCAAAGAGCCATGTGAGGAAGGATGGGTGTGCAAGGAAGGCTTCCTACTCAGTGGAAACGAATGTGTGCCTTTTGATGAGTGTGGATGTATGTACATGGGCGAATACCATAAGAATGGGGATTCTTTTCTAGATTCAAACTGTAATCTGAACTGCACCTGCAATGCCACAGGGGTACGTTTTATCAACAGCAACATTTGACTTCCTTACCAAAGTTTACTCTTCCTTTTTAGTTGTTCTGAAAATGTCTCTGTGATTTTAGATGAGCTGCAATCCACACTCCTGTGGGCCATTTGAGAACTGTACACTGAAGAATAATGTGCAGTCATGTCAGCCAGTGGAAACAGCAACCTGCACGATCTCAGGTGATCCACATTACAAAAACTTCAAACAACATCCTTTTGACTTCCAAGGCACCTGCTCTTACACCGCAGCTAAATCGTGCCATCAGGAAGGCTTGCATCACAACAAATTCTCTGTGGTTGTGGAGAACGACAAATGGACAATGACAGACCAACCGGATGTGTCTGTCGCCACTCTTGTTGCTGTGAAGGTGTACGGTCACACCCTGATCCTCCGAAGGAATCAATTTAAATCGCTCATGGTTAGTAAAAATAGTTTAGAGTTTGTTAATTAATTTAATGTCACTCTGTTCCTTCATTGTAATCCTCATTTTATATTGATAACCCTGATAGCTTAACACATGTAATCTTCTGTCTGCATTCTTTGTGGTTTAGGTGGATGACATCTTGACAAACATTCCATTTAATGATGGACGAGTAAAAGTCTTCCAAGAAGGCTTTGTCTATGCTATCGTGGTTGATTTTGGCCTAAAAGTGACCTATGACATGATCTACAGAATTGAAGTCACTATTCCTGCAGACCAAATAGACGAAACCTGTGGTCTGTGCGGCAATTTTAACAATAAGACCGATGAGTTTCAGCTGCCTGATGGAAAAATGACCAAGGATGTCAAAACCTTTGGAGCAGTGTGGAAAGAGCCCACTCCAGGGGTGGTATGTGAGGATGGCTGCAGTGGTGACCAGTGCCCAAAATGCAATGATGCTCAAAAGAAAATCTTTGAAAAAGATTGTGGAAAACTCCTTGATCCTAATAGTACCTTAGCTGCATGCCACAGCCAACTCAGTCCTGAGTATTACTACAGAGATTGTGTCTATGACGTCTGTATGAGTCAGGGAAATCGTGCTGTGCTCTGCAACAGCATCTCAGCATATGTGAGGGACTGTCAGACCCTTAAAGTAAAGCTGGACAACTGGAGGACGCCTGATTTCTGCCGTAAGTACTGTTGATGTAATTACAGATTGTTTGTATCCTTGTCAAGTATTGTTGACCTTGTCAGCCAATAAAGGCAATGAAGACATCAAGCTAGTGAACGTCGATGTAAACCATGCACGGTTTAAAACCAAATAAAAAAAATTTGAGGAAAGAGCTGCATTGCACAATGCACTTTGTTGAGTTGATTACATTTTAACATTTTATATAAAGGCGAACAGTGTAGATTCACCAGTTTAGATAGAGATACAGAGATACAAGTTGCCTCTTATCAGGTAGTTAATGTGATGCCATTGTTCCATTAATATTCATCCTTTCTTTCGTAGCTGCTCAGTGTTCTGAACACAGTCACTACCATATCTGCACTGGAGCCTGTGCCTATCCATGCCCTGGTCTCACCGAAACCATCACCTGCCCCACCACTTGTAGAGAGGGCTGCACCTGTAAAGAGGGCTACTATTTCAATGGGACTGGCTGTGTTGCCCTAAAGGATTGCAGTTGTTACCACGAAGGACGTACCTTTAAGGTGAAGTAGCCCTCAGCCCTCACTTTGACAAAAAACCTAACATCACTTCTGCTTTGAGAGTTTTCCTCTCCCCCCCAAGGTTTTACATCGCATGTGTGCTTTCCTGGATAATTGTCAAGAGAAAAATCTGCTTTTTCTCAACTGTTTAACTCTCTTCCTCAGATTGGTGAGTCTGTGCTATCTGACAGCTGCCATCAGCGCTGTGTCTGTACGACATCTGGGGAAGTGAAGTGCGAGGACTTTTCATGCAAGTCTACAGAGAACTGCAGGGTTGAGAACCATATCCTCGGCTGCCATCCCAAACAGTGTCGAATTGAGACGGGAGCATCCATTACTCTTTTCAGTGGCAAGGCTGGCACTATCTCTGTTATGGGAGCATATGAGATCATCACACACTGCAACAAATCGGCTGTTGACTGGTTCAGGGTTGTAGCGATGTTTCAAGAATGCAGACTGTCCGGTGTGAGGGGTGTTGTTGCTATTTACATCTACTTTAATGATCTGACCGTCACCGTCACCAACAAACAGGAAATCTGGGTGAGTATTTGTAAAGCAGTGGTTCATGATTTCAGGAAATGCTTAGTCCCAGTTGTTAGTTCTCATGTCGAGAGTTGGACAAGAAAACTGATGCCACTCACTAATGTATTAATTGAGCTTGAAGGCTGAGTCAGAAGTTCACTTGTACAATAAAATCTGTCTCTGATGCTGTTTCACAGGTAAACGGTAAAAAGGTGACTTCCCCCAGCCAACCGAGAAACAACATCTCTTTGAGATCCACCGGCCAAGCCATACTCGTCGAGCAGTTGTCAAACTTCAAGCTGCAATTCAGCTACACCCAGGAGATAATTGTGACTGTGAGTGACAGCATGGCGGAAAAAGTATGCGGAGCATGTGACAAGCTCTTCCCCTTCAGAGACATCATGGTCTTCTCTCTGGGGACGATGCAGGACTACATGGCCCTATTTTCTGCACAAGACTTTCCTACCTGGTGAGCGGGATAGACGCTGTGTCAGGCTGCACCTGAGATTATCAACATTTTCAACATTAATCATAGTTTGAATACAGTAGATCTGTGTATTTACACCAATTTAATTAAGTTTTCCTCTTTTTTGCAGTGGGCTGTGAAGGAAACTCGTCACCTCAATGCAACAGTATCATCATCTACAATTAATTCAAATCAAGACTGAAATGTGGAATTCATGTTTGATTTTGTAAAATAACATAACATAATAAACTTGAAATTTTGCCTCTTCATTTATTCCTGCTGTAAAATCTTCATTAAAAACTCTAAATGTTACACAGGGAAAATTCAACTGACCCTGGTAATGAGTTATTTTAAGCCCAACTGTCTACCATCCATTATATAAAATATAATTACAAGAAGGTTTTACTCTATTGTCATTTATTGTCTGTTTTAAATCAGTCACCCACACAAGGAGATACGGTACATACAGTGAATACATTACATCAATAAGTTTACTTATACAATATATTTGTTTACCACGTGCCAAAAAACAATTATTAAATATTTATATACTGTTGGGTCTCCTTACCTCACATGCATATGTCTGCGAATACAACGACAGGTTATTTTACGAGTTTTTTATGCAGAAGAGTTGAATGTAGACTTGATGCATCAAGGAGACCAGAAGGTAGAACAATATACAAACGTTAACAGAGCAACATGAGCAATTATCACCTGCAAGTCTGAAAGATGTCTCACATGAGAGATGGTTAAAAATTCCTTCACCCACATTAGTTTAATAATATTCTATTCATGACCTCTACTGCAGCCAGCCACCAGGTGGTGATCAAGGCCTTTTGACCGGGGAGCTGTCATGTCATCCATCTTTAAACACAGTCTTTGATCTGTCCTGTCAAACCTGCTTAGGAATTTTCGTATATCCTCACACATTACTGTACATGCCACTATATACCATATTATGTATATATAGTGTATATTACATTATATATGTACACCATTAAGAGAAGAGTTCCACAGACCCTTCTCTCTCTCTAAGCAGTACACAAGGCCAGGTTATAGCTAAAGGACCAACCAACAGTACATTGTATTGTCTACTCTTACAGACATTCATATCTAACGCAGATGTCAAAGACAGAGAGGCACCAACTTCAACTCTTTTGTGTATTACACCAGTGGTCTTAGTCTTAGTCTCAGTGAACTTTATTGTCAACCAAACAAATCAACAGGTAGTCACACAGAGGATTGAAATTGCATTTCCCCATACTCCAAATGTGCAAGTAATATATAACACACAACATATAACATACAACAAATAGTGCAAACAAACAACAACAATGGACACAACTTATACAGACAGACAATGGACCTATAAGTTGTATAAGAAGAAAAAAAATTCACAGTGTGCCAGAGTGTAGTCAAATTTTGAGGTATGCTATCAAGGTGCTATAATGAAGATAATAGGATGCAAATACCTACATGTAACATAGACAGTGAGAGCAATTCTAACCATTCATTGATATGCTGTTAGAATGGGTGACACAAGCAGAGGACGATATATGGGGATGCTGCGTGAGACATCGTCAGACTTGGGAGTGGCAATTGCTCGTTACTCTGTTAGCATTTGTAAATTGTTCCACCTTCTGGTCTCCTTGATGCATCAAGTCTACATTAAAATCTTCTGCATAAATCTGCTGCTGCCTGAGTTTTCCTTTCACCAGCTTCCAGAAAACTTCCATAACAAAATTTCCCTAATTTCCCTCCGGGGATGAATAAAGTACTCTATCTATCTATCTATCTATCTAACAAAACCTATGTGATTGTCCAGCTGGACCAGTGACCATCAGTTAGGTTTTACAATATTTCTGTTAAATATAAATCCACTGATAATGATTTGTTGGCACTGACCATGGTTATCACCCATGGGAATAATGGGTTGGGTGTGACTTGTGTAAATAATTTCAGTTTAAAGTTCAAAGTCATAATCATAATCAAGTACACAAAATGAACATAGAGAATCAAAGTGATACTCCTCATTCTGCAGAAAATGTGTATGTTTGTTTGGATTTGTGTTCAGTTTCCTGTTTTATTTAGAAGTTTTTGCTCCTTGTGTATTTCCAACTTTACTTCCTGTCTTTGTCCTGTCCCTGTGATTGTCTGCACCTGTTCCTCATGTGATTCCCCTGTGTCTAGGTACCCTGTATATATAAGCTCATCTCTGTGCTTCCCTTTGTCTTTGTCAGTTTGTCGTATCACCACCTTGTTGTTGTTTCTCCTCCATCGTCCCTCAGTTGTAAGTTTCTAGTGTTCCCTTGCTTTTTCTACTTAGCCTTTTTTGAGTTTTTTGGATACCAGAGCTTTTCTGTTTATGGACTTTTGGATTTAGTTTTTTCTGTAAGAACCTTGTTTTTTTATTAAAGGACACTTTTTGTTTCACTACACCTTTATGTTCTGCATTTTTGGGTCCTCCTGCTTCCTTTAAAAACCTGACAAGTATTATTATAGTCGAGTAGTGTCGAGTATAGTTGAGTAGAGCTGGATCCTGCAGCTCTGGAGTCAGGAATGTTTGCAGACATATGAGCTTTAACAGAAACAGATCTGTTTTACACAGAGATATTTCAAAGAATCAGAACACCTGCTCCAGCTCCTAAAGACATTCTTTTCCCATGCAGCACCTGAAACCACATGATTATTTGCTCCAGTGGCCGGCCCCTCTGTAGTCATAGTATAACTATTATTAACTTACACTGCGGACAAAGCATACCAAAGCTGTCCAGCTTGTTTGCAAACCAGTCTGTGGAGGTGAGAGTGGCAGCAGATCAAGTGTTACACACCCTATCACGTGTCTCTCTTTCTGTGGGCGGGTAAACAAAGATCTCAACAGTGAGTGAGCAGGAAGCGGACAATACACAGGAGAGAGGAGGGCTCAGAAAGTAGAAAGTAATAGTCCAGTGACTTTTGCTACACACTCTTTGATATCTTGCTTAACTTCAATTTTTCCTTTGCTGCACACAGGGACACAAAACCACCACAACAATGCGGATTCAGGTGATTACAGGCATTCTCTCTCTCTTGGTATCCATGGGACTGGTGGTGGTTATAATGGGCCAGTACAAGGACCTGGCCACTGTGGAGAAGGAGAGTGTAAAGGCTGAAGAGGATTTCCAAAGGAGAAATGATCAAGTGTCAAACAAGGCTTTATTCAAAACCTCGGTGGAGACGCTGCTGCATCAGGGGAAGAAAGAGTTGGAGGAGCTGGAGCCTTTAATGTCCAAACTGGTCCAAGAAATGGAGGAGAAAAAAAAAGGAAAAGAGTCCTGTCAAACAGAAAAGGTAAAAATGCTATTTTCTTTGCAAACATATGATCTCACAAAGCCTTGCTGGAAAGCAATGACTCAAGAACTCTGCAAAAGTAGAATTTCAGGTTTTATTTAGACTTTTACCACTTTATACCCGTAATGATCACGATACGTAATATTTATCTTTTTGACCCGCAGGGCCCAATGTTAGGAACCATTGCACTAGATTGTAGTGTATCTATAGAAGTTAGTTCCACCAGATGCAGCCAATGGTGGATGAAGTACTTAAAGACATAGACTTACCTACTTGTGTAAAAGTATGTTGGTACTTGCTTTTAAATATGCAACTATTAGATACTTGCTGAGTGTAGCCTATTATTCCTTATGGCTGAGTCTCTGTGGCGGCCTTTTCTGAATCCAGTTTAGGTGTCTCTCCAAGAGTGGTGCAGTGGGGTCTAATGTTCCCTGCCTGCTCTGATTGGATCATTAAACCAGTTCCCCTTATTGATTACTTGAAGAAAAAAATAATAATAATTGGAATGTAGTGGAGCAGAAAGCAAAGATATTTGCTTATTTGTGTGGTAGAGTAAAAAAATAAGTGTGAAAAAATGTATCTGAAGTTATAAATAAGTTGTTATAAAAGAACAGGCTGTGTACACGCATATGCATGTTTTATATTTCTTTACATATATACTAATTTTATTGTTTATTTTATCATCTGAATCTCTTACTTAAAAAAGTACTCTACACATAAAGCTTGTTATTATAAAAAGTACAGGCACATGAAAATATACTTAGAAACTGTAAATCCACCTTGTTACATGTCAAAGCTACAGCAATAATTTCTGTCATTAATACATCAATATCAACAGTCTTTTAATGTTATAGTATTATATGATTTGTTTCACTTTGACATTTCCTTTCCTTCAATCTTAGCAAACAAAAAGCGATGAGCTGGCACAAACAGAAAAGGGACTCACAGACACAGAAGGTATAGACATGCAACCACTGTACAGATCATTTGCTGCCACCATGTGGAGAGATGACAGTGTCACTGAGTCATCTGCATCTTTTCTCTGTCATTAAGCTTCTCTAAAATCTGAGTCTGATGCCTGGAAGCAGGAGATTGTAAATCTGCAAGAACAACTGACGGGACGCCGACCAATATGTGATTTCGTGAAGGGCAAGGAAGCTGAGTAAGACACAAAAACTGTTTCTTATAACATTAATCAAACGTTTGCTGTTGCAGAGCATGAATAAGTGGATTCACAATGATGTGATTTTGTGTTTTAGGCAATTATGTGCGGTCAAGCCCACCGTGCTCCCTGAGATGACGACGATAATAACATAAAAACCTTAGGAACCATGAGACACTGTACTCCACATATCAGCAAATCAATGTTTATGTCAAATTTGTTTTCATATCACTCCTTTCACCAATGTATGAAGTGTTACTGATGTGTTGTCGAGCCAACATTAGTGCTGTGACACTGATAATAAAGCTGTTTGTGATGTTTTTGTTATATTTTTGTCCCTGTATTATTTACTGCAGCCAATGTCATGAGCTCCTCCCTGATCCATGCTTCATCCTCCCACAAAGTTTCATGGAAATCCATTTTTTGTGTGCTTTCTCTTGCTTACAAACTAAACTGGCACTCATACCTCCACCGAGGCCTTACAGTCCCTTTATGAAACCACATTTAAATTGACTAGATCTGGATTTTTGGTCGCACACTCATAAATCAGTTTGCTGAGTGCCTTTGAGTTTTTATATGTAAGGCAAGTTGTTGCAGATGAAAATGATGTCACAAAGATCAGCACCAACATTGAAACAAGTTACTGTTTTGAATTTATGGTGATTGGTCTACCTGTTGCTTTTTTTGCTCATGTGGGAAAGAGCATATTTATTTCTCGACTCTTTAATCCCCAGTATCCCACACCTTGTTTGCACCAAGACTGCAGTTTATTATTATTTAAAATCTCAATGTTCAACATGTCTAATTTATTAAAAAATATATAACTGTAAAGAGCAAATTTTCCGTGTAATCCAGAAATTCTGACTGCAGCTTCTCAAGCGTGTGAGTCACTGGTGTAAACGTGAACACGACACCTGCCACTGTAAAGAGTGCATTGCCGACAGTGGTGAAATATGATAGTGATATGTTTGTACAGGAGTCTGTACTCTGACCTGTTTACAGACAGAGGCCAATACCAGGAGAGAACACATGCTGGCAGCACTGAGGGACTTTATAAGCTTGTATGGGACTAAACACATGAATACATAGGTGTAATTAAACAAACATATATTGATGAGTGTGCATTTAAGCCATTTTACTCTCTACATGGTTTACAGATTTTTTACAGAATTTATTCAATACAATAATGATGAGTTGAACCCTTTAACCCAAAACAGTGCAAAAAACAAAAAGGAAATTGAGAGCAGAAATGAAAACCTATTCTGAATAACAATTAAACATCATTATCATTATTACTTTTTGTCTGCTAAAGAAAAGTTAAAAAAAAAATTGTACAGCCTGAAACTAAAAAAGGATTTTTCCAGTTTCCTGAATTTTGAATTAAAAAAAGTAAGACCTAAAAAATGTAAAGGTTGTTTTTAGGTAGTCTCAAAAATATGAAACCAATCAAGTAACTATTTTATATAAATTATTTGATGATTTAGTTATTTTATCGATTGATTTTTGTCAATGCACATTGATCAATTAAAATGCAAATCTTCTTTTGTTCTTTTGCCTCGTATCGATCTTAAAAACATCTGCTGCTTCCTTAAACTAATTTCAAGGGGTTCTGATATTTGTAGGATTGATTTATATTTCAGGAAGATCAACTTTATCAAATATTGATATTTAACCTGCACCAGGTGGAGATGAAGGGGTTCTCCTTCAGAATATTGATGAGTCATGAGGAAATGATGATACTCTGACCTGGATGCTCGTTAACATGATTGTGCAACTTGACCTGCAGCCGCATCACCACTGCATCCCACAGAGAGAGAGAGAGAGAGAGAGAGGGAGGGAGGGACTACTTTCTCAGCAGGGAGGGAAAGAGGGAGGAGGGAGGTGAGTAATGCCAACAAGCCGATTATTGAAGGCTACTAAGGACACACACACAGTCATACACACACACATTCACACTCAAACACACACACTGAGCATCTGAGGCTGCAGAAGTTTCTCTTTTCCCTCCATTCATCTCAGGAAAGTACTTTTTTAATGGACGCTGCAACTTTTCATGGATTTGTATTGTAAGAACTGGAGTCAGGAAATGATGCTATATATTATATTTGATTTATGCTTGTAAGAGTTAAGAGTGATGTAATGGTATTTTAAGTTTATGTGGTGTCGCTTGAAGATATTTCATTTTTAAGTTTGGCTGCTCTGTTGTTAAGTTCATCTTGTAAAATTTGATGTTTCTAAATATGGTTGGCTATAAAACTCTGTAAAGGAAGTTACATTTAGGAGCAGACTTTAAATGGAAAATGGCATCTGCAAGTTACCTTTTTTAGTTGGTGAACTTTTTAATCAGGCCCCAAAAGCCAAATCACAGGGACATTAGAATCCTCTTTGCTGTGAGCAGTCTAAATTGCAAGGCGTCACAATGACCAGCCCCTCCAGGAGTATCGACGACCACAGACACATCTATGAGAGCCCGGCTCACAAGCCAGAGACGTCCAGGTACCGCAGCTGGAGCAGCCTTCGCTTTTCAAGATGGAGAAGTGGCTCCCAGAGGACCACCCCCCCTGGCACCCCTTCTCCAAAGGTGGAGAAGAAGGGCGATGTGACCAACACGCTCTTCACCCTGGTCAAGACACACAATGACGACTACACCGCTGACCCCGATGGCCTGCTGGACACCAACGGGGAGGGCGAAGGAGCCAGCGAGGACATCCCGCTGGACCAGTCCACCTACTTCCAGAAGCAGTTTGGCTCCTTGCTGCAGCCCGGGGTCAACAAGTTTTCCCTGCGCATGTTTGGCAGCCACAAGGGTGTTGCTGCAGAACAGGCCAGGGTCAAGAGCTTCGGAGTGTGGATCATCCACCCCTACAGTAACTTCAGGTAACAATGAGGTTGGATTCTCTTCAGAATTTCCCCTTGTTTTCAATCTTTTTAATGGGAAGGTTTTCCTACATTATTTTTACAGAATATTGACAGGAAGGGTAAAACCACATTAAACCTTTTCCCAGCACAAAATTACCCAATTTAGCATAAACCAACCTTGTAAGCATCCATCTATTCAATCCAGTTCCTCCAAGGACAGACTGCAGAACAACAGCTGATGTTCAGTCATGGTTCCTCACGCATGATAAGGCGATGAAGGGATTTGATTAGTGATACAGTATATAGGACAAGATCATCTGGATTAATGATACCACTCCCCTGTGACTCCCTTTCCCCCTGTTTACGAGGAGGAAGAACTACATTCATTGATTCCGATCATTTAGCAATCAAGCGTTTTCCATGTCATTTCTTGCCCTAGTTTTGTTTCACTTTCAGGATTGGTTGGATCATTCAGCTTTTGGGGCTGAACAGCATCTTAGCCGTGATTCCCAAGCATCCATCTGTGTGGTGACTAATAAAACCCACCATCAAATTTAAACATTTTTTAAACATCAGGCCTCTGCCAGACAGAGGGGATAAACTCATGCAGAGGGATTATTGCCCATAAGAATCCCTATAATTCCAATCTTGCTCTATTATGCAATAATACACAGACAGCTGAGGGAGGGATTATTGAAGGCCTGCTACCCTTAAACCTTATGCTCCAACTTCCCCTTTAAAATGGATGAGTTGGAACAGCACGTTTTTTGATGCTCACCTCCCTTTTCAGGGCTGAAGGTCGGATTCCTTTTGGATTTTAAATCCAATTTAAAGTGGGTTGGGTTATTAATGTAATAACTGACAGTAACTCAAAGTCCTCTTACTCATTTGTTCTGCAAGGGGCTGTCAGCGGTATCATGTGGTTTTCATCAGCAGATGGAGTTTGTTCAGATGTAATAGAGACTCAGATGCTCAAACCTTCTATGGTTCTGAGCACAACATGCTAGCTAGTCTGTGAGGATGAATTTGGTGACAGCGTTGTAATGTAAATCTGACTGTCATGCGAGAGCCATCCCATCACCACTCAGTCAATCTATCAATCGAATTTAATTTGTGTGGCACATATTCACCAATCACCTCATATACGATCAGTATAAGGTGCGACATCCTACTGGGGGTGAGGAGAAACTATAAAAAAACAATATTTACAACATTTATGAGAAAAGATTGTGTCTTACTAAGATATGAACTAAATTTAACTGATAAAAATAATTATACACTCACAGAAATATGTATATATATATATATATATATATATATATATATATATATGCAAATAAACAGCAGAGTCTTTGGCGGGGATATTAGCAGCATGCAACCACTAATCTGTTGCAGCATAAGATGATAAGTAGGCATGTAAACCAGCATGTAGACACAGGGGATGTGGACGCAAGAGATTGATGGAGGGATAAACGTGATTGAAAATGAGGAACTAATCTATGTGTCTCCGCTCTGTCCAGCTAAAGAATGAGGAAGGTCGTTTTCTCACTGGATTCGTGTTGTGATCGGCGAGCTGTGACTGTAATCAGAAATAGTCTGGTTCCTATTCTGTTACTGTGCACCCGGTAATGAAAGAGAGGCTGGGAGGAAGAGACACGTGGTGATTGACACATGGTGGAAACAAGCTGTAAGGAAACCCAACCCGAGTATAACAAGACACTGGAGACTTACAGGAAAGTGGGACTTGTATGACATGAAGCAGACAGTGATGTACAGAGCACACGATTGAGCTTCATCACATCGCAGGTCAGACCTCTCCGGTAACGGTGGCGTTTGCATTTCTGCATCTTCTTCTTAAAGTTCATTGAGCCTGGTGAGGTACACATCATGTATTTCTAATTAGAGGGTTCCTCCTGTGACAGAAGCTGTTATGGGAGTAAGGGTCCCTCTGAAATGGGTCTTTCCCTGGACAGCACACTGTACGCCAGATCAGATGACTTCAACTCACCTTAAAGCAACACTGTGTAACAGTAACAGCGCCCTCTGCAGCCACACCTGGTGATTCATTTTGTTGGGATCCATGTCCAAACAATTAAGTTTCAATTAATCTGTCACTGAATAGTCCCAGTCTCTGAACTGAAACACAGCTGAACGGTGGATATTACCCATGATCCTAAGTGGGAAAAGGATTTTGGTTTAGTGCAAGAAAGCAAAAATGAAATGCTTGCAGTTTTATGTTTGCACAACCTCAACTTTCCATCATTTTATCATTATCTGTCTAGGTTTTCCTGGGACATCGTGATGCTTCTGCTGATGATGAGTAATCTAGTGATTTTACCCTGGGGAATCACCTTCTTTGAGGACCAGAACACTTCACCGTGGATCACCTTTAACGTCCTGTCTGACACTCTCTTCCTCATGGACTTGGTTTTCAACTTCCGCACCGGCATCCTGAAAGGGGACAGCCACATCATCCTGGACCCCAAAGAGATCCGCATGCACTACCTCCGCACATGGTTCATGGTGGACTTCATCTCCTCCATCCCCGTCGACTATATCTTCCTCATCGTTGACCTTGAGTCCCGGCACGACTCGTCTGACGTCTACCGCACTGCCCGCGCACTACGGATAGTGCGCTTCACCAAGATCCTGAGTCTGCTGCGTCTTCTGCGACTGTCCCGCCTCATCCGGTACATTCACCAGTGGGAAGAGGTAAAGAGAGGAAGAAGGAGAATATTACAGTGTACATGAGAAATTCAAAATCTTTCTGATTGAATGTTTTTTCTCTCTATAAAAATGTCCCTCTGTCAGCTTTTCCATATGACGTATGACCTGGCCAGTGCAGTGGTGCGTATAGTGAACTTGATTGGCATGATGCTGCTGTTGTGTCACTGGGATGGCTGCTTGACCTTCATGGTGCCGATGCTGCAGGACTTTCCTGCAGACTGCTGGGTATCCAAGAACAATATGGTGGTGAGAAAACCTACTAATATGTTATGTTGTGGAAAATTAACCTACGCTAAATAAGTCAAGCATTTTTTATCCAATTTAACTATCATCATTTTATAATCATCTCAAGTATGTTTACTCAATACAACATTGTTTTGTCATGTCTCCTCTCCCATCCATTTCCCAGAATGCTACATGGCACATACAGTACTCCTACGCCCTGTTTATGGCCATGAGTCACATGCTGTGTATAGGATACGGCGCCCACCCTCCGGAGGGCGTGAGCGATGTGTGGCTCACCATGATCAGCATGGTTGTGGGGGCCACCTGCTACGCCTTGTTCCTCGGCCATGCAACGACCCTGGTTCAGTCTTTGGATGCGTCACATCGTCAGTATCAAGAGAAGGTGAACGTCTGACTGGAAACATTTAACTAACAAAACAGATTTTGACCCTCAGCCTCAGTTTTTTTGTGGACAATACGTCCCAAGAGCCTCACATGCATGTGAATGTGATTTACGGTTTAACTTCACAGCCATTTACATCACAGGCTCGCTTGTACTTTATTGGTGGAAAATGTGCCAAATGCCTAGAAAATATGTGTATTATCTAATAGAGTTTGTGGCCTTGCTGTGACCTTTTCCAGGGGATTTTCACAAGATAAAGCAGAACGGATGAATAGACAAATGGCGGCACCTTTGTTTTGGATCGCTGTTTGCTAATGCCCATTACAAATGAGTTTGTAATCCACTTAAAACTGCAAAAGCCACAACACAAATAGAGTAAATGCATAATTATTAATTCAGCAAACACATGGTAGAAAATGTGATTTAATCTGACAACAATCATGTGGAATTTCAATCTTTGTGAATATTAAATGAAAAATGTCTTTTGTACAAATGTTTTATAGTATAAACAAGTGGAGCAGTACATGTCGTTCCATAAACTGCCAGCAGACGTGAGACAGAGGATCCATGATTATTACGAGCAGCGATTCCAAGGCAAGATGTTTGACGAGGACAGCATCCTCGGAGAACTCAGTGATCCGCTCAAGGAGGTGTGTTAATCATTCAAACTTTGATTTGACTTGGTGTTTCTTGCTTTCTCTTTAATTATACATTTTAAT
The DNA here is from genome assembly GCF_024713975.1 of Paralichthys olivaceus. Lineage (NCBI taxonomy): Eukaryota > Metazoa > Chordata > Actinopteri > Pleuronectiformes > Paralichthyidae > Paralichthys > Paralichthys olivaceus. Next base: position 6,665,714 of record NC_091112.1, read on the forward strand.
GACACCTGCCCCCACAGATGCAAATCTAGGTCTGGACAATAAAGATTGAAATAAACAAAGGTCTTGCCAAAAAATTTTTTTATATTATATCATTGATTGATCTGACTATTAATCTGAATATTTTTTCTTCAATTAATAATTTTAAATGTTGTTTTTATCCAAGGTGATGTTTTCAAATGTCTTGCTTTGTTTTAAAAAAAATATTAATGTTTATGATGATATAAATCAGATAAAAGCAGAAAATATTCAAATTCTGGAGCTGGAATGAAATATTTCATATGGTTTGTTTGTAAATGGTTTAAACTATAAAAATTATTTAAAAAGTTGTAGATAAGCTAATTAATAAATTCGCTATTTGTTTCAGCTCTTATTCAATTTGAAATTATAGATTTAATTTAGATATCAATACATTGAGTAAAATACATTATTACATACAATAGGAGTGGAGTTGATGATATGTGCATCAACCTGTGTGTTAAGGCTAAAACTCTAAAAACTCTGCAACTAACAATCATTTTCATTAATCTTTTATTTGACAGTTATTTTTGTCATATAATGGTAGAAAATGCCCATCAAGTGAATATTATTTTCTTTAAATATTTTATGTGTTAATGCATTAAAGAAAGATATAACTCATTCCCACAATTTCGGACTGTTTTCTCTCTTCTCTCCACGTTGCAGGAGATAGTCAGCTATAACTGTCGTGGGCTGGTAGCCAACATGCCACTGTTTGCCAACACTGACCCTCATTTTGTGACAGTGATCCTGACCAAGCTGCGTTTCGAAGTCTTCCAACCGGCAGACTTGATTATAAGAGAAGGAACATTGGGTCGGAAAATGTACTTTATCCAGCACGGCACCGTCACTGTCGTCCCGCGTGGCAGTAAGGAGATTATGCTCAGCGATGGAGCGTACTTTGGTGGTAAATCATGTCATTCCCATCAAATCAGTGGTTCTGGTTCCCTCATGATGTTTTTCTCCTCTTCTCTAACCTATTAATCATTTGGACTACATGGTATATTGTAAAATATTTAAAATTCTATCATAATTTCATTGTTTTGCACAAACCCCCAAAGATGTCTAATGCAATGCCACACAAACAGAGCAATGATGCAGATCCTTGCAAGTGATATGAAACGATAATTTTCTGTCAATCAATTAATATATTGAATGTGAATTTATGATAGTTCTAATAGTGTTTTTCAGCACATGAATCTATTTCTTTAACAGTCAAACTCTCATTTCAGAGATCTGCCTTCTCACCCAGGGACGACGCACAGCCAGCGTGAGGGCCGACACATACTGTCGCCTTTACTCCCTGAGTGTGGAAAGTTTCAACGAGGTGCTGGAGGAGCATCCTCTGATGAGGAGGGCCTTCGAGAGCGTAGCTGTCGACCGACTGGGACGGGTCTCACGCAGACCCAGTTACCAGCCTCCACCAGCAGAGTGACATCCTCTGCACCAGCACAGAGACACTGGTGCAGGATATTTATCACTTTGACTGAACTGATTGCTGTTGGATAAGATGATGGAGACCCTCAATTTTATTTATTCTCACATTATTGCTGCACCTGGTTGAAAATATTGAACCTACAGTCAATTTAATGTTGTAGCTTAAATCTCAGTAATCTATGATCGTTTTGTGTTAGATTTTTCAACACTTCTCAGGTTAGATCCACTGTATAATTAAAAAAGAATGAATGAAAAGGTAATCCCTTCCATTGTTGGTGATGCGTGTTCTCTTGACCAAATGTAAATATTGTAGCAATAATTTTCCCGGCCTGTATGCTTGGAGACTGCAGTTTCATTATCCCTCACACCAGTCATCCAGGATATTAAAAGCACCAGCTGGAATATATGTGTTGCAGCTTTATGCAGCTCTGATTTAAATGATCCCCCAGGTCTGCAGGTTGAATCAAATGAGGGTTTAATACCATTGTTCACTGAGGATAAGCTGCTGTGATGTAATAACTGTACAGAGACAGGTTGTACGCAGCTATACGTCGTTGTTTGAATTACCACCTTAATGTCTGCATACAAATATAAAAATACATCTTGTTTTTTTTTAAATTTTAATTTCAGAAGTAAACCTTAAGTCTGTTAGAGGGTACAAATAAACCTTAGATAACAACATTACCAACAGTTCAGAGCTGTTTAATCCCACTAACACAGTGAAGTTGATAAAGACCAAACAAATAATGTGAACATTCTTCTATTTTTTTTAAATGTGGTGTGTTTTTACTGAATTATTTGACCTTGTATTTAAAAAGTATATTTCAGGTATATACAAATGCAGAAAACAAAAACCCTTGGTTATGAAATGTTTGAAATGTATGAAAACATGTTTGAAGTAAAATACAGTAAAAACTAAAAAACATACATTTGCGCATTTTCAACCACAATGCTGATATCTGATGAATTGTCCCACTGAGGTAATGTCATGTAAATATTCAGATTTCTCTCCTTTAAGCATAATTAAAAAATATTTTGTCTTTGCAGTTGTTTTTGATGATCTTCTATAACACACACAAACACACTAATAACATAAATACAGACTAATAAGTCAGTTTACTCTGCAGGTAAATTTACTTCAAGATACATTCATTATATAAAGAAACTTCCCCTGTGAGTGAGAACCTACTATACATTATGTTATTGCATCATAATCACTGAAGCAATAATGTGTGCAATGTGTTTAAACTTGTAGTTAAATGGGATCAGAGGAAAAACTCATTTGAACCATATTAAAAATGATTTCTGCATATACATATTATACAGATTTAAGTACATGATCTGTGTTTTGCCATATCAACAGGTCTCGATCATATCACAAGAAATAAGACAAGAAGAAGAAACTAAGATCTTAAACTATGAATTGTGGTAATAATAATAATAATAAGAAGAATTATTATAATTTTATTAAATTGTTGTTTGCAAGCAGTTTGGTAATGTTGTTCAATTTGTAAAGTACATTGTACCTTTACGGTTGTCAAATAGATAAAGTGGATTAACAAAATACTTTTGTTATTGAATGAAATGTTATTAAACGCGCGGGGGGAGGGGTCCCCGGGACTGTGTCCGGGCCACGAGCTTCTACTTCCTGTGGATATTTCATAAACTCCGGACGCAGAGGAGGTGAGCAGCACCGATTGTTTGCTAACTTACATCGCACATTTCACATCCACATGAATATGTTCGCAGCTATTAATTCGAACCAGGTAACCCACGTGTCTCCGCTGTTAAACATGTAAAAGCTGTTTCTGTTTTGACTCTACAAGGTTAGAGGTGCTAGCTCAGGCTAAGCTAGGCTAGCAGTAGCTACCTGATCATGGAGGTCAGTGTGTTCTCTGAGCCGAGGGGAAGCTCTTCAAATGTGGCTCCGTGGTTATTTCAGCTTAATTCAGATGTTCTTTGATTTTATTTACCGGTCTGTTGAAACATCTCAGCTTGGCATTGATTGATCGAAGCTAACGCTGCTAGCTAACCCAACACCTCTGACATAACAACACACAAGCAGTTACACAAGATCGCGGTCAAAGCAATTCAAGTGATTTAAATACGAGACTGAATCCACAGTTAAGTGACATTTAATCCAGAGTTAGTTACTTTTGTGTTTAAATAAAATGAATCGATACAAACTGCTTTTGTTTTGATGCTGCTCAATAAGAAAAGAGGGTTTTTGGTGCATCAACAACAGAAGATTATTACTTCATTTAAATTGAATCCACACTGTTGGTCATTGACACAGTCGTTGAAATAAATACCAGCAATCGTCTTGTCTTGTTGTATCAGTCTAAATCTGTATTTATAGAGCACTTGAAACATTTTCCAAAAGATGCTTCACAGGGCAGCAATAACACAAATAAGTCATATCTTAGACCTGGTCTGGCAGAAGTATGCCATAAGAAGGCACTTTGGGGAAATTGCAGGGTCAGCTGATATATTTTCTTTGGGCTGATTGTTCTAGATCCTCTGGCTCTGACTGAAAATCCTCTGTCCCCTTTAGTTTTCAGGTTAAAACAGAAGAGATGTGATCTTTAAGGGAATAACACAAATAAAACTGATTGGTCATCACCTAAGACTTTATATTATAATCATTGTGGTGTTTCCCTGTTCCACTGGGACACTGACTCAGATTCTTTATTTCAGTTTATAAAGGAATTGCTTAAGGAAACTTGTTAAGTCCTGTCTCAACACAAGCAGCCATACAAGCACTTTGCCTGAATATAATGCATTGTAGGTTTGGTGAAATATTTTGGGCATTGCCATATGTCAACATTTGACAACATGTTGCTCTGTGCCCCCCCCCCCCTTCAGATGCTGTCCCTCTCTCGAGCTGTGGTGAGTGGGGTGGTCCGAACCCCCGCTGCTGTCAGTCAAGCTGGAGTGACTGCCATCACCCGGTTCAACAGCACAGCACAGGTACCTGGCCCATACTCATTTACAACAAAAATAAACCAATTCAGTTTTAGAATTAGATAGCATTCACTTCCTATGTCTTTGCATTATGTTTCCAGAGTGCTCCAAAGAAAACATCATTTGGACCGCTGGCAGATGAGGACAGAATTTTCACAAACCTTTATGGCCGTCATGACTGGAGGTAACACGACTGATGATATTCTCACTTAATCCATAATTTCTATAAAACAGAGCACAGTCCTCACCTGTTCGTATTTATGCTTCAGGCTGAACGGGGCTTTGAAGCGTGGGGACTGGTACAAAACTAAGGAGATTCTTCTTAAGGGAGTGGACTGGATCATCAATGAGATCAAGGTCTCCGGTCTGCGTGGGAGAGGTGGAGCTGGTTTCCCTACAGGCATGAAATGGAGCTTCATGAACAAACCCAGCGATGGCAGGTTAGTGAGGAAACAGACAGATGCACGCACATTTCGTTTTTTTTCTGGAGTTGCAACAGCGAGCACTTTTTCATCTCTGGCAATGTGGCTGTAACTGAGAATTATATTTTCAGTATGTTCTTTGTTAGTAATACCAGCCATTAATAAGAAACCAATAAGGTCTGCACTGTTGGGGGGGGAGAAATTATTAAACACACTGATGTCATTCTTCAGGCCAAAGTATCTGGTGGTGAATGCAGATGAGGGTGAGCCTGGCACCTGTAAGGACAGAGAGATCATGAGGAATGACCCACACAAGCTGGTGGAGGGTTGTCTGGTCGCTGGAATGGCCATGGGGGCGCGCGCTGCTTATATCTACATTAGAGGAGAGTTCTACAACGAGTCATCCAACCTGCAGGTGAAAATTGTAGATGCATCTTGGCAATTTCTGTGTTGTCCTTATTGGGTCAATTTCAACATACTTCAAGTCAACGATGCTTGTGATAATTTGTATAGGTCTGCTTGTGCAACAATGTGGAAATCCTCCTGCTGAAGCATTATGTGTTAAATTTCTCCTCTTAGGTTGCCATCAATGAGGCCTATGCAGCTGGGCTGATAGGAAAGAATTCCTGTGGCTCTGGTTATGACTTCGATGTGTTTGTGATGCGTGGTGCTGGAGCGTATATCTGCGGAGAGGAGACCGCTCTTATTGAGTCCTTGGAGGGAAAGCAAGGGAAGCCCCGACTGAAACCCCCATTTCCTGCAGATGTGGGTGAGTTCCAGTGGAAAAAGAGGATTGGAAAATAAAATACTGATCTTATTGGGTGTTTGTTTGTATCCGCATAATGGATCTTGCAGAGTAAACCCTGCTCAGACTCATCTACTTTGCGTATCCTCCTATCTCACAGGGGTGTTTGGTTGCCCTACAACTGTTGCCAATGTGGAGACGGTATCCGTGGCGCCCACCATCTGTCGCCGTGGAGGCTCTTGGTTTCTAGGCTTTGGCAGAGAGAGAAATTCTGGCACAAAGCTCTTCAACATCTCAGGCCATGTTAACACGCCCTGCACTGTGGAGGAGGAGATGTCTATCCCTCTGAAAGACCTCATCGAGAGGCATGCAGGTACCCATGAACCCAAACAACCTAAATACTTCATTTGTGTGTTTATTTTTCCCTGCACTGTGGGGGTCATAGAGTGAAAAGATTAAGATAGCTTAACATAAGCACAGCCTAAGTGAATGCAGTTTTTTATTTTTTTATTTTACTTAATTGAAACAAACATCTGTCTTGTAGGTGGAGTGCGTGGTGGGTGGGACAACCTGCTGGCTGTAATCCCCGGTGGCTCCTCGACTCCCCTCATCCCCAAGAAAGTGTGTGAAGAAGTGCTGATGGACTTTGACGGCCTCATTCAAGCTCAGACTGGGCTCGGCACAGCTGCCTTAATTGTCATGGACAAATCTGTAAGTTTGTCCACTCTGCAGAGTTAGTAATCATGCATGTTCAAGTTAGCAAACCTGTGTTAAATTGGTGGACACATTGTTTCTGCAGACTGACATTATCCGAGCCATCGCACGCCTGATTGAGTTCTACAAGCATGAGAGCTGCGGCCAGTGCACACCATGCAGAGAAGGTAAGGGCTGCTGCAGTGTCATTTCATGCAGCAACATTGCCAACTAAGAGTTTTTCAATGTTTGGCGGTAAAGCAAATCTCAACATTTTTTGTTATTTCTCTGTCTTCCTTGGTCCTGCAGGAGTGGACTGGATGAACAATATGATGTGGCGTTTTGTACGTGGAGATGCACGGCCAGCAGAGATTGACATGATTTGGGAGATCAGTAAGCAGATTGAGGGTCATACTATCTGTGCCCTGGGAGATGGTGCGGCATGGCCAGTGCAGGTATCCACATTTGCTGTAAACGGATCAAGAAATAGTTGATATTTTGGCAGCTGCTGTATCTGTTATTCGTCTGCTTTAAGATTAATGTACTATTTCCCTTTGTGTTTTCTTCTCTGTGTTCCCAGGGATTGATCAGACACTTCAGGCCTGTGATGGAAAGCCGAATTTCTGAATACCAGCAGCAGCAGCAGGCCAGGGCTTAAATGGCTCCTTTCCTTGAATTTCTTCTTCTGCCTCATATGCCCTCTATCCCATGTGTGTCAGTGACAAATTATTTAAGAGGATAATGTGCCGTCTTTTCACCATCAAGTTTCACATTGATGTGTCTGCCTTGTCTGTTAACATTACCAATAAAGTTCTATGAACCTGAAAGAATCCTTTAACTTCTTGTTTTGACATTAGATGTATTGTATAAATTTATCTTTTTAGTGTTTTATTTGTACTAATTTTCGCGTTTAAATGGCTATAATGGAATCACTTGAACCGCCACCAGAAATACTACAAAGCTGCCACTGTAAAGAAGTATGTTGTAATGGAGATGTTGAAAATACAGTATTATAAGTAACCAAGGCAGAGCATTGAAGCCAAATATAAATATTGATTTAGAGATGAATAACTGAAGTTATACAAAGTTGTGCAGTAGACTAACAGCCTATACAAATTATGATACAGCAGATGAAAGTGTATTTGAAAACAGTGCAAGAATAAAATTTATAATATAAAACTAGAGATATAAAATCAAATAAAGATAAACAGAGGCAATAATGGTGACTGTCTTGAACTTAATTAAGGAACAATAAATATTAAATGACATGACATCCATCTTTGCAAACAGTCAATGCGGCAAAGCAAAAATAAAAAGGTCCGGCGCAGCCAGAGGTAAACATAAATATGAGAAAAACATAAAATGCATATAAAAATGTTTTAAAATTAGCAATAAAAAATCTCCCTAAATGTAAAATGATTAAAAGAAAATCACTGTTCCACCTTTTAAGAATTAGTTTCTGCAGAAAGTTAAAACCACTGTCGTAATCTCGCGATAACTCAGTGCGCTGCAGCCTCGCCCGTGTCACGTGACGTGGGCAGACCCTCCACCGCGGCTTCATCTCTGTGGACGCCTCGAACGGTAAGAAATGGTTCCCGTGTTTGAATTGTTTACAAATCCGGAAATCTAAATCGATCAAAATGACACAAACAGAACAACACACACAAACACACATTGTCAGGATACAAGAGTCTCGTAGGTTTTATCTGAGCACGTCTCCTCCCTCCATCTTTCTGTCAGCTAGCTCCGGCCTGATGCTAGCTGTTCTATCTCATTACTTCTGTGACCAACGTTTATATAAATAAAACACCACCCTGTAACCGGATGTTTATTCGTCTTTGGGACAAAGCGGAACACATCTTCTTGATTACGCTAGCTGGACGTTAGCCTGGTGTGGTACATGTGTCGGTTCTGCTTTGCCCGCAAACACAACAATATGTGCAGCGGGTTTCGAACGTGTACACAACAGAAGCGTGTTCCTGTGTTGCAGCTCCATGTGGCCGGGACGTGCGTGAAAGCAACGGCATGGAAATGTTGAAGATCGAGCAGGTCATTGTTGGGAGCGAGAAGAGAGCCACTCAGGCGGAGATCAAGCCGGGGCCCGTGGTCAACCCTCTGCAGTCCTGTAAGCTAACATATTCACTGTGTGGTTCATACCTAATGTGATGCTAACATATTCATATTCACTGTGGTTCATACCCCAATGTGATGCTCTGAACCTAATTCCTGAGTGATGGACCAGACATGTGTTAATACCCTGTAGTTACACAATCTGATTATTCCACTATGTTGTTTGCACCCATCACAAAACTACCTGTCTTCCCATTGTGATGCAGATCAGCATGAGAGTCTGCAGTGTTTTCAGTGCTTCATCACCTTCTCTGACTTCAAAGCCAAGGAGAGACACATGAGGAAGAGTCACCGGGACCAGTACAAGATGCAGCTGCAGCAGGTGGAGAGAAGTAGACTAACAATACCTGCTCGTGCTTTGAAGTAACAAACTGAGCAATTAATCTGAAATCCTTCATCATTAATTTAACAAGTGAAGATTGCTTTAACGAGGGGTGATGAAAATGCCCATTATAATTGCTTAAAGAGCAAGTTCATATATTTAGCAGCTTATTTCGTCCACCAAAAGCAAAACATATTTATTGTTTAGCACCACTGAAAACTAAAAGCAGATATTTTTCTTCTTAAATGACAAATGATTTATTCATTATGCATACTGCTGCTGTTAGAATCCACGTACTGACTAATCTAATAACTTGAGGTCAAAATTGGACTTTCCTAAAAAATAATCTATATTTCTGCGTTGCAGTTTCCCTTGTCTTGCTGATACTCTGTCTGAGATAAGCCAATATTTCTCAGGCTCTAGCAAAGATACTTGCATTCTGCATATTCTCTTCGTTCTACTATAATTCTATATCAGTATAGAGATGTAATTTGACTTGACTATATCTGGTAATAGATTTGTATTATTTTCTCTATTGTAAAGTTCTGCAATTCTTTAAAAAATGAATCAGTGAATAGAGTCTTGTGTTACAATTTAATAATTTTTAACCATCTTTCTGTTCATTATTTTACAGTCCAATACACTCTTTACTTGTTACAAGTGTGACAAGTCCTTCTCCTCCTCTGAGGAGCTCAGCCTGCACCAGACTTCCCACAACACAGGAGAGAAGCCCTTCCTCTGCACTTACTGTCAGAAAACCTTCTATACTTTCACTGAGGTGAGGGCACTGCAGCCTGCTCTATAAGTACACTATAGTTGGCTTTGAAAATGATAAAATAACTTGTTATTGTGATTGATGTGTGTTTAATTTCTTCATGCAGCTGAACAAACATAAACGACACGAATGCATAGAGCGACGGTGTCCGTGCAGGGACTGTGGCGCCTTGTTTCCTAGTCCTTCTCGACTTCGCAACCATCGCGTTTCTGTGCACCCCCAGAGTCCAGTGGTGGCTGATGACATCAACACCTACCAGTGCTGTAAATGTGGTCATGGTTTCCAGACAGAAGAAACGCTCCTGCAGCACCAGGAGAATTTTGCTAATGATCTAAACTGTGACACTAAGGTGCAAGGTAAAAAACGTGGCCGTAAACCCAAGGACACAACTCAAGGATACGACGGCAAGAAGATCAAAAAAGAGAATGAGAATGAAACAGATGACTCTCCGACAGAGGGGTGCTACTCCAACGAGCTGCAACCAGAACTCAAGATCCCTTGTCCCGAAGCAAATTGTGACCTCATATTTCCTTCTGTTGCAGCCCTTAGGGCACACAAGAAGGAGGAGCATGGGCCTCCTCTTCGCAAGACTCAGGAAGGAACAGAGTGTGACGAGAGCTACGCTCAACCACACATGACTAGGGCCCAGCGCTCTGGACACACCTGCCCCACCTGTGGAAAGAGCTTTGCACGAGAGAGTGCCCTAAAGGTCCACCAGAACACCCACACTGAGGGTGAGAATGCAGCAGAAAATAGATAATATACATGAAGAAAAGACTGCAACCTGAACCTACAACACTCAGTTAAATGATTGTCAGAATATTTCTTACAATATTCTTTACAGTAGGAAGAATCATTTTATGTAAGTGTTTTACTGGGAGATTTTTTAAACCAAGGTTAGACAACATGGCAACAACATAATTTCCCCCTTGCTTTTAAATAGACATCCTACACTTGTGATTAAAGCTATGTACATGTTATGTCTTCTCTGAAATATCACAAGGCCTTTTTTCTGCCCATATTGCCTCTGTTCCTGAATTGTTTTATATTCATTGTAGCGTTCCTAGCTCATTTTCTTGTTCATTTTCTGGAAAACTGGTAAATATGACAACTACGTGGAAAATGTACAGTAAATCGAAAACATAATGAAATCTGATAAATGGCCTTTTTTTCCTTCCAGAAGTAAATAATTGTTGCATTAAACAGTGCATACAGCTCTTAGGAGTTTTGTCTTACTGCTTTTTCTGTCTGTGTGAATGTCTTAAAAGATTCTTATAATTTGTTCTTCATGCAGTAATACAGAATAATATTCTACCACTGAATATTCTGTATTTAGGATTTTATATGACTTATTTGGATTTACCATTGAGGAATATAATGATAAACAACTGTCTTATATATTGTTCTTTATTTAAAGAAAGGGCATAAAATATTGTCTGTCACTATTCTCACTGCATACTATGTATTAAGCTATGAATTTTCTTTTTTTCACTCTTTACAGAGGAAACGGGCATTTCACAAATTATTCATATGCAGATGCAACTATATACCTTGGGTTAAATGAAGCCATACCCTTTAAATAATTTACTGAAACCTGTTGTTTCTTTGAAAATACTTGTTCTGTTCTTTAAAGGAAAAATATATGGATCTACTTCTAATTAGATATTTTTAAAATCTAAACTGAAATGGCTGAATAAACAACTAACATTTAATTACCACATGGGTGTTATCCTACAACTTCTTGATTAATACTGATCTGTTTAGTTAATTTAACGCAGTCTAAATATAATGATATTTGAATTCATTTTGAAGGTTTCGACAAGGCAAAAAGGGACACTCTCCAAAATGTTCTGAAATCTATACTCAAAACAACCAGTCACTTTTTCCAATAATATATCAGATATTTATGGTGAGAAGAAAAAGCACTTGTATAATAGAACCTTACTACCTGACGTGTTATAGCTGATACTGAATGTTGAATAAATAAAAGATGAGGTCTTTGTCCCAGGAGCTGAGCACAATAAATGATCCACACAAGTACACTCGTCCACTGTGTCGCACAGTGATCGAACATGTGTCGCTCCCTGTCGGCGAAGTTCGTTTTCCCATGATGCCTCAGTGGTTGCTCTCTAACTCGCGCCCTCGGTCCATCTTACCTCTCCGCAGTCTCCCTCCGCCCGCGCGCCCACCGTGTTGTTGTGGTAAATAATGGCGGCATCGGGAGGAGGATTACCATCTCCCGCTACCGCAGCGGGCTCAAACATCCAACACCCGGCCCGGGCTCGCTTCCCAGGCCGGCCGTGGGCGGCTCGCAGCAGGCTGCGGTCGGAGAAGCGCACCAGACGCGGAAGGCTGGGCTCGGATGACGGGGAGCTGGCTGTCGAAGGGCCGAGGCCCGTGAACATCGGGCTCGCGTTGAGCGAGGATCCGTCCCTGCTGCGCCTGCTCGGGGTGGCGGAGAAGCACAGGCGGCAGAGAGATGCGGGCTTCGAGTCCAGCAGCTGCAGCGAGGAGGTGAATAAGCTAACGTAGCATGTCAGCTGCATTGATATCACCCAGCCTAACGTGGCAAACTAACACACCCTGTTTTAAATGTAAAGCACTTTGTTTGCTATTTAAAGTGTTTAAGCTAACACGGAGCTAGTTAGCGGTAGCTTGCAAACACCAACCCTGTAAACATCGTAGCTAGCTAGCTGCGGGGTACGCTTCAGTGGTCGATGGGTGAATACCCCCGCACATATTAGTTATTCATTGATTTGAAATGACCGTAAGTTGCCTCAGTCTTTCACACACACACACACACAGATCGGTGTCCGTGCAGCTGCGGGTTTGCATGAAAATGGCTTAAGGCGGAAACTTCGGTGGGAATGGAAACAGCAGTGGATGCGTTTTGTTGTGGAAACCAGGATATGTCTTTGTTTATCCAGCCCCTGAAAACAGTTTGAGATCCCACCCTGTGCTGGCAGACACACACAGACACACACAACCACACACTCAACCACACACACACACAGAGAGACAAACACACACACGGGCTGCTAATCTCGTCGTAGCTGATTCGTGGCTGCTGATAACTTGGGGACTTCTCCCCCTGTCAGATGACAACTCGGTGTTTTCGTCGTGGGCTGCAGCAGGAAGGCAGACAGGGACGTTACCCACACGTTTGATCACAAAGCTGGGTTTTGGTCATTCTCTCAAAGAAGCTTTCACTGTGAATGTTAATTATAAGACTTAGTTTAACACGGTTCACGTTGTTGATGTTTAGGTGAAGTATTAAAAGAGATATGTGTGTTTCTTATGCTATGCATGCTTTCACACAAGTTCAAATCTAACTGCAGGTACGATGGATTAATATGCACGAGAGGGTAGCAAGTGTGAAATCTTGATGTTGTTGCAGTGAGTGAACTGAAGTAGATAATTACACTTTTGTGTAATTTTGACTTTACTTTCTCTATATTTGGTGCTAGCAACTAGAATCGAGGGCTGCAGCTTGCTATTGATTTCATTATTGATTCATCATTTGATTTCCACTGTGCCACAGCACTGTGGGAAAAGCCCACAAATAGCTACACTTCAAAACCCTCAAAAATATAAATTTTTTCAACCAGACATCACAAAGAAGTTATGAATAATGAATTTCCAGCTTTCTATATAGCTGCAAATTAATTTTCTGTCAGTTGACTAATCATTGATGAAGTATTTAATAATATGATATAAACAACAAACGGAGAATTTAGATCTGTCAATGTGCATTCATGTTGTCTCACAGAGGCCGGTGTGTGATAGCCTTTGCTACTAAGGTGGTCAACTTTCAGCAGAAGCTCGGCAGGTGGGTTGTGATAGTATTACATTCCAAATAGAATCTAATGATATTATTTAATCTCCAGCCCAGGAGCTTTAGTGTCTGACATCAGTCAGATTTCACTGATGCAATCCCCTTAGTGTGCACTGTAACACAGTCACATGGCTCATGCTAAAGCTTGTGGGTGATGCTCGACTGGAGCACCGCACGTCACTTGGTGCCACACACTCTCATGCTCTGCAGCTGTACTCGACAAATTTCATCACAGGGCCATTTTGCATGTGAAGATGGATGTGAGTAATTTGAAACCAAGTTGAAGTGTGCTTTTGATGAAGTGTGCAGTCTTAGCATATGAGGTAGACAGATGTCTGAATTAGAGGAAGCTGGAGGCGGATTTTTCTTCTTAAACTTTGTTAGTATTATATGTCGACTATATTTTCAGGAAGTGACCATATTGAAATGGTGCAGTTTTCTATTTCAGATGCTACATTACAGTTAGATTGCATCATGTTGCACCTTACTACAATTGACATGTGCACAGAGGGTGCACAGGTGGAAAATCTTAGTTATTTCTCAAGGAGTAAGAATGCTGAGGCAGTAAATCTCCCACATACTCAGAAACCTGAGCACCTGCTGAACCAAATCACTATTTTAGCTTGAAAGGAAATACGTATTACACCATTTCCTTCATTACACGGCAATGCTCTAAATTATGGCACTGTTGGATATTTAATATATGGTGTTATGTAATTATTTTGTGTCCATTTTCATCCCTATATTTAATAGAAGAATATTGCCAGATAGAATCTAATGTTTTATTTAGGTAAATGCTTTTACCTGGGCCTGATAGCTGAATACTTAGAGCACATATCACATGGGCCTACATGTCCTGAGCAGCACATCCTTGGTTTGACTCCTGTGCAGCCAGACAGTTTACAGCATGTCATTCCCCTTCTCTTTCTCCTATTTTGCTATTTAACCCTCAACGTTTTCCCTTTTCTGTTTTTCTCCAGGAGGAAGATTTCCCTGGATTTGGGACCTCTACAGTTTGTCCTAAGAAAACGTCTGGCACTGTTCCTCGGCCTTCGTCACTCCGCCAAGCAAAGTCTTCCCGTGCTTCGGAACATTCCCCAGGAACAAAATATCTTGATGGAAAAATTACACCCAAGACCCCAAAACCAGCTCTGATTGGGAAAATTGTACCGAGGCTTCACAAAGAAGGCCAGGGTGACAAAGAGAGCCCAGTAGAAGACAAACAAATACCCAAGATGATAATTAAAGTGCATAGCAAGCAGTTAGTACTCCCCACAAAAGCCAAACATATAGATGAGCGGGCCTCAGGCAGCCAGAGTAGTACACGATCAACTCTCTTTACAAGGAAAGCAGCAGGAAAAGGCGAGTCAGGCAGAATGCACAACCAAACATCTGGTGGCGTCACGGCAAAAGAAGAAGAAGAGGAGGTTTCAGAGGACTCGGACTCAGACCAGTCCCAGCCACACAGCTCTCTGAAACCACTTGGGCACACCAGAGGCACATCTCAAGCAGTTGCTCTGTCATTTACATCTTTCCACAGAAGGCAGAGGAAGAGAATTGTTAAGAGTACTGGTGCCTCTCCGGAGGCTGGAGCCGAGGCTGGTGCTCAGAGTGGAGAGGAGGCAGCAATGCCCCTTGAGTGTAAAGCTGAAGATTCCCCAAAAAAACGAATTCACAAAAGAGCGCAGAGAAAGTCTTTGTATGGGTACAAGAGAAAGCCACCGCCAACCATCAGACGACCGAAACTGGGTCGTACTCGCACTAGGCGTGTTTTTTACACATATGTACCAGAGGCCATTCCAGCCACAACGACGGAGGACGAGAACAAGGAGCAGCTGCAAGAACATAATATCACACAATCAGAAGGTGAACACAGCTCGTTTTCTGAACAAGTCCAGCAGGGCTCCAACTCCTCCACTCCTTTGATGAGCGTACGGTCCTCTCGTGTTATTAAAACTCCAAAGAGGTTCTTGGATGAGGAAATGATTCCTTTTCCAAAGGGCCCTTTTTCAACATTGCTGAAGAGTCAGCAGAGAGAGGACGGAAAACCGAGTGCATCACCTCATGAGTCAGGTTATGATGGCAACTCACTACTGTCAGACAGTGACTCTTTATCCATTTACAACAGCCCGTCTGCTGAGATGAAGTTTTCTCCGAAGCCCAGTTCAGGCACGAGCCACGTAGAGATTTACAAGAACCTCAAAAAACTGACCTTGAAACTGGCAGAGAAAAAGAGAGGCCAGTGTGACACTCCGGAGGATCATATGTATCACAGCGAAGGCTTGAGCTCTCATGTCAAGAAGAGGCGGAGGTCAAAGCTCATGATGGAAGAGCTGGATATGGACTCTCCTGGTGTTGTGAGGAAACTTGCAGTGGTGGTGAACACTGATGCGGAGAAGCCCTCTCAAATGCCGTTTGAAGAGAGTGGAAGCAATAGTAAGAATTGTTTTTCCCTTTATTTGTAATTTAGAAGCTCTTGCTACTTAACTCTGTACCTACTAAATTTCCCTCTGGATCAATAAAGCATCTATCTATCCAACTGTAGCCATGTTTTTACAAATTTAGCTTAACTGGAAAATATGTTTTTTGGCTCAGCCAAGACGCCTCTTTATTTATGTAATAAGTAATTTAGCTTTACTGGACAGTTCAGTAAACAGCTTGAAAAAGTTGTTTTATATAATCTGACACATGGAAGCAGTTGCTTCACCATTTGGTTCATCGGTGTGTTTCTGAAATGTGGTTTATAATTATGAGGCCTTTTGGTTGTACATCATCTAACCAGAGTTTCTTTGTTCCTGCTCTTTGGTACAGATCAAGCAGTAGGCATGACGGGGGAGGTTCAGGAGACTTTAGAAGTCAGTGGGCCCAGCCATCGAATAGGTCTCAGTGGAGCTAATAAGAGGATGCTCCACCTGCTGAAGAAAGCCAAAGTCCAGCTCATCAAGATTGATCAGCAGAAGCAGCTCAAGTTGTCTCAGGTAAGAATCCAAAACATCAAATCTGTGCTGAAGGAGAATTTTGCAGACTTACACATTGTCAGTTTACGATAATAAGATTATAAATTCAATGCTCCTCATCAGAGTGATGATTACACGTTGTAAATAGTTCGAAGGGCACTTAAATCTGTAGAGCTGAAGTGATTAGCCAATCTGACAATAACTACTAATTATTAATGTTGATGAATAATGACTGAGTTTGGATCACAAGCTCTTATTTAATGAGCTACTAGGATTTACGTGGTGGTGCATTTATAATGAATAGTGTCGATGCTTGTGCTGTGTATACCACGGACAGCCAACTTTATTTTTTATCTTGAAAATGTTATACCTGTAGGGTTTCAATATCCTACTATATTATCATTAATGGTTTTTCTTTTTCTTTAGGACTAACCTATAGTATGATAGGATTTTTGAACTGTGCATGATCTCATCTTCTGGCTTTAGATTCTCTCTGTGGCGTTATTGTTTGTGGCGCTGACCTTTCTGATTTGGATGTTCGTTATCATAACAATGTTCAAAGCATTTGAATCAGTCATATTACAATTATAATATGTTTTGTTTCCTGGCTTTGGCTTTGAATGAGAATGTGTCGCTTTTCTGTTTCATATCATTATGAATTGAATACAATTTTCATTTTTTACTGTTTATCATAAAACCTTTTTTTTGTCTGCACCAATAGTTGGGCTCCAGAGAATTGCAGGGGCCAGTGAGTGGAAGAAGGAGGAGAAAAGTTGGTACATCTCCTCAAGATACTAGTCCTCAGGTAATGCTTTTACATTAAAAAATGGGAGTTTTTACATATATATATTTGGATAAATCCACAAAGCGTCTTATGTTTTTGTGTGTCTGTGTATGTTTGTGTGCACACAGGAGCAGCCACTGGGTGGTCCAAGGATCAAACACGTCTGTCGGGCAGCAGCGGTGGCTTTGGGGCAGCCCCGCGCCATGGTGCCAGATGATATTCCCAGACTGAGCGCCCTGCCACTGCACGAGAGAGAGGGCATCACCTTCTCTCCCGCAACAGAAGGTACAGTGTGTCTACAGAAGAGTGCAAAAATGAATTTCCCTTTGTCTTAACTCGATGATATATATTCAGAATTAACTTTAAAATCAGCTTAATTTTTACAATGTGCACATGCAGGAATTTCCTTACTGTGTAAACTTTGTAAATGGCCAATACAATTATCATGATATGCATCATCATGTATTTGTAATTGTAAATAGCAGGTTAACTATTCTTAGTTTGCAATGTATTTGGAAAGTCACGTGTGTGTGTTGTCTTTTTCTTTTGGACCAACAAAGAAAACCGGTCTTTGATGACACAAGGGAAATTATGCTGCTTACAGATATGCTGAATAATCTTCTTCAAAGTTTTAATTATTCAAGGAATGATCTCAACCAAAGAAGACGTGGTCGTAGAAGTACAGATTATACAGTATATAGTAATAGTACAGGGTATATGCAAGTCTGAATTTGTTTTCACAAAAAGTAATTAGAAAGTCTTCAGCATTAATTAATGTTTGCCATGATATGTTTTTGAATTCCATTGTGTGCTGTTGGGAGATGTGTTCCCCTATGAAGCTCCTACACTGGATTATTAATTTTCTTTTTTGTGGAGTTTCAGTCAGACCTATAGCAAACAAACGCCGTCACTACTATCAGCAACAGAAACTGTTAATATTTTAGAAATGGTGTCACCATTGCCCGGAGCATATTTTAATTACAATTCTCCAAAAACAGTTTATTTATCTTATGGGTTGGTTCAAGAAATTAATATTGGCCAATATTACAATATTACTCTTGGCCTACAATAATATTTCAGGTTATATTAAATAATTAAGATTTCAAGGCACCATAGTTGTCCTTATTCATCATCCATCATACTTTCATATTTTAGCTTTATGGTCACAAAAATACGTATTAAACAACATTCTATGTGGTATTTAAAGAAAGTTTTTAATAATTGCAACCCTGGAATAGGCAGGATTACCTCATCATTTACAGAATTGATACTGTATATAACATCCTGTCTGGTAGGTAAACATTATGTATTTTTTGAAAATGCTAAATTCTGACTGTCCGTACTCAAATTTAATTCTGCCATTTTATGTTTGGCAAAGCTGCTTTATTAGTGTATTATGATAAAAACAATCACTGGCTAAACTATTCTTTCAAACTGGCATAAATAAACTTCTGTAGTTACAAGCACAAAAAAGAAAATATTTCTTTAGAAAACCACAGTTTTTATTGCTTTTGGCAAATTTAACCTGCTGAGCAAAAGAAAAACTGCTTTGTTAGTTCAATGTAGTTGTAACAAAAATATTTTCCAGCAAAAATATCTTTTGTCACACACAGATTAGCCACCGCTGTTGGAAAGCTATACCCAACACTGGTCGAGTGAGCATCACTCAGTATGAGGTGAGGAAGTGCTGTTTGACAAATAGACTCACTACCCTGAATTTTTTTTAACCTAATCTAGTACCCTTGGGGAAAATGGAGCCTTAAGCAAGGTTATAGCAGCTACATTATTGATTTAAAATGATTCCGCCTGAAAGTCTCCACCTCTGAGTATTTTCTTTGTGTGAAGTTGCTTTGTGCCAGCTTGCATTAACATATTACCACTGAAGGATGCAGGAGGCTGTTTCAAATCTGCTCCAGTAGTTCTTAAATCTGGGTCAGTCCACCAGCAATGGATTTCTCTCCTGATGTGTCCTAGAGTGACTTTTAGGAGTCGATAGTAACCAGTAGCCATAGAAACCAAGCTTGGACAAAAGACCAGTAAATAAGAGTATATACATAAATGAACACCTCCAAACACAGCAGTTAGAACTGTAATGTCTCCTGCAGAATGAATAGTAAGTTCTGGCATCCAAAGATGTCGCCCCCACCACATCACATGTATGTAATAATGTTTGAATTATCTGCCGGAGCTTTTTTACCCATCCTCTCTGTCTCTCGCCTGCAGATGTGGCAGATGATGACGATGACGTCTCTGATCATGGCAGGGCTCAGTGGGTTGTCTCACAGGAAAACATCCAGCGCAGGAGGATGGGAAAGGGGAGGGGCCACAAGTTTAGAAAGAGGAGGATAATGAGACGATTTGGAGGCGTGGGGTCCCGCTCCCGGCGCTGCAGGCGTTGCAAAGGCTGTCTGATAGAGGTGGACTGCGCCAAGTGTGTCAACTGCCTGGATAAGCCCAAATTTGGAGGGCCCAACACCAAGAGGCAGTGCTGCATGTGAGTTTAACAAGTCATCAATTCATATTGTTTTGTGTAAAGAGACACACACTGATGATAATGCTAGTTTTCCTGCACAAGGTAATCATAGAACATAGAACTGCAACATCAGTATCGAAATAAATCAGTAAACTTTTCAAAATAATGAAAATCTTGATTATAGATCTTAATATTTGCTGGCTTTGTCTTTGAAAATGGACTTCAGGTGATCAGATGTCAGTCAGGTGATGAAATGTCTCGTCAGTATAGTTCAAGTAGCCATGTCAACTTTTACAGCTAAACGCATTCATAGAAGGGTACACATGAGCTTTACTCAGGATATACAATCACATGTGAAAGCTTTTTTTTTTCCTGCTTCCAGATACAGAAAGTGTGACCAGATTGTGAAAGCGAAGATTCAACGCGTTGTCAGACCACTGAAAGGTATGTCACGATGTCATAATTACATGATGTTCCTGCTGTGATTTATGCCCCAGTTAGTTTTTCAGTTACAACTGATGAATTAGCAAAAATTAATAGGGATCAAAGCAACTTAATAGGATACCCAAATATTTGTTTTGTGTACGTAATTCATTATGGAAATACTGTTTCTCAGGCCATGAGAGGCGGATGTCAGGCTCTATGTCGAGCAGTGACACCGGGAACTGGGAGTTTGGAGTAGAAGGCGAGGGTCCGTCGTCAGTGACCCCTGGAATCAGAAAACAGTCCCTGCGTAACATCACACCGCGCTCCTACAGCAGCCTGCTTAAATCCGAATCTGAAGAAGAGGAGGGAATAGAAGAAAAGGGTGACGAGGATAAATCAACAGCCAAGGCAAATGTAGCTGCTGCTGCGAGCAACCAAGGTAATTAAAGCTTTTGCTGTTAATATGACTCAAACCTGTTAATGTATCTTTACATTAAAGACACCAAGCGAGAGAGATCTGATCAAATTAAATCCTTCTCTTTGAGCAAAGTCACTTGATAGACCTGCAAAACCTTCATGCACACCGGTTCAGTTACTGTATCTCAATTAATAGCACTTACATAACTATTCAGTGAAACACCCACGACAGCATATGCACTAGCACTTCTACACAAAATTGCAATTCAAGAGGTTTAAATAAAAAAATTTGAATCCTTAAATAATTTTACAATCTCTCTGAAACCCTTTAGTACACATACAACTTTTGACTTGAATCTGTTTATTTTCTTTTTGAGATCTTGCTAATCCAGACTGGAGATCAGTGTCGGATGAACCTGCACCTGAGGTGGTGAAGCATCGCCGGCTGTTCTCCAGAGGAGTCGGGAGCAGACCCAGAGCAAACAAGGTAAAACCATTTAGAGGAGTTCTCTCCCCTTCCACTTCACTATCTAATATAGCCTGGGCAGACTGTAACTTTGGGGTTTGTGTTAACAAATTTAAACAATACAAACTGTTTGAATCCTGTATTTCTTCAACAAATTGCCACTTAAAATAAAGATTTTGACGCACACAAAAAATTATAATTATTTAGACAACAAATAAAAAACAATAACTTTCTAATAACAGTTTTGCCCAGGTCTGTATTTGATTCTTTCTCCTTTTCAAATTAATCATCTGTGCTTGAATGAATGATTCTAAAAAAAAAACTGCTTTAACATTTTACCTGGCTTATCTCCCATTTCTGACTTTTAAGTTTCTCCTCCTTTATAAACACCTTGCATGAACCTAACCTCATGTTTTATAATTAACAGAAGAATTCAGCTCTGTTCATGGTAAAATGCAATCCCTTTTCCCTTGTGGTAGAAACACACAGCACCCAGTCCGTTCACGTTGTGTTTGAGGCTGTACATAATAATGATGGTTGATGATAGTAATATTGATTATCTTTGCTGCACCTGACATTTTGCTTTGGCTGATTGAAGTTGGCATAAACACTAATAAAGCACATCATTTATTTCTAACCTTTAAATCTCAAAAGCTTGAATCATCTGTTATGCTGCATAGATTTTATAATCCCTGAGATGCCGCTTGAATTTATTTTTATCTCTATTTGTTGGTTGCAAATTTGCAATGCTGTTTGTTATTTGAAGTTATTACATACACATGCATACCCCATAATGAAAATGTTGACATTCTTGACATCATGGTCTAAGATCATTGCAACTTCGTGTGGTGCTTGTTGTTGTCACAAGCCAATAATCTCATCTTCCTTCACCAAAGTACACTAGTAATAAAGGAAGCCACCATATTTTGAAGACTGAATGAAGAGGACTGAAACCAACATGTGGTCATGTCAGTGGATTTGTAAACAAAGCAACATGCATCTTTTCCTGGCTTTCCCTTTTCTTAGCTGCAGATTTGTCCCCTGTGCTAAGTGGAGGATTCTGATGGCAAGTTTCTCAAGGAGCTGAGTGCAACAGAATGTAAACATTGCTTGTGGACAGTTCACATAGTTGGTGCAGAGCTCATGCTGATACTAAAAAAACAGGTCATTTCAGGTCATTAGTGGAGACAAACTGTTCAGGAAATGCTGTTACAACATATAAACATCTAATTACATCACCTGCATGAATGTTATCATGCATGCAGCTTTTGAAAATGCAGATATAAATACCTGGACGTACATACAATGCAGTTCTAAACAGTCTGTATGTGTGTCATTGGTTTCATGACTGTCGTCTGGGTGTTGGTACACACTTGCAGGAAAATACTTTAAGATATGGGAGACTTAAAATGAATATCTCCTTTAAAAAAAAAAGATTAGGAATCTGCTGCCTGATATGCTAATGTTTATGTATAGAGAGAACAACACCATGCATTTTGCCATGAAGCTGACTTTCTTGACTAGTGGCTTTGTTTGGTCATTAACTGGCAGTATCTATTTCCTCAAGACTTAAATTCTTCACACATTTGTTCTTTTACACCTCAGATAACCTCTTTGCAATCTACTGGATGCTAAATTCTTTTCTCACCTATCATTCTTGGCTATCACCCTGGAAGTTGTAGTTCTCCTCCCCCTTTTCTGTCACTTTGGCTACTGCCGGTCGCCGCCTCTGCATGCCACTGGTATTGGTGTCACTATGGAACCTGTCTTGCTGGTTGGCTTAGGCAGTCCCCTCCTTCACAGGAACAGGAGAACATGGCAGAGACGGAGGACAGAGAAACTTTCCCTGAAACCAGCCGAACCAGAAGCCCAATGCCGAAGCGGCAGCTACAAATACATTTACACCGTCTGCCTGATTTTATCCTGCAGGCTGCTCTGTCTCAGCAGTTGCCCTGTTGTCTGGATTGGCCTATGGCACTGTCGCATCCAATGCTGTCGCACCTTTTAACACAGACTCCTAATTCCTGTTCATCACAGGCCACAGCACAGTCTCCTCCAGAACTGTCCGAACATGTAACACAGGACGTTATTTCATGTTCATCACAGGCCATGACACCCAGACCCCCTGACAGACAGACTGATATTTCACCTTCATCACAGGCTAAAACACAGTCCCCATTAGCATTATCCCAACTATTAACACAGACCACTATATCAGAGTCTTCGCCCTCCACCACTCAATTTCCTCCTGAATTGTCCCAGTCTGTAACACTGCGCACTATTTCACATTCATCTCAGGTCTCAACACAGTCTCCTGAAGAATTGTCCCAGCATGTAACACATCCTGCTTCTCCACTTTCATCACATGCCTCAACAGACCATCAACAGAAAACTCTGCGGTTACGTTTGCACCATTTGCCCCAGTCTGTGGTGCAGTCAGCATTAAGCCAACCTATATCAGCATCCTCATTTCAACAGTCTCAGTGCCCACTGCACTCAGCTCAGATAGAGATTTCAAAAAAGTTGTGTTGTCATGAACGCCCAGAGTCTGAGGTGCTGCACCCGGAGGTGTTGACTGAGACATACAGAGCTAACAAAGATGAAACTGTGCCAGTGCCGTCTCAGACTGTTGATCCAGAAACAGACTTGCAGGAGGGCAAACAAGATGAGCAAGAAGACGTACGAGCAGATCCAACTGAAGAGGAGAAGGAGGACATTCCTGTCAAAGGGACAGTGCGGAAAAACTGTCCAACAACTGACACGCAATATGTCCTTCATTCCCAGAATCCTGCAGAGTGTGCATCAGTGAACACCCTGACGGGGTTAACTAATGGACTTCCCCATAAGGGCCTGTTGCAGAACAAGCACAAGATCCACGTGGACTTCAAGGTGGGTGTTTGCATTAGAGCTATGTGGCAGGAAAGTTGTTTTACAAATGTCCAGCAAATATTTAGATTTGACAAGTTCCTGTTGGTATAAATAAGAAAATTGCTTTTCTTCTGGTTAATAAGGGTCTCGAGCATTTTCATCCTTTGTAGCTTGTAGTTTGGCTGGTTCCACACATTTTAATTCAAATTTAAAAGCTTGGTCATCTTCAAACTAAAAACTTTTGACTTGCGTCTGTCAGGAGGACTGCGCTGTTCAGAATGTGTGGCTCATGGGCGGCCTCAGTGTCCTCACATCTGTGCCGACCACTCCACAACCTGTCTGTCTGCTCTGCGCCAGTAAAGGGCGACATGAGGTAATTTATATTTTCAATATTCTGTGGCTGAATTCCACTCATTACAAGTGTAGTTGTAAATTAGTCTTTTGCCCCCCCCACAGTTGATCTTCTGCCAGATCTGCTGTGAGCCTTTCCACAGTTTCTGCCTCTCACCGGAGGAGCGCCCCCAGGGGGAGAACAAGGAGAACTGGTGCTGCAGGCGGTGCAAATTTTGTCACGTTTGCGGGCGAAAAAGCAAAAGCACGAAGGTATTTAACCACAGCAGACTCATCACGACATCTACGTATCTGTGATCTTTGCTGAAAACTGAAACAGAAATGTAGTGTCAAGACTTTGGATGAGGTATTATTTGTTATAAAGTGTCATCTTCTATAGACAGCACATAAAGGAAATAACTGCAAGAGTTTATATTTGACAGAGGTTTTAGCCTCTCTGATAACCACAGCTCTCTTTTATTATTTGACCTCTCTCTCTCTCTCTCCCTCTCTGTGTGTTTTTTCCTTCTTCTAGCCTGTGTTGCAGTGCAAAAGATGCCAAACCTCCTACCATCCTTCCTGTTTGGGACCAACATACCCTAAACCTATGAACTGCAGCTTGCCATGGGTATTTAATTTAACCTTAATCTTCTTGCATGGTCATAAAAAAAATTCACAAATGTCTTAAAATGTTAAATGGTACTTTTATCCACTTAAAACCTTAATTTAAAAAAGTTAGTACAAAGTAACAGTTCATCAAGAAACTCGGAGGAATAATCCTCTTTGGACTTTCTGTGTGCTATTTTCTAACTTTGTTGTGTTTGTGTAGGTGTGCATGACGTGCATTCGGTGTAAAAGCTGCGGTGTGACTCCTGGAAAGTCCTGGGACTTGTCCTGGAACCATGAGCAGGATCTGTGCCCCGACTGCACTTCTCTCCACAATAAAGGTAAAGACCAAGACAGACAGCAGTGTTTCCTGAAGTCTTTAGAGTGTGGATTAAATGACTTTGTTATGAGCTAACCAAACAAGTCCAGTGTTGCTCAGAGAGATGACTTGGATTTGTACTACCTGTATACACTGTTGGTTTGTATTTGTGTGACACTAATTATTTTAATATCATCAGGTAATTTTTGTACGGTCTGCCACAAGTGCTACAACGACAGCAGCCAACACGCACAGATGATTCAGTGTTCAGAATGCAGCCACTGGATTCATTACAAATGTGAAGGACTTTCGGGTGAGTAATGTTTATTTATAAATGGGCTTTAATTCAAACCAAAAATGAAATAAATACGTAAATAGACACATAGAAAGATGTAGTACATAGTTTTATTGTAGGTCTAATCTTAACCAAATGTTCAACATGATTTATAGTCTTTAAAAAGTTAATATATTACTGATAACTGGATAGTATTTCTGAAGACGAATCATACAACATTTACCCAATCTTATATTTAAAAAAAAAAAAAATCTTTCTATGTGTTATCTGTGTGATTGCAGAGGAGCTGTGTGGTTTGCTGTCGAGCCAACCAGAGGAGATGGATTTCACTTGTTCACCCTGCAGCCAGCACCAGAGTGAACACAGCTGCTTGAAGGAGGAGCTGCAGATCAGGCTGATCGCCGGGCTTGAGATGGTGCTCACTGACCTCCTCTCCAATGATACCACCAAGCACCTACTTATCTGTGAAGCGGTAAGAGATAGTGCAGCCACTGGTGCTTATGAATATCAGTTTATGTAATAAAAAAAAAATTCAGCTGTTTTATTTAACGTGGTTATCTTTGTCTTTCAGTGTCGGAAAACAAACGACTCAGGGTTTTTTAGGGAACAGCGACCAGTCTGTGATCTGCAAGTGATGGAGAAGAAGTTTGAAGAGGGAGGGTACACCTCAATAGTGAGTTTATTCTTCGTTATAATCTGATTGTTCTGTTATTCACTCACCACATTTAGCTCAGTAAAATCAATGAAAAAAGGCAATTTTACAAAGTTATGACAGTAATTTTTTCAAACTCACTTTTGTTTGATGCTCTGGATCAAACTCTTGACCCCCTTTTATTTTTTTTTCTCACCTACTCAGAAAGCGTTCCATACAGATGTCATCTCTGTGATGAGGAGGCGGCTGAAGGAGGAAGAGCTTTTCCCTGAGGATCAGAGGCCAACTACTCAGGCCGAGGCACACTATGTCAAAGTAAGCTTACCTCTAAAACTAAAACATAATAGTTTATTCTGAAGTAATGTCCAAGAATAGACACTGTCCTTCACAATTTAACAAATGTTTTCCTCTCATCTTACATTTCTTACTTCTGACAGTTGTTGGAGCAGATTTTCACTTGGTTTCCTTCACCTATTCTAAAGACATGGAACTTATTCTCTGATGAATTTCCAAGGTAAATGTTTCCACATGAGTGTTATAGTATAGTTGAAGCTTTAGGTGTTAATGCTAAATGAATGTGATTTAAATAGATACTGAGGACTTTGTCATAGATTGAGAGCTGTTTCAAATCGCTCCTCTGTTTCACTGTTCATCTCCTTCACTCTACAGTGGCATGCTCCCTGAGGCCGTCCTTCCACCATCTAAGGAGCACAGCTATGCACAGTGGCTGGAGAGGACATACCAGCTCGAGGAGTCCAGGGGCCCACCAGTGGGAAAATCCGACTCTCTGCTATCCTCACTCACTACACAGCAGTGTGGTGCATCCCACAGCCTCCCTCTGCATTCACATGGTATGGAAACTGCTGTTGTCTGTTCTGTATCATTTCAGGAATGTGATCTTAGCCAGAACCTCTCAACATACAGTCACAGTGGATTTGATCCTGAGTCGAAGATCACATCGGTGCAGTTTACCGCACTTTTAAAAGCAAAAAGAATGTTGTATATTTTAGCTGTATTAATGTATTAAAGTAGTTTTTCTCTAGTTTCAAACCTGTGTTCATTTGGTTCTCTCCCCTCACAGGTGTAAAGGTGAAATCTATCAGGACTGGAGATGTGAGGCAGTGTGCACTGTGCCAACAATATGGAGACTCTGCTCCTGCAGTGAGTTGATTCACAATCATTGTTGTTTTCTTTACCTTAGAACTGGCTCTTCATATTTAAATACTTTATATTTACTTCATGAGCACGTCCTCCATACGGAGATCACCATGTTTTTTACGTTAACCCAAACTAAACCCCTTTTGAGTTTTTATAACGACTGACGCTACCACAGGTTCTCTTTAGGCAGAGGGAGGGTGAGGTGACGGGTATTCAGCTGCAACAAGACTCTTCACCCACTAAACCTTTAAGAAACCTTTAAATTCAGTAAAAAACAATAATAACAGATAATCAATACTGTAGCAAATTAATCAAGGAGTTGTTTTAACACCCTTCAGTGTTTTTCACACACAGAGTCAAATCTTTGAAACAAGCTGGCTTATATTTCAGCTGTCCTGGGTTGACTGCTCAATGTTGCTCATATAAACATGGTCATTGTCTGCTGTTCATTGAGTGATCTGAATGTGATTTTCCTGACAGGATGCGGGACGGCTGTTATACTTGGGGCAGAATGAATGGGCGCACATTAACTGCTGCCTTTGGTCTGCAGAGGTGTATGAGGACAACGGTGCTCTTTTGCAAGTGCACAGTGCTGTCTCAAGAGGGCGCCACCTGGTAAGCTGTTGTCTGGACATTTGTTAATACAGCTCCAAGTGTTCCAGTTTGCACAAGTTGCATAACTCCGTGACAAACTTGTATGTGTTTATTAACTTGAATGTTTTTGTCCTTCATTCTCCAGCGCTGTGATCGCTGTGGACAGTCAGGGGCGACTGTGGGCTGCTGTCTCGCCACCTGCCAGAGTAATTTCCATTTCATGTGTGCTCGTGCCCAGAGCTGTGTGTTTCAGCAGGACAGGAAGATGTACTGCTGCAAACACAGGGATCTTGTCAGTGCAAAGGTATGAACACAGTTTCCTCTAATCTCTTTCTGATTACCTGTTAAATGTTTGTGCGTTGTACTGATGTATGATTTACTGTGCCTCTACAGGTGGTTTCTGGGGAAGGGTTTGAAGTCCCTCGACGGGTGTACGTAGACTTTGAGGGGATTACATTCAGAAGAAAGTTCCTCACGGGCCTAGAGCCAGAAACCATAAACATGACCATAGGTAAACATATCTGGGTGTTGGGTCTTGACTACAGTACTGAGGTTGTGTCTTCATCAGGACAATATGCTCAACCCCATCATTCATTTTTTATTTTCCAGGCTCTTTGCAGATTCAGAAACTTGGTGTGTTGACAGAGCTGTCCTCTAATGGGAGAATGCTGTATCCTGTCGGCTATCAGTAAGTGGCCATTGTCATTATAAAGCCATACTCAGGTAATTTAAGAGTGGTTTAGGGAGTCTGCTGCTGCTGTAGCATCCTTATTGTTCTCAAAATGACAAATCCATTTATTCTTTAGATGTTCTCGGTTGTACTGGAGCACTGTGGACCCCCGCAGGCGCTGTAAGTACACCTGTAAGGTGACAGAAGTGAGCACTCCTCTCCCCGGTGAGGAACAGGATCTGAGATGGGACAAGGAGGAGAATCACACCATCGTCCACAGTCCCAAACACCACAGAGGTGAGGAGGACTGTACAGATTGAACTATTAACACTGAGAGCAGTGACACAATTAAAACAGTAAAGATTTTACTGAAAACTGTCTATATCAGCACATTTGTGTTTTCTTCTTTGAAAGATATGGAGTCTCCAGATCATTTGAGCTCCTCTTCCAGCCCGATAAAGTCCACTACCCCATCACCCAACTCTAAAGTGCACAACACACCTGGGTCCAAAAGTCCTGGTTATACACAGACCAGAAGACCAGCAGGAGGATCATCCCGACCTCTCCCATCACCAGGTAAATGTTTAGACACACATTTTTACTTGTTTTGATCATTTATTCTTGCAAATGCATTTTCTGCATGTTAGATGTGCTTTTTCTTTGTGTATTCACTCACTCTTGTCGTTTATTTTTTGCTTTCAGGATCCGCTCCCCCCAAATCTCATCACATCCTGACACTGAGGGATCTGGAGGAAACCCGTCGGCCTCGCAGACTCTCATCGAGAAGCCGCTGTAGCTCCTCCCCAACAGACAGTGATCCAACTGTTCCGATGACTCTCCGCTCAGGGGGCACTGTCCATTCCAGATGTGCACTGTTCAATTCCCCACCAAGGTCATCAAGTGCTGCACCTGTCTCACCTCCTCTGTCACAACAAAACTCCACATCACCTGTATGGAGCTCCCCGCCTAGATCCAACTCCAGCATCACTACAGGGATGTCACCTCGGCAAGCAGTCATCACGCACTCCCCCAAAGGGAGACAGAGCTTTAAAATCACCACTCCGGTCTCTGCGGAGGTTCCCCAAGACTTCCTGGCATCGTCCGAGGCAGAAGACGCAGCCGTGGCCACAACCAACGGGATCTCACTCGCCCCTGAAAACTTGGAAGAGGAAGTTGCCAGCCTGATGTCCCAGGAGCTGCCTTATACTGTGTTCGACACTGACACAGAGGTGGCAGTAGCCTCCATGCTGAATGCGAAGCTTGAGTTCGATGAAGCTCTGCTCACGGAGAATGTGGTGCTTCACTGCGGAGCACACGGCGGTAGAGGAGAGGTGGAAGGTGCAGTGCAGGATGTGGAAATGCAGGAACAGAATCAGGAGAATGACTCTGAAGATGAAGACTCAAGCCATTACTTAAAGTTTTCTCGTACTGTGGTGTGTGAAGCAGCGAGTGGCTCCGATGCCTCTGGTCAGCTCCCCTCAGCACAGTCGATCTCACAGTTGGATGGAGCAGACAGCGGGTCAGAGAGCGATGAAAGTGAAGTGAGCAGCGATGAAGCGCCGGACACTAAAATCCACACCAATAATAAAAATACACCAACTAAACAGCTGACCATTGCTCTCAAGAGGCTGGAGTCGATTTACACTGTGTCACACTCGACAGTCCAACAAGCAACAACTCAGCCAGAGATTCAAGAAAACCTACCACCGTCTGCACTTCTCGAGTCAGATTACGCAGAGGATGACACTTCGCTTCAGGAGGAAGAGGTCCCCATGAGCTCAGATATGCTAGCATCTCAAAATGAGGTGTTTTTGGATTCAACTACAGGCCATTTTATTTCTGCTGACGACGGCTCTATAGTTTACCCAAGTACCATTGAAGAAGATAAAGAGGACACTACCTCATCAGCTGACTCAGTTGAAGGATATAAAGATGATTTAAACGACCCCGACTACTCGCCAGAATCTACAACCAAAAAATCTCCTATAATGATGAAAACCTTCGTTATGAAGACAAAACATCCCACACCACACCTCAAACACTTCTCGCCAAAACCATGTCTCCAGCCAGAGCATAATTTCAAACTTCTGTTGCCCCATCAGGCAGAAAGTAATGTGTCTGTTTCACCTGCTGCTGCCACTTTGTGTGCAGTCCCACGCACAGTCACATCTCCCATTATGATCAATGGTTTAAATGCTTTACCTGTGCAGCCTGGTGCCAAACATAGAACCTTCGCCATCCGCCTAAACAACTCCAGACCGGGAAGTCAGCAGCAGCAGGCAGGGACTGCCAGTCAGGCTGCAGCTTCTAACTCCTCCTCGACCCCGGCCGCAGCTCCTGTCCCTCAAGTCTTGCTGGTCAACCGCCAAGGACAGATTCTCGTCAAAGACCCGAAATCAAACACTTACCAGTCTCTCGATTCAAATTCTCCTGCTTACGCTAAGATAAGCCAGATAGCCAAGCTTCTCCACAGTCGTAACACTTTGCAGCGCTCTGTCCCTCGTGTCATCATAAAGCCTCGCTCCAACCTCTCTGCCACAAACGCCCCTCCTGCCAGTAACCACACACCAACAACAACCGAGAGAAAAATCATCGTCAGAGTGATGCCTGTGAAAAACAGCGGGGCTCCCACAGCTCCTGTTAGAGTGCACAATGCTCCTGATACTAGTTTCTCCAACATGGAAGAAAGCACAGCTCAGGCCATCATCGACAGAGCCATGGCGACGCACCGCGACTCGTCAAGGACAAAACCAAACATACTCAGTCACATTCGGCAGCCAAAGGCTAGAGTGTCCCAGTTTCAGGACGCAGAGAACTCGGATCAGTCTCCAGCTGCACGCTCAGAGTCTCCCAGTGGTTTAATCTGTGAACCAAATTTGAACTTGCAACCAAAAGCTGCCTCATCACGCCACCAGGAGAAAGTTAAGAGAGTCTTAACAACTGAAAAGCCCTCAAAGAAGAAATCCAAGATTGACTTCTTGATGGATACAGCAAGTGAGCTGGATAAGGTTAATGAAGCCAGGTATGGGAAGATTTCTAATTCTTTTCTTGACTGATTCCTTACTGGGCCATGAGAGTTAAAAGCCTAAATATAAAATACGTTGTGTTGATTTCATGCAGCAGATTGAGTGGTGTGAGAATAAAAGCTCCGAGCACGAAAGACGTTTTCGATCTAGATCAGGAGAACACTTCTGAGCTGCTGAGAATCCCTGCTCCACCTCTGCCCCAACCCTCTAGGTTTGTTCCACATCAAACATCCTCATTTATAGTCTTGTTACTATTCTAACAGATGTTTACACAACTCTATTCTAACATAAGTAGAATAAATATTCAGGACAGCTTATAAGTTTAAAGAGTGCATTAGCAATATATACAAAATTTTTGTACACTAATAAAAAACTTTTTTGCCTCATCTTTCTCCTCAGACAATCTCAGGTTGAGAGTTCATCCGCACAAACCAACACACAGAGCGACGAGAGTAAAACACACATGTGGGTCAGCGCTCGCCATTGTGACCTGTCTGAATGGGGCCCTTATACAGGTTTGTGACAAAAAAAAAAAAAAATCTGTTAAAAAACATCTGGAGTCAAATCCCTTTGTTTTGAGAATATATCTTTTTTCAAATTTTCCTTACAAACTGTAATTATTAAAAATCTAATTAGGCTGAATTATTAAGCCCCTCAGGAAATTTTGTACATAACCCTTTTTTTGTAATTACATTTAATTCCATAGGTTTCAGCTCAGACGAAGATGCTCCTCCACCTAAACATAAAAAGAGGATGTACATGAACCAGCCTCACCTGCGCTTTGAAATCACCAGTGATGATGGATTTAGTGTTAAAGCAAACAGCATCGAGGGTAAGGGCTGTTTAGTGACTGTGCTGTTTGACTGGCTTATGATTTTTAGAATTCCATAAACTCTTAATATCATTCTGTTCTAGTTTGAATATGTAACAGCCGGGAAAACCTGAAGAACTGCTCTTCTGGATTCATGTTTTAGTTTTAACGATTAAGAGGAGTATAAATAAGAAAGTCAGTCTTGTGGATGTGCAGCGTTGCAGAACTCCCACACCTCCCTCATCTCTTTCCTCCCTCAGTCGCCTGGCGTGCTGTGATTGATGGTGTCCTTGAAGCTCGTGCTGGCTTCCATCTGAAGCAGCTGCCGCTGGGTGGGATGAGCGGGCCGCGGGTGCTCGGTGTCGTCCACGATGCCGTCATCTTCCTGCTGGAGCAACTGCAGGGGGCCACGAACTGCAAATACCACCGCTTCCGCTTCCACCGCTGTGATGCCATCGAGGAAGAGCTTCCCCTCAACCCAAGTGGCTGCGCCCGAACTGAAATCTACACAAGGTACCAACACGGTCACAGTTTTTGTGTTTAAGAATTTGTAATTGTTGCTAAAGTTTATTTAAACTCTGTTGCTCTGTGTCTTTAATTTTCTTTCTTGTCTGTTAACTGTATTTTTCTTTCCTCCTTCCTAATTAAGGAAAGCAACTTTTGATATGTTCAACTTCCTGGCATCGCAGCACAGAGAGCCCCCGGACATCGTCGGCCCCTTTGATGAAGAGGAGGATGAATTCCCTCTCAAATCTTCTAGGTTAGATTAATTAAACTGTGCCATCATGATCCTAATAATAAAAGTTTTAGCCTTTGCAAGCCGCAGTGAAAAAATAAAATTTCCATATTGAAACCACCTTTTCTGTCTCTTCCTCTGACAGACGAGCCACCAGCAGTGAGCTGCCCATGGCGATGAGATTCAGGCACCTGGAGAAAATATCCAAAGAAGCAGTTGGAGTTTACAGGTAATGAAAAACAAAACACTGAATGTATTTACACTGAAATGAAATATATAAATTAACCCACATCCTTTTCTGTCATTCTTGTAGATCTCAAATTCACGGACGTGGACTCTACTGTAAGAGGAACATCGAGGCTGGGGAGATGGTGATCGAGTACGCCGGCACCGTCATCCGCTCTGTACTGACTGATATGAGGGAGAAATATTATGACAGCAAGGTCGGCACATTTAACTAGATTTGAAAACAAAATCTCTAAACTAAACTGGAATAGTAGTTGCTTTGAGCAAAAACAAAATTTTACACAAACTAGTTAAGAAAATGTATAAACAGTGTAAGTCTGTTTATTTAATTTTTTTTTTCATTACTCACCATCAGGGCATCGGCTGCTACATGTTCCGCATCGACGACTTCGACGTGGTGGACGCGACGATGCAGGGCAACGCCGCTCGCTTCATCAACCACTCGTGCGAGCCCAACTGCTACTCCCGCGTCATCAACGTGGACGGCCGCAAGCACATTGTCATCTTCGCCCTGAGGAAGATCTACCGCGGCGAGGAGCTCACATACGACTACAAGTTCCCCATCGAGGACGAGGACAGCAAGCTGCACTGCAACTGCGCGACGAGACGCTGCCGCCGTTTCCTAAATTAGTATGACACTGCGCACCAATGCTCATCTTGTTGAATAATGCACTTGAATTCGGAAAGTGGACTTTGACGAATCAATGAAGGCGACTGCTGTGACGTAGCCATAAGGAGAGAGGTCGCCGATGTGCACAGATCTGATCTACTGAGTCTTCACTTCATTGGAAGCTTAATTTATCGACTGGGCGAAAAACCAGATTAGAGCCATATGTCAAAGCTTGGGAAGAAGACTATTTATTCAGTTTGTGACTGCTGGATTGTTGCTCTCTTTTTGTTCATTTTGTTGTTATTCATTTACTTTCTGATACACCTCACTCTTTCAGTCTTTGTCAGCAGTAGCCTCTGCTGGAGCTCGGGAGGTGACGACTACCAGCCAAAAATGGTGCAAACTAAAATAACCTGATTTGCATTTACTATAATGTAAAGATGGATCCATTACTATGCTGGTGACAGGGTGTCTTTGGTCTCAGAAAGGGATGACAACAACTAATTTAACTCAGCACCTTATTTTGAAAAGACCCTCTCAGGCAGCACTGGTGTCACAGCAGACGAGACTGATTTTTTATTTCAGATTAAAAGTAACTCAAAGCACCTTGTGCACGTTGTAGTGCAGCTACATTTTAACATCACTCTGGACGCCACAGGGATGACAATAAGGTGCTGATGACATTTACCCTAATGGGTACTTTTAATAAGAGTCACCCAAACTTTTTCCACCTCTCAGAAAAATCTCACTTTTATTTGTAACAGCAGAGATGCTGCGATCGAAATGCTTTTATCTCACTAACCTGTTCTTTATCTGTTCATTTGTGCTGTCAGTGTATTTTAAGGTCAATGAGTCAATGACTTTTCCACAGTGCAGGGTTAAAATTGAATATTGAGATCTTGCTCTGCTCGGTCCCTTATGAATCTTTCCTTTTTTTTTTTTTGTATATTTGAACAATAAATGTATATTAAACAAGCTGATGGAAATAAATGTGTTTGAGCTTTTAACTTTGTTTTTGTAAGTGAAGGCTGACTAATAGAAACTGAATTGCAGAGTCATGATTCTAAGTTAATCTTTTTTTTTTTTTTGTGATTGTTTTTCACCCTCTCACTGGTGTTCTACCTCAAAGGTGTTATGAAGCAAGATTTCATTTAAAAACATTTGCTTCCTCATTGTTCAGTCTTTCTAATCATCATGTCCTTCTAGTGTGACTAGCCCTATTCACTACTATAAAACACTGACTTGTTATTATGCCTGCGATGATTTCCCGAGTAAAGGTAGCCGCTGTTTTCTTTTCCCCGTGTGCATCTCCGCCTGTGGATGTAGAAGCTGAACCCAGTAGATGTTTCTTTCATTTTCTTAGGATTAACAAGTGAATTTGAAACACAGCATTGTCACAATGGATTTTTGCTTGTATAAAGTTGTATAAAGAATTTCTAAACCTGTTAAATATTTTTTATATACATTTTTTTAATTTATGTTCAATAAAGATTTGAAATGTTCCTTTTCTTTACTTTTTGCAAATGTTTTTACCATCAAACATTTATTAAATTACTGGAATTAAAACAGTAAAAGCTGTGACTCTTAAGTAAACGTATATAAATGTCCATGCAGAACATCTCAGATGTTTGATGTCTTTACCAGAAACCAGCTCTTTGTAATTATGCAGCATTATGACTGAACCCTCAGATTAGGGGATGCGGCAGTCACCCTCTTACGCTGCTGAGATACTGCTGAGTTTTCAGAAACAGCCTTATCAGGTTTCTGTGTTTTAGACAGAAACGAACCAGTGG
This sequence comes from Paralichthys olivaceus, assembly GCF_024713975.1. Taxonomy (NCBI): domain Eukaryota; kingdom Metazoa; phylum Chordata; class Actinopteri; order Pleuronectiformes; family Paralichthyidae; genus Paralichthys; species Paralichthys olivaceus. Next base: position 6,701,289 of record NC_091112.1, read on the forward strand.
CACCTGTGAACAAAGTGCCACTGTGGTTCTTAACAAATATTTCCTACTGTAAGAAATGTGACATCTGTGTCATGACACACTCCAAAGCTGTTTGGATGGGTTTAATGTTGAGTTCCATATTAGCCTGTGTGCATAATCATCATTTGGTTTAAAATTACATAATTGCTGATTGCATAACTGTCAAATGAAGAACACTGTTTATCCAGAAATGCCCTTAAGAGGCCCAATGGATTTTATCCCTCAAGTTTCCATGTTGCTCAAGGTCTTTCTGTTCATTTCTGCCATGTGGCTCTTTCCCAGAACAGTTTTCCCAGTTCGACCTCGAGAGAGTTAAAAACATTAGATGCTGCAGGGGTGTATATATATAAGAGTGTTTCTCTTACCTTTAGACGATTGTCACCATGAAGGCCCTGATATTCCTGGCTCTGCTTGGAGCAGCGTGTAAGAGATTGATACATTTTCTTCTTTTGTAAACTGATATAATAACATACATTGTTACATAACAATATATACTTAATATACCAATTTATGAATTACTATGCATTTGTCTGCTGTTTCAGTTGCTGCAGCTGAGGATGATAAGATTGTCGGAGGGTATGAGTGTCCCAGCCACTCTGTTCCCTACCAGGTGTCTCTGAATGCTGGATACCACTTCTGCGGTGGATCCCTGATCTCCAGCCAGTGGGTGTTGTCTGCTGCTCACTGCTACAAGTCGTAAGTACAGGAAATCACGCTCTGCATGACTCTGCATGCTTCACTGTCCAAAATACACATTGAAGACCATCTCTAGACTCGTTTAAGGCCGAATACATAATGCTTGGAAAATGTGAGCTGCCAGACACAAGATTATCACTTACTCTCAGTGTTGTTTAAATGGTAAATGGTCTATATTTATTAAACACTTTTCCAGTCTGATCAAACACTCAATGGTCCTTACAAAATAAGTCACACTCAGTCATTCACACATAAATTCATACCACACTAATATATGCTGTGCTTTCTCTATTACACACCGTTCATACACTGTGGGCATAGCCTTCAGGGGCAATTTGGGGCCCAGACAACCATCGACCTTCTGCACAGCCACAGCAGTTTAGGTTTCACACTGGATCATTATTGGCTCAGGGTTTGGATTAGGAACACATGATTTAAGGTGAGCATGGAGAAATGTTCTGCCTTCAGCAGATCTAAGTGAAGACAAAAGACTTACGTTAGTGAAGTTCAAGCTACCAAGTGAGGAGACAATGAGAAACAGCAGTTTTTGATGTAGTGCAGTTTAACAACTTGCAATTCATACTTTTTAAATTTCCACTAAAACTTGATTTTTAACAACTGTTAAAATATTTAATAGATGCAGCAGCTCAGTGCTACTAAAACGTGACTGTGTTTGGTTGTTATTTGTACTGATCATTAATTATGAATGTGGACAGATGTGTGTGTTGGAATGTGTGTATGAACTGTTTTTTAGACAAAATCTGCATTACTATCTTGTGCAATGACAATAAAGCCTTCTAATCTTCTTATCTTGTTAGAATTATGTTTAAAAACAGTTTCAAATTCTAAAATACAACAAAAATGCTTCTTAAAACTCTCGGCTGCTTGTGGTGCATGAGTAATACATATACAGTACGTCCACATTTACAAAGTAAGACAGACGTTGTTTTTATGCCATGTAAAGTAAAACTCCTGTATATGACCTATGGATAAAAAGCAATAACACAATCCTTTTATTGACAGTTTTGGATTTAATATATAAGAAATAAAACAGAACCTTGCTCTAGCACACTCACAGGTTTGGCTGCTAAATGCAATGACCAGGAGCTGATGGTGACTCAGCAGTGCAACATTTTTAATAGATATTGTTTTGAAATATTTGTTCAGAAAATGTTCCCAAGGCTTAAGATGATAAAAGTGATGCAGAAATCACAAGAATAAAAAAATCTGACATTTATGTTCTCAAACTTTTCTGCCTCCTCCAGTCGTATCCAGGTCCGTCTCGGTGAGCACGACATCGGGGTGAACGAGGGCACCGAGCAGTGGATTGACGGCGCCAGGATGATCAAGCACCCGCAGTACAACAGCTACAACCTGGACAACGACATCATGCTGATCAAACTGAGCCGCCCCGCCACCCTCAACAGCTTCGTCCAGACCGTGGCCCTGCCCTCCCGCTGCCCCGAGGCTGACGAGAACTGCCTGGTGTCCGGGTGGGGCAACACGTCGGCCAACGGCAGTAAGAGATGAGACATAAAGGAGCTGAGTGAAGAGGGGTTGTAAAGAAAAACAGAAATGAGAGACAGCAGCAGCCCTGAGGAGACTGTAACCTTGTTACTGTGTGGAAGGGAATGAAGCCATTAAATAGTTTTTTATTACGTAAAGGAATAAATGAAGTTTGTCTAATAATGGTGGGAAGGCAAAATAAATGTAAAATCAAAAGAGGGATCTTCGTGCTGAAGGCCTAGAAAATGAATATGATTGGTCACCATCTATCTTAGCACCATTTAAAAAGGTTGAATAAGAAACATGACTTTCAGCTATGACATGCGTTTTAGTGTTTGAGATCTACTGCACAGCACTTTTGAATACTCTAAGTTCTTCTGTTCTATTATTCTCCTTGTATATTTTGTTGCCTGATTCTATATCTTTGTGAAATCCAAAACTAAACTAAAATACTAAAAAAGTTGGATAGAGTGCCATTTGACACCAGACACAGGCCATAATAAAATTGGACAGTAAAGACTTTTACCTTTTGAAATAGTTGTATAAAGTCTTCTGTGGCACTAAATAGAGATATAATTGTGAAAACATCACCCTGACATTTGCACTCAGGGTTATTTTGGCTCAGAAGTAAGAAATATGTTGATCCAGTGACTGAGACTTGTCTTCCTGCTCCACAGACAACTTTCCTGACAGGCTGCAGTGCCTCAGGCAGCCCATCATCGATGACAGGATCTGCAAGAACGCCTACCCACACATCCTCACCGAGAACATGGTCTGCTCCGGGTTCATGCACGGGGGTGCCAGCAGCTGCCAGGTGAGTTTACCCACACCCTCAGGTGGTACATGATGGTCCAGCACTCAACTAGAGACAGCAGCAAAACCCTGCATTTCACCCTGGTGTCATGTTAATCTTTAGTTCTTGAGTTACACACTCACCAAGATGGCAAATTATAGTGTGTTGTTGTTCTTCTGTCTGTTTGCAGGGGGACTCTGGTGGTCCTCTGGTGTGTAGTGGTCAGCTGCAGGGGGTCGTCTCCTGGGGTTATGACTGCGCCATGCAGGGACACCCCAGCGTCTACGCCCGTGTGTGCCGCTACAACAGCTGGATCAGTGCTGTTATGAGCAACTAATGAAGACACCCCCCCAACACATGCACATATAAGCTCACACTGCAACACCATACTAGCTCATGCTCTGTTTATTTAGAACACCTTAAGCATTGTTATCATTCATTTACATCTCATGAACAAAACGAGTAGGCCTAATATTCTGTAACCTACAGTCATGGTGGAGGATAAATAAATAAAAATATATGTTAGCACAATTTGTTTTGTTGTTTCTTGAGTTTAACAGTTGTTGCAAAGACAACATTAAAATGCTCAGCTGTGTTCGTTCTGTTCTCGGTCACGAGGCCACCGCTGTCCTGAAATTCATGATGAATTTCGAACTGAAAAAAAATTAAACTTACATGTATAATATCTTTAGTTTGTACTTACTGCACTACAGACACATGCATGCCTATGAGATGCCTTTTGTACTCGGTTAATGTGGCACAGCAGTGATGAGGGAAACAAGCACACTTGAGTAAATAGGCAAAACTGCATTTCACTGCTCTGGATTCTTGGCATGCATTCCTCAGACGCCGCTTTGTAAACTTTGCTGTTTCTTGTTTGCTGAGGCGACCTGAACAGACAGAAGAAAAACACAGAGAGAGCAGCCGGGATGGTCATACAGTATGTGCACTGGTCATAACAAGAGAAGGTATGACACTAAATATGTAACTTAGCTACTTAAATACAACCATTAATGCTCAGTTTCAATTTGGACATAAGAATTAGGGCAACAACTATCAAACTATCAACCTACATGACTAGAGGCCTGTGGTGTTCTCTTTTGCCCAAAAGGTGGAATAACTTCAACACCCAGAATGCACCGGGCTCATTGCCTTCCAAAGCCACGCCCAGGCCTCTCCCACTGGTCAGGCTCAACTGGAGCTTCCAGTGTGTTTAAAAATGTTTGTATCAAAATGTTAGCAGCAGAGTCGTGTCCATGTACAAGCTTGTATCATCATTGCAAAGACAAATCTTTGTCTTTTAATCAAGAAAATCTAATTAATTCTGTAATCTCAACCAGGAAATACTAAAAATGTGACCTTGCTGCAATTTAATTTGAATAAATAAAACAATGAATGTGTTATATCTAGGCTGAAAATAAAGAATGAGCATCTGTGATGTTCATTACATTTAATTGCTGAAATAATGGCTCATGCAAACCCACCTGCCCTGCGATCCTGTCCAGATCTCTCTGTCCCTGAGGGGTAAGTCTCCGTCCACTGTAAATAAATGTTAATAATTTAAATAATTCCATCACTTATTCCATTTCTTCCACAGTCTCATACCCAGCATGCACCTCTCTTACCCACTGGGGTCCTTCTCCACCATCTTGAGGCTCTCCAGGGCCTGGAGGACCTTCCTCGCCACGTTCCTGGAGCCCACGCTGAAGTGGGCGGGGCACACGCCGTTCCTATGACGCCCTCCATAGATCTTGATCATGGAGCCCACGCCCACCCCTCCTCGCAGGTACAGGTGACGGGCTGTGGATGCTGAGGAGACAATATACAATATAAATTACAACTCGTCCCCATTTTACCATTAAACCTGTTTCAAACAAAAGACATGAAATCAAACATTCCAACGCAAGTGTGTGAAAATCTTTTGTTGGGTCAATTTGCCCGAGGTAGATAAGATATAAAGCAGCTGAGTGTATATGCTCTTACTACATATACAGTGGAAAACTGATAAGACAGACCAATATTACACAAGGTGTACTATCTGTGGAGGCTAAATTTCACATGTGTATAATAAGTCTATATTGTATATTACATTTCTATTTTTATCCTATTTACTTTGGATTCTGTTTCTATTCTTATTTCATTTTTTCTTTATGACTTTTTTCTGTGCTGTTGTGTCAAATTGAATTTGATTTTAATAAAGCTACATCTCGTCTTATCATATAAACACATGGGTTCTCAGAATGGGCTCCAGAGAGTCCTTGAGAGGAACACAGGGTTGTCCATTTGTACTTCAATCCATGTGTGTTAGCGAGTTCACACTTGCTGTACATCTCAAGATAATTCATCATTATCTAGTATAGAAATCACATGATCCAGAGAATAAATTCCCGTTGACAGGTTTAAAAATAAACGACATGAGGTCTTTGACATGTAAAAGCATGAAAGTCCCTGGTACTAGACATCCTGTATAATTATCGACACAAAGGATAAGCTGTAAAGCTGTAAGGAATAAATAATTTATTTGTAATCAAGTAATTATTTATGTCAAATGCCCCTACGTTATCATCAGGACACAGTTTGAGGTAAAGAAAAGCTGTGATTTTGACTATAAAGGAAGCAGGGATTTTACCATTGTTTATTCTGTGATGGCTTAAAATGAAACATCAATATTCAAAAGGTATTGAAATCAACTCATCATTGTAGCTGCTGAGGATAAACAGATGAGGTGATGAAACACAGTGTAACCAACCAGCTCTGGTGTAAAACCAGTTGTCATCACAGGGAGCCAGCTCCTTGTGCCTGGCAAGCTTCACAGTGTCGACCCACTCTGGGACCTTCAGTTTGCCAGACCTGAAAAATTTTTAATTAATTACCAGTTAATGTGACAAATCAACTGACTGGGCCATTTCCTCAAACAACATATGGCACAGGGAACATTGGATTTAATTTAAAAAAAATCATATTTCATAATAACACATATTTATTGCTCCATCAAGTATCTGTGTTTGCTGAGGACAAGAGTGATTTTTTTGAGTAAGGTAGCATGAACGTCTATGTTTGAGGAGGTAAAACATGTTTAAAATGAAATAAAAAACCCAGGTGGGTTGAATATATAAGCACGGGGGATGTGAAATAACCAAACACAATGCAATTAAAGCATTTAATTAACATTTTAATTACATTTCCCTCTCATCTTATTCTAATGAAGAAGCTCTTGTTCCCAAGTAGTAGCCTTTAGTATTATACAATATAATAATATATAAAATAACTTCCTCAAGTGTTTTTTCTCATTATTTGGACCCTGATGATTCCCATGATGCTCAGCCTGTGTGATTGACAGCTCTCAGCAGCTGCAGTGTGTGTGTGTGTGTGTGTGTGTGTGTGTGTGTGTGTGTGTGAACTTCTCTGACTTCTTGAGGAAGGCTGACAGAGCCCTGACGAACTCCTGCTGGTTGACATCCTTCACTGTCACACTGGGCATCTAGACAAACACACAGAGGACACGACGGTGAGCTTAAATATTTCATTTGACATCTTCTGAGACCACCGCAGCCGTTGCTAACGTTAGCTAACTAGCTAGTTTGCGAACTAACTTGCCAGCTAGCTTAAGTAAGCCGTTAGCAGGCACGGCTCACAGCTGGCCACACGCGCAGCTCTCGTCTTGAACAGTGAAAACCAGGGTCTTACTTTTCATGTACTGTACAGAGACGACAGACAAGTGTCGGGGTGAGGGATGGAGTTCAGTCCCAGTTTAGCCCGGAGCTAATGCGGGGAAGCAGCAGCAGCAGCAGCAGCAGCAGAGAGAGGGATGCTGAGGAGTGATGGAGGGAGGGAGGGAGGCTGCCCTCATCCTGATGCTGTAGCCTGAGTTAACCTCACCAGCAGCTGCAGATCACCGCTTATCCCTGCCCTTAAACTCAGCTAACCCAAACACTCAGTCTAAAATCCTCCACTTATATCTCAACCACTCGGTGAGCTTCATATCTGTGTGAACGTGGTGGTTAAATAAGGTGTTTTATTCTCTGTGCTGCTGCTGCTGGGTGGGAGGGAGCTGCTCCCGCTGGATCCCAGCAGAGGGTGGAGTTGTGTCACCTTTCTCACATCTCTGGCCTACTTCTCTCTCTTATCAGACCCAGAGGCTCATCAGGAAGTGTGCTGCAGAAGAGGAGAGGAGAGGACACCACCAGTGGAGGGTTAGTACCCGTGCTCTCTTTATCTGTCCTCTATAAGAGATTACCAATGTAGTTTTTGTAGCTTATAACTTTTGTTGAAGTGTGACGATCACGATCTTTCTATTTCATGCATGAGAAGGAATGAAAACTCTTTGCTACAGCCATCTTTTTAGATGTTGTCCACTGTCCAGGTCTTTTCTTTGTCAAGCTGACTGATGCCCCTGGAAATTAAAGCAGGCGCTGACTGCATGCAGTAATTCAGAAATAAAAGCTCTAAATTCTGGAACAAAGTTAGTTCTTTGTAAAGACAGAGAGAACATTTTTTATTCTCACCTTTTTGCAGGGGTCCATTTTTATAAAGCAATTACAAATTCTAAAAATACATAATTACACACAAATGTGTTTTTGCATTAGCTATAAAATCATCTTGTGTTCACAGTCTGAGTTACAAATCTGTTTCCCAAGACATTAAAACACCATTAGTTATTTGTTCTCTTGATAGGTCTGCAGGTTATTAGATGGATTACACTTTCGCTTCTTGCCAGGTACAAGTTTGTTTTAATGAATTGGTTGGTTTTTTTTTTAATTAAAAGGTTTTAATCTTAAACAAATATAATTTTTTTTGTCAGTATCTTTATTTAACTTTTGATATGCAAAAAAAGCACAAAACAGGTCAACAGACCATAGAGAATCACAGGGGAAGGCTTAGTCACAATCGCAAGACAACAGCCCCACCAAAGAGGGCGTCACAGCTACTTAACAACTATTCTGATCCTCAATCAATTCTACATTTATTTCGTGAATTAAATGCTTTATGGTTGTAGGGTGTGAAATTTGAGAATTCACTGCTTTTCTTAGCCTCATATTATAGTGAGCTGAAGCATATTCACAGACAGGCACTTTCCACAGATTTGTAATGTTTTATAGATCAAACAATTGTTTGAATCATTGAGAAAATAAATGTCTTTAATGTCTTTAAGTTTTAGACCTATTGTTTATTTACTAAACTTATATATTTATATATTTTGCCATTTCAAAAATACAGACAACTACAATCTGAGTCTGATGTGTGCATGTGATGATCACATTCTAATTTTGAAATGAATATGACAGGAAGTTGTGTTTAGAGTTGAATTATTCAGTTCTCAACAGTCCCTTTTGGTTTTTCAATTGTCACTTCAAGAGCATTAGCAGGTTGAATTAATCATGTTTTAGCTCAGATAGCTTCACATAAAACTTTATTTATTATTTGTGAAATTCTCTTTTTGAGTGATTAACTGACAAAACAGTTGGATTAATCACTGCACTGATTTTGTCGTCCATTGCCTTCACAGCATTTGCTTAATTTAAGTGCTTTGTCCGAAGTGCATTTTATAAATCCTGCTGTTTTAATCATTTTCTTACTTTGTCCCTGAGAGGTTATAGATTTCCTTTCAGTTGACCTGGCTCACATCATAAACGGATTAACTCCAGGGTGTGAAAAGCATGTAAAAACAACATAGAAACATGTACGTTTATAAGTGTGCATACATGTTCATATCACACACACACATGCACAAACACATGCACAAACACACGCACAGCAGCCTTGCGCTTTCTGTGTGTCAGTCGTCAAAGCTTCTTCCCCTCCCCCCTCTCAACATCTCTCTCCCCTTTTTTGTCCCCCTCACCCTCTCCTTTTCCCTCCCACTTGCTCTCTCCTGCCTGCTAGCACTATTTCAAGCCTCTGCTGAGGGAGAGACAGAGAGAGAGAGAGGGGAGGGGAAAGCAGACAGGATTTAGAGTTCAAGTGCACGTGCAGAAAATAGGCTGAATAGAGGAGAGACGGAGCAGAAAGGAAACCAGGAAAAGGAACGGCAGGGGCGGCAGACAAAGCACACAGTAGCTCTTTCTTTTCTTCTTTCTTTCTCTCTATTTTCTTCTCACAGAAAGAGAAGGTATTAGTCTAGGAATGAGTGGTGTGAAAAAATTTAAAGCTCAAAATTCAAATACAGTGAGTGTGAAAGAAAAAAAATGTATTCCTATTCCTGCCCCCTCCTCTTTCCTCTCCCCACTGACACACTCCTCCTCTATCCCTCCCTCTTGGATATTTCTCTATGAACCCCCCGGTCTATCTCTTTCTCTCCCTCTCTCTCTCCTCTCTGGCTCTCCTTTCTCTCCCCACCCACCTCACATGCACACACCCCGGACTCCTTCCCACTCCTTCTCCTCACGCGCTCTTACTGTCCACTTTCGCTGGGGACGACTGCAACAAGCTCAGTTTTTTTCCTTCTTTTTCTTTTGCATGCCATCCTTTGCTTTTGGTTATACCCTCATGTAAGGAGGCACCGCCACACAGACGCTTCACCCCTGCTCTACGTGGCCACTCTGAAAAACGCAGGCCGTGGATTGTCCCTGCGTTAAACTGCATGCCACAAACTGCAGTATTTTTTTTCCAACTCAAAACTCGATTATAGTTAAGAGACCTTTTTTTTTTAAATCTCATCTTCAATCTGAAGCAGTAGATGAAGAAGGGTGGGAAAAAAAAGAAAGTGTCCGATTAATAGACAGACGAAGGGGACACAGGCAAAGAATGAGGGGAAAATGGAGAGCATGGTCTGCGGGAGAAAGTGAGAAAGAGAGAGAGAGAGGTTGGAAAAAGAGTACCGGCACTGGCAAGAAAAACGGGAGGGGGAAAAGAGGAGAAGGGGGACCAGTAGGGGATAGACCTAGGAAGGAGGGACGACTGGACAGAAAATGGCAAAAATCGCGGGAAAAGGAGAAAAAACAAAACTCCAGAATCAGATGAAGCTGGACTTCTGCTTCACTCAGGCTTGCAGTCTCTGGTTGCCTTTCATTTTTAGTTTTTTGACATGATTTTTCATCACTTCTGCGATCACCCTCTCATTCATCTGTGAGTATACTGTGTGTACACGTTCTTTTCCTTCACACATGCATCCTCCCTGTGTTCCGTCTTCCCTTGAAGCCTTCTCCTCTCCTTCGCTTCATTTTTCAACTGTCGTCTTTTTTCTTGTTTGAAAAATGTGTTCCCTAGGTTGCTAATCCCTCCATCCTGTTGGTCTATCCCGTCTCGTGCTCCACCTTCTCTCCCTCTTTTTCACTGTCTCTCTCTTTCCTCCTTCAGCTACTCTTTATCGTGGGTTATCGCTGTTCTCTTTGCCTCTCCTTGAAGGATTACCTCACATTCATATGAAGGCTGAGGGAAAGGGATCACTGAGTGCACCCCGTTTTAGGGGGCCCATGCATGGGAGGGTAGCACATGCAGGAGGCAGGGTGTGTGCATTTGTGTGTGTATGTATCTGCTATAGTCATGTGTATCTGTGTGTGTGTGTGTGTGTGTGTGTGTGTGTGTGTGTGTGTGTGTGTGTGTGCGTGTGCGTGTTCATATGCTGGGGTGTTAAAGGAGCCGGCAGTGGCGGACAGTCAGTCCTGCTTGCGCATGCGTGGATTCGCATCACGTTTCATGTTTCATATTCTAAGAAAGATTGTGTGATGTTGTTAGTTATAAAATGCACAGAAACAGAAGGTGAGGTGTTAAAATGAGGCGGAGCGAAGAGATGAAGCACTGTAAGTGCTGCAGGGTTTCTTCTTCCTCTTCTCTCATTCACTTCTTTTACTCCTCCCATGCTTTTCCCCCTCTTTTCTATCCCATCTTCCATCCGGGTATCCCCAGTTTATCTGTTGGTCCGCCCGTAAAGAAAAAACCCACGGTCCAAGATGTGGTTCGTTGTGAACCAAAGATAAGGGTGGATTTATTCAAGTGCCTAAGCTGCGTAACATCCCGGAGTCAGTTTCAACAAGTTTTTCATCTTTACATCCTGCGCATTTTGCCAACACGACTTTTGTCTGGTGTGGCGAAGTTTCAGGTAAAGATGGAGGCTTTCGGTGCAAATCTGCGATGTAAAGATGTCGACAGCAGCAGATTACATTAATGCATTTTTGCACTTCAAATACAGTGGATGCTAGACAGTAGACAGAGGCTTGATACTGTGTATATAACGCAGGTCTGCTATCAACCATTTGCAGTCCATCTGCTATAACCTCCATCGAATGTAGTCTACCTCTTCCCCCCTGCAGTATAAGCCTCAGATATCTCTTGGCATCTCTTTCCTTTCCTTTTCCTCTCCTGTATTTTTTTATCTGCCTCTTCTGTTTTTTATTTACACAGCTTCCTGTTATCTCTGCCCACATTTTCTCCATCATTTGCCACAGTTGTTATCTATATCTGACATTCTTCGCTGGTATCGCTCCATAGGAAATGTGCATACATGTGTGCGGCTGATATTCTTTGTTATTGGTGTGAATGTGTAAATGAAAAGCAGAAGCTTGTTCTCTGAATATTTTAAAATCGGTCTTTATCATGAGGTTATTGAAGTTATTTGAGGACATTGTTGTAAAAGTTTTGATTAAAACCAGTGTGGATATTTTTTAATAAAATAATGAATTATGGAGATATAATAAGAATGAAGCTGAGGTCGTAAGATAACAGTTCCTGGCCTTGTTCTTTAATAATGTTGAGGTACTAAGCATGTGCTGGATTAATTCATATGCAATGATTTAATTAAAACACAATGACTTGACATTTATGGGCAGAAAGCATCACTGTGTTGTGTGATAAGCCAAGGGGGAGGATGCTTTTGTTTAGTAGTGTCCCTGCCTCAACATTTCCGTGACCTATACCTCAGCAGAAAATGAAGAGGAAAGTCGTTGATCTGCAGCTAAAGACACAGGAAAGGTTTTGCAATGACAAATCCCCTCCGAGCCTTCAACTTGCTCTTATATGTTTTCAAATTTGACTTTTACTTTGCCAAACCTGCCTAATACCTTTGATACCACTCCTAGGGGGATTTGGTGATAATACCAGTGTAGTTGGACCCTCAGGTTATGAAATATTACTCAGACAGACCTGGTGTTATGTAATCTTACATAACTGAGGCGGTAGCTCAGCAGGCTCGTGATCAGGGGCTCTGGAGGAGAGGCTATATGGGTCTGCTTATGGTATGAACTCACTGACAGGGTCAACACACTCCTGAATACCTGTGCCTTAAAGGGGAAGAGGCCCCCACTGCAGTATCCTCACATATGGACAGAAGTGTCTGACACCTAAAGGCTGAGGAAGTAGAATAACGTCACCTATAGCAGCTTACTGGCTTTTTTGCCTCATTCAGTCATTTTAAACTGCATTTCTGTGTGAGATACTCAAGGTACAACAACCCGGCGCTGTTCGCATGATTCTGTTCCAGCTCTCTGTGTTTCTCATTCATAATTGATGACATTCAACCGCAGCATACATTAATGGATCGAACAGACCTCAGGAATTCCCATGCAAGCTGCCTTTGTGTGTAGCAGGTTTGAATTTGTGCTGCTGAATTTGCTGCAAACTGACATAGCCCTATCGTGCGAGTACAACAGACCTGGTGTAAAACACAAGTAGTACAAATGCCTGCAAGAATCTATTTATTTAATAGAAGATTAAAAATACCTTAAAATAATGGTTTTATTAGGTGGGGCCTAATAAAACAATATTAAACATAGATTGTATCTTAGATGTTTATTTATTCATATGATCGTTTTTAATCAGTTAATCAGAAGTGATCATCTTGTTAGAGTTTCAGTCAAATTACTCAACCGTAATCCAGAACTAGTTCAAATTAAAGAGATAAATCAGCTGCAATTCTGAGTATGATTATAATGCGAATAATGTCTGTTTGTTTCAGATTGAGTCACCGAGACAACCTGAACCTTCTCATAGAAGATGTTTATCCGGTAAGGAAATATTTTATTTAATATTTTATTTTCATATGTAAGTAACAGAGGGTCCAGAAGAAGCAGCAGATACTTTACTTTCTACTTATCCTCTGTGTTTAGGTTTGTGTGAAATCAAGTGCTTAACTGAGCAGATTTGTGCTTAATGGCAGTCAGCAGTCAGGAACACTTGGTCAGCCATTTTAGTCTGTGGCTCGATCGAAACGTCAATACACCATCAGAATAATTGAATTACTCTTCCCTGACTCATTCTGTTGTGATTAACCTCACAGATATGTGCTAACCATTTGCCTGTGTGAAAGCAGCGAGCGGACAATCTTTCATTTTGTGAGCGCACCACTCAGCTCCGTGTTACAATGTTGGCTGTGACTTATCTTTGTAAGCAACAAGTGAAGGGTCATCTGTTGGTCACGTCCCGATTATCAGATGTTGCTGAAAAGTGAAAGAGTGCGGGTATAAAGAGCGTCCTGTGGTCAAGACTTGAAGCTAGCTTTGGAGATGCCTCACATTACATTTTTGTCTTTGTGCTGATGTCACCCTGTGCCCCCGGTCCAACAGCAGGAGAATAAGAGCTACATTCTGCCTCTGTGACACAATAGAGCCCTTCTTAGCCTGATATTTTCACAATGTGTTTTTGCAGAGGAGCGATGCGCGCGCACACATTCTCTGCAGGCAGCACAGAACATTGATTCAGGGCCGGTTGAGCTCTGCACTTTACCTGATATTTCAATTCTCGTTGAAGGTGTTTGCTCAAAGATTTGCAGCATTTCGCTCCCACTGTTCAGGAAGTGCCTTGTAAATACACTGCAGGTGACTTATTAGATTTCCAGATTTATTCACAGCACCCACTCACAATGAGAAATGTTAATTCTACTACATAAACTATGCAGTGTCGGCAGCATGCAGATCTGCAAGATTATTAAAGTGATGTATTTCATGGGTCAGTGACAGAGGAGCCACTGCAGTACAGTAGGGTGGTGTGGCATGGGTTAACGTCTGAGGACTGGAGGAATGTGTCCGGGTCGACGGGGAGAATTCCTCAGTCCTGCGCGACTAGGTCACTGCACTGACAAGAGTCTGCCACCTATTTCCGCATGCGCAATGCCGCCCTGCGCCTCCGTCTCGCTCTTTCTTTTTCTTATTCTGCCTGCCCATCCTTTTCTCTCTCTCTTTTCCCTCTTCCTCTCTGTCTGCCTCCTATCCTGTCCTTGTCTCTCCCCCTTCCTTTCTTTTGTGTTTCATCATTTCATCTTTTGTTCTTCCTGCTCGTTCTTTGTCTGTCTCTGTCTCTCTCTTGTGTCTCTCCTTAAGTTCATCTGTCTGTTCTACTTAGCCATATCATATTTTTCAGACTCTTTCTTCTGCCTTTTATATGTCCCCATGTACTTTTCACTGTTGTTTTTCATCTTCAGATACTCATACCTTCAGGTATTTATACTCCAAATGTCATTATTCTGTCATTGTTGTCTGATTTATCCGTTCTCCAACCCTTCTATCTTTTCTGTATCAATTCTGTCTCATTTGTTGTCTGCGGGTTATTGAGTTCGCTGCAGGTGCTTTCAAGTGGACATGTTAGGAGGGCAGAGGCGCGAGACAAAGGAAGACGCAGACATTTACATTCTCTGTGTGCTTGTGAATGTGACACTGGCATGCTTGTTATTAATGCAGTGCTGTAGCATGCATATGGTGCCTGGTGGTGCTGGTCATGTATGATTTATATGGCGTGTTCCCACACACAGGCTCAGGGCGTTCATAGCAGCTATCAGTATTCCTGAGTGAAGGAGTTTGCAGACTCTCACCTCTTCATTGGCTGTCAGCGGGGGTGACAGACAGACCCCGAGGTACAGGGGTGTTTCTGCTGATGGCACATGTGGTGATTTGACACAGTCTGAACTCTGCACACATGCTTGCTGAATGGAAGCACATTTCTCCCTTTTACACACATAGAGTATGAACAGCTTTATAACTCGTGTGGAGGGAGATTCAACGGCAGATTCTCATGTTCTTTTGTTCATACATTGAAAGTACAAGTGAGGTTTGATTTATTTTTTACTTTACTTTTGTGGCAGATGTTAATTGTTTTCTGTATTAGCACTTAAAACTCACTTTTCTGTTACTGACAACAAACCTATCTTGTAGTGCTTTTAGATTAAAACTAACCAACTTAAATATTGAGTTGAGAGTTTAATTCTGTAGAAAACATTTCAGTTACTGACCACAACAAAGTAATGGCTGATATTTAGAGCTGGTACTATTAGTCGATTACTAGATCAACAGAAGATCAATCCACTATAGTTTGGAAATTGTGAAGACAGCAGTGAACATTTTCAATCATTTTAATGGCTTTATTCAGGGATTAATTGAAAATCAACACATTAATCGGTGATTAAAATAATTGTAATTTTCCATACATTGCACTGACTGTGTGTAGAAAATATTCTGTCATATTAAATGATTGATTGTACTGTTGTGCCCTTTTAGCAGTCCAATTAGATTGAAACTGGTAATTTGAATAATTAAATGAAAAAAATATATATATTCAACATATTCAACAAACACCTACAATGGCAAATTGATTGCTTATGAAGCATTAATATTTTCTGTATACCAACTATCTAATTTCAGAGTGACACTGAACAGTTTTTAACCTCAAAGTGGGATTCAGAATTTCAACTCCTCTAATAATATTTAATTTAGCTCTGAGAGCAGGGGTGTAAATCTGTGTTTGTTTATTTGTTTGCTTGTGTGTGTGTGTGTGTGTGTGTGTGTGTGTGTGTGTGTGTGTGTGTGTGTGTGTTCATCAGCCCACAACCAAGCACCTAAAGCCCTGGCAGAGGGGAGGTGAGATGTGAGTAATAACAGTGACTGATGATGTCACAGACAGCATCGCGCCGCTTCAGCTGCCCCCATGACCCGGCTCTAGGATGGCAGCAGCAGCAGCGCAAGCACCCGTGGGTAACACCCGCCAGAGCACATTAGAGGAAGGGAGATGGAGAGAGGCAGGGATGGAACACACAGAACACAGCTCAGGGGGACAGAGAGAGAGAGGGAGAGAGACAGAGAGACGGACAGAGGGGGGGGAAGGCTGTCAGATTAAAGAGAACAGAGAGGAAGAAAAGCTGAGAGACATGCCTCCCCATGTTTTTTTGTTTTTTATAGCAGACTGTCTAGTTGGAGTTGATGTTCTACATGACTGCCTCAAGTATCTCTCACTTTCTGTTTGTCTGTCTGTCCTTCCATCTGTAGCTCTCTCCGTAGGCTTTGCCTCCTCTTGAAATGTCACTTAAAATACAATATCAGTCTTGTGCTGATTTAAAAAGCAAGGAACCAAGGGTTAATATGTAGTCTGTAAGAAAATAATGCAACACCAACTTTGATAGTTAAAATCATGTAGCATCTTGCTTAAAATCAAACCAACAAACAAACAGACAGAGGTGAAAACATAACCTAGATAATAAAAAATTCAAATAATTGTGAGTTGCAGCCTTTTATAGACTGTGTCTCACTTTCTCTCATGGCCCATTTTGTTCACATAACACACACTTATCTGCAGCATCTCTCTCTATGCCTCTCACTTTATCTCGTTTGTATCCATGGTCACTGTCTCAACTTAGCTCACTGTGCAAAATTGCACTAAAGGTGAAAATGATAGGGTGGGTTCAACAAGGGTGAAATGAGCCACAGTGATTGAAGGATAGCTGATCTCACTGTTTCAGATGTTAATCTCTCCACAAATCTGACAGACTGACTCAGAAGTCACTGTCACTGGCTACAGCTCTCAGTATCCTGTCCCTTCTTTGCTCTGCTGGGTCCATTAAGTGCAGCAAAATATGCAGTGGTGGCATCTGTGTACCTCTGAGACACACTGATGGACAATACAATATGCTATTTACAACCAAATATGATATAGGAGTCAATACATGCACAGGAAGTAAGAGAAATTCCATACTATGTTATATATTTTGTTGACTTGTGTACTTACATTATCCAAAATGTTCCCAACAATGTTCAAACCCAGAGAAAACCCCAGTTTTATTCAAGGTAATTGCACGTTACAGAGATAGATCTTTGTTGAAGACATCTCCCATGATCCTTCACAACATCATATGTCTTTTGTTATTGTTTTTACCCTTAGCGGCCAAAGTTACATATTTCACGTTTCATTGACTTGAAACAATTACTTTTCTTGGTTTTGTTTTTTTCATCAAATATACCAACAAGTCAGTTGCTCCAGCATCTCAAATGTTATATTATATTTTCAGTTTTTCTGTGTCTCTGAAAATGGGAAACTGCAAGACTTTAACTGTTAGTGTTCAGGTTGATATACAGTAGGTATCCACTTGAATTAAACAATATCACTTACAGAATATACTCTAGGGCATCATAGACGCTGCATTCATAGCTAAATGAGAAATTTTTCATTGAAATCCATCTCAAGAGCGAAAGAGAAACCTTGAGCTGGAAGTGAAGAGTGCCCATTCACAAAGTACTCAGCAGCCATGCGTTTGTTTTCACCATCATCACTTTAAAGTTTCATTCAGTTCTGACTCCCAAATGGCTCTTGATGCTTTGATCTTATTGCAGAGTATATGAGTACATACACAAAGACAAGCAATCCTGTTTTTTATGTTAAAGCAATACTGCAAAGCAAAAAGAAAGTCTAATATTTCATCGCAGAGGTGGAAATTGCTGCTCTGATATGATATAGACTGATGTATCTCACTGATACATAGACGTGATGCTGACACCTGAGAGAAAATGAATGATGGATTACACAGTTAATGTTTTTTTTTAAATATATATATTACATATTACTCAAAATAATATCCTCAACAGTAGACATATGATAGTTGGTCAAATCTCTTGTAATTTCTCACAGTCTAGACGAATGTGCAGTCGATGAAGGTATCAAATTTCACCAGAGGCTTAACGTGCAGAAATAGAACATCAGATATCTAAGACAAAAAAATGTTTAGAGCTGATGCAAATAGTTGATTAATTGAGTAATTACTATTGTGACAATAGAATGTGGCTTTCTGCTGCTTTTCTGTGTCATATTATTGTGAAGCGAATTTTTTTGAATTATCGACACATAAAAGTTGAAGATGTCACCTCAAAGACATAGTTTAATGTTCTGCAGTTTTATAAATAAAATTGATATTGACAGAATGGACAGATCAAAAATCTTGAAAATAACTGTAGGCCTTATTAACATTGACAAAACGTTTGTTTGGTAGTAGTGGTGTAACATGTGTTTGAAGCTAAATCTTTTAGTTAAGTCCAAACCTTTAAATAAAATAATGAGAAATTGGAGAACAGAAGTCTACCACTCTTCCAATCTGAACTTGTTAGTTCCTCACAGGTTTGGTGCACACATCAAGCTCTATCTTTAAATTGGAGTTCAGGTTAAAAGGTGATAATGGAATCCTCTTTAGCTGCGTTTTCTAATCTTACCATGCAAGGAGAGAAGCAAATGGGTTTTTTAGCAGCAGAATACAGGCAAACCAGGGCTGCTATTTGCCGACAATGGCCGACTCTGTTAAATTTAGTTTATTAACATCCTTGGTCACCTCAGTCATCAAAAGACTGGTTTCTGGTAGAAAATAGGTAGAAGACACAGTTGAAATGCGACAATAGAAATTTTTTTGGAAAGCGCGGACTAAAACAGGGGATACAGCGTTAGTAGAAAGAGATAAATCATTTAAGTCCGGCATTTTTGGAGCACAGTTTAGATGGCTCTGTGAAAAATAGAATACAGCAACAATAGATCAAATATGCAACTTAATGTAACCAGGAAAGGGTCTTGAAGAAATGTAAACAATATACTGCCTCATTTTACTGCATATATCCACTTAAAGTGACCACCCACCAGTGATGCAGGATTGCAGGGTTTTCTCCAATGCTCTGCTGCTCTGGTCTCTCCCCGTCTTATCTCTAACTCGCCTAACCATCCATTTTAACCGTCAATGACCTCAAAGCGCTGAGGTTTGGGCTGTAGAAATGAGTGGTCTTTCCCAAGTGGGCTGTTAGTCGCTGTGCTGCTGGTAACACATCATCCCTCCAACCCACCAACACCACCCCTCCACCTCCTCCTCCTCCTCTCTGGTGCATCACCCCACTCACTCACTTTCAATCTCTCCTCTCTCCTTCACTCCCTGGCTTCATATTGATCTGAATTCATTTGTTTCCTATTGATCTGCCACTCCACCCTCTGCCGCATTGAACAAACACAAGGACACACACCGTGTGCACACAAGCCTTGCACACGAACTCGAACAGAGACAAAATACCTATTTACAACACTGTTATACTCGAGCTGCTTTGAAGGTCAATATGCACACCCATACACTGCTGAGAAGACACACCTGAAATCCCACACTCTTCATGTGAGAGATTTCAGAGGCTGAAAACACGAAGGTTTCGGATCAAGCATCAAACAAGGTAATGATATACAAAGGAACCTGGATTCCATATTGATCCAACACCTCAGGGGGGAGTATGAAAACACGAGCAGTCTTGGGCTGGCACCAGCAGGCAACACAATTACAGCTGCAGTTCATTTCTCAGGTCTGCTCAAATCTACTCAAGAATAATTAGTACAACAAATGAGAGGAATTCAGTTTGCTGCCAATTATTCAGAGAGATATGTGAGCCAGGTCGTTTGTGGGAGTGATTGTGTGTTTCTTGAAGATAATTTACAGTCTTCAGGCTCAAAAAAATTGCAAATCAAGTAGTTCAAGTTTCCCTAAAACTGTGTTTCGCAAAGAAAAATGAGAATTCCAAAAATGGGATATATTGTATTGGAGATCCAGAACAAAAAACTGAAATAAATTGCCATTATACACAAATAAAATGTACAATATTAACATGTGTTGAATATATTACAAGAATAAGGCTGGTGTTTTGCCCGATTTTTCCTACTAAAATTCCATATAAAAACAAAAATGTAACAGTTGGTGGACGTTTCAACCAAAAGTACAGCCATCTTGTATGTTGCTTAACAAGGAATTTAAGTTTGAGTGATTATCACGCAGTAAACTGTTGTTGTAGCATGATGAGGTGATAGGAGAGAAATATCTGTTGAGCTAATTTTTCAAGAAAAAACACCAAATATTTTCCGTATTTTAGAATCTCACAATTCAGAAATAGGGTGCAGGACTGTCGACTTGCCAAAACAATCAACAGCTAGCAGAAATGCTTTAAGCCCAATATCACACTTTATTCCTTTACTCACCAGGTACTTAAAGAGAGGACAGTTTTAGCTCATGCTTTCCTTCTATTTCTATCACTTCTTTTCTTCGACTGAGGTTGGCATGCTTACCAGCGGGCCCTCATCCTGCCAGACTGTCTCATCACTTTCTGTACTCAGCCCTGAAGAAGAAGCGTTACTCATAGGTTGTGTTATAACTCTTCTAAACTCAATAATACATTCCTGCGATAAACCACATTCTGGAACACCACTAAAAGTTGTTCACACGTGTATACATGGATTTATTTTTAAAAAGGACTCACAGGGGAATAAATAGTATGTTTGCTAAATCCAGCTGCAGACTGATATGTGCTCGTGACTATTTATGTCACCCTGATGTAGTTTGTGGAATTGACTCAAAATTAGCTACAGACGTCCAGGTTAATGAAAGAACATCCAGTGCATTGGTGTGTTGAGGTGCTTTAGATTCTGTTCAACACCATAGTTTTACAGAGGAACACAATTATTCATCATTAGGATCAAGTCATTGTTGGTTTTGGTTTTTCTACGGAATTTTATGATACAAAAATATATGTGAATCCTTTGATTCAGCGTTTAGAGAGTCTGGTCTCTCTGACATGTTGACAACTCTTTCTGCTCCAGCAGCCACTTTAAACGTTTGGTTGGTGGCATCAAGTTGCCATGAAGCCAGACTGTTTGTCCTGCCCTCTGACCTCCTTCTAGGACATGCTGTGCTCAGTGAGAAAGCATCTCCAGCAGCAACTTAAGTTCAAAGGGCCGGGGGGGAAAGAAGGGGGGAGACGCTGTGCTTCCTCTCTAATATTAGAGAAAATGCACCGCAGGCAATACTCACACTCCCTAAATGCATGCAGACAGGAACACACAGACCCATTATACATACACATGTGGGAACTAATGAGCACACACCAACACAAAAGCAGCACATCTCGGTCTCCGTTGTCTTTCATGGTGTTGCAGTTTCATAATTATTGCATTTGTTTGGCTGGCTGCTGTTTAATTTATGTCTCATTGTATTTTCTAACATTTTAATGTATTATTCATCACGTTGTCTTAACCGTATCCTCTGTATGTGTATTTTTGCACCCTCTCATTCATGTTTTGTGGATGACACAGTATTAATTCTCACCATTTTATCCCACTTTGTCATACTCTGCACTCAGTGTCACACAATGCGTCCTCCGTCATAAATGCTCGTGTCTCCATCCACTTCTTTGTGATGGCGACTGCTTGATCTCTAATCGGGGATGGGTCCTCTCTGATTTAACTGTGTCGTACTATTCTTTCATGATTGTGCCCAGGAAGATTTCTGCTGAAAACAGCACTACTTGGCCATGTGGCCTGGCTCAAAGCCCAGATCGGGTTGTGTCAAGAATGGCTGACATTATTTATTTACTTATCCAACTTCATGGCCCAGTGTATTAATTGATGTTCCCATTCCTTTCCTGTGGTATGCTAATAATCTGCATGATGCTCTGCTGATTTCAGGAATGCCATGGTCAACTGAAGCTCCCCAGTGAGAGCAGAGCCATGGGAAAAGCCTCAGACTAGATCCCGGTTATGAGGTAAATGTTTTGGCAACATCTTCCCGTTGCTTCCCGTTCATACCAACAAAGACTCTTTGAAATCTGACTGAAATGAAAGGGAGAGCAAACAGCTTGAGAGATCAGAGCTTGTGATGGAGAAAGTCAGCACCAAGTATACAGAGAGTCACTAACATTTCCATGTCTCTCATGTCCTTTTTCTTCTGACACTCCCTCTATGTCTCTTTTATTTTTATTCTTATCATCAAACATAACTTTGTTCTCACCATAAATACGTAATGAAGGAAAATTGTCATATAACCACCATTAAATACAGACAACCTAAAAAGATTAAAGCTGAGAGCCATCATGCATGTTATTGTTATTCAGTATGACTGCATGTGAGACTTTGTGTAAGTGCATGCATGATTATTCTCTCTTTTTATTTATCTTATACAAACACACTTTAACACAAGAAGAACAATTCATAGCAGCCTCCCATTATTTGTCAGCCACAGAGTCAAACCATCAAGAAAACCAATTCAAAATGGTACATATAAAAAATAATGACATACTGGGTACATATAAAGCAGCCATTATGGAAAAAGAACATTCAACTGTTAATGTACATTTTTGTCACGCTGAGACGTGGTTGGTGAATGTGCACACAACGCCTCTCCTACTCTCACACAGCAACACACACATGTAGAACACACACACATGCAGACTGGCCCACACAGCCCAATAGCCACTGACAACAGTGCCCTAGCAACCATTGGGCATCATGCCAAGCCAGGGAGGTTGCCTAGTAGTGTGTTCCCATGGTAACATTTTCTGCCTTTGTAAATAAGGTACGAGAAGAGTGTGGGGGGGGGGGAGAAATTGCACTACGGACTCTCATTTTATCCTGAGAGCTAATAATGTATGGTTTGTAAGTAGCAGACACGTATTCTGTCCCTGCACCAAGCTATCATCTGACTGAAGAGTTGCATTAGTATCGATGGGGATCTCAGGTCCGAGTCCTCACCACACAGGGTAACATCCTGTTTTTGATGGAAAGCATGTTCATTCTCCATCTCTAAATAATTGCTTTCTTAGAAATGTTTCTTGGAAAGGACTGATCCCGGAATGCTGCTAAATTAAATTTCAATGTTGGACACGTTTTCTAAGAATATTTTAATTTATTATCTATTTCTCTCTCCAGATACTCACAGTCACTCGTCTATCTCATCCTATTATAACTGTTACTCAGTGATTTATCTTCAATTGCGTTCTCCTAAACAGTGTGTGTCCCTCAGTAAAATCAGCAGGATCAGCGCTGGTCTGTGGTCCCGACTTTGAGCCCCGCATTCCTGTTGAGGTGGCACTTGCCAGACAATTCATAGCTGCAGTTAACAACTGCTGTCACCGGGCAGATTTCGCTCCTGCCCCTACATTGTTTGGGTGGTAGTCTCCGTGCGTCACTTCTCAAAGACGAGGAGTGGTTGAAATCCACCTAAAATCTTTGTTCTATCTTATACATCAAAGCCTAAATGTTTTAGGTATTTTTTGACGATTTAATTTTGAAGACAACAGAATATTTACGGTTCTCAAAATCTAGAGATCGATTGTGTCAAAAAATATACACAAAATATATTAAATTCTATAAGTCATAGAAGTCATGGTTCCAAATGTTTTATTTATACGAAAATATAAAATAAAATTTCATATTAAAATTGTTCAATTTGATTTAGAAAAGTAGTTTATTCCAGACAAATACGTTTGTATTGTAGTATTGTTGTCGATTTGGTAATTATTTTGTTATGAAAACTGAAACTAATCAACAAAGAAACTTAAATATGGTCATATGTATTATTATTTTTAATGTAGATACTTTGGTGTAATCTTAATGAAGAAGCACCTACATCCGGTTTTCATTTCACAAAATCTTAAACACATACAGTGGATTTTCCCAGTAATGACTGAGAAACAGTTTGTTGTCACTCAGTATTGTCTCAGCTGCTGTTAGGAGATTAACACATAATGATCATGTGCCTGATAATCCATATCCCCAAAGCCATTCTTGGATATGATGATTAAAATTTAAATTAAATCAACAAATTGAATTAATAATAAATTAAATTTGAGAGATTTACAGGAACATGCTATTTTTAATTTTGCTCATGGGCCAAAATCACCAAATACTTTTGGAAGTGATAGAACAATGTTGTAAATTGTGTTTACACCAGCAACCTTATTACCTGGCAGGTTAATGTCCAAATGCCCATGCTGAATATTATGACTCCATTGAGTCATAATATGACATTTTATTCTAAAACAGCCAACATACAACCGTATTGTAAATTCGGTAAAACCAGGCAGCTGCTAGTGGCAGACGTCCGTATAACATCTTAGACACAACAGTTAACCAGCATTGTACATTAATAAAATATTAATAGTTTGCTTAACTAACTAGTATTTCTGGTGGTGGCGGAACCAGTTTTCTTAGGGATTTTAGGCGTACCTAAATATTTACTTTGGCTCAACATGATTAATTTTTATTCGCTCTCTCCAGAGGGTAAATTGTAATTCTCACAAAGCTTCACCTGACCCGACACCAGCCTGCAGGGGCTTCCCACCAGACTCACTTTGGCAAACAAACACACCCAAGCAGATTGGCAAAGAGCTGGCATTGGCACAACCATGCCGCATTCATGCGTGATTCGACTGCGAATGAGACGGTGAGAGAGGTTAAAGAAGGGGAGGAGAGGAATCAAGGGGAACGGGGGTGCGTGGGGGACTTTGTTGGTATGAACAGAGAGATTTTCTGTGAAAAAAAAGTTAGAAAAGATTTTGAGCCCTGAAATGTTTGGTGATGAAGGACAAATAAGAGGCACTTAGAGAGGCAGGAGGACGGCCAGAGAAAGAAAATAAAGGGGAAGGTGGAGGGTGGGCTTTTAGCATGGCAGAGGGCAGTGGAGAGAGGCGAGGTGAAAGGGTTTGTATTTGGAAGCTGGCCAATAAAGAAAAAACTATGTCTTTATCAAGCACATGCAGCTACCAATCCTTTCAAATTTAACACTTACTTGGCTCATTTTTCATCTCCTGATAGATAAATGGTAAATGTTAACAAAGTTAGGCTTATAACAAATGGCTTTTATCTCTGTAGTGTACTAGAACCAGACTCATCATAGCCATTCATCATATTATACATATTTGTATATATGTCCTATGTGATTTATATTAATATGCAGTTCAGGTCCAGGAAGCTGATGGAGTGAGTTACTTTCTTGAGGAATCAATGATTTACCAGCAGTGTGTTTGAATCCAGCTTCATCAGTGAGGCCTCAGTCATTTAAGACTTTCAGGTTGTATTTTTGGTGCATTGACCACGATGAATAGGAGGCCTAACAACTCTGCAAGTCATCAATGAGTCCTTGAGGCTCACACACGAAGTGTCAAAACACAGACACTGACTGCTAACAACGGCCAATTTGCTGCTTTTGCAGGAGATCACCTTAGCTAGATGTCGATGTCGATGTGTGGGTGTGCCCCATTATTTATGGAGGATAATGAGGGAGATTGACTGGATAGTGCTGATACTCCAAATTGTCATTCAATTACTCAGCCATTAGATTTGTTACACTGAAAACTGCTCCAGAATGCACCGATTCCTGCCTCACCATGAATGCCTCATTAAATAGTGCAAATTAACTTATCCTGTTTAAATGTGAAATAGAAAAAACACAAACTGACAGACATGAAGTGGACAAATCTATCATTTATTGTCTGAAAAGTTAATTCATTCTTCCACACATTCTTCCACTGGCTCATATTCGGCCCATCCACGGCTTGTAAGAGGCATGGCCATTTCCACAGGCGACACTCAGCCAGCATTATTTACTGGCTTCTCTGTAGTACTGCAGAACTCTGTAGGGTGCTTCACTCCTGTGACACTGTTTGGCCTCATTAATACAAAGAGACCTACTGCAGCTATTCAAGGCTTGGAGAATATTTTACCTTGATGTGGTTGCTAGGTGGAGAGAGAGACAGAAATACACAAAAACGTGATCCTAAAATGCTTTGAATGAAGTGACCTGCACACATGCATATTGCAAGCTATGACAGGATCACATATATTATAGATGTATTTTCAAGTCCTACAGGGCTGTCTCTTGTTAACGCATCGGCCACAAGTATGGTTTGTTATGATTAATTCATTTGCAAAAGTAGAACTTATTTCATGCTGCAAATCACAGATTGCATGTTGTAAATTTAAAAAAATGACATACCTGTTTAAAGGGGCACACCTGAAGGTGGGGCAAAAGTCATAGAGATGCAATGAATCATACAAATTTGGCATAATGCAGCGCAAGTTTTCCAGTTTTTTTGCCTGACAGACGTTAATTTCTTGTGTTCAGTATTCATAGTGAATAAAAAAGCTCAAACTGCTTTCACAGCTCTGCACACCTGGACAGATGGGCGTGAAGTCTATTTTGGAAAATTGCAAAAATAATTAGACAAAGCCCTAAGGTGTTTTTTCACAAGCACATAATTTGAAGCCTTGGAAAGAGAAGGCAGGGTTATTTTTATTACAGCTTCCAACAAGGCAACAATCAATGCCTTAAATAAGACATAAAAACATTAAGACAATATTAAAGACAATAATAATTGATAGACATAAGTGATCTGGATCAGAATCTAGTAAGGTCTTCCCTGACCCTTACTGCACCACTTTACCAAGTTTCATGGTAATCAGTCTGGTAGTTTTTGTGTAATCTTGCTAACAAACAAACAAATGCAGATGAAAACATAACCTCCTTGGCCGATGTAGAAACAGGACCAGTAGTATCTAATATGTTGAGTTAAAACACCACCATAGTGCAGAAGAGACATGACGTTCCTGAAGGAGTGATATCTGAACTAAAGTTAGTGGACTGACAACAGAGGAGGAGGATTCGAGTTTAACCTCAGGATGACAATGAGGCGCTGCTCGGTGTTGCTGAATGGAGTCTTTGAGGATATGGAAGATTCCATCAGCTCCACTTGCAGAAGTAGGTCAGGCAGACGCCTACAGTAAGCAACTGCAGGTTAAGTGCTCGTCTTTGTACTCGGAGACAGCCTTGGCCTCTTGTGGGAGGGGACTGGGTTTGGGGGGGGGTCTATGTTCAGTGTCTACCCACAAGAGGGAGACAAGTCCACAAAAATGCATGGAGTGTGTAGATAGTGAGTCTTAGCTGTTATTCCTCAAAATTCCAGCAATATCCCAATATGAAACTTAAATATTACAGCCACAGGCTCAGCTTTATTGTATGCAGTCATATTATATTGATTGATTTTGGTTGGATCTACATGGTAAACATAATATTTGAAAAGATTCTGAAACATGTATTGATTTTTATTCATCTCAAGCTTTATGATGAATTCAGATAATGATGAATGAGATGTGAGATATTAGTGGGACGTCAGACAGGCAGAGACAGACAAAGCCAGACAGAAAGAAGACTCTGCGTGGAGGAGGAAGAGACTCCAGCGCTGACCCTGCTCCGGTGCTCTGCAGTGTGAGGTAGTTGGTTGTATGGTTTCGCATAATAAACAGCCTGGAGATAACTGTACAACCTTCTAGCTTTCCCTGCGGAGTCACACACACTTCGTATGAACGCCATCGGTGCCCGGGCCGCTTGAAGTGGTGAGTACGAAGACACGGAAAAAGGAGAAAAGGGTTTCAGAATAGGAACACGACAAAGTAATACAGGAAAGGGGATTCAGGGGATTTTAGAGCTGTACGTGATATTAAACAAGATAATATAATGAAGTTGATCCATTTTATACAGTTAACTAGCTTTTTGTATGTGTCTTGTACATTTGAAACATTTTTTTATCTCTATAACCAAGCGTCTGGTATACTGGTGAATAAAACTCTACATATATTCTCCGACAAATTCAATTCCAACCTCACAATAATAAGAATTTCATGCAAACAGGCTACAAACTACTTCTACACTGACATAAACATCTGAAATACTAATTAGGTTTTGCTGTCAAGGTCCGACTAATCCAGACGTCAATATACCCACCTTGCTCTGCAGTGCTGTTTGATTTGTTATTTGGTGCAGTCCAATGGGGTATAGAGCCAGCTATCGATAGCTGTTTCTTAGCAGCTGCGCACAAACACACAGTGTCTCTTTAGAGGACATTATGCTGGGATGCTAAAAAAGGTCGGCCCTGTAGAGAACTCGTATTTTAAATTATTTCTTTGTGTGTCAGGGTTGTTTCTGCTGCTGTAAATCAGATAAGCTGCAGATCCATCAACAGTTAAAATTATCATGACACAAATGTACGAATATAAAGAGTTTCATCTAGCTGTTGTGTTTATTCAGTTGAAATAATGATCTTCTGTAGTAATGGTAGATAAAGACGGCCAGACATTAGTGCCACTGTGTCCTGAAACTCGAGGCTGTGCATGAACTTGCTTACCGCCTCCGCCTCCTTCCTCTCTCCCCATCCTCTCCTTCCTGCCCCCCCTCCCCCTCCCTCCCCCCTGTCCCCCAGTGTGTCTGGCTAGTGGCTCAGACACTCAGTATCCGCATTGCGTTGCAGTGCTCCAGTGAGGAGGGGAAAAAAGAGCATATATCAGCAATCTCTGCCGAGCACTGCTCTTTTTCTGTGCGCACACAAAGAGACGACTCCCCGGCATGTTCTGACTCCAGAGGAAATACAGTCACAATAGAGCCGCCTGCCACCAACTACATTAAAAACAGTGTCAGTAAATCCGTGTTAGTTTTTATTTTTAACACCATCGTTTCATCCGTGTGGCTGACAGATATTTCTTCCTCTTAACAGCTCTATTTTCTTGTTGGTTCCACTCAAGTTTATCATATGGTATTCTGTGTCATCGCTACTCAACACATTGAAATAATTCACGTTTTTTAATTGAAAATTATTTAAGCAAATTTTACAAAATGTTTTTTTTCAAAGTTCAATGATTTTATTTCACGGTGAACTGACAGCTTTCTTATCGCTCACTGCATGAAAGTGGTTATTTGGGAATTGGTGCAACCAAGGCGGTGAGATTGATATGTGATGAACTGTGCAAAATGCAGCCTGGTGTGTTGATGAAATATGGAAGAAGAGCCGCAGTTTTGTGGTCACGTCGGCTGGGAGGTTAATCACCTTTGGGCTTTGCTGTGGCTTTGCTCCTCACGCTGTTTAAAATCCACAGCCTCCGTCTGTGAGATCCCCCCCAACCCCCTCCCCACATACAGACTACCTCTAACGCAGATGCACGTGTTCACAGCAGTGCAAAAGGACATGCGCACACACCTCACACTCGTTGACTCTCTCCTCTCTCCTCCTCCAGATGCTCAAACATACCAGCGCAAGTTCAAACACACGCAAACAAACAGTGTAACAGACACCCGTGTAGAGAGACACGGCGTCGTGTGAATGTGCGCTGAAAAATGGGTGAGATGGGACGTCATGCCTAGAAAAAAATGTAAGGGGTTGGGGGGGTTGTATAGGAAGGATGAGGGAATGAGGGGAAGGGCTGAGACAGAGCAGGGGGAGGTTGGGACAGAGTAATAGAGTGTTCAGGCAAGAGAAGAAGAAAGAGCGATAGCTTGAGATACTGCATGCTTGCATAAGTGTGTGTGTGTGTGTGTGTGTGTGTGTGTGGTGTATGTAGGTGACACAGATTTATGAAAGCAGAGGGTCATAGATGGAGGCGCTGTTGGTGGTTGTTGGGGGTTGGTGGAAGTGGTACAGCACCAGATAATGGAATCAATGCAATTGTCTGTGTGTTTTTTACTCTGTGTGTGTGCGTGTGTGTGTGTTTTTTGTGTGTGTGTGTGTTGTGTGTGTGCCTGGCTTACCTGCCTCATACACATTGCTTGCTCGGACTCTAATTGCCTGGAGAATTAGTGATGTGACTTGGCAGAGGGAAACGGGCACAAAACAGAGCCAGGGACAGCGCCTGAGAGAGGGATAGAAGAAGAGGAGAGACAAAAAGAGGAGAGCGAGAGATGGAGGGGTAGTGAGAGGGGAATAGCTTTTCTATTCGCCGTCGTGTGCAGCGCTCAGAGGAAAGGAAGACTGAAGATGGGGCAGGATAGGTTTTATCAAGCGTTATTTTCTTTACCACTGGATTAATTGATGCTTTTTTTTCTCTCAGGGGGAAAACGGATCAATAACTCATCGTGCTGTGCTCGGTGTGTGTGTGCACTTGTTGTATGCGGGCGTGCGTGTTCATGTAAGGAACACCAGGCAAAGACAAATGGTGAGTTCACAATGACTTGAGCGGGACGGCTAACAAACGAGAGACAGTTCGACCAACCACGACCACTCGCCGTCTTCCCTTCATCTGTGTGCACCTTCTTTTCTTCTTTTTTTGAAATGAGAATATTTTACTCCATTCTCTCTCGATCCACGGCTCTTTGTCTCGGGCGCTTTACAGAGCAGCAGAGGAGCTGATGAAACTGGGACAGAGGAAAATATCTCAAAGCACAGAGACAAAGAGGAAACGGAGAGAGCTGGTGTCATTTCTCACACAGGCTGCGAAACGCTTTATGTTCTGTGTTCCTTTGTGTAGTTGTTGCGTGTTTGTTTGATTGTATGCGTGTGTGTACACCTGGGCAGACAGTAAGTTGGAGACATTTCCTGGATTGTTGTCGGACGATAGAGTTGTCGATGTGATGCAAATGGAGTTTTTCAGCTGTGAAGCAGTTGTTTGAACGCAGGCTCATATTCTGCATGTGGCATCTGCAGTGTCAGGCTCTTGTGACATTTATCTTGTCTGTGCAGGAGTAAAATCAGTGCTGCTCCCTCAAGGCTGAACGTCTCTTTTTTGAGGGGGGGGGGTGTCATGGGGGATTGCATAATCTTGTGAGATCACAAGGCCTGTAGGAAAATGTAAGATGACAGTGTTGTCTGCGGCTGCAGGCACAGCTGTCTGTGGACGCTCCATGCGTGAGCACATGCAAAGAGACGATGTTGTGTGTGTGTGTGTGTGTGTGTGTGTGTGTGTGTGTCTATGAACTGTTTGACCGCTCTGTTGGAGCTTAGTGCTCGTACAGGCTGGACGGCCATATGCTCATCCCATATGCAAATCCAGATTTATACATTAAATTTGAGGATTTTCCTCTGCGAGCGCGTGCGTGTGTGTGTCGTCAAATGCTTTGTCTATCTGTCTGCCAGCAGGGGGCATTTCATTGGAACGTTTCACTGCACAGACCCGCACTGAATAACAGGCGCTGGCTATGTCAGGAGGAAAGACAGTGAAAGGGCCCCGAAAATGAAATGAACGGATAAATAACGCCACGACAATCGATGTTTACATGTGGATTTACATGTTTTAACCTTTGTCTCTTTCTCTTGCAGGATGTGATCGAGTCGTGTTTGAGCAGACCCGTCCAGACGAAACATTTCATGTCGGACTGCATCGGCATAGATAACGGTAACAATCAAATATGACGCAATAACTGTCTCTTATTTTGGAGAATATTTTTCGTTATAATATAAAATGCTGTGTGTCTGTTAGTAATAAAAAATGTTTAATATGCAGATTTAAAGTTAATCTCACTGAGCCTGCTCGATAAAATTATTCATACGTCACTGAAATATGTTTTTTTAATGTTAACATCGTATATAACTCCCAGTAGGATT
Source organism: Paralichthys olivaceus (assembly GCF_024713975.1). Lineage (NCBI taxonomy): Eukaryota > Metazoa > Chordata > Actinopteri > Pleuronectiformes > Paralichthyidae > Paralichthys > Paralichthys olivaceus. The sequence continues at coordinate 6,732,630 of NC_091112.1, forward strand.
TAAGTGTGTGTCAGTGTGCATCTTTGTCCCTGAGACCCTTAACCTGTGATGATATGAAAGGTCACAGGTGAGGTCCTTGGGAACAAAGGTGCATGCAGCTGCTTCTGGAGACCACGACATTTCCTGACTGAGAGAAAACTTTTCATGTTGCCAGACAACTTGTTATCCTCTTTTTAAAATCATGAAAAGTGTGATAGATCAGAGTGAACAGTCAGAATGAAGATGTTATGACTGCATGAAGTCGTCTGGAGAGAATTTCCCAAACTCCTCTGATATCAGGAAGGGCTGAGAAGAGACGACATGGTTCTCTGGAGGGGGCAGTGCCTTTTTGGCGAGCTTTGTGCTTACACAGTTCAATAAGAAGGCAGCCAGAGGTCGTGACCCCGATGTATGATTCACATGGGATTTTTAAATCAGTTCACGGAAGCTGAATATGACCGCAGACTGGAAAAACTCTATTAAAAGAAAAGCAAAGTGTCATCAGCTTGATCTTTGAATTTTTTTAAGGTCCTCACATCATCTTTTGTTCGGGTTAGAAGGAGTAAAAATTTTCATTTTTATAGGGCTACTACTATTTAGTTTGATCGTGACATATCAGATTGTTATGTTACAAAACAGAAGATGTTTGAATATTAACTCTATTAAAAAATTAGTTGATTATTCAAATAGTTGCTGATTCATTTTCTTTTGCTCACTTTTAATTTTGATTTAATTTCTACATATGAATGAAATGCTCCCCTCTCTGGATGTTCAGATGTTCCCTTTTTAATTAAAAGAAAATATCACAATAAAATTAAAGAAATGTTAAAAACTCTTTGTGTTGTTTTTGTTAAGTAATGTGTTCATAAAAGAATTCAATGTGTAGTCAGTTGTTTTCTGTTATGTTGGTAGCAAGAGGAGAAAATGTTTTTGGTCACAGAGTCATGAATTAAGTCAGTGCAGAAACCATCAACATGTGATATTAGGTGCATCACAAGTCTGACCACACACATCCGGCAGTTTCCAGGCGAATAAATGAAAGCGATGTGGTCGCTCTGTCGGACTCTCGCCCCCGACTCAGCCGGGGCGTCAGTGTGTTCCCTGGCTCGCAGCCTGTGTGTGTTTGTGCATCCCAGGACAGTTGACATTGATTGTGCGGGAGACAGACCGAGACACATTAGTACCCAGCTCGGGACCGCCGCTGAAAAACACATTAACTGGCTGCATTGGGAGCACTGTCTGGTAACCATGGCAAAGCACACAGGGAGGGAGGAGGAGAGGGAAGAAGAGGGGGAGGATAGAGGGGGTGAGACGGGCCAGTGGGTTCATCGCTCAGTCTCTCAGGGTTTGTCTTTCTCAAACACTCCTCTCCTTTCCTTCGGCCATGTCTGTCATTTTCCCTCAGCCTCTCTCTCCCTCTTTTGAAGTGACAGCCTCTCTCCTTCTATCTCTCCCCCCCTCTCACTCACATACAAACACAATTTGCATGTCTCTCTCTGTCTCGTCTCTTGCCTTTCTCCATTGACCTCATCACTCACCTCATCCTCTGCCCCCTCATCTACCCCCCCCCCCCCCCCTCCACGACATAATCTACCTCTCTCTAATTTGTCTCTTCTTTGCTTTTTCTTCTCGTTTTCTCCCCTCATGCCTTTTGTTCTCTTGTCGACATGGTTCCCCTCTGTGGAGACGCACAGGAAAGACAAGAGCGAGCTGGAACTGATGCTGACAGACGTGATGATTTACCACCATCACACTCGTAATATTAATAAGTATGTATAGTGTTCATTTTGATTTCTGACTTTATTTTATACGCAGTAGATGATAGATTATTATATCGTATGTATCAGGCCAGTTATTGCTCATTTCTTAAGTTTACTCATCTATTCTATACATCTGTTCACTGTACCTGTGTGGTTAATAAAGTTTATCTTCTAAATCATTCACATCCTTTTTAAATAAGACTCAGGCTTGTCTCCAAATTGCACACACTCATAAAGATCAGTTCTCTAAACATGTCCGTTGTTCTTCATCAAGATCCATAATTGATTCTCCGAGAAATCAATGAGATTGTTGAAAAATCCCTCGACCTTCTCGATGTTGAAGAAAGTGTCCGTGCCCTGATCTGGATCCAGACCAATATTGAACTATTCTGTGGGTCATGCCCCACCCCTCCTCGAGATTTCATGGAAATCAGTTGAGTATTTTTTTATTTTCATTAATTTACATGAGAAGACTTTGAAATTGAAAAGCGATATTTTTAACTCAGCTATGTATCGTTTGCTGAACCACAGTGTGACCTTAGTAGCTGCAGGATGGGGGTGAATAGTGAAACAGAAGCTCAGTTACTGGTCATATCTGACTAAAGATGGCTGACAGCAGGAAAACTCCCGAGGGTTACTGACTTCACCAAGAGGTTGTTTAATTTATGAGGAACGTTTCATTTGAAAGAGGAACAACTTGTTAATTCTTCTAAAAGTTTGATTGTCTCACTTAATATATTTAAGTTGTTAAATCAGCAAATACTAGTCCGTCATTTTCATCACTTTCTTTCATAGTCATACACACGAAAAAACAGTTTGAACTGAAATATATAAATCTGATATTGTGTATTGTGTCTTGCATATACAGCCAACTTGAAAAACAGAGCTGAAAACAACTTTTGTCTCCTACAACAATCAGGATTTCCCTCTGAGCACAAATAAAGCTTTTAATAATCTTCTGACCAGAAGAACTCTTCTGAAATGACATTCATTCATTTTACTGAAAGGTGTGATGCAATCTCATCTCCACCCTATACTGTCATGTTCCACATCTAATAGATAAAACCAAAAGCAGAAACATGCTCAGTCTCTAATTGTTATGACTTCATTCCAATGCGAGCAGATTTTGGAGGTTTTATTTGGAGATTAGTTCCTTTTCATGATTGTGGATGACATTAGATAAACTTTATCGATCACATGCAGGAGCGTCAGAGCAGCAGACAACACAAGAACACGTTTTGATAAGATACTTAAAATATAAAACTACAAATTGAAGGTACTAATCACTGCACACGCACAGATACGCTGCAGAAAAAGAATCTGTAAAATAGTATCACAAAACGAGGAGACAATAGATTTGTGCAGTGAAAATATGAAATAAAACCAGTGTGAGCTCTTCAGATGTTAGTGTGAGAATAGAGACAGAAACCTGTGGTAGGTAGGAACTGAAACTCTGTGCTGCTGTTTCCTCCGGAGCCTCCGGAGCGTCACGGACGGCCGGAAGTGGTCGCAAATTTAAACAGCCGCCACAGCGACAATAAAGACGAACTTTGACTTTACGGCGTCAAATGAGCTCGAGTGCGGGGAGAAGCTGAAGCGGAGGCGCACGGAGGATTTGTTTCAGGTGAGATACTCGCTCTGTTCCCCGCAGACGTTCTTCTGCTCTGCGCCGCTCGCTCCCGTCTCCACCGCCGACGATGTCGAACCTGACTATCACCTGGAAAACAATCTGCTCCAGAGTCGTCGCGCTTGTTTGAGGCCTCGCATCTGAACAAATCAATCGTTATTCATTGACAGCTGATGAAGGTGGAAGATGAAATCATTTCTAAATGAATTCTATGTGTTTCGTGTGTAAATACTGAGCATTAAAGCACTAAATGAGGAATGTCAGCATGTGGCGACGTTAACCGGGCACATGTTGTTGTTGTTCGCCTCATGAGGACCATCGCTCCCGCCGCTGCAGGATTTTATACCAGAAAATAGACACAGCCGTTTTAAACCCACCAAACAATTATAGAAAATATGAAAATATTACTCTTTGTTTTTAGTTACTTTGAAAACTAGAAAATCAGCGGAGATTATATTTGTTCCCTCTTGTTTTCATTTAATTGAATAATATCAATTTTTGTACATTAAAAAATGTGATTTCCTCAAAGTTTCGTTCATCAGTGAAACACAAATCCTTCAACTCGTCAGATTTAAGTGATGTTCAGATTTACCAACAGAGTTCATGTAAATAAAGTTGTTATTGTGTCATAAGTCTCATGAGCAAGGTAAATAGTGTTATTAGATTATTTGAGCTAATCGATAATCAAAGTAATAAATGCAGATGTTTAGTTTCCACTGAAGTGCTTTCACTATATTTGAAGCTGACAGATTTTCAAATGCACGCTCCAACATCTTAGATATTATTTCACCGTGTCCGGATATTAATGTGTAGCTTTAAATTGTTTAGGTTTTAATCAGGTGTCAGTTTTTTAAAAAGACTTTCTTATAAAATTCATCTAAATTATATTATTTTTCCACGACAGCAGATTCATACAATAAAACAAGTCAGGAAATCTTTAGTCCCTAAATTCACTACATTTAGTTTCTATCACCTGATATAACCAAAGTTTTCCTCAATAAAACATCTATTCTGTTATGTTGCAGGACTTTTTTTGATTATTACACAAAATCAGCGTGTTTAGTTAGAACATTAATTTTTTGTTGTCTGTTAATCTGCAGGTTTTTTACTTGATTAATCGAGTGATCTTTCGGTCTCAGTTGCACAATATCCTTGAGTACAAGATCATCATTCATCTAGTTTTGTCTGACTGACTGTTTAAAACCCAAATCGTAAGTTTACACGCTGAAGGATAAGCAGCTGGTTCTGATTAAACTGATTAATAAATTGTCAAAGAGTTGTTGGTTAATTTTAAATTGATTAATCGATTAATTAACAACTTGTTGCAGCTCGAGTTAAAACTTTAAAGTGTTTTTATTGTTTGATCACATGACGTCAGTGTTGGACTGAGAATTGAGAATTACACATCTGTAATCAATATATTATTAACTGATGATGTCAATGTTGAATTTTAAGGTGCAGTCGGATCAGAATTGGTCCAAGCTGCAGGAACCGGTATGGAAGAAGAAATAAAGATGGCCGAGACAGAACAAGGAGATGATGCAGGCAAAGAGGGAGAGTCCAGTGCAGACATATCCATCAACAGCAGTCCCATCAAAAGAAGAAGGGGGAGGCCACAAGGTTCGAAGAAGCTGAAGGTTTGTGTAACGGACGTCAGCCTCATGGAGCTGGTGTCAGGCATTTCCAACGGTGGGTCCACGCAGCCCCAGAGAGGAAGAGGGCGTCCAAAACTCTTGATTACAAAACACACAGAGCAGGAGGTGTCAGGGGATGCTCTTAATTCTGTGCCAACTCACAGAGGTAAAGGGAGGCCCAAAGGGTCCAAGAACAAGACCAGTAAAGGAGACAGTACACCTAAGAAAAGAGGCAGACCCAAAAAGTCTCTCAGCAATAACACCCCTGGGACTGAACAATTACCCAATGGTGGCTCTGTGCCACCAAAAATGAAAAGGGGTCGTCCAAAAGGATCCGTGAAGCGTGTGTCAGAAAGTGGTAAAGAGGGGGAAGGCAGTTCTGTAAAAAGGAAAAGAGGCCGACCAAAGGGTTCTCCTAACAAGAAACCCAGACTGCAGACAGAGGTGAGCAGCGAGGGGGAGGCAGATACTGACGGAAGCCTAAACTCACCCACAGAAAGGGTGGGAGGTCGGCTCAGGTCAACACAGTCAAATGGCATCTCGGACACGCCTAAGAGACGGAGGGGAAGGCCAAGAAAAAACCAAGTCACAGATGGCTCCCAGCCGGTTAAAAGAGGAAGAGGTCGACCCAAAGGCTCTTTGAACAAGAAACGCCCTGCTTCTAAGGTGCAAGGTACGATAAGCCGGTCTCAGAGGGTACAGGTCAGACCCCTACGACTAACATCCTCACCACCATCCAAGAGGGGAAGGCCAAGGAAGAACCCACTGCCAACACCTGTGGAGCGGAACAAGCCAAAAGTATGGAAACCGCTCGGACGGCCGAGGAAGTACCCGCGCGTTGATCCTCCAGAGGGCGCTCCGACAGCCCCTCGCAGAAGTCGCGGTCGGCCTCGCAAGTCCGAGTCCAAGAAAGGTGCGCACCTGCGCAAGCGTTTGCCCGCCACATCCTCACCGAGCAACCCTGACCGTGCATCCCAGAGAAAAAGCGGCCAGGCTCTAAGTACTGCAAAAAATGAAGCTGTTGTACCGCGGAAACGGGGACGTCCGAAAGGTTCAGTAAACAAAAATAAAGCTAGAGTTGAAACAGAGCTGGACAGAGCGTCAGCAGACGGTTCAAAAGAAAAGAGCGATGCTCCTGCTGTTGAGGAGGAACATGAAGCAGAACCAGCAGAGGAGGAGGTGGAGCGCGACGTGCAGACGACCTCCACCGAGCACATGGGCAATACTGAAGACATGCTCATCGAACAAGACGCAAACTTTGAAGTCAGTGACCAGGCTTGATGAACTGACCAAAAAGTTGCTGTAGTAGTTGTTTTAAAACATAGAATCAATCTTTGTCAATGAAAACATGTTTTTAACGGTCGGGTAGAAAAGCAGGATCAGCGGCTCCTTTCCTGACTAACTTGTTCATTTTGTTTTAAAAAAAAAAAAAAAAGATTCCTTTATTTCTGACATCTGAGTAAGCAGTACTAAAAGTCTTTTACTAGAACTGGTATGTAAAGTATTATTATAGACTGTTCCAGTTTTCATTTAGCTTTCAGGTGTATTGTTCGTCAGTTTAAACGTGACAGTAAATCTGGTGCTGGGAAAATGTTGGGAGAGATGAGAGAGCAAAAAAAAACAAACAGCCGAAGTGGTGGCGTCACATCCGCAGCGTCTGTAGCTCAGTGAAGTCTCTCACTGACTTTACTTAACTTTTAGGTCAAATAAAATTCCTGTTCATGGACTTTATTTCCATGATATTCTAGGATGAACTTTTTGAATTGATCAAAGTCAAATCATGATATGAAACCATATGAGGTCTCTTAAGCTCCGATAAGCTACTTTCAGACGTACACTGAAGTCGAGAAATGTTCATAGCAAATTTATATTTTAAGAAAAGTTCTTATCAAGTTGATTTCCTGTGGTTCATCAGTTACATGTTAAAGGCACCTTAAACAGAAATAATGACAGCAACGAGATGAGATTCACACAATCCTGGACTGGAGTTTTAGTCATTAACATTATTCTAAATGTTGACGATATCTTTGATTGAACTGAAACAGAATCTGGAAGTGGCAGCTTCACTTCGGCTCTCGGTTGAGCGTCTGTTGGGAGAGTTTGAAGAGAAAATATGTTGAAATGTTGTCTCTTTTTTTTGTCTAAATGCCATTTCACACTTGATCTTGTCGTCACATTTGTTTTGCCTTAATTGTCAAAGCTTTGAATGTATCATCAGTTTCTTTTTTAATTTAGATCAGTGAGTACTCGTGCACAGACCGGCCTCTTAATGTTGTTCTGTGAAATGCATTCCTGGACTGGACATTTGGCCTTCCTGCCGCTCTGTAGATTTCCTCCTCCACTTGAAGCAATTTCAGTTTTGAGTTAAATGTGTTTTCCACCCTGTCCTCCAACGTTTGCTTGTAGCTGTGAAACTTTTTATTTTTTTAAATAACTTCATGAGATTAAGGTGATTGGGTTGAATCCATTTCTTTGCTTTTGAGCACCTTGTGTAAATATATTTCGCGTGACATGACTTGTACATTATTACTCATATTAACACCTCTGTGGCCGGGTCAAACATGAACGTTTCCAAAATGCCAAATTGTGCTTCTGTGTGTCCAGTTCTGTAAAAAAAAAATACTGTGAGGTGACAGAGGTGAGGTCGCATCATGATTCGATCTGGCCTCGTCGAGTCAAATGCTTTTAAGGAGACATATTTGGATTTTGTGTGTTTTGAACAAGAATCCAATAATTTGTGAGAACATGGTCTTGAAATAAAATGTTGATCTTGCCGTTTTATTTTTCACAGTGTGTCGTTTCGTTCTTGCTCTTTAACTCTGCGCAGTTGAGATTAACGACGTCAGACATAGAGAGAAATAAGTTGATAATAGTGTTGCAGCTCCACCCTCACCAGTCTGATGACGTGACTCATGCACAAGCACTTGAGTAAAGCTAAGTCAAAGATCGTGTTTGTTCTGACAGATGAGTCACTACGCCTCCGAAACCACCAGTGAAAGAAAAGGGTGTGAAGTAAAAAAACAAACAGCAACAGTGCTTTTCATTCAAAACTATTTTTTTTTAACAAATTTTTTTTTTCAGTTTTTTGGACAAATTTTTTTTTTCTGTTTTTTGGACAAATTTTTTTTTTCTGTTTTTCGGACAAATTGTTTTCTGAGTTTAGAAAGCATTTGAAACAATAGACGCATTAATTCCTTTATTGAGAGCTTGATTTAATGGAAACAAACATGACGGCTCGTTTAGTTTAATCAAGTTTGACTTCGATCTGGGTTTAAGACACTGGGAGATAGTCCTGTCTTTAAGTCACACAGATGTATTATCATTAGTTTGTCGACTCTGCGGTTGTTCAGAAGGAAAGCCCTTTCAGATCTGCTGAGATGGGGCATGTACTGTATGTGCGGGCAGGAGTCACCATAGGTCCATGGCAGTCACTTGCAGGTTGGAGGTTCTTGCAGGAGTTCGAAGTATCTCGATGATTTAGAAAAAAAAAAACACGACAAAAAAAATTGTCCGAAAAACAGAAAAAAAATTGTCTGAAAAACGGAAAAAAAAAAATTTGTCCAAAAAACAGAAAAAAAATTACTCAGAAAAACCTGTTTTTTTGTTTTTTTTCAAGTGAATGCAATACGCTTCCGTAGAATAATATACATTTTATAAAGAAAAAAAAACGGATTTTTGGAAAAAGTTGTGTAAATGAGTAAAACTTCAATCCTTCTACTCCTTAGATTTGAATGATGTTCAGACTTATAAATAAAGTTTGTGTAAATAAAGTTGAAATAAGTAAGTAATCAACTTCCTGTGTGGCAGCAGATCATAGAAGCTGAGTGACGTCACAGGTTGGGCTTCGGCTTGTTGTCTTTGGTGAGTGGAATTTGGATCAGAGTGATACCTCCTCGCCGTGTCCCTGTCTGTGTTTGAGCAGGGAACACCTGGTCACACCTGCCAGGTGACTTCTGTCCTCACCTCCTGTCTCCAGAGACAAGAGACAACCCGAGACGAACTTGTCTCTAATGCTCGGATCGTTTCAGTGATTAAAACACAGGTAGGTCAGACTTTCACTGTTCTCTCTCTGTCTCTCTCTCTCTCTCTCTCTCTCTCTCTGTGTGTGTGTGTGTGTGTTTGTGTGTTTGTGTGTGTGAGTGTGTGTCTCAGGTTTTCAGCTCCAGCCCTGAAACCTCTCTTCTGAGAGCGTCAGGCCTGAGTCTCAACAGCTCCGTGTGTTTTTCTTGAGCTGATCTCGTTCGAGAGCTTCAGTGTTTTTGTAAAGATCCATGTGACGCATTCAAACCAGAAACAACAAGGAAACTGAAAAATACAACGAGGAAGGAAATCCATTCCTCTCCAGATAAATGAAGCAGGTTCGAAAACATTTAACCCTGCAACATGTTTACTGTCACAAAGACTCTTAAAGATTTACATTTAAAACTTGTACAAATCCACTTCATTATATGAGTGTGTCACAAATATACACGTGTATATAAAGATTTACATTAAAATTCTACTTCATGATTTACATATATAATGAATATAAAGACTTGTGTGTATATAATATATTTAGATTCATATACAATTCAAATCATCCACTTCATTATGAGTGTATAAACATATATATATTAGTATTAGTTTAAATGTGTACATGTGTGTATATATATATATATATATAAATATTTAGAATCAAAACATGTATATACAGTATATAGATTTGGATTTAAAACCTACTTCATTAGAATGCGTATGGACTAGATGAATTATAGACTTGTGTGTATATACAAAGATTTAAATTCAAAGTGTTGAAACATCTACTTCATTATGTGAGTATTAGAAATATAAAGACTTGATAGTATATACAGATGGAGATTCAAAACATGTAAAAAAAACGTTCTGTGTATATATAAAGACTCAGACAGCGTCATGTGTTGCAGGAATGCAGCCATGTTCATTTAAACATTACTCTTGAATTGTATCAGTGTTTTCTGTTAATAAATGTCCAGTGAGAATAACCTCACAGATAAGTAGCAGTTGGGTCAGACGGGTTTGTCACGTCTCTGTCTCGTTGTGTGTGTACGTATAAACTTGTGCGTAGAGTTAAGGTCACATTTATATCGATATAGTTTATTTTTTAGCAAACTTTAAATAGAATTTTAATTTTTCTGACGTCAAACAGCACAAACCTTTAAATTACACACACACTCTGCTGGTGTGTGTGTGTGTGTGTGTGTGTGTGTGTGTGTGTGTGTGTGTGTGTGAGAGAGAGAGGGCAGGGTCATACACACAGAGCAACACACCTATGATAAGCACTGAACTTTGATTTGCAGTTTTTTATTCGGCCTGACCGGAGCAGGATGTTGTTAGAAACTTTGTCGTCATTTCATCTCTTCACAGGGAAATCTACAGATGTGACCTCCAGCAGCTGGAGGAAGTCTTGCTAACAGTCCTGACTCTGCACAGAGCGACGGATATCGACCGAAAACCAGTATTTAAAAAGTTTAAGAAGAATGTCCGGCCCCGGTGGTTTGATCTCAGAGTTGATAGTGGATGTGGCATCTTCACCTGATGGTCCAACTGCAAAGCCACCAGCAGACGGTGGTGTGAATCCACCATGTGAGGGGAGAAAGAAGATGAAAGGTGAGGAGGAAGAAGAAGATGAGGTGTTAAAGGAGGAGGAAGATCATGGAGACGAGGAGGAGGAAGAGGAGGAGGCGATCAGCTCTGCTCATCTGGAGCCGTGCACGTTGCCGTGGCCTGGAGACAAAGACAAGAGGCCTCAGGCGGACAACGATGGAGCGTGGTCAGAGAGAGGAGTGTCAGAGCCTGAAGAGAGGGACACTGGGATCAGCACAGGAAGTCAGGACCTGTCCGAGAAGCAGAGCGAGGCCTGGAGAGACAGAAAGAGCAGAGCCAAGTGGAGGGAGAGCATGCCTGAGGGAGAGAGGTGGAGGGACGACGAGGTTGAGCCGCGGCGGGACGACCACGGAGACGGCTCTCAGGCAGACGATGAGGAGGAGGATGATGAGGAGGAGGAGGAGGAGGAGGAGGAGGGAGGAGGAGAGCAACACTGGATGTCAGAGAAAGCTGCTCTGTCACCACAAGTCACCATCGTGCATCCGTCCTGTAAAAGTCTTCCAGAGGAGAGTCGGCTCTTCATAGAGAAGGACGCCGAGTCACAGGTGGAGCCCGACGCAGCCGCACAGCTCCACCCAGAGTGGACGGAGGAGGAGAAGTACTGTGAGTGGACGACGTGTGTGTGTGTGTGTGTGTGTGTGTGAGTGTGTGTGTGTGTGTGTGTGTGTGTGTGTGTGGGGGGGGGTTCTGCAGTGAAAGAGATATATATATAAAAGATAGTACAATTTAATACATTTCCCCAGGAGAAGCATTGGAGACAGTAAGGTGTGAAGTATACATTAAATACTCAAACCTGTGCATCAGTGGCGTAGATATTAAAACAAATGTCGTAATGACTTCCAAGATGTCGTCATCAAACAATGACAAAGACAATTAACTGAGGCTTCACATTCAAACTAACTGTGAGTATATTTACTGTAAAATCTAAGATCTAAGATCAATTAGATCCCAAGTAACGTTTCTACAGACGGTACGATGAAGACCTGCAAGAACCACATGTTCTAAATCCAATTAAAAAAGTCAAAAGACACATTTATCACACTTCTTACTCGTGACGCAGCGCTGAAAAAAAATCCTCATCTTATTTCAATTAACTTTGGTGACATTTTAAATCTTTGTTAGCGGGACAATAGAACGAGGACAGGAAACGAGAGGACAAGAGATGGCAAGCGACAGAATTCTCCCCGATCATCCAATTTCTTAATCCTTCTAATCCTGCTTTTCTAACCGTTGAGAGATTTCCTTCCCAAACATCCTCTTCTGACACCTATTAAATAGAATTAGGGCAGATTAAGTCAGATTATCATTAAGTGAGAGGCTCTTTGTGAATGATCCTAAATTATCCTAAATCCCTTTTTTTCCTTCTTCTTGAAAAGAATAGAAAAAACACGTCAAATCTGAGATTCTAAATTTGAGGAACACCAGAGCTGTGGATTTTACATAATTTATCGATTTCAGCCAGATCCTGTTTGCACAGAAAGTTTTGTTTACTTTAACGTTCTCTTTTCTGCTTGATCTCGTATAAGAAGACGTCTTTGTGACCTGTGTGTGTTTCCTCCGCAGATCTGTGTGAGCGCATGTGCAGTGTCAAAGTGACGCTGGGTCTGTCGACGGCGGCCGTGGCGCTCCTCTTCCCTCTCATGGTGTGGGGAGGCTACAAACTCCTCCCCTTCGACCCGCCGCTGCTGGGGAGCGCCCCCCTCAGGGTGGTGTACACACTGCGCTGCTCCTTCTTCGCCATCATCCCCATCCTGCTCGGTACGACCCCAGCGTCTGTCGCGTGTTTATTCACAGAGATCAATGTAAATAAAGATGGAGGACGTGGCTTCCGCTTTTTACCACTGTTAAAAAATGAAGCCAAAACCTCTGTGAACTCCACCATCTTGTGCTGGTGATGTCACGTGGGGCCAGAGTCTGTGCAGTAGGAATCTCAGTGTGGAGCTGTCACACACGCTGCCGACCAATCGCAACTCAGTCTCTAACATGGAAGAGGCCGGGGTCTATGACCTGTGCTGCAGCCAGCCACAAGGGGGCGATCCAGATGTTTTTTTTCCTGAGTCATCATGTCGTCCATCTTTATTTACAGTCATGAGGTTTATTGCACATTGAAGCAAACACAAGATGATGTAACTGTGTTAACTCTCCGCAGGCGTGCTGGTGCAGGGCGTCGCCCGCCTGCGTCACAGTGAGCTGAAGCCGCTCTTCCAGAGCAAACTGCTGAACAGGGAGGTCGCCGTGCACTGGCACTACGTCAACGAATCACTGGCCCTCTTCCTCTTCTTCTTCCTGCAGCTGGCCGTCATGGCGAGCTACATCAGCCAGGAGCTGGTCAAACTGGTGCCGCTGCTCACCATCATATTTGTTTTTGGCAGGTACGAATGATTAGGGTCCAAATCCGGGAGGAATGAGGGGGGGGGGGGGGGGGGGGGGGGTTTGCTGGTGAACGTGAAACACTCACCTGCTTCTTTTCTTTCTTTCCCAGACTCATCTACTGGCTCTGCCTCTCTCTGGGCAGCAGCTTCCGAGGCCTCGGCTTCGGCTTCTCCTTCTTCCCCATCCTGGTCATGCTGGGCGTCAACCTCTACTACATCTGCTCGTCAGTCGGGGTGGACTCGGTGTTCGACATAGAGCCGCCCACCACAGCTCCTCCTCCCATGCAGCGCTGGTGGGGTTGAAAGACAACGTCCGAAAGGTGACGAGGTCAAACGCAAACACTTTAAAAATCACGACAAAACACTCGCACAAAAAACCTGGCTTGTTCTTTGAGCATCTTTTTAAAGTTATAATCCTTAAGATTGTAGATTGTGGTCACTGAGGTTTGGTTTCAGACTCAACAGAAGAAGAACCAATAAAGTTAATTTACAGAGCAGCCAAACAAACATGTTTCTACAAAGTCAGTAAATATAAATTCATCAGATCTAAACCATCAGATTTTATCAAAGATATAAAAAACAACCAGTTGTTGGAAACTGTTGATTACATTTCTTTTTGTGGACATGTTTGATAAACATGTTTCCTGTGGCTGCTTCAAAATAAAAGCCTCCCTGCATTTTCCTAGATGAAAGCTTTTAATGTGAAGCAGCAGTTGGAACAGCAGTAACTTAGACGGTGAACATTTGACAGTGTTATCAATAAGAAATGCAAACACAGAGAAAATGTTAAATGTCGACCGGAAATGGAATTTAAAATGCTGTTACTGAAAATCTGGATTATAACTTTTATTATTTGATTTCTCTGTGAACATAGAACTGATCAAAGATCTAAATCAGGCTGGGAGTTAAAGTGAAGCTCAGGTCGAATATAAAAATGCAATAATATTCACATTGTAGATAAAAAATGAAGTTTACGCTGCCTCTTCTCGTGCTGAGCGGTTGATGATCCAGTTTTGAGGCTGAATGGTTTTAGTGTGAGAAACCCAGAGTTTGGATGTGATGCAGAAAAACAGGGAAAATAAACACATTAAAAACTCTGTCAAATGATCTGGATATGAAAAGTAAATATTACAGGGATTAGATTTTTTTTTTTATGAGGTTGAATTATTTGCATTGTGTTGTTTTATGAATCCTGTTTTCTTTTGTTTTGTTGCTGCAGAACTGGTACTCGTGGCATCTTTCTACTTTATATTTATAACGAAACACGTCTTTGTTTTATTGATCAAATGCTTTAGTAACATAAGTTGCGGAGTTGTTTTTTCGTTAGTCTCTCTTCTTTCTGTTGAAGGATCTTTCTCATTGTAAGAATGAATGTGTATTTAAAGTAAATATCAACAGTAAGCACCTTGAATGAGTAAAATAAAACTTCATCACCAAACATGATGATCAATATTTGATGATTCAGAACCTGATGAAATGTGGTCACGCTCTCTGATGTGGAAAATGTAGTGAATCATATTTTAGTTGAAACAACTTGATGTTGATTCATGAGACAAGTTTCAGCATCATCAACCCGCCTGAGCCATAAAATGCAGCTGGTCCTGAAAGACAACTGCCGAGTCACGGTTTAAGATGTGGAAGAAAGACGGACGCCACAAATATTCAAAATCAAAACAATAAATAAACTGACAGTCCGCAGCAAAGTCACTACATTTGTTTCTCTGAGCTCAGATCCACTGTTTCCCCGTCACCCCCGTCCGCTTCTTCGTCATCAGGATTATACAAAAACTGCAGAACAGATTTCCACAAATCTTGGTGTAGGGATGAGATACGACCCCAGAGAGAGAGTCTATGCAGTTTCAGACTGGATCCATAGAAAGCAGCAGATCCAAGATTTTTTTTTTCTTCAACATTGTGAGATGTCTTTTGACATTTTCATGGATTTCCCAGAGAATAATTAATGGATCTCAATGACAAAAATGACAAAGTGTGTTATGTGGTGCAGATCCAAATAAAACTCCTTTATTGTCATTGAACAGCTGTACCACCAAATCTAGTGCATCTCCCTGTCTTGGAAGCGATAAGCGCCCTGAGTGTGATCTAGTTTCTGTGTCTTTAACATAGATACAGGGAGTTCTGAGGGTTCAGTCAAATCTGGTCGTTTCATCATCACTGAATGGAGAATTTCAGATTCATTTAGAATTTGTTACGGTTCTTGATCAGAGATGTTTTTTTAGTCACTTTCATGTCAGAGAAGAAAACAAACCACAGATTCATGTTCATTTCACTCAATTTGTCTATTTAATATATAAAATACGGTAAAACATACGCAAAAAGGATAAGGTTTCAAGGGACTTGGATACTTTGGTACAACAAACACTTTTTGTAAAAGCGGTATAGAATTTCAATTACATATCAGTGCATACTTTGTATATGAAAATATACACAAACTGTATATCATTCTCAAAAAACAACAAAAAGAAATATTTTCTTTACAACAAAAACCCAAAGCAGACTAGCTCAACACAATATATTAGCTATAAATTTCATCTTTAGTATTTCATATGCTACATTATTCTGAGTCCTTTGAAAACTCATTTGTGATGCATGTCCTTTATCTTTACTGTACGTAACATAACTGTAGATGTTACCTGTGTCCCATGCATTTACATGTTTCAAATTTCATGAATTACTAATTTCAGTTGTTTTCTCGTTTTTTTTTCTTTATAAATATATTCTATATCTTAATTAAAACTGCAGCATTTAACTGGTATTTCCTTCCTTCATTGCATTTGCTAATACCACAATAACTGATCGTGCAATTTTCAGCAAGTTGTTTCAAAAAAGGAAACCAGTACTATATGTTTATGATAAGAAAGGTAAACGTAATAGAGAGAAAATAAAAACAGTTTGGCTATCCTACACAAAATAGCAATAAAATAAAAGCTCCATAATAATATCATTATAATAATAATAGACAATGGAACTGTCACCAGCACAAATTAATCCAAAAATAGTGAGATTCTAAAAAACATTGTACACAACAAGTAACAGGGTGCAGGTTTTCATATCTCATATAGATTGTCTCGTGACTGCTAGATCTGACAGAACCTTATTGTACATGAGCGAACCTGCGAGCGGCAGGAAGATAAGAGCCAATGAGTGTGGTGTCACATTTCAGTCAACCAAAGAGTTTCCATGGAAATTAACTGATTTAAAATGGAAATGACGGCGTAGTAGCAGAGGAGATCATTGCCTGTGTGAGGGCCGGTGCCGCTCATCAATCCAATCTTTCAAGTTTATGAGTAGTTTGACTCTTTGGGGAAACAGAGTTCACTTTATTGCCGAGAGTTTGACGAGAAGATTGTTACTCATCCCTCATGTCGTCAGGAAAAACTCCTGTTGTTCCAAACTGTGAGAATTCACTCACTACAACCACGTCATTTAAATAGCTTGAATTAGCTCCTGTTGTGAGTTCATGTTTTTAAAAAAAAATGATGTATAGCACCTTTTAAAATGAGCTGAATTGATTGGATGAGAGTTCATGTTGGATTTACTTTCAATGAAACGTTTGAGCAACATTAGCTGTAGTTTTAAACCAGAGGAAAATATCATCACTGACAGAAATGATACGTGCGTTTCCATCCACGTTAAAATAAACTTTCTCAGTTCTGCTCCACTCCTGTAATGGCTGGACATTAGTTTTGATTGTTGTGGATTAACCGTAAACCAGCAATAAAAAGGAATTTACCAAAACTCAACTGGACAGACGACCAATGTTTAGCTCAGTACGTTGATGACCGTAAAACTATTTTATGAGAAACTGTCACTGCCACTGTGGTAGAGTTCAGTCCCATAACACAACGCAGCAGAATAAGAAGAAAGACTTATCTTCAATATAAAAGTAAGAACAAGCTTCATCACACACAAGTGAGTGATTTCTCTTTCTGATTAAGAAACTCTCAGGTCTCTTAAAAGTTCTCCCTCCTTCAGCTTTTCATCTTAGAGCAATAAAAGACTCCAGAGAGTTTTTTATTTTTACAAGAATCTAGTTTTAATTGAGGATTTATAGAAAACATCATAATTATAAGACATAAGTGAAACAAACTGTTTCTGTATCTTAACGCACCCAAGTCCTTATATTTGCATAATGAAGGATACGTGGATGGAAATGCACTTCAGCTCAGATCTCCTGTTACTATTTATTGTAAATTTGGACGGACACTTGGCTTTAGACTCAGATTTCCGACCCGATTGCTGGTGATTACTTTCTAAGCGATAAAACATGAATGCAGCATTAGACGTCAGCTTCAGAGGTGCTGATAGGTGGGTTTGTCACCGGTCTCCTGCTGATATAACCGGCTGCTGCAGCTTCAGATTTGCAGCACACAAATGAGCACTTCTCAGCTTCTCATCAAAATCTGGGAATAAAGTGAGTTCCCCGAAAGTTCCCTTAACAATTTAAACATTAAAAACTCTCCAACATGAGGTTTTAGTTTTTTGAAAGAGTTGGTTAAATTGTTTTCCAGTGCTGACTGACAGAAGAAAAACACTAATGACCTGAAATTAGCAGAGAAAACTGCTGAACACCATGCTGTCGAATGAAGGACGGAGAAATAAGCTGATCATGGAAAACATCGACAGGACTGGCATTAGACGCCGGTTCGCCCCCGTGAAAAGGTCACACACATCACGGTGATATCCTCCACTAACCCACAGCGTCGCACTCTGCACCGCGGGCTCGGACTAATCGCAGCATCATTTCACCCACACAGATTTGAAAGTGTAGCATTGCTTAAGTATATAATCAACAGTCAACAAACACCAGCTGACGCAACAGTCTGCGCCGAGAACGTCAACTCGAGGGGAGAGAGACTTCCCGTTTCTACGTATAAACATCCTGTGAAAACACACACACACACACACACACACACACACACACACACACACACACACACACACACACACACACACACACACACACACACACAAAATGGTTCAGACAAAACTAATTTGTACTATAAAATATACAAGTGAACAACAAACACAGCACTTATTAGCCAATTTCTTGACTTAACTTCAAAGTGAAAAAAGGCAAAAATCTGTGTCTGGTTAATGTGGAAAAGATTAAAAGTGATTCTGTCGAGCAAAGTGTGTGTATTACCTCTTTAAGTACACGATACGTGAATGGCAGTGTCGTAATGATGACTTCATGTTAAGGTGGGTACTTTTACTTTTGGTGGGTTTTTAAAAAAGGGGGGGGGCGGGGGTGGCGGGAGAATATGATGACACCACAACCAAGCAGGCTTCTGTGAGTGAGAGACAGAAAGTGCACACACCATCAACACTAGCATAAAACAGGTTTACTGAAACAGGTCTGATCCACCAGCACTAGCTAGTGTGGCGTGACCCCTGCACCGTAGCTCAAAACATATCAAAGTCACACTCGAATATGCAAACAGATCCACTGAGAATCAACACATTGCTTGTTTTTAGGGATACCTAGCAAAGTCTATGCAAATATATTCATATGTACATACACGTCGTTGAAGCTGAAAAGCTATTGTACTTTGTCGCCAACTGAAGCGGTAGAAATATAGAAAATGTCTTTTTCCTTTCACTTTTTGAAACACAGCAAAGAGCTAAGGAGAGCTATAGAGAGCTAAAGAGGACATCAAAGCTTTTGTATAAGGAGTGATTTTTATACAAAGTCAGAATTCCTACTTCTGGACAACTAACAGACCTTCAAAACAGATTTTTTTTTTTAAATACCAACAGATAAAGAACACTTGGACTGAAAGAACCAAATACTTCCCTACCTCGAAAAAAGCCACCAGAGGCTCAGAAAACTTGTACTATGCTTTTAACTGGATGGCGTCTACTCCTGGTAATAAGCTGAGTGAGTTACTGTGGCTGGATTTCTGGTGCAACAATTTCCATCTGAGCTCCGGAGGAGATGAGCGAGAGGACGGGAGGAGCGCTCAGTCCGAGGAGAGAGTGACGACAAATTCAAAGCTTGAAAAGCATCAACAGTTTCTAGTTCTCGCCGGTTTTTGTGAGAGATCACTCGTCAGTGTCCCCGCACTGCGTGCATGAGGCTTTTGGCATTTTTTTCTTATTCCTAAAGAGAGGTTGATATTGGCACTCTGGCAAGGTGCTCAGCTCCACAGCAGCAGAGTGCCACTTGAGTGCTCGGGCTCGCCTGGGTAAAGCCTAGAGACCCTGTTTGAGTCTGTTTAGTGTCACACAGATGTCGTCAAAGGTGTCCGCATTAAGCTCCTTCCAATAGTGCAGTTTGCAAGTGACTTACGGAAGAATGGACAGCACACAATCCCAACGGATTTCAAAGAAGCAGGAAGTGGCGAGTCATATAGCAGAAGTCCTATCGCGTTGACAAGCCACAGATCATATTGAGAACAATGCAGCAGATCTCAATGTAAATACATGAAGGTGAGGCAGAAAGCGAGTGAAAGAGGAATATTTTTACGGTTGAGTCAGATTGAAAGGCTAAGTGCCTTGTTACTAACAAAAAGAAGTTACTATAAGGGAGTCCATTCAAGCAAGAAGGCTTTAAAATCTACTGTCCCTCTATTCAAGGGGTCTAAATATCCAGCAGAGCACTAAACCATCCTTCCCTCACTCAGAGCGAGAGCCCCAAAGGATTTTTATTTTATTTTTTAAACGTTTTTTTCTTATTTTGGCAAAGCCTCTTAAGTCTGGGTGACGCAGCTGAGTCGTGTAATTCTGGAAAGAGGCAGATGCATGATGATAGTGTCACATGGCAGTGTGGGTTGGGGCAGTGGGGGTGTAAGGATGAGTGGGTGTGTGTGTTGTGAGTGTTTAAGTGTCACCATAACTTCACGAGGGGGGGGGGTGCTGAGAAACCGTGTCGGTGCATCTATGTGACCCAGGTGTCCATTCTCATGCGCTTCACGTTTCCTCCCTCCTGCTCCGGTTCGTTCGACACCCTGAGGAGATCAGCCGAGGAGCTGAAGTCAGGCGGCAAGGACCGGTTTGCGGAACCCGTAGAGCCAGACGCACTGCCGCCGCCTCCGCCTGCACCTCCAGTGCCGCTGCCGCCAGCTGTACCGGTGTCGTCGCGATCGCTGCCTTCAAAGGAGCTGGCGTTGCTGCTTACGCTGTTCGCAGGCGAGCGGCCGGTCGGAGGCTCCAGGCACAACAGGGAGCCAGGGTACTGCGGCGGTGCGGTCAGGATGGCTCCACCTGAAGTCGAGGACGGTGTGGTGGAGGAAGGATGAGAGCAAGGGGTGCTGTGATCACGGCCAGGCGAGACAGGCTCCGACTTGATGCTCACGCTGGAGTTTGTGTTGACGGTCAGCATGGCGCCTTGAGGTATATGGGTCACCGGCCTGAGAACAAGATCACGGAGGACAGAGAGGGGAAGCAAATGGAAGATACGGGAAAGAGCAAAGAGGAAAGGTGAGGACAAAAAACACAAATGATTAACGACTTGACAAAGTTGTATAAGAAGCTGGAAAGCGACTTGCATCAAGACAAAAACCCACATTACAAGGCACAGCACCGACAGGGAAAAGCCACACTCAATTATTCAACAGCCCAATCAGTTCTGAGCCTTTTCAAAGCAGAAGTAAACACCCCCACTGCTCCCAACAGATCAACAGAACAGCCCAGGAAGCATGAAATGATTCGTGTGACAGGGTGATTCGCCGTGAGTCAGCCATGATGTGAAGAAACTACAAATGATAAACAGAAAATAATCTCGGGTTAGAGAAAATGGCAGAAACCGGAACTAGGTCTCTTTCCTGTTTGACTGCAGACAGCACCACACATGCTTAGGGAAAGGGGGGGCAGCCAAAAGCGCACAGACACACAGGAAAAAGGAAGTGTGATACAGTACCGGCCCAACCACTCATCTCTACCCAAGAGCAGGTTGGACGGAGAGCCAACACTGTGAGGAGAAAAAATGTTGGAACCCAAATCAAAAGGGAAGAGGTGGATTAGAAGGCATGTGTGGAGAAAAGAGTGAAACATTATTGTGTGCAAAGGTTTCGTCAACAACAGCAATAATGTTACTTATGATTGAGTATCAGAAACACAAAGAAACTGATCTGCTGGACTCTGGTTCAGGATTTATTAGAAATCCAGACGTGAAAATGCTTTTTTCTGATCTACAGACACTAGAATAAACTCATCAATCAGGACAGTGACGATCTTTCTAATTTTGTCTATGTAAATAAGGATAAAACTGTGCACATGCAAAAACGTCAACAACTAGGACAAACTTTTTCCAGCAGATACTGAATCTTTCCCCTCAAGACAGAAATACATTAAAGACCAAGAATAAAAAACAAGGAGATCATACGAATGATGTAGTTTGCATTTTGATATTTTCACAGTTTCTAATTTTGGAGTGCATTACTCTTGGTTTGTGCTGATTTAAGCATTTGCAGCATTTCATGATTTTGAGCACTGGGCTTTTCTTCTTGCATGTGTTTGGTCCTTAGAGGCCACTGTATTTGTGCATGTTGCAGGTGTTGCAGCATGAAAAGGGAGGGAAGAAAATGGTTTGATATCTAATAACAGGGGAAATAAAATTATTTGACTACACAAAAATACATTAAGAACTGCAATATTCTTATAACGTATACGTAACCACTGCTAAATATGTTTACTGCATTAATGTTCTGCTCTGGATTATCAGAATACACTGTAGTGGTGACTAATGGACAGTTTCTATTTTTTTAATTTTACTTTACTAAGTGACTATGTGGTGGCCACATTTATAAAGATGGAGAGAACTGATCTTAACCTAGATTGTGCATTGTCTTTTATTTTAGTGAGAATATCCTTTAAAATTATAACAATAAGATAACATTAAACTAAATTTCACAACTAAAATAAAATAAGTTAAAAAATTGATTTCTATCAAAAGCTCTAACTGAAATTCTCCTGGCCCAAGTTAATAAAATAAATGTAGCTTACAGACAAGGTCATGACATTTCACATACGAACACACTATTAGTGGCTGTTCACCTCAGATTGGCAGCCAGACTGGACACCTGGCTACACAGCTCGCTGCTCTGTTTGTCCACGCCCCACATGCTGTGGACAAGAGGAGAGAACACACTTCAAGGATCTGGTGTTCACGCCACTGAAACCCAAATGGAAACCAGCAGCGCTTCGTCACGCTGGCGCTGCACTAAACAATATTCTCAACGGCCGAGTACAAACTGCAGTTATTTATTCAGCTCTGACTGGGAAAAAAAAGTTTGAACAGGGCCTTAATAGGAGCAACGAGTTCAAACATCCAAACTGTCTAAACCTTTATGAAGTTCACTGAATTTAAAGAAACAGTGTCCATGCATAAACCGTGTATAATATGAATGTTGGGACTAGTTAACCATAAAAATATAACCTGTTTATTTATCTGTTTGTATTGCTCTGCTTAATTCTCTCTCTCTCCTCCAAACACTGCACTTCACTTCACCCTGCTGAAGACCATCAACTCCAGAAAAACTGTATCGTGTTCAGATTGATGTTATGGAGACGCTGAGATGGTGAGATGCTGGTGAAGAGACCAATTCACTAGAGAGAGGGTTGTGAATTGTTTGCATATCAGGTCATGGTATGGAGAGCATGCACGCTGCCTGGGGGGGGTCAGTAGTAAAGTATATCAGCGTTAAGAGGAAAAAGACCGAGAGCTGTTTTAATCTCCATCCCGCCACCAACATCATCCCCGGCACTGGACGAGAGCGATGGCAGAACTTTTCAAAAACCAGGTTTGAAGTTGCAGGGATGAGAAATTAAAGAAAGGACTTACACCAAGTTGCTGAGTGATGCAAGATTAAGTTGCTGCTGTTGCTGTGTTTGCTGTTGTTGCTGCTGTTGCTGTGGTTGCTGGGAAATAGCCTGCTGCTGTTGCCATGTGGAGACACTAGTCGGCAACAAGCCACCAGGTGACGCCAGAGCATGTAAAGCAGTGATATCCGCGCTGGTCAGCTGGTACTCTGTGAGCATGAAGGACAAAAGAACCAAGATAACGAAACTCTTGATTTCTCATTTAGTTAAAAGCGCATGTTCACTCCCTGAGCTCGTACAGGATGTTTAGCTCACCTGTGTTGTACGCTGTGGGCATGGCGGAGAAGGGCAGCCCCTGTGCCAGGAGGCTCGGTGTGGCTACAGAGACCACCGGCGTGGTGAGGGTTTGTGCCACCTGGGCTCCGGCCGCCAGCCGCTGGGCGTTCTGTCAGAGGGGGCAATGACATGTTAGACCCCGCAGAAGCTTAAGCACCAACTTTCACATGCTAACAAATGCTAAAGCTAAGACTTCAAAGATTTGAATTCCGACATGCTGGGAATGACAATGAGCTTATGGCTGGATTCATTATGATGTACCAAGTCAAGTAAATCTCAGACGCAAATGGATTTACTATCAGGAGGTTTGTGATGACATGCATCAAAAACTGTTTGTTTTGAGCCATAAACGCTGTGGAGATTTTACATTAAAGGCAATTCACTTATCTATTTGGGTAGGTTCATTTTTCAAAAGTTGCATCCTTTTCAAATTAAGTCTTTGAGTTAAGTTTACAAGCTTTAAATTATGTTAAAAGTCCCTAAAGACTGTACCGTTAGGCCATTTCCATCATCTTAATATCTATTATTTATAATCATTTTTAATCTTTTCATCGGCGTAGTCCTTTTAAAGATATTTTCTGGGCATTATAGTCTTTATTTGATGGAACAGGATTGAGTGTGAAAGTGGGAGAGCACAACCAGGTGAGATATTGGTAACCCTAAATTTCAAGTCCACAATTACCTTCAGAAATAAGTGAAATTAAATATCCAAGGTGAAATATCAGAAACACAAAGACACATCTATTGAGCCCTTTTACTAAACATTAGCTGCAGAACCTTGGCAGCCTCTTTTAGTTGGAATACTAGTATTACTAGTATAAATCTAATATACTGTACAATACAAACTTTATTTTTTACACTACTTTCCTGAGATTGACAAAATTTCACTCTAAACTCTCAATATACTGAGGTAAATAGTAATTCTCCGGTTATTCAAGCAGTTTAAAACAAGCTGGAAGTGACTTGTTTGCTTTTTTGCAGTTGCAGGATCTAGTTTAACTGTGCAGCTAATCTCATGTTTCTCCAGTGGATGTCACTAAAGGCTTTACAGTATCCTGCCTGGCTGCTCTCCACAACGGCTACGTTTTTATGTCTCAATCCCTCACTCTAAGAGAAGGCTAACGGGGGTCAAAGCTGCTGCCTGCTCAGTGTTTGTACATTAAGTCGGACATTTAGATGACAAAATATTCAGTGATTCTCCTAAACAGCAGCAGCAGACACGCCGCTAGATCTGAGCAACTGTTACTGTGAGGTTTTATTATGATGTACCGCTGCTGAAAGACACTAATCTCTGAAGAAACACAATACACCAGAGCCTGCTTCAGCTGAGTTATATCACAGATAAAAGCAAAATTAGGTTCTTTGTAAGAGGGGAAAAAACAAAAGGTCTGCATAGAAAAGGCCAAAAATGCAATAATTCTGCTCTGGAATTACTCATATATTGTGAGACTGATCATCCTGAGAGGAAACATTTGGCCAGAGTTATGAGTGTTACGCTGCCAAGAGAGAGAAGAGGAGGAGGGGACGTTAGACTGGAGAGCAGGGCCAGATTCAATTAACTGCCTTTGTGAAGAAGTGAGGGAGGACGGCTGGGGGAGTGTGATGAAAATGAATCACTATCCTGTGGAAAATTAGATTCTTACCTGACAACTTTGAGTGGAATTGTACGAGAAATGACAATCATGCAGGCACCAGCAGCAGAAATCAGCAACCACCATCTACCATCTCTCTCTCTCTGAGTAAATTCATCTTACATGAAAATGAGATTTTACCGGATACTCACTCACTAAGTTGTTTTCTTTTTTTTATTCTGATTCAATTTGTAATATTTTCATTGTGAATAAGAATATTTTGCAGTACAACGAATGCTATTTTATAAAAAGCATCAAAAAGCACCAAATCCCCACATTTGAGAAGCTGAACATGTTTGCTTTAAAAAATTACTTAAACAATGAATAACATGGTTTCAAATTAAAATGCAACCAAATATCGAGGGGGCACACAGAGCTAAAATATCAAACGTTTAGTTAAATGCCATTTTAAGTTTTTTTTGCAAAAGCGTTGAAGCTAAATATGTAAAATGCAACTTCAGCAGAAGATTGAGTTAAATGCCTTTAATGTAATTCCAGTTAGTTTTTAAAAATGTCTCTAAGTGACAGTTTGGGTGATAGTGAGAATGAGAGTTGGTGTGAGTGTCAGTGAACAGGGGAACATGCTCTGTGGCACTCAGCTCCACGATGCTAAGTGAAAAGACACTCATGCTTTCAGTGGTATCATCAGATGAAGTAAATGAGCCTTGTTGAAAACGTATAAACACTCAAGGACAATTCTCAAGGTCTGTATGACATAAACCTTTCTAGGTTTTCTCTGAGAAGATCACGATCCCAACTCTATAAAACAAAACAACCATGAGCCCTGAACGACATGCAGTCAGGTGGGAACCACAAACTGAAGACTACCTCAAGAAATGTCAGTGGAGCAAGACCAAAAACAATGACAAGCTCTTGTACAGTATCGTAACCATGCTAAAAATGTGTGGACAGTCGATAATCATCGATTCATGCGAGTGACTGACATTGGGAGAAATCACCTCGTTTACCAATTCCAGCTCATCCTCTGTCTGCAAAGGGTGGTAACAGACAGGGTTACAATCATTTGATCCATTGTAAGAATAAAAATATTGATTCAGTCTGATAATAATAGTTTGGGGAAGACTGTGTGTATCATTAAAACCTCCATTGATGCTGTTCAGGCAAATACTGTTTCCAAGTTAAAAATGAACTTTAAATCTCTGAAAAAAGTTTTCATGATCTACAACTGTTGGGTGTTATCACACAGTCAAACAGTGGCTATGATTAAAAATGAGTGTGTTTAGTCAAAGGCTTCCGAAAATACTCAGTTATGAGAAAACTCATCGGTATGTCAGTGGAACTGATGATTCATCCAAGACTTTACAGACTTTGCCAGAGTCAATAATGAGATGTTGGACCCCGAGTATGCAGCACAGATCTTAAATGTGAAAAACACATTTAACACAATGTGTTCAATCTAATTCTTGATTTTTCAGTTCACGTTCAGTTTTGGGTAATTTTCTATCTCAATCATTTTTCTTGCATTTTGCTTTTCTGAGACAAAATAGAAATTTCTAAGTCCGATCTAATCTTCAAGGTTTCCGGTTCAGGTTGTCTTTCACTTTGTTATCTTTAGTTTAACAATGTCACCCAACTAAGCTTTTTAACAGAGGTGAGAACCTTAAATCCTATAAAAAGTGTCATCATTTCCAGGATTAAATGTTGACTGAAAGGACCCAGACAGAAACAAGTTCAGTTTGGTTAAGCTCACCATCTGCATGAGGCTCTTTCCGCCCTGTGAGGTGATGACTCGGAGGTCTGGCTTGCGGCTGTTGACCATCTGGGGGCTGGGAGGTGGGGGTGGAGACTTGGCTGGAACTACTTTCCCCAGACTGTTGCCGTTGGAAACGGTGAGGAGGCCTGGGGAGGCCCTGGCACTGGTGTATCCATTAGCTGCGGGAGAAATAGAGGTGTGAATGGACAGGAATCGTTAGAAAAATCAAACAGGTGAATGCAGACAGCGGGGGACTCGTGCTGTGTGCACTCAAATTATTGTTTAATAAAAATCTATTCCGAGAGGCTCTTAAATGAAAAGGTACGTCAATCTGGACTGAATCAGTGTTTGAGAAGCCAACAGAAAGCAAAATTCACATCTAATGACACCTAACTAGCTGATGTTCAAACCTCTTTGTGTTAGAGAAGTTTGATTTATATTAATCCTTTTAAAATGATACAATCTCTTTTTTGAAATATCTACATTTCTGCAAAAAATAACTATAATATTGAAGCAATAAGACAATTAATGTTCAAACATGTTAAAACAAAGAATTCCTATTGAAACAAAAATTATTTGCACGTGGCAAAATGTTAAACATATAAAGCACTGGAAATACTACTTATTGTATCACCTGAATCCTCCACAGCACAATAAGATATGGTGCAGAGGAGGAACCTTGGAGAGGATTTAGGATGAAGACAAACTAAACGAAAGAATAAAACCTGCTCAGGTTCTGTAGAAATAAAATCGTACTCACGGACTGGACTTTGGCATCCTCCATTTGAATTATTTAGGTCACCTCCAAGAAGAGCACCTACAGGTGAAAGATTAAATTAAAAGAAAGGTTTATCTTTATTGTAGCCATCACAAATCAGTGGTCAATAACTAAGATATTTTTCTGAAATATAGTGTAGACACAGTATTTCTATTATTTGTAGTAAAATCAAAAAATAAAGAAGC
Source organism: Paralichthys olivaceus (assembly GCF_024713975.1). Lineage (NCBI taxonomy): Eukaryota > Metazoa > Chordata > Actinopteri > Pleuronectiformes > Paralichthyidae > Paralichthys > Paralichthys olivaceus. Next base: position 6,760,048 of record NC_091112.1, read on the forward strand.
AATGAAGTTTTGAAGGAAACTGTAGTGGTATAAAACTAACACGTAGCTCTGGTGAGTAAAGTTTATGACGTAATCAAAAGCTCAGATGTCAATGGAAATCCCCAAATATAGAAGAGTGCGTGTGTGTGTGTGTAAAATGTTCACAGAAAAAGACCAGACAAATATAGACTTAACAAGTTTAAATATTTCATTTTTGGAACGTTCTACTCATTCTATTCAACTTTTAATAATTTTATTTCACTGGGTATAGTGTTCATCTTTGAATCTCGAATACTCCAGAAAAATATTCACTCAGGTAATTAGAAGACTTAAGCCGTTTTCCGACATGACCTGCGGGTAAAATCCTGAGAATTACGCGCAGTCTGCCTTTCACACGTGCACAACACAGCGGGAGGTTCCGTGCACAGATGCGTTCACAACAGCAACAAATCCTCTGCATTTTTAAAGCGAGAGATGGATCAGCAGACATCGGCAGGAAGCAACATATTAACTCTGGTGCTACTTGTTTGTATGATGCAGCTATGCACTCATAATCAAAACATAAGAAGGAACATTATGAAGTGCTTGTAGTTGTACCAAATGTCAACCACAGTACAACAGTCGAGAGTAAAAGAATGTACGCTACTCCCTGAGGAATTAAGCAGCTCATTACATGTAAAGATAAGGGGCTGGATAAGGGGCTGGGCTCTACTGTAGGTCTGTGGTTACCTAACAACAGCGAATAACAACTGGCAATAATGGTTACAATCATAACAAAGTTATTGTTGAGGAAGTAAACATGAGGAGGATTTAAGTTCAGATAGTGTACAAGAAGAAAAATGACTGAACTAAAGGGGGAAACTTTACCTACAATAATTTCTTCTATGCAATTTCTCTCAAAACGACATGAATCTTGCCGCACTCAGCAGAACCACTCACTCACCTGCACTCGCTGGTCGCTGTGGCAACCCAGGAGACACCGTGTTTCTCTGAAGAGCTGGTTGCTGTGGTGACAGGAGGTGGGTATCCGTGAGAGACGATGATGTTACATAGGAGGTAGTTACCAGTGCGTTGCCAGGGTTACTGAATTGCAGTGTGCTTTGACTGGATGCCTGGACTGTGACTGGCATGGAGAAGGTCTGGGGCGGAGCCGTCGACTGCTACGAAATGGAAAGAGAGAATTTAACTTTCAGTCTAAACCGTGTGAAAACTCACCGCTACGTTTCTTCAACATCAACGTTTCTACCTCTAAACCTGTGTTAAGTGATGTTCTTGTCCACTTGGTGGCAGTGCAAATAAGCATGGACAGATCAGTTGATATGGTGAACTTTGCAAACAGTTGCTTGTTTAGAAATTACTCAGCGAAACTTTCATTTCACTTTGAGACGTGTCCATCGTGACGTGACCGTCTACACCAAGTCTTTAGGGAAATCTCTGGCTCTTCGGCTGTCAAATGCTCCTTGTTCACCAGCTAGTCTTTGAACGTGTCTGTCGGCCATTTGGTGCAGAAAGACTCGTGTGCAGAAGATTTTAGAGCTCTCTTGCTGTAAACTTTGCAGTGAGAGCGACAACAATGAACAGAACACTGCATTTGTGGACGGACCTGTGAGCAGAAATGCTCATTTTAAGGTTTTGTAAAGCTTCAGGGAGCAGCAGATTCAGGAGCCATCTCTGAAAGTTCATCCCCACAAGCTAAACCTTTCACAATGTCAAGTTTGGCTAATGTATTTTAATTTTGATGGACTTGTATTAAAACTCACATTAATCTAAACATGGCTTTTGCATTAAAATTTTTATATAAACACTTAACATGAACATTTTGATAAGGATCTCTTGAATTTGGTTAGAAAAGAAATATAGATCAGCATACATTTGAAATAAGAACTTGTTAGTTTTCTCTGGTAGACTACTTAAACTAAAACCAAGTTTCTGGCCTGTTGCAAAGGACTTTAACAAAATGTGTGAAAAAAGAGAGGAACTTCACATCAGAAGTTGTTTCCTGTAGGCCACACAAAACAAACAGAGAATAATAACAGAAAATGTTGACCGAGAGTCTACAATTAAGAAAAGCAGAATAGTAATTACCGAGATAGTCTGGGTTTCAGTGTTCAGACGGCATTAAACTCAACTGGTTTTCTCTTATCTGTGATACTGCCCATTTTGTTCAACTGCAAAAATACCAATTCAATGGAGCAGACTCACGTCAGAGAATAGTTGACTCTTATCACATGAGGGGAGAGTTGACCGACAACGCTGAGGGTTTGAAGTCGAAGCGAAAAGCAAAATTGCCAAGAGGGAACCTGATGACATCAACTAGACAATCTGCAAAATTTGTCTTCTAAACTGCACACACTCTGTGAAGTACACCACAAGTACACACTGCTGACTGCAGTGAAATCTAACACCTCACAGATACTGGGGTGGCACCCGGCTTTTCTTGTAAAATGTCCGGTAAAATCTGTAACACCGGTGTTACCACGAGTTTCTCTACATCATTTCATCCCTAACGCTCTGTATGAAGGATGTGAGCGTGAAGTGTCGCATGCAAGTGAGCATCTTACTCCGTAGCGTTTGAAGAGAACATCCAGGTCTTCTGTGGTTTTACGGTACTTGTCATCATTTAAGGGACTTTGGTCGATGGAGTCTTCACCGTCTGGCTCTGGACTGTCACAACCATTGAAGCCTTTCTTTCTCAAAGTCTGTGAAAGTGTAGAAGAAAGGCAATGTGTGTCACGCAAGGAATTTATTTTTCATAATAGGCACATTATTGAAAGGACAATATTTTTACTGTTAGTCGACATTTATTTCTCAATGTTCAAAATGATTCTGTTAACCAGGGAGAAAATTAGTTGTCAATATTTGAAGGGTCCAAAGATTTATTGTAGTTTAAGTTTCAGACTCTGAAAGTATTTCGATAAATATAAATAAGTACTGAAGCGATGGATTTACCTCAATGATATCTGCATTAGTCCGGCTCTCGTGAGGCTCATTGTACTCTGTGTATTTGAGTAAGACCTTGTCCATGTCAGTGCTGGCGTACTGGAACAGCTTGTTAGCATGGTTGAAGATGATCAGGGCAATCTCACAGTCACACAATACACTCAGCTCGTAGGCTTTCTTCATCAAGCCAAACTTTCGCTTTGTGAATGTCACCTGAGGGAAAACAGTGGAGAAAGATGAAGAGGAGGAGACAGGGCAGAAGGTAGGGGAAAAAGAATGAGTTTTGGATAAGTGGACTTAAATGATTTCAGGCTAAATATGTTGTGCTTAGCAGTAAAAAAAAAAAAAAATCAGGTAAAAAGATTGATGATTTAATTTCTGTATTGAGCTTTCTCTAGTCATATTCTAGTCTCTCATATTTTGTTTCAGATTTTTCCTTCGCGTAGCTCTCGTGTTATTCACACATGAAATAGGGTTATGGTTAAAAATCAAAATGAAATGGAAAATTCAAGAGAAGAAAGAGCTGATGACCTAGAAATTATCTTTATTACCATTACTGGCACACAAACAGTTTGATGTTTTTGTGTTGTCAGAGATTCAAAGATTGAAACACACTGGACTCAGAGTTTTCAGCATTAATAAAAAAGTATCCTTATTAGTCAGAACTATTCGAACAACAGTGAAAAAAATCACAATCAGACTTCAGCTTTTTATAAATAAGAAATCACTGATCGATTTTCATGATTCTCAAAAAAAAAAAAAGTTTTCTAGCCATTAGACACACCATCAACCAAATAATACTGTAAACTGGACTGGTATTAAAACTTGTAAAAACATTTCTTGGTGTCCATTAGAACAACAATACCAGGGAAAAGAAACCTAAAACTGCAAAATGAACACGCAAACAAAGTATCTTGGCCAAGGGGAGAAAAAGAAGAAGTAGACAAAGCTGCTGAGTTCACAGCTTACAGTCTATCTAAAATAAATTACTGAAGCTTTTAGAAAATCTGGGCTGTGCAGCAGAAGAACTGAAAAAAGCCACTTGTGGAACAAATTGACACATGACAGTGTGCTGGAAAAAAAACATGGAGGACTGAGAACATGAGGCAACGTGTGATGAAACTGAACTTTTCATAAATGGCACAAAGCAAACTAGTTGGCAGAAGTCAGACTCATCTAATCACCCGTCCAACATCCTCCCTGCTGTGAAATTTAGAGAAGAAGTTGCAGTGATGAGACAGGAAGCAACAAATGAGACTGACAAAGGCAAATTCTCGAGGACAGCCTGTGTTACAGTACTTGAGACATTTCGCTGCAGGAAATGTGGATTTCTGAATGGGACAATGAAACATGCACAAATAAACAACAGAGGAGCTTCAGAAAAAGTAAACTGTGCAAGACCGGAACAGAACTTTTCGACTCCAGTCTGTAGCTAGTTTTAGACATGAACTCCAGAAAATTGTGTCTGAGACATTTTTCATATGAAAAACACAGGAAGGGATTGTTGGGGTGCTGGGTTTTTAGGTGAGGGTCGGCATTTGGATCAAGCATACAGGAGGCAGAATGTGATTTATGAATTCTGCTGCAGAAATCAAGCATTTTTGTTTATAGCACATCAACACATCTGCCCTTATCGCTAGAAGCTCTCAAATCTTGTCGTCTTTCCAAGTTAACATCTTCCACGTTCTCCATATGAACATTTTTCAGCCTGAGATATTTTTTTCAGTTTTGGGTCTGTCACGTGTTAAAAGACGTCATCAACACGCTCACTTGCTCACAGTGTGAGTTTATGAATCTGACATTTGCTGTCAACTTTAAGTATTTTAAAGTTGTTTTGAATCCTCAGTGCTACAGACATAAAGAGAAAAGGAAACGAGAGATAAATAAAGACTCACCTGCTTGTTCCTTTCATCTGTGATCCGTTGGATCTGAATCTTTTTCCTACCCATGATGCTTTGCAGTTGTGGAGACAAATGTCGCAGTCAGTCAAGTAGAGAAGTGCCTCTCTGAGGCTAAGAGACGAAGTGCAGACCACTACTCTTACTTCAGCCCAAAAACACTTGCACGGTCATTCATCAGAGGGTACGCACACACATGCATTTCTCTGCCCAGGTGTGGTGAGGCAACGTGGTCGACAGCAGCGGGTGAGGAGTGCGGACTGGAGAAATGTGTGAGGGTCGAGGAAGTCCTCAGTTCATCGTTTGTTTGCAGCCACTGTGGCGATGAGGATGACACTGCTCTCCTGCATAAGTGAGAGAGTGAGAGAGAGTGAGAGAGAGAGAGAGAGAGAGAGAGAGAGAGAGAGAGAGAGAGATACAAACGTCAAACAAACAAGAAAATGATAATAAAATGACAAAGTAATCTGTGCTGTTCTGTCAAATGAACCTGAGAACAATGAAGACAACAATACTGAGTGATTATAGGGGCAGGGAGGCACAGATGATTAAGGTTGTTCAAACAATTGCAATGCATAAAAAGTCCAAGGTCAACTGCAGTGTAATTTTGCTGCTTTTTTGTAGAGTCTGTCGGTTGCGCAAATAAGAAATTCTTTCATCAACATATTGGTATCAGCATTTCAGTCTGCCTATAAAACCAGATTCTGATCCTGATATTGGCATCATCCTCAAAACATCCACATCAGCCGGGCTCTAGTCCAATGTCTAAATGTTAGGACATATGTAACATCCTATACATTTCTCACAATGGCTCACAAAATTCCCTGATTTAACCTGTTAAATTAGCTATTCAACAAAACACTTTGAATAACATTTGAAAAACGTTAATCAAACATTTGTCATCTTACATTTTATAGCCAGTTGTCAGGTTAATCAGTGCTTAAAGGAATTTATTGCAGCCCTACATGGAACTAAAACTTAGTTGAGATCAGTCATCGCAATGTGAACAAGAAAACAGTCAGCAGTTTTTGACTCCACAAATGTAATACTTCAGTCCCTTTAGGGCCATTCACTGACAACACTGAAATAATCAATGTTGTTTTCTAAAAGGACAAGGTGAGTGGAGCTCTCCATGAGAAGGATGTCGGGGAATAAAACTCAGTTTGGGCAGCTGAAGACCTTCAAGAGGAATAATGGATCCAATGACACAAGCACAAGTCAGGGCTGCTCCGCAGTGCAAAAGCAAAAATCAAAACATGTTCAAATTAAATTTTATTGATGGCAACAGGATAATTGCCTTTTTTGTGGATGAATTTCAAAAGTTTTAACACAGATGTGGATGTGATCACAGCTCAGGTTGAACATTCCATTGTTTACTTCACTCTCAACCGTCGGAGGCAAATTAATGACTATACCAGCTCCAAGGTTCTTGGCTCTCCATCACCATGTGTGCTCTGAATCACTACCTGGTATTCTTTATATTCACTATATTCTGAATTTCAACTCAATGCTTGTGTGAAGGTCCAAGAGTCAACAACAAGAAACGAAAACAATGAAGAAATGAAGAATGATGAAACCTTGAGAGCTGTCACCACTCACATATTTTTATATATATTTTTTTTATATATATCTTTTATTTTGAGAAAAAGAGAATAGTGATGATGGATCTTTTCCTGCTGAATTGAAGAATCATATACAGTAGCGACAGAAGAAAAGTTGGGTAATGCATCCCAACTTTTCAGACACTAATGTTTGGTGTTGGTTGGAAACTGAGGGCGTTTTCCTGTAAAGTCAGCCAATCTATAGCTATAGCATGTTTTATCTCTAGCTGCAACTAGACATACAACAATTGGTTTATTATTTGATTAAAAGAAAGACAAGCAAACACTATTTAACATGAAATAGTCTTTAGTCATTTATCAAGAAACAATAATGAAAGAATTTGACTCATTTTTTAAGTTCCAGCTTCTGAAATGGAAGAATTTCTCATATGCATTTAATAAACTGACTTTGGGCTGTGGACTTTAACAACGTTATATATACAGATGAACACTTACTTCTACTAGGCTGCTAAAGTAACACCATCCTCTATGATGTAGTTTGTGCTAGGCCAAATTGGCGCTTTTGTGCATTAAAACCGTATTCGCAGCAGTGCTGGGCACCTCCCCACATCATTCATTAGCTGTAACAGTTAGGAACCAACTCCAAACGATTATCCAAAAAAGATATATAGAAATATCCAACTGCTAGACGGGGTAATGATTACAGAGAAGCTCCTCCTTATTGGGTCCACTGACTTCGCCACTGTCAGGCTACAATATTATCTTTGATTAGGCTTGAATTAACCAGAATGGGGTTACACTGCAAGGCTTCTGTCTAGCTTCCGTCTCTCTGACTGCCCTCTGTGTGGTTGTCCCCTCATTACTGTAATTGACACGTTCATCCCTCCTCTTACCCCTTAAGGCGCTGATGGCTCAATTAGGAGCTGGCCAGAGGACTGATTGGACGCCAAGATAATGAGGTCGCCGCTTGGCTTTAACTGAGCCTGCATCCAGCCAAACCAGGCTCACTCTGTGACAAACAGGAGGCAGATAGAGGAAGAAGAAACGAGTTTACAAGTCAATCTAAAGAGCCAATCCAAAGACAATAGATAGAAAACTATAATGGCGGCAATTTAATGACTTTTGGCTGGGACCAGTTTGCCTCATTATCTTTGGGGGTTAGGCATTTGGTCACTCTGGTAAAAAAAAAAAATAAATAGAAAAAAAACCACACATCAGCTACTCGAATCATCCAAGTGATGGTTATGCAACCCTTGAATATTCTTCTGAAAAAGGAGAGCACAATCAAGCTCAGGGTGGGCATCTGTCTGTTTTAGAGTAGCGTAATTAGTGGCAGTGACCTTTAGCGGATTACGCTCTAGCCAATGAAATGGGCCAAAGCCATGAGATAAATAATGGTCAGAGCCTCAAACATGACTTGCAGTGGGGTTTAACCATCCACAGCTCTGAGAGGATGGGGGTTAGGACGGCCTTAATGGCCCCTGAAAGATGGACAGGACTGCTCTCATATCTTCTTGTGACTCTGTATGAGCCCTACACCTCAACCGCAAGGACCATACAGTGAAAGATTGAAAGATTAATAAATATATGTTAGAGACAAGCATTAGTACAATATTAGTAGTGTCATTTAACAATATTTCTTATTATCAGTTAATATGCTCATGATTTTTCTGACCTTCTTTTTTTATCAAGTGTCAAGAAAAAGTGGAAAATATCCTTGATAATTTTCTTTTCCTTTTTTTTTTTTTTTAAACAAGACAGTCAGTCCACAACATAAATACGTTCAGTTTATTCTCACAGATGTTTAAAAAGGAGAAGCAAATCCTCAAGCAGAAATCAATTCTCAAAACATTTTCTGTCTATCACCTAACTGATTTACCAACAATTCTTGTCAGCTCTACCCACCATCCAATTTGAATCATATCACAGTATTTTCTGAACCATATAAAAGTCAGTTTAATGTGGTATGTCTCTACTGGAAAATGAGCTACTGTCAAAACAAGAACTATAACAAAATATTGCTAAGGAAGAAACAACTTACACAATGACTGTAATTAAAAAAGACCTAGCTCAGCTATTTTCAACCTCATCATTTAAATCTGTCAATCTGAATTTATACACTTTCTTCTCTATATGCTAAGAGAGAAAATAGTGGTTTAACATTTTACTCAAGGAAACTTTGAAAAAAAGAAACAGTTGTTGCTGTGATTGAACATCCCCCATTAAATGCTGCTACGGTCTTTGAGTGGAGAGCCTATAAGAGCCTTATTGTTAACAGGTCTGAATGGAAAATGAAAACGATTATCACCGACTCTCTCAAGAGGGCAGTCGGAGGTAATGCCGTTTCCAAGCAAAGACAAATTAAATGAATAAAGTTTCTAGACATGCATAAAATATTTTAGCCAACATAAAATAATGAAACTTGGAACGCTTATATTGTAAATTTGTGCAACTGTCAGTTTCACTCATTTAAAAAATCTAATCTCTTCTAGTCTCTCCTCTCTGGTTTCACTTACCTAAAAAGGAATGGTGTCTTTTGTATTGTTTTTAATGCAATGTGTGTATCGATATATTATGCATCGACAACGTCTCAACAGACATTATGAATTATTTGATTTATTTGTCTAAGCACCAAGACTTTTTATGACCAAGTGGGAAAAGGTGAAAATGTCAAGCTAAATGATGCCAACAACAGAGGAATCAAATGCTGTCTCAAGGTATTGTTGCTGTGGACTTTGAGAAACCCTCAGTATAATTTTGTTCATTCTGGCAACCATTCACAGCCGTGTCAGCTCAAAGTCATACACAGAGGAACTGCAAGCTCCGATAACACCGTTATTTGGGAGGTTTTAATAAAACAGTTTTGTTGATGGGAGGGTTTTAGACAGCTTGCATGCTGATCTGCTGTGAGACCGGCAGAGAAACGGGACTTCTGCATTTCAAACAATAAGGCGTCATTTCAGAAATAGCAGAACCTAGCTTCAAACCTAAAACAAAACCTATTAATTTGTGCAAAATCCAATGCACATGTTACAGATTACAAAGCCATACTGCTGGTACAAAACTGAGAGGGACTGCACTACATCCAGATGTTGACATGAATCCATCTGTAAGGATGGCACACAGTGGTGGATCACTCTGTCAAACTGGCCTACTTCTAAGCCCAGCAGCTTTGCTATCTACCCTGGGATGGCGGGCGTGCACACACACACACACACACGGCTGCTAATTACTAATGCACAAGCAAGCTAATTTCCACTGGATACGTACAAATCCAGTTTAAATCACAATCATTGGCCTAATTTGAGTCTGACAGAGGCTGCTGGGGTGTATATGTTTAAGAATACTTATGGTAAATACAGCTATGCAAAGGCACTTAAGCTATCGTCTATTTGTGTGTGTCGAACAAAATCTAAGCTTAGTCAATACCAAGATCTCATCAAATCACAACATGCTCCAATACTGATTCTAGCATTGGAAATTACTCGACGTATATTAGTTCCACACAATTTCTTTTCCTGAAAATACCTTTTTCCTCGCTGCTCCAAAACAGCAGTTGCACCATACTGCCACTAGCATGCACTGTTTTTTAGAGCATGTGAAGCAAAGGTAATTTCAGGTAGTGTACCGTTAGCCAGAGCTAGCTAAAATGTCAGTATTTTGGCAATATTTGACGCTGGAAAGTCCCACAGTGTACCATCTGCAAGACTTCAGTTTCGAGGGTGGGGCACACTACCTGAAAAATCTTTCATTTTCATAAACCCTGACTGCATTTTTACAGCTATTAAAAGGAAGTAATTGTCGTGTATTTCTAGATGTTTTCATTTGGGTTTGTAGCATGCTGCTGTTAAAATGCATTATCTAAGTTGTTTATTTGTAAATGCATTGGTATCGAATCAGCCAATATGCAAAGCCTAGGTATCGATATATCTCGGTACTGGGAAGGGGGAAATGGTATCAGAAGATGTCTAGAGTTTTCTACACAATCTGAGCTACTTAAACACCAAAATCCCATCACACACATGCAAACACACTTAAACCAGTGCAAGAGAATATGATTTTCCTTCAGGCTCTTGTTGGAGTGAAGCAGAGAAAAAGCAGAGCAGGGCTCTGAACAATAGCTCCCTCACATGTTACAGTTGCACTCTCCTTAACAGCATTATACAATGTTAGATCTGCTATGTGGTGAAAATGACATTGTTAACAAAGTGGGAGCAGGACTCATAAGGTATTCTGTGCACAATATGACAGATGGGAGTCTGGAGACTGGGGGAGGTGGGGGTGGGGGGGTAGGCCTACTGGCTGCAGACAGTGGGGGGGTGGGGGGGTCTGGTTTGACAGGCTGGGGAGGTCGTGTGTCTTCATTTGGGCCAAGAACTCGAGGAGTCCTTGAAGGCACCATGAGCGGGGTTGATGCACAGAGCAGAGGACGAGCTGCTCCACCACACGGGCCATTTCACAATTCTCCACATACGAGTCAGCCATTACCTTCCTCTCTCCATGTAACTCGGCCACACGAGCTGCAGCAACCATTACACTGTTTTAATTTCTCACACACAAACGACCACTGCTCCTCTGCGAGACAGAGAGCAGCCCCCGTGTGGCTTCTTCACTTGACATCTAAGCCGTAGAGCAAGACGACGGTGCGGGGAGAGAAAAGACGCAGGAAGGAAATGTATCACTCCACTTACCCTGAAATATTGCTGATTTAAAAAAAAAAACACACACAACCACGCGTGGATCCTTCCGCTCCGGAGCTGACGTGTATTCACGAAGAAACGCTAAATAGCTGCGCTGAGGCGACGTCTGTGTTTACGTGAATCCTCCCGCATTTTATTCCAATTTTTAACGTGGAAGTAACTCTGCTGTCCACCCGGGCGATAACAGTGAACCCAGTGTACGACCGACGTCATTCACATCACCCCCGTGACGGACGTGCCGCGCGGCCAATCGGGATCTGACATGCGAAGCCGGCGGCCAATCGGAGCGCGGTGCTGCCGAGGGGGGCGGGCCCGCGAGAGAGGACATGACGGAGGTGACGGCCATGTTGTAGCAGTGGTGTTTGTATCCCTCCGCCTCAGTATTTACCTTTTGCATGATTTTGCATGTGGGGGGAAAATGTCACTGTGGCCCCGCTGTGTCGCTGCCCTGCTTTCCATACCGCGGTCCGCTAGGCCGTGCGTTTCCCCCCGGCTGTGATCACCTCAGCCCCGCTGACGTGCGCACGGGCCCCGGGAAGGTTGTTTTTAGTCCGAACGTGTCATCGGAGCGTCGTTTATCATCATGTCAGATGTTGTAGCATCACGATCGACATGTGTTGTGTTAGTACAGCTGTTAAATCAGCCATGAGAGGAAAATGAACTGAAACCCCATCATAAACACTGGATGTACCAGTACTATGTGTTATCTTCATATTTAAATCTCATCTGGTTGCAGACAGACCTACTTTACCTACAGTCACAATATTTACATTTAATACATAAAACACTCACAGAGCCGGATCAACCAGCCACTTGGCACCCTATTCCAGCCTGACCACCCCATCTTACATAGTTATTAAACAATATTTTAAATAAAAATAATTATTTATTTAAACTAAATAGCAAGAAATATACTATAAGAGCTTTAAAATTTGGTTTTGAGGTAGGGCCCCTCAAATGTTAACATGATATTCTGGTTCAGGTTTGGTCCCGTTGGCTGGGCTCGCTCCTCGATTTCTGCGCTGCACTTAGTAGTTATCTAAAACTAATTTTCTCTCAGGCTCAAGCCGATGATCACGTCAGGTGAAAATACTGGATCAACGTAGTACCCACTACTCAATTGTAATTTCTGTTTATGAGGTTCTTAAGTGGTGCATTATCCTCAACACAATATCAATTAAATCAAATTACCAGGGCAGTTTCCCACTTTTCCATGATGATAATCCAGGTTTGAATAGTAACAACAACATAATTTGCACTGCTATGGAAATTTGCATAACGTAAACCATAATCCTGTGTGTAAAGTACATATGCACTAGACAGTTTGTTGTCCAGCTGTTGTCTGTAATACTTTATATGTTGAAGTTTGATCATATATCTGTTAAGCTGTATAAAGCTGATTCTCATTTAAGTCTGTGTTGGCCTGTTTGCAAAGGAAGAAATGTTATAAAAGCGAAATAAGCCACCTGAACAAAGCTGATTAGAAACGCCCATAACAACAAAGATGGCCGAGATGTTAGTATGAACACACATGTATCTCGCCACTCACCCCACTAAGCCTGTCGTCTCAGTATCCGCTGAACAGGAAGCATATCAAGCCAATCGTGTTGCTGCAGTAATGACAGGGGAAGCCTTTTGAATCTGGGTCAAAGTCAAAACTTATTTTAATCCGATTAGGTTTATGATTCTATAAACACAGGTATTTCCTGATAACAGTTGATAGTGCAGTTGTCGCTCTCACGCCATTTAATTCGATAGGAGCCTGGTCTTGCCAAGATGGCTACAAGGTCGGAAGACTTGCCTATAAGGCATTTTGTATAGTATGCAGCACATTGAAATCAAGTGAAAGCTGCATTTAACATGAGTTGTTTTTGATCATGATCATAATAATTAAACTGCTGTTTAATACTTAACTTTCCAGAGCAACTGACTCACAGAAAACCTACATACTGGTGGGCCTCTGAGCTTCAACCTTCTTGCAACATAAGATATTAATATAGAACCATTTTGCATAACCCAAGATTAAAAGTAGTTAACTATGTTTAACAGTTTTTAGGCTTAAAACTCTCCAGTATTTATGCAATAAATATGTATTGCTACTACAGTACTGTCACTGTTGGGTAATAATTCAAATTATTGGACCATGTAGCTGTGAAGGACCATGGAGGAGATGATGTGGAGAGGAGAGCAGCGGGTGAAGGGAGGTCAGAAGGAGCTCATTTGCAAATGTTTGCCTTGGGGCTTGCAAATATGTTAACTCAGTCATGGTTATCATACATGCTAAAAGCTAGAGCGCTGGATGGCCTGAATGTGTACTGACTCTCCAGGAAGTTTAAATACTTTTAAAAACATTGCATGTGTAGTAATGTGCTCTCCACGTTATTCTTCTCCCCCCTGAGTTTCTAGGCAGACTTGTGTCCTAGTTTAAGAACATATGCTGTTTCAGACCCAGTGCTGAGGACCAGAGGGAATAGAGAGGCTGACAGAGATAAAACGCCTGACATCTTGGAGATATGCCTCATAGGATGCCATCTTGGATGAGAAACAGAGTATCAAAGTCTGGCTTGATTTGTTGGATTCAAACCCATGAAGTACAAATATGTATGAAGATGAGTCATAGACTGAACCAGCTCAGCCATGGACATCTCTATGAGGTAGAAGAGCTAAACAGAAGAGGATTATAACAATCAGGCCTCTGAGAGAAGCAGAAATCATGTGATGACCTGCACGTTTAGACAAGTTCAAAGTAGCTGTTTTGGAAGTCCAGCATTAAATAGAAACTGAACCTCTGTAGTATAATAATGTCCAGAGGCAAATATACAAATGAAATGCAGGGCAGAGAGATCAGGATGCAAGGAAGAGAAAGATCAGCTGAAGAAACTCAAGAATGAATTGGCCTCGGGCTCCTTAAAAGAACAGAGCAGGCATCTGTTAACTGCCCTGTTACACCAGCTGAGGAGAGATTCAAAGTTTCATTGCCTGAATACTAAAGCTCAATCGGTAAAAGCAGGTTAATTGCAAAGTTCCCTCTGTTGAAGTGGGTTTAGCCGAAGTGGGTTTAGCCGGACACCCCCGCAGTGTCTGTCATGTGTCCGCCAGATGAATTCAATTTTATGAAACTAGTTAGAAACTGAGATGTGGCTTATTTGACTGCAAATGGAGAGTAGTTATAACTAGAATGACACTCAGAGCGGATCCCAACACCCAACAATCCCTTTAAAACCATATATATTCACTAGATTTTTATTTTTATCTCACAAAAGGGAACATCAAATATAGAAAAACCAAATGTAGGATTTTTTTTGTTGTTTTGCTGTTAATTTAAAAAAAATGTATAGTTACAAAAAGGGAGTTATTAATTTAAGTGGCATGATTATTCTTTTCCGTTGAATTTGATTGTAAATTCATGCCACCATATGGGGATTGGACAAGATGTATAGGAAACCCTGTATCACTATATATCTACTTTTATATTGTGAAATGTATATATATATATACTTATGGAAAATCAATTGAGTAACTGATTATTGTTCGCACCATCCAGATGTGGATGTATTAATTTGGCTAACTGATGTAAAAATAGTACAGTGTTTCTATGTATTCGTCACATGTTGGTTTAATACAGCCAAAGATATAACTGAGAGCTACAATGTTATTGCAAAAATGTCTAATGATAGACAAAAGTATTGTCTCAGTGTTTTATCATAACAACTCCCAAAAAATGAATCAGGTTCATCAGGTATATTTTACAAATGTATGAAAATAGTTAACTAAAGAATAGAGCTGAAAGTAAATTCAAACTCTGCCTTTCATGAAACCCAGTCATCAAGTCATCCTGTCCACATGTGCAAGCAGAACAAAGGGCAGCATAACAAACAAGTCTATTGTTTGACAAATATGTTTCCATCTCTCTGACCGACCGAACCTGAGGGGTCATCATATCCCATCTGCACGCCTGGAAATGTGCTTTGCTCTCAGCGCGGTAATGACAAAAACAAGCCAAAGTGCTCTCCATGGCGGTCGACCCCACTTGGCCACCCACACACACTCCATGCTGCCTCCCACACACACTCCACTCTGCCATCATGTTACTTTTTCATGATCCCATTTTATAGAGCTATTGTCATTTAATCATGAGGGTGTTTTCAAGCACTGGTCATTTTGAGCTCAGTTCCTGTGATGATCAAAGGGTGAAAGACCTGGATTTTCTTTTTTTTACTAAAGGATATTATCAAGTTATATTGATATAATATTGATGTTGATGTTCAGCAGGTATATTGACCATGTTCACTGTTTTAGTTTCGCACAGACTGTAAATAAAGATGGACGACATCACAGTTCTCAAAAGTGAGGCCAAAGCGTTTAGGTCACTCCCTGGTGATCACTCCCTGCAGTGTGAGTCATTAATTCCACCTCCTCTATGTTAGTGGATGGGACATGGGCCACACTAAAATGTCAAAGTACACCCCCCCCCCCGAAAAAAAAAAAAATAACCCATATAGATTAGTAGATTAGATAACATTGGATAAGTACGTGACTGAGCCAAGTTGTAAGAGTATGTGAAGAAGTACTTATCTGTAAAAAGTGTTTTTTCAAAGGTTCACTAGTAAAACACAAAATTCCTGTCAGGACTGACCATGACCTCTAACCTGAGGGCAGGAAAACTCTGGGAAAAGTAGCAAAGTGTGTGTGTGTGTGTGTGTGTGTGTGTGTGTGTGTGTGTGTGTGTGTGTGTGTGCTCGGGTTGGTTTGACCTCAGTGACCTTTGTGTCGGAACTTTCTGTGAACAGGAAACATTAAATATCAGCAAACACCTCCTGCATTAACAGACAGTACAGCAACTCTGAACAAAGACTAAACACTTCCCCTCTCTTTTTCGGCTCCTTGCTTGTTGCTATGTGCTACATTAAGAATTGTTGAATGATAAGTAAATTATAGATTTATTAAATATTCTATATATATTAAGACTGTCAAATCATATCATATCAGTAGTACTTCTGTGAATTTGTTAGGTGTTTTTTTCAACTTTATATTTACACTCGACAAAAACACACAATTTTTAGGACAAATTTTCAAACGTTATTTTTTAAGACTCAATATCTTTAATTTAATATCAGTGGAAATGTTATGTTTCTTGATGAAGGCTTCACGAATGAGAGATATGCCTCTGATTCAATGTAAAAATACTAAATAATTATAATTTTTTTTAAAACACTGCCATGTATAGTTTGTTTGTGATTATATTTCGTATATTGTCAGGGCACAAATGTTATTGTTGTGATTGTTATGTTATGTGAATATTAGAGAGTGAAAATTATTAATTTCCTCATTTGGTCCAGAGGCTATGCGCTCTTTGGCCTCGTGGGGCAGCAGATAGTTAGAATTCAATAATCCAAGGAGGTCTGGGTGTGAGGCAGGACATATCCACACGGTGGCGTCAGTGGATTGGATAAAAGGCATTTGGCTGTGATCGTCTTTCTTTGGCCTGATTTCATCAAACTGATTCATGACGAACACGCCAGGTTCTTCCCTGATGGACCCACGAGGCCAAATATCTCATTAACACATATTTGTATTCGTGTTCAATCAGTAAATGAGAATTAAATCACTAGACTTTAATAAAACAGGTAAAGTTACAGAGGTGAGAAAGATCAATACACAGACCTGTTGGATTTGATATTACAAAAACGACTCTCATTATATAAAATAAAGGCTGATGTAAATCTCAGAATATACAAGAATATGTATAAAACAAGTCTCAGTATAAAGACTCATTTCTATAAAATCAGATTCATCTTATAAAATGTTCCTTGAATCCTGAAGGTGGAAAATATTGAACAGAATTCACTTCATCTAATGTAACATTCCCCAAATATATTCTTGAGTATAGCTATTAGTGCATAATACATTTATAGCCAATATTAATGGACTCTATTCAATATTATCAATAACTAATAGTTGAGTCAGTTTGGTTTTTAATCTTTAAAAATGATCCCAGTACTCTACCTGGTCTTTTGCACAAAATCCCAAATTGGACATATTCTTCTTTTAAAGTCTAGAGCTGCTCAAATGAAAATAAAAATGTCCTCTTCTTTTGTTTATTTCTGTCTTTTTAACAATACTGTAAAATAAAATAGAAAGTATTTAACGAAGTCTGTTATTTGCCCTGAACATTTTTATATTCAAGTTTTAACGAGTCAATCCACTGAGTAATTTCTGGCTGGGAACGTGAACTAAAGCCTGATTGATTATAATTCATAAGAATTAAAGGAAATTGAACGACAGCTTTTTGACTATGGTGTGATATGAGGGCAAATTAAATGCGTTGCGTTATTTAAAGTTTTTTGGCTTGAGCTCGTGAATGTCCGTGGAGGAGCCATCAAATTATCTTAAATCAAATCTAAAAATATTCTGAGATGCGTGAAAGAAAGATTTATCTTCCCATTTCAGTTCAATATTAGATTGTTCATGGTCCTCGGGTAAATGTGCAGAAAACAAAAAGTGCACAATTAAGACCGTATTTGCGGTTCTCCCCTTCTACCCTGTGGATGTGAGTCATTGCTTTATTATTTTCTTTAGGATGGGATTTGTTTTAAAGTCTCAATGTGCAGCTCATGTCCCTCATCTGTTATTTGAAGTTGTTATCCAGTTCAGTGAGTGTTCAAATCTGAGTGTGAGCACCTGTTGGTCTGAGTCGAACCCTCAACGAGACTCCGGAGACAGACGCTGTTGCTGGAAACACTTCAGGTAAATTAGATGAGGTTTTATTCATTTTGTTTCTTTCTCTGTTTCGTCAAATGTTTCTGAGAAAAAACAACAACCACGTTGCCATTTTTTTACTTGCATGGACCAAATAAAGAATAAAACCCATTCGATTCAAAAGAAAGCGATTTTAGTGAAGTTAAATTCGTCACAAAACTACATTGATTATTACAAATAAATAAAAAAGTAGACTTTTCCAGTCGTTTTTCTTTTCTCTTTCTCTTTCTTTAGTGGGGCATAAATATGGTAACTTGAAAGTCGCCTTGACCTATACGGGTATTTTGTTTTCTGGTAGAAACAACACATAATTTAAAGCCTAATTTAAACGCTAAGAATATGAGATGGGCTGGTCCATAATACAGGATAGACTAAACTTATCCATAAAGTTGCACAGGTCCACTGGAGAAGAAGATGAGGAATTATTTTTGATTCAGTTCAGTTCAGCTGCAGAGGTTGAAAAAACACATGAAAAGGCAAAAAAAAATCCCATATAGAGCTTCCATCTAACAAGTATCAGAATATAAAATGTCACTTTTATGCAAAAACTAAAAGAAAATCAGTTGGTACACTTGCAGACAAATTTTAAACTCGATGGCCACTCCTCCAGTTTCTTGCTTTCAATCGTCATCACTTGACTGAACAGCAAAATAAGAATAAGGTAAATACTCTGCAGCATATATAACAGGAGAAGTCCTGATGCACATCCAGCTTGCTTGTGGTTCTGTAGAGCATCAGTTGAATGTGTGCATGTCCTCTGGGGAGAAAGACCTTCACCCTGATCTACCAACAAAATGTCCCTCACACTCTTTTTGTCTTGTCCACATCAGAAATCAAAAAGTTAAATACCTTATACTTCCAAACCTTCATACAGCTTATTTAAAGTAGGCATATGTCTCTGAAGTCTAACGTTTGGTTGCATTGTGTCAAGATAATTTATGATATCTTGAAAAAATATGTACTGGAATCCATTTTCATGCACAAAAACAAACCATCTGATTTCTAAAAATGATTTTCTATGCTCATGAAATAACTCCAGTAGTTCTGCAGCATGCCTTCAATCCAATGAGGCACCACGCTTTCATTTATTATACACCACCAGGTCTCATTACGCTCTTATTCAAATGAGAGGATCCGCATTTGAATATTGGCGCGACATGGTGGGTGAAAGGGTGCCAGGTCTGAGTGCATGTATGTATGTAAGGGCTCCAACATTCTGAATCATCGCGACCAGGCGAAACTGTTACAGCTCATATCCACAGTAATTACACATGAGGGTGTTTGTGCACATCCGCAGCACAGACGTGCTGCTCGTCCGTGTGCGTAAAAGCAGTTTTTTGGCGCTGTGCGTGCGCCGCGTCTGTGCTCAGTGAAGCGCAGTAGGATATATGGTGTCTGGGCTGGCAGCGGTAAAACAATGGGGTGATGCTGAGGGTGGTTTACTGCTGTCGGAGGGTCTGAGACAGACTGTGACCCACCACCCGTAAGATCGTCTGCTTCTCACGGCCTGGGTAACGCGTTACAAGGAGTAACGGGGATACTGGTATTTAATAGACGACTTTTGGCACAGAGACCTGAATGGAGACTCAAGCTGTTGTTTCCAAACAAGCAGTAAAACTCAGCTCCTATATATCAAAGTGAAAATGAATGCAAGTGAAATATCATCGAAATTGTTTATCAAATTTAACAGAAGTAGTTTATCAGCTGGCAGGATGATGGCAGGGTGAGTATAATCTAAAAGAAGCCTGTTTGATTTGTATATTTCTACTTAATCAACTACATTTTCAGTATATTATCTTTTAATCCATAGTTGAGTGTTTGTTGATTGAACGAGCAACACCATGGTTATGAGCTCAATAGTGAATTCTGCTTCCACATAAACAAATGCATTAAATATCTAAATACAAC
The DNA here is from genome assembly GCF_024713975.1 of Paralichthys olivaceus. Taxonomy (NCBI): domain Eukaryota; kingdom Metazoa; phylum Chordata; class Actinopteri; order Pleuronectiformes; family Paralichthyidae; genus Paralichthys; species Paralichthys olivaceus. Next base: position 6,779,791 of record NC_091112.1, read on the forward strand.
TGGTCTATGACACTAAGGAGCTTTTTTCTGCACAGTGAGCACTTTTAGATTTTAAGGACAATCGATGATAACAAAAGAAAATGACAAGCACCAGATTATGATACCACAACTGACTCCTCTGTAAAACTGTTTAAATTTCAGTTTAGTTTAAAATGATCCAAATCATGATCCATGTTCTTTTAAGCCCCAAAATTAAAACAGAAGAACATCCTTCTGTCCTCTCCCACTCTGTTCAGTTCATTGTAAACTCCTCACTAGGAGTGGACAAGATGGAAAGGAAAGCTGCTAGCATAATTTGTTTTTAATCTCTGCTAAGGAGTTTATGATTTAATCCCTGTCTGTTTGTTTGTAATCAAGATTGCACAAAAAACAAATAACAGAATTACCATGAAAATTGGTGGAAGGATGTGGTAAGAGTCAGGGAAGAACCTATAATTTCGGTGCAGATCCAGATCCGAGGGTGGGATCCAGGTTTTTCACCTTCTTTAACACATTTTCACAATTTTTCCAGAGATCTCAGTAACAAATGAGTCTGAGTTTGGAAAATTTGGGGCAGCTTGATTGAATTTAAGGGGACAGTTGGGCCTTGGCAGAGCGATGTGCTTTACTGAGTTCCATTCTAGTTGAAAAGTTGTGGAGTTTAGTCTTAAAAGGGTTAAAGTACTCTGTGGCTGGAGTCCTATCAGACAACCAGCCAGACAAACATGTGATTACATGAATAAACCAGACCTGACTTGACTTGGTAGCAGTTTAAATCTTTTAGACCTGGACTGTAAATTTAGACATGGAGCCTATAAACCCTGAAATGATGTTAACTTACAAAGGCTCCCAGTAATAAATCTGTCGTCTATACTCTTCAGACTACAGTCAAATGGCCCAGCAGTATTCTGGTGAGGTGTGAGCATGTGTGTGCCGTGAATCCCAGTGGCGGAGTGTCTGTGTTGGTAATGAACTTGAGTTATCTCCTCGCAACTCAGTCAACGTGTCTGGAGCTGGCTGCCATGTGTATAGCAGGGAGCGAAACAGCAATTGTCCACGGATCCTTGAGTCATCCGTGTGGAAACTTCAGAGCTGCAGTGTTCGCTGAATGAGTGATAATAAAGCAGGATGGGATTTGTTTCCATGTGTTTCTGATGTAAGTAACGTGTTGAAATGTTCCACAACAGCTTTATATCAGATTCAAAGAAACATTTCACCATTGCTCTATAAAACTATTTACAGCTAATTCCTTTATGAAAGGTGCATTATTAGGAAGTGTGTGAAGATAGAGACAGACTGGGTCTATGACTGTTGGCCATTCATATGTTCTTGCCGTGTGTGGGCTGAAGACGTGCAGCACTGAGGCCTGCGAGCGTGTGAAGGCATTTCAACTCATTGAAGTGGTCTAGACGGATCAACATGACTGAGTTAACTTTATTTAATGCAAATGATCAGCATGTCTGGGCTATATGCATTACAGACAGACTGAGACCCCCCCTATACAATAACGTTTGAGAGGATTCGTCTTTCAGTGCATTGAAAAGATTCCTGGAGTGATTATCATGATAATCAGTGGAGCCGGAGCACCTCTCCAGTCTGTCTAAGTTTCAGCTGCACACGCCACCAACATCTCTGAGACGCTTCAGTTCAATATTTGAGGAGGCAAAATTCAAATGTGCTGAAATTCAAATATGACAAAAATATATTGATCTTCAACATATATACCGAACATCACACCAACACTGTCGGGCAGTCACGTCTCTGCATGCGTGACTTGATGATGCTTTTACCCTGTTATGCATTCATATCACAGGAACATATATAATACACACGTGGAGCAAAGGGATTAAAGATCTGTCGAGGATGCATGCTGACATCAAATGTCCAGCACACACCTCCATTCTCTAAATATGACTTCCACATATAAACATTCCAAGCTTGTCCTTCAGCTAAAGTGCAGGCAGCACTACGGCATTCGGCTAAATGTTCCTATAATAAATGCCTTTACTTCAAAAGACAGAAGAGCCTGCTAATATGACCCAGGAACAGCCTATTGTAAGAATATAAAAATAAAAGTACAATTCTATTTGCACTTTGCATTAATAAAATGGATGTGCAAGGAGACAGTGTTCATTGGTGTATCATTAATACAGTGATATAATTTAAGTAGGCCTATATTTTTTCTATATTCCTATAATATAAACTATGTCATGGGTATCATGCAAACAGCTGGACAAAGTCGTGCATGTACAAAAATGTCTTCTAAAAGAATTAGAAGACAGAATCAGATGTTTGGTGTGTGGATGAGTGATGGTGCCACCATGCACTTCTGCGTGTGTCTGTTGGGGGGCGTGAGAGGCGCAGCCATATCGGTCCATATTATAATCACATCGTCCGTCTTGCATAATATCAAAAATCTCAGAGGGTGGGAACAGTGTTACCTCACTGACTCACGAGGGGGTGGGCCTTGGACGGCGTATATGATTTTGGACAAATGAGACGTTAAACCATTTGGAGACAACGGCTGCGGAGGAGATGTAGCCATCCATGGCGCACAGCTCCAACTGTCCCCCGGTTAGGTGAGGGGAGCACCGGGGGCTGTGGATGTGGAGGACGGCCGTGTGACGATATGCGAAGGAGAAAAAAAACACATGAGGACCCGTTAGATTAAAAAAAAAAAAAGAAGAAAAATGGACGTGGCCGGTGGGACGTCACGATGCGCCGTCGCCACAAAGCTCAGTGCGCCGCTCACGAACGCGCTCATTTGGCTGCCGGTGTGCCGCACGTCCGGAGGCACCGCTGGTTACAAGGAGCTGATCCAAGCCCGGTGCAACCCGCCCTGCTGCACCTGAGGAGGACACAGTAAGAACCCTGTTTTATTTCTTTTATTCTGAGTGATTTGTATTTCACGTGAGTGAGTTTTAATAAGAACGAACCTGCAGGAGAGGCTCAGCAGAGGGTTTGTGGCGCGTCCAGGCTGCAACCTGCTGTATTGTGCATGTGTTTAACCCTATTGTGGAATAAGTGTGCGTCTCCAGGCCGAGCAGATGAGACTAAATCTACATTCTGCCCCCAGTGAGCATTGCTCTCACATTCATGGATGATGCTTGATTGCAGCAGCATCTGATTTCAAATCCTCAGCAGCAGCAGCAGCAGCAGCATCAGTGTGGACACAAGAGGCTCAGACGAGTTTCACTTGTGGCTGCAGACACTTTTGTTTGGCTCTGACATGTGTGTGCACAGGAGTTTGTGATTATCATGGGGGGTGGGGAGTGAAGCCGCAGTCAGCTGTTTATTTAGCAGAGTATTTAGGTTTTGGTAGTAGAGTATTTTCTCTGACTTGGTGTGGTTTACTTGTGATCCCCTGTCTCCCTCAAGGCCCATTGATTAGTTTCCAATCAGCTTGCTTTATAATTTTGTATCTACCCCGCCCCCTCTCATTCTCCTACAGCCCATTTTACCTACATTTTGCAAAAATAATAACTCCCAGAAAATACCCCACTTTTAAGAAGGGATTTGTTTTTACTTTTAAATGCTGCTGTTGCATCATATGTTTCAGTGTACTTGATGCAGCCAAAGACATTGATCACTAGGTCTAATTTGAATCTATCCCTATGATGCTGACCCAGGATCAGCCACATGCTCTGTTGTTATCAAGTATTACATAAGTTCATGTTGCAGCACCTCCACAAAGAGCTGGAGGGATATCAGTGCACACACTGCCCTTCTTCTTTAACGCATCTCATTGCTGGTTTAATTAAGTGTAATTACAAGGATGCACTCGCTCTATAACACCGGCCTGTGGCGGGGCTGGTGCGGTGTCAGAGGGGCCTCGGGCGGTGCAAGCTTTCCCAGTGCAGGGTTGTGTTGTGTTGGTCCGGTTTTGCTGGCTACAGATTACGCACTGAAAAGGCTAAACAAGGGGAAAACATAAAAATGAAAACCAAAGGTGATTATTGCACATGAAGCCAACGCGGTTTCCTGCAGCCTGGGATTAAACAGCGGGGAGGTGGGAGCTCTTACATAAGGCCCTGCTTAATCTGCGTGAGAGGGTATCAGACCTCCCTCTCATGCACGCACATGTTTGTTTTATCCCTATGATAAAAATATGACTCAACATTTTTATAATATGTGATATAGGATACAGTGAAAGATGCAGCTGCCTTTGCAACCTAGAAAAGTTTTCCAGATTATTTACCATATAGTTTTTGCACTTTTCCAGCTATAAAAAAGACGCACCATTGGCACGCGTGCAGTTTTGCATCCGAACGGTCAAGGTGCATGGTGCAGGTTAGATGACGCAGATATTAGTCGGAGCCTGCAGGAGCCTGCACATTTAAACTTAGCATGGATCCATGAAAGATATACTGAGTTTATCTCCCCACCAGAGTGAGACTCAGGAACGGTTTCTCTAAAGTTAAAAGACATGAGAGTCGCTGCTGTGGAGACTCGAGTCGGTAACATGGTGTCATTAGAAGTGGGAGTGCTGTGAGTGTGCAGCAGCATCACTGGTGCAGAGTCAGTGGAGCTGCAGGTGCAAAACGAGCCTGCTGAGATCCACAAGCTCCACAGTCAGGAGCTTCCACTGACCTAGTGGGCACGTTTCCCAGGTACAAGGTGTTTTCCATGCAGGGAGTTTCCATGAGGGAGGAGAGATTTCACTCACGTGGACGAAATGCTGAGTTTGTGTGTCACTGTTTCAGCCTTTGTTTTAAGTGTAAAGATTTTTTTTCTTAAGCACATGTCATTTATTTCCCCTTTCCCTTGCAGAGTCATGACACCCACAAGCATCAGAAATGAAGATCAAGACCTTCCTGCAACTTTTCCAGGTGAATATGAATGAAAAAAAAAAACGATATTTAAAAATGTGTCATCAGTTCATTGATTAGTATCGCCACTGATGACTCTGTGTGGCCTGCAGATTAAAAAAAACGAGGATCATGCATGAACATGTTTCTCTCCCACAAATCATCACACACAATGAGCCGAGCAGCAGCATCACGATGTGTGGGACTAATTGATTGTTTCCTCGAATTCATTTTAAATCCTTTTCGTGGACGCTTGTATATTTTTGCACAGTTTACAGCAGCTGCTCACGATCCTGAAAACCTCTTAAAGTCGAACCCATTACAGCCAAGTTACAATGAACGAAACGTAATGTTGTGCTGTTTAAAAAATGAATGTGAGTGTATTATAGTGGACTATACAGTTTATTTTTGTCATATTTGTCTCTCAGATTTACAAATTAAATAAAATCATATTCTTCTTTCTTTTAAAGTCGTCTATTAACGACACGTTCACTGACAGTCAGTATTTCATAGCTTGGTGAACTTCTAATATCAGCCCTTGACTGAGATCTGAGCAAATAAACAAATATAAACTGCTCCAATAATAACGAAGATTATTATTGAATGTAGAGGGACATTCATAAACACAACCCTCATTATAAAATCAAGCCCTTAGCAATTTTGGCGATTTTTACGCAGCTATTATTTTGTCCAGAGTAGCACCGACAGATACATCTCACTTAAATGTAATTGAATTCAAAGTGCAATGGCCTCAAGTATAAATTTAGCATTTTAAAAACTTAAAAAAGAAACATACACACACATCCTGCCTAAAGATAATTCAATTAAACAGGGTATTACTGTAGATGTGTGGCAGCTCGTCGCCCGGGTCAACAGATAAAAACGGAATAATATTTAATCATTCAACATAATGTGAAAAATATCGTTCATCGCACATTTAAAATAAAAAAAACAGCATGAGGTGGAAATAAATGCGTTAGAAAATAAATGCGACTAGAGAGCTGAAGTCTTCAGCAGGTGTGTGTGTGTGTGTGTGTCTGTGTGTGTGTGTGTGTGTGTGTCACGGCCTAACAAAGTCAAACAGCGGAGTGATCTTCTAATGGATGTTTGATGGCATAAACCCAAAACCTTCATCCTCCTCTGATTTACAGACACGTTTCCTCTTGTAAAATAAAATGTAATCAGTCTAATAGACTTTATATATAGTATTTAATATACGATGTGTGATTTTACAAAACAACTTGCACTAACAAGTTTACCTGTGTGTTTTAATGACCGTGGCCTATTTCCACCCCCCTCCCCCCTGTATGTGTGTATGTGTGTGTTTTTATTACGTATTGCACTTTGCTGCTATTACACAAAGCCAGCGAGGTCTGTGACGTCACTGTTAGCAGTTTATAGGAAAAATATTGAGGAAGGTTTTTAAAAATAATTTTAGGAAGAGAAACTCAGAAAAGGTGCATCTGGCTAAACGTCTAAAGCTTTTATTCTATTCACATAATTATTTATAATGGAAATCGTGTGTGTGTGTGATTGTGTGTGTGTGTGTGTGTGAACAGAATGCTTTGCTCTAAATAAGCTCTTATATGTAATAAAAGTCAGTGTTTAAAACAATCTCCTCAAATGCAAAATAAATTAATAAAATAGACTTAAATTCATAAATAAATATATTATTGTTATTTTATCACTTTTTCTGCAGTTAGGTGAATACATGAGTAAACCCAGTGTCTTTTCAACCACTGGTCTTGCATCTGAACCAAAATGCTGATATCTGTCTCACAGTTTTTACACAACATGTGACTTGAGTGTATGTTTAATAATTTTATATAAAATAAACTAACTGTAATTACGGGTGTGAAGACAGAGTATTTAAATAATGTACCTGTTTAAGAATCATACAGTTACAATAATTCCACATAGGACTTTATAGTTTATAATATAGTAATTGAGTATTTACCTTCTGTGAAATGAGTGCATATGTAATATTTTCCCTTTTATATTCTGCTGTAATATTTGCTTTGTGTAAATGATTCCCCGCAGAGCTGTTTTTATCTCCAGCTTCTGATGCCTCATAAAGATCTTTACTGTTGTTGTCTTTAGTTCACTGGCTCTAATGCTTTGTTTTGAATTCCTATAAGAGCCCATTCACATTTCAGTCATATAAAAACACTTAATAGCTCGGAAAATGTGTTTTCCCAGCAGTATCCCCTGTGAATCTTTAGTCATGCTTGTTTTTCATCTCATTTCACTGAGGCGTCTTTAAGACCGTGTGATAAATCATCTGCATTAACACTCCAGATATATGACTATCACTATCATTATCTCCACCTCTGCATTATGTGCAAACAGTTGCTCTACTAAGTCAGCTTTGTTTTGGTGAATGAGCTCTTTAAGCAGTTTCCTCCTCTGTCATTGTGTTTGTACGTAGGTGTATTGGAGGTTGTGTGCTGGTGACAGAGAGCTGCGACCGCAGGCCTGAGGGGTTGTCTGTTATCTTTGGTTATCTAGCTGTATGAGTGACGTACATTCTTCATAAAGCTAGATAACCGAAAGTAACAAGAATCCCATTACACGCCTGCATGGGAGAAGAAAATGATGCCTAAATAACGAAAAACAGAAAAGAAACAGAGAAAAACACAAAAAGCAGCAGAGAGAGAGAGAGAGAGAGAGAGAGAGGCTCGGACAATGGACGCTGCAAACGGATGACGTGAAGGTATGATGCTGTGTTACATAAGGGGCAATTTCAAACAAAGGGGAGGGGTGCAGATGAGCTAATATGCTAAAGGAAACAAAGACAATCAATATCCGAATGATGATTATTTAAATTTTCCCTGTAAACACATGATATCCACACATAGAGAAAGTGGGGTATACAAGTTGTTCTGCTGGGAGGATTTATGGAAATAATGGCTGCTGACAGTGCGATGCTGTAAAATGTGGAGTGTGCATGAGTGTGTTTGTGGTCGTGTGAAGATTCCCTCGTGTCGGGTCATTTTAAAGCACTGGATATAGAACACACGTTCAGAGAGGAGGTAAAGAAGTAGTGTAACACTGAGTTTTCTTTGTCCTTCTCTTATATGCACTTAACCAGTAGATGATAATATTGTACACAAGCTCTTGCTAAGACAAGAAAAACAACACAAAATCAAATGTTAACACTTTCTAGAAAACAGAATTGTAGTGACCACATTGCGTTGAAAGAAAAACAATGCTATGAGCATATTTTTGAAATAAATGTTTTACCTCCACCTTTAAATGAAGTAAAACCATCCTTCTCTCCTTTAATGACTTGATTGATTTAGTTTTCTATTCTATCTAAATAATCTGTTGGAAATACTTCAAATTCATAAAATACAAAGTTCTGAGATGTTCGCTTCACTTTGACTTTAAACCCATTTAACACTTTGTGTTAAAAACTAAAGTATTAGTAGTAACTGATCATGGAGGACTAATGTCTTTAGGACTTGGTTAAATGGACAAATTTGAGCCCTTCCGACTTTTACTCTTATTTACTTTTACACAAACACCTGAAATACATACTTGAACAAAAGTATAACTTTCTTAGTAGTTTAATCTAAACCAAGAGAAGTGTGCTGTGAAGTAGTTTCTCTGTACTGTAGTATTTTGCACCCAGTAAAGAGGTTTACTCAGTATGCCTCAGATATTTATGACCTCCCCCCGGTCACATCTATTCTTCGCTTAGAGGCTTCTCCGACTGATCACAAATCAAATCAGGTTTCTTGTGAGGTCTCCACCTGCAAAATGTGTCAACACTGCACTGGTGCACATCAGTGAATAATGAAGCTATTTGCTTGCAGCTATTTGCAGCTATTTCACCAATTAGAATAATAACAGATAAAAGAGTTATTTGAAAAAAACGTTGTAGAAGTAGATGATTTCCCTTTTCTTAAAAAACAAAAACACTTCACATTAGACTTTCACATTTGGTCATACACTGTAAGCCTGGCTTTATCTCTCACACACAAACACACTCACACACACACGTACAACAATACACTTAGGAATTACTGTGTCTAATTGCATTTTGATTTGGGATACGAATATGGCCTCAGTCTGTTTATAATTAGCTTGTTTTTTCCCCACAACATCATTTGCTAAAATTTGGTGTGAATCCCTTTTAGGAGGAAATTTTGTTGTTGAGGTGTGAACAACACAAGGTTGAGACATGGAGTTTGATCACCACACATTCAGATACTTGCTAAACAGAGACATTTTAGGCTATTTCATATATTCTACATGTACTTTAGGAACATTAATACAGACAAAAATCTCCAGCTGAGATACTCAAACTCAGTGTTTGGCTTCTTTTTATTCAAAAGTAAAATCAGATGAGCACCTCTTCTATTTTTTGAGAGGATATTTAACGTCATGCTGCTTTTCTGGTGCGTTTTAGAGCCCACGTCCTACAGAAGCAAAACAAAGGACACCCTGAGAGGCAATTAGCAGCACTTTGCCTTCATTTGGAGCATCTCCACTCCAGTTGATGCTCATCTGCAGTTGACTTTAAGATTCACTGCTAAAAACACAATGAATTTAGTCTCAAACAAGAAGACAGAGGGGCACAGTGAGGAAACATAGTGTGTCATCATCTTCATTTCCCATCTTTAGTTTAACCTCAAAGATGAATATTTTCCAGGGCTGATGTTAAAACTTCCCATTAATTAATATCTGTATATATATGACTGTATAACTACCAACTTATCAGCTTTCTATTTTTCTAAACCTCATTTTGCAGTGGATAAACACTATCTGTCCCCTAATGAAGCAGGTTATAGGCTATTTTTTTTGTTCACACATACTTTTTCCATGAACACTTGCAACATGCTTCTTCTTTCTTTTCCACGCTTTTCACCTCATTCATTTAATTTTATTCTTTTCTCTTTTTTTTCCCAGCTTGGATTCTCAGATGGTTGGTTCTGATTTGTATGCATTTGCATAATGAATGTCATTTGCATGCTCAGGGGCAGACCATACCATGAGAACGGCTGTGTTGGTTGTTTTTGTGTGTGTGTGTGTGTGTGTGTGTGTGTGTGTGTGTGTGTGTGTGTGTGTGTGTGTGTGTGTGTGTGTGTGTGTGTGTGTGTGTGTGCGAGTGCATGGGTACATGTGTGTGCAGTGTATATTAAGCACATGTAAATGATATGTTATTTTGTTTTTTTAACACAAACAGACCCTCACAGAAGGTTGTGTTTTGCACCCACACTGTATAAGCACATTGTTGTTCCTCTTTGATTCATCAGTGTGTGTGCATGTGAGGGAGTGTGTGAGTCTTCGTGTACATGTGTGGCTTAATTCCTTCTTTTAATGTGGTGCATGTAGGGCAGCAATCTGACGATCATGCCTCTGTCCTTCTCTCCGCCTCCCTTTCTCCTGTCTTGGTAACCGTTCAGCAATTCACAGACTACAAGAATGAAAATAAGAGACTCTCTCCTCAATCCCATAATCCTCCTCTTCTCCGACCCCTCCCTTGCCAGTTTGTCCTCCTCTCCCACATGGCAAGTCACAGTCCTGCCACCATCTTAGGTGTTAAGACTGGCACAAAATGGCAGCTGAAGAAGGGGGAACGTGGATAGCCAGCGCTGCACCTTCCCCCACTTCATGTTGGCCCCGATGCTTTCCGCGCCATTGGTTGCCTCAAGACAGTGTTAATTACTGCCAGTGTGTTAATTGCAGAGATCGCCCCAAGAGACACGCGGGAAAGGATGAGATAGGAGGAACCGGGGAGCCAGCGGCTTTTGAGGGTTGACAAGCTGGCATTTTTAAGGGCAGCTGCGCTTCGTGCTTCGCTTTCCCTTCTTTGGCCGTTGTCTCGCTGCAGACGCTGACGATCGACTGTTTGTGGATTTCCGCGACACTCCGGAAACTCTTTCGATTGCCTTGCTTGTGCGACGTTAATTAGATCATTCCGAGTGTTTTAATTACGAAGGCATGACTTGTGCGTGTGGAGCGTCCATGCGGTTTTTATGCTGCATTGCTTGTGCAGACAGCTTTGTTTGATGATGTGGAAAAAAGAAAAACGCCTACATGCTCGCTGACATCCACAAGGAGCCATAATTAGCAACACTGTGGTCTTCATAAATCTCCACTTGTTATCACACGGTTCTCACATGTACAGTACACACTAAATGTTTTGCGGCATGGAGTATCATTAAGTTTCACTCAATCTTGAATTGTGGTAACATCTAAAGTTTGAGTTTTAACTGGAATTAACTGAAGTAATCTAAAAAATATCCTGTCTCCTCCATCTCGTTTGGCTGCTGTTGAATGAATTCCTTCTATTTCCTATATGTCAAGTTCTCTGGCCTCATTTTTAGCTTTTTGAGCTTCAACCAACAACCATTTGGTTGGAAACTTGTTTTGCAGCATCTTTAACTGATTTCTGAATCAGAGGAAGATCTACACAAAAAACCTTAATCATATCTTAATCTAAGAAAAACTACAATGTCGACCTGTCTCTTTCGTTTTTTAGCTTTATGAGCTTGTATTTTAGTGTCATCCATTTTAAAAAGGGTTTTAAAGCCTAAGAGCTCAGAGAAATGTCTAAACCAATGCTATCAACTAGCGGTTGTAAAAACATAAAAGAAATCACCTAATTTGGAGACATGTGATTTTCATAAAAATTTGTTAACCTTTAAAAAAAGGATTCTAAACTAGGATCAACTGCTGTGATTGGGTTTTCTGACCACAACCACCAGAAAAGAAGGAACCCACCTTTAAGTGTGCGGAGGAGAAACTGTAGGGAGTGAATGAGTGAGAAAAGAAGTTGAAGGAGGAAGGAGTGGGGGGTGGAGGAGGAGTGGGGGGGCAGACAGACAAGGAGAGGGAGCCTGCGACAGTGAGATCTCAATAGTGAGAGGCCTTCTTTGTGTTTCTGTGTGAGGTTTGTTTTGGGGGCGCAGGGGGCGCTAAGAAAAGACGGGAGGAGGAGAGGGTGGGGATCCTATCCCGGGCCCTCAGACAAGCAGCACATTGTCCTCCCCAGTGTGTGGCGGCACTTGTGGCGTAACGCCATTATTTAGGCCAGTGGAGGGAACGGGGTCTGGAGACCAGCTTAACCAAAACGCCAATTAGAGCCGGATCGTCCTGATTAATGGACGAGGGAGATTGGTAAACAATGCCGGCCATTGTTAAACCCGCCCCTCCTCAAACACACACATGCACACACACAGACACACACACGCACCCTATCCCACTGGTTTCTTTCACACAGCAGACCCTCCATCCCTACCACCTCTGACACACACACACATACACTCATTTGTCTGCCGTGCCAGTGCTTAGAGGCCTGCCATTAGCCTGCTGCTCTGCTTATTGTTTTAGTTTTTACAGCCTAAATGTAAAGTTTAGGTTTATCCTCATGTGGAAATTTGCCTACATTTAATATTTGCAATATTCCCACACATAAATTTAAGTTTGAGTTTTTAAATTGTAGCAAAATTTTTGTAATGGGGAAGTTTACGGTTCACAAGAAAAACAGAAAATTGTATTATGATTAAAATCTAAAGATAAATCCTCATGTATTTAACTAGCACATAAAATGTGATTAAAACACAACATGAGTCATGTCATGTTGTTTGTACATGTACATTAAACTGAGGTGTCTTTCTTCAAAACCCAGAGCTGGGCTCATATGTTAATCACACGCCATGCGATGCTTGGCTCTGCATTTCAATACGTCCTACTTTATTGTTTTTTTTAAGCATATGCACTGAATAATTAGCCACCACATACTCCAATCAGGGGCATGCCAACGTGGGGTTGCCATGGAGACCCCATCAGTTCCTTGCACACACACACACACACCCTCCATCCTCCTGCCTAACCCCCCTTCAACCCCCCCCCCCCCCCCCCCCACCTTCTCCTCCTCCCCCTCCTCCTTCTGCCAGGCTGCAAACAGGACGGGGAAAAATAAAGCGTGGGAAAAACACTTTGGTGGCTCAGACAATGATTGTGGGGGTGAGGAGGAAAAGCAGATGATAGAAGAAGTAGAGGAGGAGAGAGGGAGAGAGGGAGAAAGAGAGGAGTGATGCTGGTGATCGGTGGAGCAGCTTGTGTCTAGACTGGTTGTTTTTGGAGTTTGGGGGTTGGGGGGGCAATTTTCACGTCGTTGTCTGGTTTGCGTGTGAGTTTGTTGTCTTTATTATAAGTATGGGCAGTGAATGGGAGCTCGAGCAGAAGGTTAAAGAGACGATTCAGTAAAAAGTTAGGGCTTAACCCAGAGTCCCACAAATATTTGTGCACATGATCCAACACTCGAGAGCCGCGTCCAATCCCTCCACATATTTTACATCTTTGAGTGATTTCAAGAATTAGACCCTAAGAAGAGGTTTATTTTCCACATGGCTTGGACCAAAAAGAGATTTTTCTCTAATAACGTGATACAATTTCCACAAAGGAAATATGAGGTGTTGGATTAATAATATCATTAACAGATTGAGTAGCTTTGATCCTTATATAAGCAGGACAGGCTACATCTTTAATTTGTCTGCACTCCTATAAATGCAGTAAATTAGAACTCAGTAGAATCAAAGCAACTGGGGGATAGTATGGTTCCAAATGAATGGATTACCTCAGTGTTAAAATGTATACATGTCTTGTGTTGCTCATATTCATCTATTATTAGTAAGGAACTAATAAAGAAACTATTATACGTCCTATCAGGAAATTCATGCTGTAATGATAAAATATTCGTCATCACTCTCTAGATGCAAAGTTTGAACGACTGTAAATAAATGTGCTTGTGCTTTATCTTGTAATTTATAAATGACCTGAACATCTCCTCTGCTTCTTCTTTTAAGGTTTCTGATCAGTCTAGAGTTTGGATTCACCTGATCTTCGGACTATGACTGAGTCCGATGAAGCCCATTTCTCACAGGATTGTACGTCACTGTTAACGGCTGTTATTATAACCGGAGGACGTCAGTGAAATACACACATTCAAGCAGCAGCCTTCTCTCCAGCAACCCGACAGAGGACAGAGTTATAACTGTCGGGGCTGCAGACTGATAATGGATACAAACAACAACACATCCCCCGAGAGGACAAACAGACAGTCGGCCGTCGTGAGACTGAAGCTGTGAGAGTGAAGGAGAGAAAGGTGGATTGTGTGTGTGTGTTGTACAATGTGTTCTAGAGAACCGCTCTGCACAGCTGTTCAGGAAACATCTGCACTAAACATTCATGTAGGTCATTTACATAATTTCTCTCTCTCTCACACACACACGCGCGCACACACACACACACACACAAACCGACATTAATCCACATTCGCAGTTCAAAGTAATTAAAGGAAGAAAAAGCGTTAGTAAAATAGAAGATGTGGTGATTTAAATTATTAGCATAATTAGTTCAACAATAGAGTAGAAAACTTAAATTTATATTTTTCCATATTGATTTGTAATTTCTTCTCAAACATATTTTGAGTCGCATTTGTTTTTTGTAAAACATAAAAAAATATTTGTCTCATGTAAAATGTATGTTTCAATCAAATTGTTGACAATCTGTGTGACTGGATTACTTGAAACGTTTGAAATTAGTTTGGTATGAACCTGAGAGCATTTGTTCAGATTTTTTTTAAAAAAACAGATACAGTATATTTTAAAGATTTCATCATGTGACAGTACATGAGTAATCTTTGTTGTTTTTTTTTTGTTTTAAAATGTTTTTCAATATGTGAATTCATGCACCGCTGGTAAATTGTTATTTGTGTTCAAATGGTTCTTTGATTAACTCGCACTTAACGGAATTATTGTATTTCATGTACAATATAACCTTGAGATTTGAGTTATATCTTTCTATCACAAGAGCAACCATCACTGCAAGAATCATTATCAAATTCATAACTGGTGTTTACATTTTATCTATGCAAAAGGAAACTAGAAGAATGTGAGTGTGAAAGTAAAAATGGTAAAGTTTGCACTTCTTGTGTTTGCACATAAGTATTGTTGTTGTTAGGTTTGCACATTTACAGCTAAATGTATGGCTGTGGTCTGAGATACATTATTTTACTAATGTGCACTATATGAGCACAGGTGCAATGTGTGCTATGCTGTTGGAATATGGAAATGTGTGTTTGAGTACAAACCTTGAACATGACATTTGTTTGCAGAACTGTAGTATATTCATTGATTTAATCATTTACTGCATCAGTTCAGTGTCTGGATTTATTCCACATTGTAGTTGTTATATCAGCTCCTCTGATGATATAACTCAACCCCATTCATACATTTTTATCAAATGTGGAGAACTTGTGAATATGTGCAATAGATTCTGTGCAGTTATATAGAGGGAAGGATATTTGCATTACTGTGTACTATGTGAACTACTGTTTCAGGAGTCGTACTTGCTTGATTTGCACAAATTACTGTGTCTATGCAACTTTTTCTATAGCAAATGATATAATCAATAAAGGTATTGTTTACAATGAGGCAATAACTGTTTACGAGTTGATTTATTATGTCTGTGATGTCCTAAAGCAACACTAAGATCAGAATGGTAATCATGACACATTATTCTTTCAATCTACAGGATTCTCATTTTTTAAATATAGTGAATCATCAATTTACATCAATATTTACAAAACTGCTTCCTTCTCCCCTCTTCTTGACATCTTATGCATAAAACCTATAAGAGGAATACGAGTTTGCTGGGTAATTCATGTGAACCTGGACTGATTAATCCACTTAGTTGGGGTTAGCAGAGCTTTCTAATTCCAACCAAAATAAATTGATCAAGTATCAACAATTTTAAAAGTTCGTTCGACACTGCTTATGTATGAGACGGGCAGCAAATATGTTTGTCAGGATAAACATTTCTATTCAGCCTCAAAAACAGAAATTAACTATTTCCAATCAGCAAAGGACCAGACAATAAGAGATGCAAGTCAGGCACAGGGAGACAATAAAAAGATTATGAAATGAAGTTTCACACATTTAAATGGGATTTGGATTTGTTTCCAGCATGCTGTCCATCATGGGGGTGCAGCACAATCCTGTTATTTAACTCATAAAACACGATAATACATAAGCCAATTGATATTCTAAGTATCAGTATCAATATCTGGCCCCGCAAGTGAGAACTGTGTGTTAATATTTATGATGCTGTGGAGCTATTTACACAGCTTTAAGCATTTCCTTCTACTCAGATGATATTTAAACATTATGCTTTAGTTAACTGAATTTTAAAGTGGACTTCAGAGTATTATTTTTCAGACATTATTCAGGTGGGGTGGATCCATTTAGAATATACTTTGCAACTTCATATCCATTTGTTGGAATTTGAGCTGGCTCCATTGAGTTTTATTGTCTCCATATGAATTCAGCATGACAACATGATTAAACAGTACGACACTGGAAATATAAAAGAATCACGTAGCTTATGACACAAAACGCTCATTCGAAACGTCAAGAGGTCATATGAATATGAATATTCTAAGTCACATCTGGATGATCTGAATGTTGGTGGCCTCGTTGCACAGCTGCTCTTAAGGAGGTGCAGGCCAGTGGATCCAGCTGCTGCTATGCTGCCGGCAGCATCTGGAAGGACGAACCCCTCACATCGTAAACACTCTGGGGTTAAAGGTTGCATCCGGATAGGTAGCTGAGTATGAAAAGGTCTGTGCAAAGCAGAGATTACTGCACCACAAGATGTTACAAAGACTGGTGAGATAATAATTTAGGTTATTACAAATGTGATGTTTTAAAAGATGTTTGTCAGGTAAGAATTTTGAATGATGAACATTCTGATCTTTACTTCTGCACCTTATCAGGTTGTTTCACTCGGACAGGTTCATGGTATTTCAGTGAAGGTAGAAAGACGGACCAAACATTAATAATATTAAAAATTGAAGAAAGTATTTTTTTTCCTCATGCATTTAATGTACCTACTGTACTGTACCTACTAAAACAGCCTAAATCATAATAAAATCATGATTTACAAGGTATGACTTTTTTTTTTTTACTGTACTTTGTCTTACAGTCAATACCATCAATGTCCATTTGTTTTAACTAGTATGATATTTGATTTATTTGTGCCTTTAGTGAGTCACAATTTGAGAATTTAATTAAAATTGTACTTTTTAAAAGACAGTAAAACAATAACCACAGGAGGCAAATGTAAGTTAATGTATTACTGTTAGGAATGAAAAATGACCCTTAAGAAAAACAGCTTAGAAAATAAAGGCTAGTTCATGAACCAGTCTACGACAGGCTTCCTTCTGTTGCAGATTATTCCGTGATGCCAGAGCATCGAAAACAATATTACAAAAGAAATCAAAACCTGTAAACTCAAGATGATTCTCTGGGCTTGTACTCAGTTTACAGTCAGTTTTCTGCTTTATTATTGGGCTACGTCTGTTCAAAACTGTTAACACTTAAAAGAAAAAATGTGTGAGAAAACAGTCCTACTACCAGCTGTACGTTTTATACAATATGTGGTCCGTTACAAGAGCCTGTAGTTCCAGACTGATCAAGACCATTTATCATGTGACTTCATTTTCAACAAGATAAAAATATATTAAGATTCGTCAGTTCACTTAATTTCTAACATAAAAAGGATTTGCAATGGATTTAAAATGACATTGCTCGAGATTTGAACATAAACAATAATACTCAGGTTGTCCAAATCATTCTAACGGGCAGTGCAGAGTAAAAGCACCTCTGTTATAGCGTAAGTGCCACTACAGGTCTTGTAAATGAGAGAATTAGTGGTTTAGAGAGTGTAAGCGGGGCCATATGATGAGGTATAGGCCCTGTGCTGCAGTCAGAGCGGCAGACCAGCCTCCAGACAGCAGGAAAGTTACGGGAACCGTCTGATTATAATGGAATCAATAACAAAACAATAGCTCATGTCTGGGAGCAAAATCGTGGGAAGTGCCACCGAGGGCCTGATTAGCATTCTGTACTGCGAGTCCCCGTGGTCCGTCTCCTGGAGCCCCCCGACCCACAAGTGAAGAATGGCTGCGAGGGAGGGGAGGGGGCAGAGATGGAAGAGAGGTTGCAGAGGGCCAGACGGGGGATGCGGAAAGTCAAGGAAGACAGCTTCACAAAGACGAGCATGGTGCTGAGGGTGGGAGGGCGGGGGGGGATAACGGGGGAGGTGCTGGAGGCTGCCACTGCGGAATCAGGCGGCGAGAGGGAACTGGGTTCAAGTTCAAGTGCAAATCCTCACCGACATGTTGAGGTGATGAAGACAAAATATGCCCCAAAGGGGACGAACTAACTCAATCTACAAAACCTAAGGGACAACGTTTCAGAGAGGAAAGTATCTAATCCATTGTGCACGTTAGTGAAATAAGAGTTTAGACCTGATCACAAGCTGTTTAATGTGCTTCATCTTTTAAAGTGAAAATTAAATTTGATTTCTAACCATTGCCAGCACAGAGGACCGTGTTCTGAGAGTTCAGATATACAACGCTGACAATTTAACAGAACATTCAGAATAAGAAGATCTTTTAGAGCAAAATGTCAGAAAAAAAACCATTTACTGTTGGGAAAGTAAGAAACTAGGACACATGACTGTTAAATACTTTTCCCATAAAGGTTGATTGTTTCAGCTCTTAACCAAAGTCCAATATGTACCTTAGAAAATATTCAGATAAAATATGAAAGACACTTAAGAATGAATAAAAAGTGACACATTAGAAAACAAGACCATTTACCGCCAACGTTTTTTCCCATAACTCCAATTTACATTTTTTCCCTATTGCAACAACAATCTTGTGGCTTAATGTAAATACAGTGTGTTGATGTTTAATCTTCACAGTCATGAAAGATGTGAGATTTAGGGCTGCATCAACCCTAAGTTCTTTCTAAGTAAGTAAATACAATATTAAAAGGTGATAATCAGTTGTTTCCTTAGATTTTTACTAACTTTTTTTACTTATAGTTTAATCACACACTGAGCTTTCGCGTTTGGACTTAGTTTATTGGCAAAAATCACAGAAGAAAAACACAAAATCCTACATATTTAGAGTTTGAGTTGATTTTTACAGTGTGTCTGTGCCAATTTTGCCAATAATCAATTCAGTGAAATACTGACACTCTTTATTTACCATTTCAACCAGCCAATCTTACTAAATGTACTAAATATTACTAATACTTGTATATGTGTATATGGTGTGTGTTGAGATGCATAAATCAGTAAGACATAATGTGGAAATAAAGCACCCTGAAAAATAAATAAAGGTCCTCGGCCTGTTCCAGGTCAGAAATTGACATGAAGAGATCTGACCTCGGGGCAAATGGACAATGGTCACTTCCTCCCTAATTCACCACTTCTCTAAACATAATTGAATATTTAATGTGCGTGCGTGTGTGAGTTAGGGTGAGAGCGAGACTCGTGGGACAGAGCGTAGGGTGGAGGTCGCTCCGTGTGACCCTTTTCAATGGCCTTTTAATTCCACAAGTTGTTTGACCTCTGAACCCTTTAATTGTTGCTCTGCGTCCTCACAGGTCTCAAGTGTTTCTCAAAAAGACACCTGTGATGTCCTGCGGTTTACTTTTCATGGTGACACACCTTCCTCATCTAACACTGTTAAGTCTTAATGAAATGGACAGTTGGTGGTGGGGAAATTAATCAGATCCTTTACTGAAGTTCTAGTAAAATACAGTAACTCATTATGATTGAAAGGGGAGTTTTCTATGGAATTAGCTTGTTAATCCTGATATATACAAGTATGAATTTATAGCTGTAGCTGCTCGAGCTGAAGCTGCTTTTATTCACAGATATTTTGATCCAGTGGTTCCCAACCTGAGGAGTCAGACCACAATGCATCACCAGAAAAACGTGAGGGGTCGTGAGATGATTTACTGGGGAAGGAAAGAAGAAAAATAACAAGGTTTTGCTACAGATACATTAATTTTATACATTCTATATAATCTTTACTTTCGTGTTAAATACTGGATCATTTTACGTCTTTGGGCTTCACACATTTATTTACATTAAACCATCTTAGATGTTTAGAAGTTAAAATGGAGTCGCTATCATCGCGAACACATCTGAAAGTGACAAAGAGCCCCAACAAAACAATACAATTAATTTTATAGGCTAATGATTTAATGTAAAAACTACTTCTATCAAAATGATTAAGTAAAAAGGAGGGGGATTCACAGCATATATTGTCTCTGTATATAATACGTCAATTGCATTTGCACTCTCTTATCTCAGTTATATTGTTCTATTCTCTTTTTTACCTGTACTAATTCTGTATTTGGGCTCCTGCGATACATTCATTTCCCAGATGGAGATTAATAAAGGATTATCTTATCTTATCAAAGCAGATGTATAAAATAGAAATCCTCGTGTGAAGTTCAAGTAAAACACAAAACGCTGTAAATCAATTGTTTTAAGAAAAGCTGATTTTTTTTCATTCTTTAATCATTTCTGTCTTTAATTCATGTTCATGGTTTTTAAATAACCTGAGGTCGTGCAGCATGCAGTGTGATTCGAGAGCAGTTTGAACCTGAAGAAATCTGAGTTTTCAGGAAATGCTAACTGTCAAGACCAGGCTCCTCGGTTCATTCCTCAACTGCAGAATTGGGGGCAAGGCTGGATAAAGAGGTTGTTGACCTCCTGGTTTGCTGAGTTTAACCTCTTGGCCTCTTTTCTGATGAGTGCCCGGAGGTCGTGACTCAGTCAGGAGGGGTCGAGGCTGAAGTCTTCCACGGAATGGCCAGGACGACGAAGTGTGTCGTCCATCCCGGCGAGTCCGTGGAAATTTATTTCTACGCACGTGCACTCCCACACACACAGATACGATCCAACAGCTAATTTTTTAAACATATGCAAATATGCACAGACCGCTGCAAAAACAATAGAGACTATCAAAACAGGTTTAGAAAGAATCTTTTGACTTTTCTTTTTCCTCATCACATTGTTTGGCTCTTAAATGTGTGACTGAGATCATACATTGGAATGCTCAGTTGAACCTCACTCCACAAATGGACATTGTCTGAAATTTCTTCCTGTGTCTAAAAGTCATCCACTTGCTGGTTTCCCACAAAAACAATCCAGCGGCTGCTATTCAACGTTTTGTGAATTATTCTTCAACTTTCTCAGACCTTTGACGGAGGAGCGGCGGGCTCGATGGGAAAACAATATCTTATAGATTGCGAAATAAAACCAATCTATCCAGACGAAGACACACGCACAAAACATGGGTAGAAATCAGCCGTGAGTGTGTCATGGCACGCTGGAGGGTCTGACTTCTTAATTAGACGTATAAAAAGGCTGGGTCAGACGGAGCAGACAGCCAAAGAAAGGCAGGCGAGATGAGACCCTTCAAACTGTCTGCGTCACACTGTGGGTGTGTGTCTGGACGGTGCTGTGAGAAAGTGCGTATTGTGTTGTTTGCATGTCTGAGTCTCGGCTGTGCAGGTTCGAGTCTGATTGTGCGTGCTGAATTCATAAAAGCACACTTTGTTTTGTTTTTTGACAAACTCTCTTGTCTGTGAAAAATAGGTTAACATGACAGCACTGAGGGACATAAATGATAAGAGTGAAAACTGTTTTACAGTATGACATACTAGAACCAAACTGCAGCCACAGATGATCCAAAAGAAGTACCAATATGTGCAATAAGTTTTGCATAAAACATGTCGCACCACAGTGGTTGCAAGATGATAATCAGTGTAGGAAAGAAAATACACATAACTGCTTTATTAAAATAGGTTTCTTTCTTGAGACTATATAACGCTTGCTTATTTTCTAGATGAAATGTTATACGACACAATGAGAAACATCACTCTTTGGTTAAACTGCTCACAACTTGAACTTCCTTGAACGAGTTGCTTGGAAAAAGTTGATTAATGCCCAAAACTCAATAGCAAAAAAAATTAGAAAATATATGTACAAACAGCCAATTTTCTACCTGAGCACTGTCGGTCAGGAAATATATTACATTAAATGAATCCTAAATTAATCAAAATTTTATTTATATAGCACCTTTCAAACAAATCAATAGTTGTTCAAAGTGCTTTACAAGCTTTGAAAAAATGTTGGAAAAAAGATTCCTTATTTAAAAAAATTTGTAATATCAAGAATTAGTCAATGATGACCTGCAATGATAATGTGTTTGGTTGTTTGCTTGCATGTGACTAATGTGTCAAAATATATAATGTTCTTGAAGTATATCAACTGTCATAATTTATGCCAAGGTTTTTGTATTTCAGACAAAGATGGGGAAGATTTGACTGATGATTAACTGAACCTGCACTTCAGCGTTGATGTTTTCTAAACAGAGAAATATTGTCTGCATCGAGTGATACTCAGTATTTACAGGGTTTCTCAGCCAGATCACATGATGTACTTGCCTCACATGTATTTCCAACACACTGCAGTTTCATTTGTTGTCATATTTTCCCTTTCAGTTCAACACAGCACCCTCTGCAGGTTATCAAATATCACTTGATGATGCTTTTATCAAATTCCAATTTCTGTTATTTCTAATGTGAAGTGTGTGTCACATGTCCTCCAACATGTGACACACACTTCTCTCAACATTCATTTGCACTGTTAATCTATTAGTGTGTTTTCATATGCTCCCGACTCTCACAGCATCCTGGCCACCACCAAATTTTAACAATGCATGTGAATGAAAAAGGACAAAGAATGCGTCTCTCAATAAGTCATTAATGGTGAAAACAAGTCACAACCACTTATAATAATCACTTATTCTTACTCAGTCAATGTTGCGTCTGAGCAGACACGTCCCAGTCGATCTGAACTGGAGTCTGTGGGTGAGAACCGTACGGGGAACCCCTCCATCCCAGCTGCAGCTGTTTGTTGTCTGTGACACATAGAGAGGAGGTCAGAGGTCAAATAGGTTCACAGGAACTAGAGGCTTTCACATGTTAATGCTTCAGAGCAGCACACACAGAAAAAACACAGAGAGGTGCTTATAACGTTGTCAGGACACTGTTTGTTTAAATCCGTCACTACCTCACGTTTGATGGACACGGCTACTTAACTGGTGGACATGAAGGACTTTAGGCGGCCTAATATTCAAAACTGGAGATGTTCCTCCAACATGACATAAAGGACATGAGCAAACATTATGAACATGGTAAAGAACCAAGTGCATATTTTGCAAAACAATATTTTACCACTTCATTCACGCTTTTTGTCCACATACAATGCTTTAAACCACTAAAAGAGACAAATGCCCTGTAAACACTCTGGTCTCTGTGTATCCGTGTTTAGATGTAAAATGAAATGTTAAAACAAAGCAAAGACATATGCAGAAAAAACGATGAGCTATTATGTTGGTTTTACTAATGCCAAATGATTGAGGACCCTGAAAGCTGAGTGTGCTCTTCTTATCGACCACTCAAAACACTTTGCACTACAAGTGTAAATTCCTAAATTCACGCAGAGCTTCTATTTGCTGCACTCTTTCTATCACATGCCATCCACACACTGCTAGCACAGTTCGGGGGTTCAGTCTGTTGCCTCAGGTGCTGCTCCACCTCCTGAGCCACAGCTGCCCATTTAACATACATTGGTGTAATGATCAATATGTTTCTTCACATCATACATTTAAACAGGCTGCAATTGATTATAATGATACCAGAATAAAGTATTGTAATATATTTACTAATGTACATTTGTAGTTATTAGATGACAAATATTCAAAACCTCAGTGACTTTCCAATTTGGCCCACTTGCTATTGAAGATGAATAGCCCTGGTGTAAAGCAACTAAATACACTTATACAATCTAGTACTTTAGTACAGTTCTGTAATACTTGTACTTCAACCCCGTTACAATTCTCTCCACTGTTTCTGAAGGATTGAGTTACTAGTTACTTTACAAAATTAGATTATACATGACACAAGGAATCCACGTGTTTGACTTTCTCCTGTGACATTAACTGTTATTCATTCATCTCCCCCTCCCCCTCAGATCTTACTAACACTAAAAACAAAACATCCATACGAATATCACACACTGATTTTGTTATAATAAAATTTCCCCCTGCTAATTATAACTAAGGGGATAATTTATCAGCATATATTAACAATACACAGACAGAATGCTAATCAATGCCTAACGTAGAGGAGCAGCTGTGAGAACAAGACGGCTCTTATAGAAACATGTAGGACACAAACACTCAACAATCATCCTCAGGCCTTTTTGTTAACACAACTTCAGCTCAGAGTGCCCCCAGCTGGAGTTTAGCAGCACTGCAGGGAGTGAGGGTCTGACAACAGCAGTGTGATGTTAGACCAAGTTTAGAGCAAGTATGTTTCTCAAACTAGCTGCAATTTCTCTTTTAATCTGCACCAAACTCATTAGGTATCAGTCCCACCCCATCTGCCTGATGTTTTAATAGAGAAATTTTGAATTATTATTAAATTATTCCCTAGAAAATTTGAGAAAATGTCAAAATACCACATCTCACACTGTTAAAAAAACTGAGAGAAAATTCCTGGATCTTTGTCCTGCACTGCAGCTTTAATGTTTTTTCCTATCATTAAAAGAACAGTTTCCAGTTTCTAACATGACGTCGTTAGCATTAACAAAATAAACCTGAGAGGATTTTATAGATGATTATTTGTTCATATTGATCGTCAATGTGGTCAAATTGGTTCAATTATGTTTTTATGGGTTTGATCGAAGGCCTGATGATTGATGATTGTTCTTATAGTAAGAAAAGACATCAGTGAAAGATACTGCTACAAATCTTTTCCCATGCAGGCTTCACCCTCCATATTGCCTCTCCATGGGTTCAAATTATAACCTATTTGTCTCTGTGTTTTCACACGACTGCCTGTCAATCAGTCCTCCCACCCCCAGCGCAAATTGGTGCAGTGTGAAAACAGCCACTCCCTGTACCCTGTGGGTCTAATTGGCTCGGATTAGAGAAGCCATTATATCAGTGGAGCTGATCTTAGAGCAGAGTCGCTGACTGCAGGCAGCTCGCACTTTTCATCATGCTGAGAAGCTGAGCTGCATCCAGCTGCTGCAGCTTCCACCAACACTCACGTCTACGAGGATATAGTTCTCGCACGGCACTGCTGACAGTGTGTGTATGAAAACGTTATAATTACTGATTTGAAAAGGGAATCACAGTGTTCGCAGATAACTGAAAAAACAATTGTGGTACTGAACCTGTTATGTTTGAGGTACTTCTATATAGACAATAAATATAGATATTTAGTCAAAATACAAAAGTTATTTTTATTACTCATGTATTTGAGGCACTTCAGAAACAATTCTGTTATTGCATTGTTTGTTTACCAGAGACAACTGACAAATGTAGTATTTTAGTAAAAAGCAGTCGCTGTAACAACCAGGATGAGATATAGTAGCAAAAAGTGAAATAGAGTATTCTATAATGATGATGTAATTGACTGATAAAAATTATATGATGATGATACAATAAACAAATGTAAAATATATGTTACTTCATATGCAATATTACATATGAGAGTACAAGGTTGCAAAGAAAACATTACAAAATGCAGCATCCACCCTGATGTATTATATCTACATTTTATTGTTTGTTTTTTTAAAGTAAAGTCAACATTGCTTTATCCTTTTGTGTGTTAACAGAAGTTAAAGAGTCTCAAAGGAAATAATCTGAAATAAATTTCACCCTGAATCTGACATTTTGAGCAGTTTAGTGTTTTTCCTGTGACAATCCTCAAAGTCAGTGTTCAGACACTGATTACTGTATAATGAGCAGAGCGCTACAGTAAAGATGGAACGTTCCCATACCAACTTCTGTTCTTTCATAGGCTTGGCAGTAAACGTCACATTTATGAGTTTACTGAAAATAGAAAAATTTGCTGCTGGTATAATCTGGTTGTTCCATTCAAAAACATAAATAGTAAATTAAGTATAACATTTCTTATTTTGTCTTGTTAAATCCCTTAAAAATGCAAAAGCCAATGAAGAACTCCAATAACCGATTTTGTAAAAGTCAAATTAAGAACACATCTAAGTGAGGGGAGTGAAATTAACTTTGCAACTCATTTAGGTTTTGAGAAAAATGTAAATGAGTTGCAAATGAGTTAAATATTATCAATGGGAGAAGACGTATTCCACTTGACTTATTTGTGACTAAGGACACACACACTTTGAGTATTTGTCTGAATATTGTGGTAGTAGTACCAGAGGGAGATGCTGCTGCTCAGACCCCATTTGTCCACATTGGAATTCAGCAGAGGGAGAGAAGCCACAAAGGTTGTTTGTATCCCAGCAAGCGGTGGTGGTGGGGTGAAGGGTTGTGGGTAAAGCCCACTGCTGAGGTTCCCAGCAGACTTGGCACGCCTTTTCAACTTCTCACCATTCTGTCTTTTCATTGTGCAGACGAACAAAATCTTGTGAAGTATCTTTAATTGTTCAATTATTACTAATATGTTCCTCTTGAGTTTTCCTGGAAAAATCTGGTGGCAGATTCGTCTCACATTGATGAACAATGCGACACGAGAAGTCTGGAAAATGTGCTCGTTAAACAGAATTTGCAGACTTTAAATTATTTATATCTAATTGTTTCATCTACACCTGAATCTCATGTGGGTTTTAAACGTCAAGTTCTTTAGAAAAATTTTATTTTCTTTGTTGCAATGTAATATAGAAACAATCAGACTGACAATCTGCAATCTATTTTTTCATTTACAACCCTTTTCAAAAACAAAAATCTCTTACATTTGGTTCCATTTTTTTGAAAATATTATGGGTTTTGGAAAGTTGAGATTGAAAGGCAGGTTGAGGACGTAACTTTGGAGCAATTGTGGATTGTTAGGTGAGGGTTTCTATAGGTTTAAAGTTAAAGGTTAAGACTTAAAAACCATGATGAATGAAATTTAAGACCTACATGAAGCAATATGGCAGCAGCTCTAACAGCTCATCACAAATAATGACAACTCCTGCCTTTTCATTCCCCACAGGCCTCTCCTCTCCCTGGAGTTCACACCAATGGTCATTTTCAAGTGTCTAGGACCTCGCACTGGGTTTTCAGAGGTGGGCCCTCAATTAGCGAGCCACGCGCCTTTGGAAGAAAGAGGAACTCCACGAGGAGTGCTTTAAGACTGGCCTCTGTTCACACTACTCTGACCCCGTCACCTCAGGGTCACAGGCCACAATACGCTCCCATCTGGAGCTGTGTTATCAGCTCTGTGACGAAGGGGACGGACGCCAGCCCACTGCATTCAGGCCGAGCTGTGTGCTGCTACGCTGGAGGCCTGAGAACTGCAGAGCCGCTCAATGAACACAGACTCCTCTCTGAACATCCGCCCATGCTTTATGAATTCAACTTCGCCCTTTGATCGGCTCTGATAATGTGGATCGGTCTTTTTAATTGAGCAGGAAACCGAAGGGAGGAGGGTTGCACGACATATTGCGCACCAGGGGAGCTGCGGGTGCAACTATAATCCAGTATTTTCGGCCAGTGAGCAGCACTAATGTGGATCTGTTTCAGGCTAAATGCCTTGCTTAGTGGCGTGTTGCTTAGAGAGAACACGCAGGTTGATGCATTCTGCATAGACACACGCACATGCAAAAATATAATGCTGAAAATGCTGGTTACACGTTGGCAAGTGTAATGTTGATAATAAATTTACATCTAGTGCTTGAAAAGGACCTTTACTCAATAGATGAGTATCTCCATTTGCTTCTGCTACTTTATGTTGTCAGTTTGTTGAAAATATCATTTCATTATCTGAAACAAATGATCTATCATCTTTTGCAACAGGTTAAAATAAGATAAGGATTTCTTTCACAATAGACTCAGCAACATATAAAGTCTTAGCTTCACCTTCATCAGCTGTGACATTAAAAGCAATATACACACATTTATGCATCAATACTAAATTCCAGTAAAATAATATGCATTGCAGTCCAAATATTAGGTTGTTCTGAGACGGCTTTTACTTTGGGTACTTTTAATTTTATCTTGGTGTACACATTGTTCTAGTTTGCAGGACTTTTATTTACTTTTACTCTTAACTGTACTTCTACTAATTCTACTAATAAATCTTCCACTGCTGCACTAAACATGCAGAATTTCTGACTTAATGATACAGTTGGGTGTTAATCTGTTGAATAATGAGCATAACCGGATTTTTCAGTGGCTTGTTTAGTCTGATTTCAAAATAAACTAGCAAAATATTCCATTTACAGTCATGAAACAGATAAAAGCAGTTATAGACGTTGACAGTGCAGAGGTCTTCAAGTATTTTTAGTCACCTAATAAAAGAAGCACAGTTGGCTGACAATCAAACACCATATTGTAAACTAAAGGTAACGTTTTTTCAATGTGTCTACAATGATTTTAAAAAGGTTTCATACTATATAATGAAATGTAAAGCTGTCTGAAATATGCCACAGTCAATTGTATTTGTTGAGTCTCAGCCTGTGTGATGTAATCTATCATACAGCTTCACTTTCCTCATCTATAAAATGCAAATCAAAACTATTCACGGCACAATGATGCCACCTGGTGGTAGAGTAGCCGCAACTGTAGTCTAAAGTGTATCACATGAAAAGTTACTACACAAAGTGTCTTTCAGACAGAAACACGTGTCAACTGTCAATAAACACTGTTGGTTTGAAACTGATAAAAGAATAATATAAAATGAACTGTTGTTTACCTCAGGAAAGATACTGAAAAATATAAAGACAATGGAAAATCATGAACTTTGATTGATTGTATCATCTTTTATCAGGAAGTTTGATATGCTAGCTACCTGCTCCAGCTAACTTCTACAGCTAACTCACCTGCTACAGCTAACTCACCTGCTACAGCTAACTCACCTTCTACAGCTAACTCACCTGCTACAGCTAACTCACCTGCTACAGCTAACTCACCTTCTACAGCTAACTCACCTTCTACAGCTAACTCGCCTGCTATAGCTAACTCACCTGCTATAGCTAACTCACCTTAATGACGTCAACACACGAACATGTTTTTTTTAACTCGGTTTTCTTCCTCGTCCCTGATGATGTCACACATCTTCACCTTTCATTTTAACTAAATGAGCATGAAAACACACATTTACAAACGCTTGTCCACTTACTTCCTGTTTGCCTCCGGTTACCTCCATTTTTTCCGACGCACTGACGAAACCGTGACGTAAAACTCGAGTGGACAGGTGTAGGCGCAGGTGCACGTGATCACACTGGTCACATGACCTTCATCGTGCGTCGTCGCAGATTTTTTTTTTTTCTGTTCAATTGAAACCCAAACTTTTCTTTGTTTTTTCTGTTTTAGAGTGAAATGCAATATAAAGTGGACTTTAGAGGAAAATTACTGATTCATTGATGCAGTTCCTTCCTGGGAGAAAACCAGGGTCTACTTCATCTATCAATGGATTTCATGCATTAAATAATCATCACACTCATGTTTTTAAAGGTTTTAATCACAGTATTCAGTTTTCTCTCATCTGTTCCTCCCTCTTGAAATCACTTGTGGAATCTTCATCCAAGTGATCCCAAAAAAAATGTTTTTACCACCCGTCCTGTAAACACATGAAGACAATCACCAAACATCAGCATCAGCTTTTACCTCCTCCGTGTCCTAAGGACACATGAAATGACGCCCACACGGTGCTGAGGGTAAAATAAGAGAACGATTTATTCTTTGCTCTGTTCTACAAAACTTTATTACAACATAAAGCTGACGAACAAAACTGTGTCTGCTGGAAGTCAGAGGTTTCAATACACCGACAGCAATCACAGGAGTGACAGCTAATAATATATGTACAGTAATTATTTCATTTTTTGTTAACGTTGGCTTTGTGCTTTGGAGTTATAGATTTAAAAAAGCAGGTACACGTCTCTACTCTCACATCACACTGAAAACAAACATATCTGTTGGATATAAAGGTTTGAAGACATTAGCACCATTTAATAAAAAGGTTCTTGACGTCACAAAAACCAGATAGAGAGCAGTTATTAATGTAGATTTGGAGCTGGTATAGGAAATCAAGACTTTGCACATTTACTTTATTTCTTTCAAGTGGAAAGGACTCATCAGGTCATCACTTTAAATTATTTTTAAATGTCTGACAGTCACAACGCTTCTTTTATTTTAAATGCATTTTTCAAGGTAATCAAAATAGGAATGTTTTTAAGTTAGCACATCTAAAAAGTCGTCTGTGGCCCATTTTCCTTCGCTTTTGTGGTTCATTGTGAGCGTTCATTGGTAAAAGCACCCAGATCTTTTGTCATGTTACAGCAGCAGAGTTTAACAAAACAAGACAAGAAAAGAACGACTGACTTTTAAAACTTGATGTCCCAGTACTGTGGCGTCTCTTTAGTGGCTTCAAAACCGTCTTCGATCGCTGCAAAGTTGCTGTTGGTCGGTGACATCGCTTCAGGATCCTGTGTTGGACCTCCACCCTCTAAAAATAAATAAATCATATTTTCTTTCTGCTTGATGCTTTCATTCCATACAAAACAAATCTATTTTGTTTAATTTTTACATATTTGGCCCTGGTTCCATATAGGACTGAATTTGTGTCTTATCTAATTCTGTTCAATACGGACTGTAGATCCACATACCAGTAACTTTATGTCAAACATTGTGTTCAAGTTTTATAGTAAATACAGATTGTTAATCTTTGTTCAGGGTTAAACTCTTATCTTACCAGGGATGCACATGATCTGTGGTCTCTCCCACAGGCCTCCGGACAGACACCTGATCACAGGATTGAGTCTCTGCTGGAAACCCCCGACACAGTGATAACGCACAACTGCATTTGTTTCATATCTCTGTCGAGCTTTTCCAAATATGGAGGTGTTTCGGACCTTTGGTGGTGGACCACACGAGGCTGAAGAAAGAAAAAAACAATACATAGATCTTCTTTCCCACAAACTTTGCCTCCTTGCGTTGTTCAACTGTTATAAATTACTGCTGTATGGTGACGGTTTACTCACTGGTGCCCTTCTTGCAAGTGTAGGACAGGTGATAGTTGCAGGGCACGTCACTCCAGCGTCCGTCATCGTGCCACACCATCACCACACAGTCTTCTCCTGAGAGGAAGTAACTGTCCGGCTGACCTCTGTACCAGTTCTCATACAACTGTAAACATAGTGGGAAAACAAGATATGTCCATAGATTATATCACAAAGAACTATGCAATTGTTAGGTTAGATAGTGATGGAGATTTTGTTATTATCGACGAAACTGCTTCATCTAAGCAGCCTGTAGCTGTATGTTTGCTTATACTGTTTTCTAATAATACTGACCAGAGGGTTGCCATCAGACCAGCGGAAATCATCCTCGATGGTCTTATCGTTCAGACCGGTCCACTGGTACTCCTTGTAGTTGCCTGGGGAACAAGACAAAAAGATGAAATATAAAACTCACAAAACGATATCATTTGTTTGTGTATAGAGACAGATTGTCTCAGTGAACCTACTGTTGATGTAATTCTGCTCCTCGGGGGTCATGATGGACACCAGGTGAGCCCCCAGCATGCGACAGTGCTGCTCCGCCACCTCCCAGCTCAGACGCTGGCTGAAGTGTCGGTAGCAGAAACCATGAAACTTGTCCCAGCCTGGTTCACATTGCTCCAGGTCTGAAAGAGACACAGAGGAGGAGAGCGGTTGATGAAGAGTCTTGAGAAATGACTGGAGACGTGTGAATGAAACTGAATGTAGGCTGGTTCAGATGAGTAAAGGAACCTCTTGATCACAAATGCTTGTTTGTGGGAATTTAAAACAAACTTAATGCAGATCTCCATCTTAAAAAAAACTCGACAGAAGAGATTTTCAGAGAGAGCTCACCAGTCTGACAGAGGTTTCCTCCATACGTTGGCAAACAGAGACATTTAATCTGCCCGTCTCTGTCCGTACAGGTGCCTCCGTTGAGACAGGGGTCGTCTTCACACGCATCTGAAACACAAGGTCCGGTTATTAGCAGATTGTTTTGATGCTTTAACTGCAAGAGAGCACACAACATAGAAACAAGTCTAGCATTTTTCTGTGAATAATGCATATAAAATAAAATATTTGCATGTATAAGCAAAAGATTTGGTGGATTTGAAAGAGTGATAAATACTAAATAGCAATTGAGGCAAATCTTAAGAATTAGTCGTTTTATTATTAGTCGTTTCAAAAATCTGGAAATCACGTATCAAAGGTATCGTGCATACTTCTGTGCTAATTGTAATAAATAAAAAAATAAACGTCAAAGCCTTAAGTTAAAAAAAAATTCCAACATGAGCCAAAGGAGGGCAGCAGAGGACAAACATCATGATGTCTAACTCATCACGTCTTTCTCTCTTTCTTTCCTATTCATCATTTTCTCACTAACAGAGTAAAAAAAAAACACACAAATCTTTTTTCTTCCTTATAACCAGTTTCCATACTGCACATGTCTTCAGTTTAATTGTCTGTGGTTTAGAACAACAAACTGTAGTTCACACCTGCACATTACACAAAAAATAACATTTTGTTTATTAGGTTTGACATGCAAACACATTATACCAGAAAAAACCCCAACTAAGTGCCTTTTTGACCATGTTGACAAACTAAAAAACTAATTTCTCTTAATCTTGACTGAATGCGTTGTCATCACAAGGTTTCCTGATTTATTTGAGTCTTGAGGGAAAAGAGGGAGTTAGGAGTTGCAGTAAAACTTTGCTGTTGAAGGCTAAAATGGTGGCATGTGTGTCCCAACTGAAATTAAACATTTTACAAGTGGATTTGGTTTGTGTCCCTTGACACCCTATAAACAGGAACTCTGTGGTGTCTGTCATTATACCGAGCACACATTTGATGCTATTCAGACAGCTCTCTTTAAGTTACTGTGTGTATGACAGGTTGTTACACAAGTCTAATGAGAATCACAGGCTGTAAAGTAAATTGTTGTTCCGTTTTGCCGAAAAATACACAACTGGAGCAACAAGAATCTTTAAGATTCCTTTCAAGTCACCACTGAAGCCTCATTTTTGCAAAGTTGTTGTTTTGTCAAGTTTGCACAATAACAGAGACCTTGGTTTAATTCTCACCCTTCACATGACAATACAGTAACTGTTGTTGATGCTGTGAGGTCAGTAATGTGGAAGAGCAGTGACCTTTCTCAGCTGTTATAAGCTGCAGAATCTCTGGTCGTTATAACTATGAACAGTCCAGTTTTTTAACTTTTTAAACTGCTCGCCAAAGATGATGAAACTGAGATTTAATGTAAAAAAACTGGATAATTCTCTGAATGCTCTGATCGTTACTGTACTCATTCATTAAGGCAAACTTTGTGGATGCCTGAGAATGTCTTCGACAGAAAGTGTGCTTCAAAAATGCACAGATGTGAGGGAATGCTTTTCCCTCACACCTTTTACCATCCCCACGAATAGTAATATACTTATATATAGTTATATAACAGTATAAAAAAAACTGTACCTGCAACCATGGATTAATTGGAGCTTTTTAGTACGTGTAAATGTGAGTTTAGGAAGAATTATCAGATAAATCTGACATCACCTCCATGATGAATACAGTGAAATGTTCTGTCCTCCATTCAATGAAAACACTTCTGCAGAGCTTCTTGTTACATCAGCTGCTGTTTCCCACAATTCCCTTTTAATTATACTGGCCAATTGTCACCACAAATATGGCTGACTGGAATGACTCTTGGTTTTGTGAAGACAGGATTTCCAGTAAAGACACGTCTGCTTGGTGTTACAGTAATCTTCAAATGATCTGAACGTACCTGTGCACATGCACGACGTGCACAGTAATGTATTTGTATCACTTTTAATTTTAATTTAAAGTTAAGTTCTGTTATGAAGCAAGAAAGTGTCTAATTAAGATTTTTGAGACTGAAGAAAAACAATTTGAAAGATTTCAACTGATGGCGAGAGGAGAAACAATCATCACTTGGTTAACTTTATCATTATTACACCTAAAAATACACAACACTGTACAAATCATGAATGATTATGATTAAAAAATAGAACATGACACGACTATGAAACATTAAATGCTACAACAAATCAACACTGAACAATAATTGTGCTTATGAACATTCAACATAATAATAAACTGTGCTTTAGTCTAAAATAGTACAAGAATTCTAAATCTGAGGAATAACAACAGTTGATGACCCGACAGTTATGGATTAAACATAAAACATTAGTGCGGTTGCACAGGTCAGTGTCATTACATTCAACGTAAATGCTGTAACAGAGAAAGATCAAGTCCCTTTGTCATGTTTCTTCCAGATTACTGCAAACGTGGTGAGTATTGACAACAGGAGGAAAAAGATTGTGAAGAGTATAATTAGCATTTTGTTGAGAGGTTAATTTTAAGAAAAAGAAATCCATGGATCAAGGTTCTGTGAAAGGTTTACCTTAGCTTTTAACATCGCTAAAACATTAATTCCAGCACACCAGTACTTCACAGAAGTCAATCTTTGGATGAGGAGGGAAACATCATGCATAACGAGACTGGACTTTTGACCAATGCCAAATGGGAGCTGTCCCAAAAGGGGAGTAGGAATCAGGAGGATAGATATGAGAATCAGGAGGAATCAGAGGGGTGAGTGGGCTTTCTGAGACAAATGAAGCAAACGTGGGAAGTCATTTGAAAAAGGAGGGGAGGTGTTTTACAGAAAATGGAGCAAAGGTAGTTTGGGGCAGAAGACAGATCAGGGATTTTAGTGCATCACTGCGTCGAGTAGAAAGAGGAGGACAGTTAGGCTGATGAAAGTGGCTTTAACATTACCTGAAGATTTCCCTGTACCGCCCACAGCTGCCCTCTCATTGGGCAAGATAAGCAGGGTGGGCGGCTGGGTGAGACTAAACTCACCATCCACCAGACCCTGATCCACTGGTGGTATGAGGTGCGTCACCTTCTGGGGCTCTGTCGTCTTGTGGAAAACTCTCTGTGTTGTGGTGGTCGGGCTCCAGGTGCGTCTAGACCAGTGTGTGGTGGTCTTGATGGTGGCGGTGGTCGTGGCTCTGGTGGCCCTGGTGGCCCTGGTCGGCTTTGTACTCGAGGAGGAATCTGGAGCTGCTGGGGAGGTGGTGGGGGAGGTCTTCCTGCTGTACTCAAGACCGTTGAGGGATTCTTGGGGTCCAGTTGTGGTTGTCAGCAGAGCCCAGTCAGACGTTAGAGAATCGAGAGGAAAGACGGTGAAGTCCTCAATGGTAGGAGCCAAGTTAGCTTCTTCTTCTAAGGTTGAAGCAATGTCAGCTTCTTCTTCATGGGCTAAGGTAACAATATCTTCTTCTAATGGTGTGGAAACATTAGCTTCTCCTTCAAGGGTTGGGGCTACGTTAACTTCCTCATGGGTTGGGCCAACGTCAGTCTCATCAATGGTTGGGTCAACATTAGCTTCTTCAAGTGTTTGGGCAATGTTAGCTTCTTCTTCAAGTGTTGGGGCAACATCAGCATCATCAATGGTTGGGTCAACATTAGCTTCTTCAAGCGTTTGGGCAATGTTAGCTTCTTCTTCAAGTGTTGGGGCAACATTTGTTTCATCCTCGTGTGTTGGGGTAACAGTAACTTCCAGTGAAAAGGAAACTTCATCTTCAAATGTTGGTGCAACTTTGACTTCATCTTTAAGAACTGGAGTACCTGTCACGTCTTCAACGGTTGGGGAAACTTTATCTTCCTGTTCAAGTGAAAAGGAATCTTTAGCTTCATCTACAATGGTTGGGGAAACATTAGCTTCATCTTTAATAGTGGGAGTAACAGTGAAGGAAACATCAGCCTTGTCTTCAACGTTTGAGGAAACTTTGATTTCCTCTTCAAGGGTTGGGGCAAATTTAATGTCTTCCACCATGACTGCAGTAACTGCACCTGGCTCCTGTCCACTTGCCTCTTCATAAGTGATGGTTTTAGGGTCCCAATACACTTTGTACCCTGATGTCCTATACTCTTCTGTGGTGGAATCAGTGGGCATCTGAGAAGTGTCTGGCCCTGCTGAAGACTCTGTGGTTGCCAGACTTGCTCCAGAAACAAGGATTTCTTGAGCCCTTGTTGGGTGCAGCGTTTTCTCCTCACTTTCTATTGTGACTGCGTCTTCAGATTCTAAGCTTGTACTTCCCTCCTGTTTTGAAATGGAAGACTCCCATAACTGTGCTACTGTGGAGAGGACACTGAAGCCAAATTTATCAGTATTTGGTGACCCAGATGAAGACGTTGGATTTGGAAGTGCAGTCCGCGGTTCAGCAGGAGTGCTGCTAGGTGAAGCAGAAGGTGACGGGTGAGTGGTTACACCAGAAGTGGAAGAATCTGATGTGGTGATGGAAGTGACGGCTCCAATGTCAAGGTCACTCTCTGGAGAAAAACAAGACAAAACATTTTTGGAGCTTTAAGTATGTATCTATTAGCAAACTGATGTTTCTAGCAGCATTGCTCTATAGATTACAGTGTCAGTAAATCAAACAAACACTATTCATCCAAAACTAATATATTCCCATCACCCTCAGCTGTATTTTGTTTAGTGCTGATTAACAAACATGCTCACACTATAAACTTAAAGTGGTAAACCTGGTAAACATACCTGCTTAACATTAACATATAGTATTGTCATTGTGTATATGTAAGGTACTGCAAGAGTACATCCTCTAAGAGCTGCTATCATGACCGTGGACTCTTAGTTTTGCTTATATCATAATTGTATTAAATCATACCTTGAGAAATATCTCCAGATCCATCAAGAGGGGGCCACAGTGAAGTTGAAGCTTTGGTAGTTAGAAGTTCTCCTTCTTCTTTTGGCGACTGAGTCGAGAGAAACCTCTGCTCAGGCCGTGCTACTGCTGCCTCCTCCAGGCGAGGCTGGAGGATGTTGTCAGAGGTTTCTGGTGTCGCTTCCAGGATATTCTCCTCCTGAGTATGGTTTCTGTCTGCTTCACTGTAATTGGCTTGTGATCTGATTAAATCCAAATGTGTCTCTTGTACTTCTTGGGAATCCTTCGTTCTCTCAGACATTTGTGTTTGCTCTTCGGGGTTTGTGTCTGGTACCGTTTGGTTGTGAGTGGGAGGCTCGTATGATAGTTCAGGAAACCCTGTGGTGTTTTCAGGTTCAAAATGGTGAACGGTGAAGTTCAAGCTCTGGTGGGAAGCTGTGTCATTGTGAACACTGGGCATCAGTGATGTATTTTGTGGAACATTGTAGGTTTCTGTGCTGCTGATTGTGCTGTTCATCAGAGGTTGCTGGGAGTGGGAGGTCATTTCCGTAGCAGATGACATTTCATCAAATGGCTGAGGGAGGTCCACATATGTGGTGTTGAGGGGAGACGCTGTTGTGTCTGATATAACGGTTGGATGCGTGTCCACCAGGTTTTCCTCAGTGGAGAGACGTGAGACAAAGGGAAAAGATTCAACTACACTAAGCGCCTCTCGCTCCACTTCCTCTACATGTTGGTTCAGGTGCAGCTCTTGATCTGTTCGCGTAAGAATAACAACATCTTGTCCGATGTCTTCAGACTCTGTGGCCATGTAGTCGAAAGGAGAGTCAGTGGGAGCATTTCTGTTGTCTGTAGAAGACAGTTAAGTAATTAGAAATAAAATACAAGAGGTAATGTACGACAGCAACAATTTCTTATTAACGCAACTGTCCAAATGAGTAGGAATTAACAGTAGTGAAAAGTTTGCATTCATATCAAAGCATGCAATTTAATTCTATTTTATGCACATTCATTTTTGAGTAACAAAACACTCACCTCTCACACAATAAACGTCGTGAAGGTTTGACGGCTCTGGGAAACCAGTTTGGTTGCTGAAGCGGTAGAGGGTTTTGACGCCTGCCTGAGGCCCCCCACAGCGCTCTCTGGGGGTTATGATTGGGTAGCGCACACTGCCGTCAGACAGCCAACCAGGGCTGCAACGGTCCAGACCTTCACTCCATGCCAAGTACAGCTGTGCAGTTGTCGCCAGCTCTGCCCCTGCGGCTCTGCAGTATGACCGTGCTTCGGCAAATGACAGCAGCTGTGGGACGGAGTCATGGAACACCTCTCCTACAAACCATAATATCTTTTATAAAGTTTCATCATAACAACCAAATGTAAGGCATCTATATATCAATATATACTGATATATAGTTATTGTAGTTTTTAAGCGATCACTATTGATATCAGTATTTTCTAAAAGATTCAAGTTTGGCTATAGAATTGAAAATGAAATATTTATATGGGAAATATATATAGAGAGATGTGAGTTGTTGTCATACCGTTAATTTGTTCCACATAACAATAAACATCAAAAAGTTCATCTGGATCCATTGTCCCGT
The DNA here is from genome assembly GCF_024713975.1 of Paralichthys olivaceus. Taxonomy (NCBI): domain Eukaryota; kingdom Metazoa; phylum Chordata; class Actinopteri; order Pleuronectiformes; family Paralichthyidae; genus Paralichthys; species Paralichthys olivaceus. The sequence continues at coordinate 6,817,783 of NC_091112.1, forward strand.
AGTTTCTCACTCCTGGTTGCCCGTCCATGTCTCCATAGCAGCCCTCACGGGGAACTTGGATTGGGTACCTGGAGGAATGGAAACAATCAGCATTACTTACATAACATTAACCTCTTAAAGATTGATGGACCAGCAAGTCAGTAATTATAGTTTATTCATCCAAAAATATCAGAAACACTGAACTAGATTTGGGGAAAATTTGATTTTCAACAATTAATCATGTATTTAGAATGTTTCCATGAACACATCCAGTTTTTAGAGCATGAGTTTGAGAGTATGTGCAGATTGAGTGTGAGCGTCATACAGAAGATACAGATGAGATACCTGACAGACTGGTCTGCCAGCCAGCCTGCATCACACTGCTCGTATCCATCAGAATAAGCCGCCAGCAGCTGGTCAGCAGTGGCCATTTCTGCCCCGATGGCCTCACAAGCCTTCTGGGCCTGATGGAAGGAGAACGCATAGCGGCCCAAAGCATCTCTGTAGTGAAATACAACACCTAAACAAACAGGCACATACACAAACATTATGAACATGTTTAGATTCAGAGTATACAACCAAAGACCAAAGAGAATGACTATGGTAGCTAAAGTAATAGCTGTTATAAAATCAATCTGGGGCATTTATCCAACAAATAATTCATTTGAAATAGATGTCAGCAACATCTATTTAACCTATTTAACATTTCTGCAATTTTCAAAGAGAATGGGTGAGTAATGCTTTGATATTTATTCGTACAAAAATATATTTATACATTTTTTGTCTCTGAGAGGACCTTACATTTCAACTCTTGTTTGATATTTATTTTCCATACTATAAAAAAATAGAAACTCATTCTAATATTTATAAAAATCATAATCATCAAGTCAAACATAAAATCTTTGAATACCTGCTCAAAATATTCAATATATATATATATGGTTGTGGTAGTCATATTCTTGTTATATAACAAGAATATGACTACCACAACCATGGCAGTGTGACAAACATAGACAAAAATTTGGTACAGACAATTTATGTAATTCTCTGAAATGTTATAACAAAACTTTTCAATTTATGGAAAAAAAAACACAACAGAAAAAAATACTGTTAAATTAAGCAAACCCATGCAATGTATGAAACTAGTGTTATGTTGTATCCTGTATGCTCTATACTGTACATTTCTCTTACTCTTTCAGAGCCTTCATTTTGTTACCTTTGACCTTGAGTTGCACGAGATCACTGGTGTCCTCTAGGCCGAACTGCACCTCACAGCGATAGTGGCCAGAGTCGCTGGAGCGCAGATCTCCCAGCCACAGTGACAGGTCATCAGGGAAGGACGTGTAGTTGAGCAGTGCAGCGCGGTCTCTGTACGCCTCATTGATCTTCACCCTCTCACCCCTCGCCACCAAGATCTGTGTCTCCACCCCTCCAGACACCACGGTCCACTTGACCCGTGGTACAACGGGGGCGAAGGAGGAGGAGGTGGGTGTGGAGGACAGGGACACTGAGCAGGGGATGGAGATGGAGCTGCCCAGCGGAGCAAAAACAGGACCTGAGTGGGGGATGTTCACCTGGAGGGACTGGACATCATCTGCAGATCAGAAATATAGAGGATACAGAGATTGTAGTATTTTAAGCCATAATAAGAACCTTGAGTATTTCCAATAAAACATTGAGACAATGGAAGAATGTAGAGGTACCGTATGCAGATGGTGTTTGGGTGGGGAAGGCCATAGAGAGACGGCAGACGACACAGAGAAGTGGAAGAACATGTCTGTGGAGATAAAGAGGCAAACACAACAAACAATAAGACAATGTACATTTTGACACAAATTAAGATGAATAAATAATTTCCTGTTTCCAATTTCACACCTATTTAACCTTTAATGGACACAGCAATTTCTATCAGTGGAAGTCATGAATTGTGTTGGTTCAGCTCATCGTGGGAACACGCTCCACTGATCTCACCAGACTGATTTATTGTAATGTTAAAGGTCACAACTGGCAAACTATGCAGCTATGTATTACAGTACCTTCACCACAGCGTCCACCTACTGGGATTTTAGTCCTGTACATGTACAGATACTTCGTTGAAAGGCAGTTTCACAGTTATTCTGTCATATTTGGAGTGTCAGCAATGTATACAGTTGAATTTAATATGATTTGTGCTTTCAGTAATAATTAAGAAGTAAGTTGAACCGCTGCAAATACAGAAAACATTAAATTGTTCAAATTCAAAAACAAATAGCTAAATTCATATAAATAGGTATTACATTGTGTGAATACTACTAGAGAGCTCTGTGCATAATGTAATAAAATGTCATGAATTTGACCTTATAACAGTTTTAACAAACTTTAACTGAGTGTACCGAATAAACTACAGTGTCAGTGGAGAAAACCGGCTCCAAAGGTTCTTAAGCATCGTAGCACTGGAGCAGAATCTCTGGGTAAAACACTGACATACATACAACTCCCTTAAAATACTAAAAACAAAACCTATCTCAGAGCTCAGTCATTCCGTATAAAAGAGCAACGTCTCTGGTTTTCAAAGGGAAGCTGAGAGCACAGGCTCCTGACCACAAGCCATTCATCACATCCGGGAGCTAATGACACGGCGTCTCAGCCCAGCGGCATCCTGCCAGCTCTCCGTCACCAGTCTGGCCCTGTTATTAACCCAGCAGGCATGGCAGGATGCTCATTGTGACCTCACACAACCTCATGAGGCAGCCACGGTGAAGCTGCAAGTGTTCGTTCATCATTAAAAAGCAGCGCACACACTCCAAGCTACTTTTCAGGGCTGATAAAATGTCTCCTTTAATAAAGACGTGGCACAGTTGATGTGAAGAAATTGTGATTTAAATATTGACTCTATGTTTCTGTATACGTATGATATGTATTATCAAGCAACCATACACTTGACAATTCTACAAATCATCATTTCTTGCACCTGAAATACTGAGTGTCTAAAGTTTTACATAAACTAATATAATAGTTTAGATTAGATGATTTAGATGAGATTAATTTGGATTAGACAGTTTTATTAAAGTCCAAACTAATTCTCCTTATTAGGGAAAAACAGTAAAAGGTAGGGCACACAACCTACACATCTATATTATACACTCATTGTACACGATAGTGTATCTTTGTAGTATACAGATTTCATTCTTAGTATCAAATAAATCAACAAAAAAACATAACAAAAATACAATTATGCACCATGTGGTATCAGTTAATCTGCCATTATATAAATCTGTTGCAAATTAAATTTAACAAAGAGTCATTAACATGTTTTCCTAAAAATATGATACTCATGTTTTTTTCTGAGGTGTTCTTGGAGCAATTAGTTTTAACTTTTCCCAGCTGCAGCCACTCCTCCATTTCCTTTGTGCATTGCATTATGGGACAGTACTTAAAAAAGGTTGTTTTATTTTGCATGCTGAGAGTTTTGTCACTGCTCCATGTGTGAAAGCACCAGAGAGTGTGGGGGAAAGCTAATGAAGGAGAAAAGGATAATGAAGGATATTTGTGGCCACGTTGCTTTAAACTCTGTACAAAGAATCCCCAGAGCAGAGTTTTACTGTAGCTGATTCCACCGACACAACAAAACTCTTGATGGGCAAATGCTGAAAAGACTGCGTACAGAGGACGTTGTGTGTGTGTGTGTGTGTGTGTGTGTGTGCCAAACTTGTCCATTTCTGTTCTACCGGAGATACAGTAAGATGACAGTATGTTGAGACACATGAGCCTCATTATGAGCCTCAGAGTGACACACGTTTATCAGGAGCTCTTTTCTCTGATGTGAAAGGTAAAAAATTGAAGAACAGAAAAGATCAGAATCTCTGGAGTTGAAAAAGTACCGATAAGTTTGAGCCTTTTCTGCGTCTGTGAATCAAAAGCATCCTTCGCACGGAGTCAGCACAAACACAGCTCACTTAACTGTGACATATGAATTAAATGGTCGTCTTTGACAGCAGAATAGTTGTCAACTGTTTCCCTCACCAGCTGGGTGGACTCCACAGAGCTGGTATCACTATTAGTATTCTTGACAAGAGAACGGCTCACAGAAAGCGAGCAGTGGGCCAGGAGGACAGCTGCACACTGTGCTTTCACTTCATACCGACTCCCGCACAAAAGGCCCAGGGCGAAATTAAAGGACAGGGCACTGGCACACTTGCTCACTCTTTCTCTTTCTTTTCTCTCACTCTTTTCAGGGGTTAGAAAAGGAAGTTTTGAACCACGAAGAATGAGCATGCTTCGCTCAAAGGGAGAGGCCACATTAAGACACTGCACACTGTTTTCACATGGAATAAATGTTGAGGGAGTATGTTTGCATATGGGTTTGTGCAGAGGAGATAATCTGGTTGCCGCTGGTTATTTTGAGAGCTCGTCTTTGCTCTCGCCGTCACCAGGCGCTCTGCAGTTCAGCTCTCTTTAATGTGAATAACAACGAAGGCAAGTTAAGCTAAAAATCAATGCCACGCGCTGCATTAACAGATCTACAAACTGCAGCCAGTGCATTATCCACTGGAAGAACTAATCCAGTCTCCTCCTGCTGCAGACACAGAGAGCTAAAACAAACTGACACTGAAAATCAGGGTGAAAATAAATTAATCAGCTTTAATTATTAATACAAGACGTAGAAGTGAACAAGGAAAACACAAGTAGATGCTGAGATATCTATAAGTGCTGCACTGAAGATTAAAAACTTCCATGATGAGTCTTGTGGGTGGTCTCTGCTGCAGCCTGACTCAAGGTCACACCAGGCGAACATGGTCTGCACCAACAAGCCGGAAAATGATCCCAGTTCAGCCAGTTCAAACATACAGAGCCACTGGTTTGACTGATGTAAGTGCAGGGCAGCGAGCTGAGCTGGACCTGGCGTTTGGCTACAATGGGTCTGTGATAAAATACAACAGGGCTCTCCTGGAAATCAGTAATTGGGTTTTTACGAGGCAGGAATCCACTCTGGTCTAAGTTTCTGTTCCCCACATGAGCACTGTGGCTTTATCCTTCCAGTTTCAAGTTATTTTTGAATTCAGATTCATTGACTCAAGCGCATTGGGGTTGAAACTAAATATATGATAGGAAGGAAGTGCAACATAAATAACACAACATTCTTGAAAAAGGCATTTAATTTAAAGATTCATTTCTCTTTATATAGAACAAGGCAAGAATGTTTTAACCTATCACAGGGGTTCAGCATCTTGTCAAAAGAAATTTAGGAATGCAGACTGGAGGAACCAGGGATCGAACCACCAACTTTCTGCTTGGTGGACAACCTCCTGAGCCACATCCACCCCATACTTAGCAGAAATCTTCTAATAATATAATCTGATGTATCATTAGGGAAAACTTGGATCGTTTTTTGCAACCTTACCACTTGTATCAGTCTCAAGTCCCTAAAACTACTGGGATTTCTTTATTTATGCTTATGTGGGTTTTGGTCATATACTGACAACAGATAATATCCAGTCGTCCTCAATATCTATCTCAACATGGCTCCTGTGTACTTCGGTGGCCCTGTCTGACCCATGTCCCGCTCTTCACTCAACACCTCGCCCCTGGCTCTGAGCATCAAACGCAGAGCCGCCACGCATCACCTCCCAGACCACATTTCACAGACATGACAAACAAACCGATCATCTGGCTCCTTAGAGAGATGGTTGGCAAAGCCACTCACCAGATGCTTCACCACCCAGTGTACCTGGGAAAGAGTAGAGGGATGTTTCAAACAAACTCATCTCAGTCCTGACTGCACAACTCCACTGCAGGTCAGCCCAATACAAACCACACAGACACACACCTGGTTGTGACTATTGACTTTTTATGGACTATTTTAAGAAATGAATGCCTCATTTTGTCTATTTAGTCTAATATCACAAATAAAAATCAATTAATTTGCCTCAAGGGTCTTAAAATTACCAGTTGAGCTTCATCTACTGACTTGTAATTATATAATTATCTTAGCATTCTGCAGTATCAGTTTATCATAATATGTTTGTTAACTGGACTGGAAATTAAACCTGCTTCTTTATTTCTTGTCAATATTTGAATGATATATAGAGAATTCTTCAAATAAGAGTTATATTTGCTGTAAAGAAATTCAGGTCTGAGGAGGTGCAGCAAATAAGTGACACTTCTGTTGCCTGATGTTAAAATATCACATTCAGGTTTTACTGGGTCAAAAAGACAATCTTCAATCATTATCATCTTCATATCGTAAATACTTGGTCTCATAGAAAAGGTCTTTTCAGGTGAACATCAGACCAGAGAGCCACCGCACCACTGCACAGAGAGGAATCTTTTAAAAACCTGCTTTTCCACCATTCATTTTTCCTCTGTCTCACTTTGACCCTCCACCGGTCCATTACTGAGGTCCACCTGAGCCCGGAGAGGCTAAATGTGCACTTTAGACAAAAGAACCAACTCCTTATTGTTTCTCCTGCAGGGCACAGGAGCATCAGTTCAGAGCTTCATAAATACATCAGCATCCTCAGTTTACCCCACACAAAAAACCTTCAAATAAAAAAAGATTGTACAGTACAATGGATCCTGGAATCATTAAAACGAGAAACCTTCTCAAAATTATGACTTCAATAATGATGTCATACCTCCAAACAATGAGTCACCCAATGTAATGACTTACCAACCTAAAGGTTTTGACTTGATATACTTGGCATCTCAATACATTGACTTTCTAACTCAATATAATTTGACCTACTAACTGAAAATAATGGCTTTGTATGTCATACTCAGACTTACTATTTCATAATGGATTTTCTATCTCATCATTTCGATAACGTATCTCATAATGATGCTTGCTATCTCATAACTAAGACTTCATATATCATCATTTCAAACTTATATCTGATAATTATGAATCATTATCTCATCGGTTGTTTGGATTTTTATCTCGTAATTTTGATTTAGCATGAATCTTCTTTTTTTGTCACTGGCAGAAATGCTCTTCCATACATTAGAGCTGAAGTGTGGAGGGAAGTAAGTTTATTTGAAGTTAACGAACATCCTTTTACTTCTGACAATGTTCATGGTCACAACCATCAGACTTAGCCACAGGGACTGATGAGGAAAAAGAAAAAGAATAAACGTTATGAGCAAATTAAAAGAATACAAAAAGTTGCACGTAACCAACTAACTGCGTCATGGTCAATTTAAACAAATGGCATTTTCTGGGAGAAATTAAAATTCACACCGGGCCACAGTTTCAGGACCTCAGCAGAAGTTTCTTCTAATAAACCATGAAGAGGCTGATTTAATGACGCCATCATCAAAACTTTGACCCAACCCGCAATGAAATAAAAACGAACCCACCGGATTCTCCTCAGCAGCATCTCAGCTGGTGCAGGATGGACTCAGCTCTCGGGTTAAAAAGTATTTTCCTCCAGTCTCTGCTGCTGCAGTGCGACTGTCCCGTCCCAGGCTGTGGAGGAGGGGGAGAGGAGACCGTGGATGCTCTGCAGGTATGTGGGGGGGCTGGGGGGAGCGAGGACCGATCCACTCCGGGGCTCAGGGAAGCAAAAGGAGGGAGTCGAGAGGAATTGGAGGCAGATATGAAATCCTGAACTGCCCACTTTTTCACCCAATTACCGGGGTTGGGAGATGGCGCATGCCTGTCACAGGAGGGCTGGGAGGGATGGCAGCTGAAACAAGCGATGTTAGAGGCTGTGACGTGGAGCCTGACCTATGTTTCTGCAGGGAGACACATGCATGAGTTGAGTCAGTGCAGCAGGATGAGGATGAGGAGGATGAGGGTGCAGCTGCAGATGGGATTTTTGCAGCACAGTCACTTTTACTCAAGGAGGAAGAGGAAGATGAGGATGAGGGAGCTATGTCTCATCCTATTCCTTTTGCTGCTGAGTCAATGAAATTTAAAAATCACATGGAACAAGTTTGCATGCATCACCACTGGAGTAATGAGCAGTGTGCGGACCACACAGCAGCTGCTCCATCATTTCCAAATTTAATCTGCAGGGTGTGTTTGATTTGACATCAATGAACTCTGCAGTGCCACAGTGAAGCCATTAACTGCAGCTAATTCAGTAACAAACAAAGGGGGGAAAGTCTCAAAGATAAATTTTTACAAGCACAAACTGCACTTCAGAGTTGTAGAAATATATACTCTTGATATAAACACTGCATCAATTAACTTTATGCTGTTATTAATTACTAGTTCTGATGATCTAGTGGCAGAAGAAGAATCTAAAGCCGAAATGTTTGTAAAAATGCTGTAGAATAGAAATAAGAATTATGTATTTGTCCTCAGTTCGAGGTCAGATTAACCTGCATGGGGCACTGTGCAAAAAATGAGCTCTGACCACACCTCCGCCCCTCCCACATCCTTTTTTTTTCCCTCCATGCATTATGTGTCCTGTCATTTTCAAGAAAAGAAACTGAACAAAAAATGTATTCAGTGAAATGGACCATGTTAAAGTAGATTTGACACGAGGCCACTTGACAAAAAATAAAAATCAACACGCCTGTCGACATTGAAAATGTTGAATTGTAAAGATTGAGCAGTTTTATTGTTGGACTCCAAATAGTGCGTGAAGAATTATCAGGACCATGACTCTGCAGCTGGGCGTGCAGCTCTCTGACGCTGTTCTCAGGAACAAGGGGCTTTGAGATGGAGGCTTCATCCTCTGGGAACCATGAATATACTATATTAGTTAACGATAAGATACTTCACAAGATAAATGGAAACTTTATACACAGTCTATGGTCTTGTCAGAGAGTCATAAACAGTCGCATATGACACCACAGATTCTTGGATATTGGATTTGGAAAAGGAAACAAAAGGAAAAAGGACGAAACAAGAAGAGCATCATGGGAGAGATCCCTCTTCAAGAAAGTCGCACAATAAATGTCATGTAAAGACGAAACAGAAATAAGAAAAGATAGAATCATCAGTGGGGATAGACAATGTGCACTTGACCTTCTGGATCAATAAAGACTACAATCTCATCTCAGTGAGTAGATTTAGATTTGAGCTGAAACCTGTTCATCAGTCACACACACACAGTATAATTCAATGCACTCTCTTGGCTCAGTGCTGGATTTTACCACCTGTTCACACTGTGTAACAGAGACACACAGAAGATAAACAGGGTCAAGTGAAGTACGAACCTGCAGCCGTCTACAGACACAGTGAATGCTGCTTTGTAGTCATCGCCCTGTGGCCGGGCAGCAACAGGTGGTGCTGCACACCTGAGGAATGTGACACCCAGATACCAGCAGCACCGTCTGAGAGGGAAATGTCAAAGCACAGAGAGCAGACGTGTACTTCAGTCCAACTTCAGCTATGATGCAGAGTCACAGTGACCTGGATGGATTCAAGTCCAGTCAGCAGCTCTGACGGTGAAGACATCATCCTACTCTGCTGCCGTTTGTCGTCAGAGTCGTGGAGCATAGTTATTAGTCAAAGTTGTGTTGCTTCTCTTTTTCCAATATGACAGAAAAAACCATTAAAATGCACAAAAAAACAACATCTACAGTTCCATGACACTTGGACAGGTTCCATCTGCTGAGGAAGATCACGTCGAGCTCGAACCTGCAGGTTGTTTCATTTTGACATCGTTTGGAGCCAGAGTCGGATCAGTCGTGATTGAGGAAGCCTCAGTATCGAGGTCCCTCCGATAAACGTGCTCGACCAATTACGAGTAAGTCTCAGCGGTCAATCATGATTTATAACATCAAATGAACTTTTTGGTTTGGTAAATGTCTCATCCAGTAACACGGAGGAGGCAGGGTTTATAAACTGTATTGCAGCCAGCCACCAGAGGACAATCAAGATCATACAGTGGTGGAGAGTAAGTACATTTACTCCAAAACTGTTCCTCAGTAAAGTTCTGAGGTACTCTTTTATGATACTTAATACTAATATAGAATGTAATGTTCAAAAATACTTCACCTCCATAAGAAATGTGTTAAAATACAATATAATATCAAATTACATGTTTGGGTGAAGGAATAAAAGCCCAGCAGGAAAAGTAAGAGCAGTGTTTTACTTTCTTTTAAAGCTCCTAACTGTAACATAATGAGGTCTATATAAGAATCAGTGGGGAGCCAACTAAATTAGACCAAACACAGTTAAACATGCATGCAGGCCATGCCTCAGACCTGCATACAAGCTAACATTACATTTTCCAGCAGCCATCAAACAAGCAGCCTGTAATTAGACACTATCATTATATTGTAGCTGAGCTCAGATCAAGTCAGTCGAGAGCAACACTGACATTTATTTTAAAGTGTCTTCAGATGTTCTGCAGATGATCACAGATCCAGAGCTTAATGCCACCTATCATCTAACATCACGTCTTTATGTTCAGCAACAGCAGCAATAAACAAACAATCACACCTTTGTTGGTGACTCTGACACGTGCAGCCAACGCCACCAGGTGGGATTCATTAGTTTTCGTGGCTGAAGTGTGACTCAGCTAAAACACAGAGCACAGCCGCCACTTTATTTTTATGCTTTCCCTCATTCTGCTTGAGTCATGTTTGGCGGTTACATTTCACTGGGTGACCAGAATTACTGTCATCTCACCACAAAGTAGAAGATTCTTCAGACTCAGTCTACCTTGCACAAGCTAAGCAACCACAAGTCTGTGCTTTTGTGTGTGTGAATGAGGGGAAAAATAAAAAAAATGAAGCAACACAAAGGTTCTACTTCACTCAGCATCACACTTCACCTTGATGTAAATCTCTCCACTAAAATCCATACAACACTGATGCAATGACAGGAAAGACGACCAGCTTCTGAATCATTTTCCCTCCTATAAAAGTAAAACCTCAAATCCCAGTTTCCGCTGACTGGCTGGTTTTTGTTTCCACCATGGATGCAGAGTGGCAGAGGCAAACTGGCACAGGACAGACGGGTGTGGGAAAGCTGCTCCCCTCATCGGCCAAACCAACAGCCCTGCCATGCTTTCTGCATGATGCTGCTGCAGCCACCAGAAAGTGAACCGCCACTGAGAAAATTTGATGCAATATATTTTGTGACACATCGTTTCTTTTTGTGCCAGTGTCTGGAAACAAGGTTAGTTGCTTCTGCAGCTGGAGATCTGGCAACAAGTTAATTTCGAGTCTTTATGAAAATCAATACTCGTGGTCAACCAGCGAGGAAAATGAGACTTCATGTATTTCATAAGCCGCCTCTGCCTCATGCATCATTGATAAAAGTACAGCTGAGGACAACCTCAAAAAAATAAAAAGGCTGGGCATTTCATTGACAGATATATATATATTTATAACTATAGTGGTACATTTTAAGTGAAGTAAGATTTTTTTTATGAGCTGCCATTACTTTTAAAATGTGAAAAATGCTATTTAATCCTCCACAGGAACCTCACCACCAAATACACTTTAGTCACCAAGCATGGGAAATTCTACATTTTACAAAAATAAAATCTAACATCAATCATCTTATTCTCGAGATTTTTTATATCTTGTTTAAAAATGTTGGATACAGTTAAAGTATTAATCTCTAAAAGCTCACTTTTGTAATCAGGAATTTAATAATGTAAGACAATTACTACTCCATAAGATGCAGAAATGTGTGTGTATAACAACTGAAATATTGTAGATCAATTTTATCTGTAATGTTTCACTACTCTTTAATAAAATTGCTTGTATTGACATTATAGATTTGAACTGCAAGCTAATAATATATAGTTTAACCTTGGTGTCCTCCCAGTCACACACATCTGCAGGATAAAAAAAAAAGTTAAATCTTACTAAATATACAGCGTGAATCTTTTTCTCATGCCACCCTGGTCGTTTTTCATCGTAGGGTAATAAATTCATGGGTGAGGTCATATTTGAAACCTGATGTTAAAACAGTCGCAGATCAAAGGAATTACATGCCAGTGTATAAAAAGTCAAACGAGGTCAAAGCGAAATTTGTTGAAACGGTCCGGTCTGTATAGTCTCCTCCTCAGACGTTTCCTTCTCCACCGTTTCCCAGACATGTTGGAAACACAGATTCATTTGTCTAAAGGTTTTTAGTTTTGGAGAGCAGCTCGTCTGGGCTTCTGTAAAATAATATGACTATTTTCAGCCTTGGGAATGATTCAGCCATTTCCATTATTATTCCTGCCAATAGCAACCAGTGTAATTTTTACAGTCTTCCAGTGCCAGACTGTTCGTGAGTGATTCACTCTCTCAGGGACAGAAGCTAGTGTATTGTGGGAACTTGCATGAAGATCAGTATCAACCAGAGTAAACTGCTTTTTCTCAGGGTGTTGGTTTGGATTACAAACTTTTCTCACATTTTCTCCTCCATCTTATTTGTTAATAGCACCAATGAATATTAATGAAGAATTCGCATGGATGTTGAAACACAATAGATAAGTAGGAAGGTAAGAAGCAAGGAAGGTGGGTAGGTAGGAAGGAAGGTGAGAAGGTGGTAGGTAGGAAGGTAAGTAGGGAGGCAGGTAGGAAAGTAGGAAGGTAGGTAAATACTTTATTGATCCAGAAGGACTCATGGAATCCAGCATGTCCCAAATGACTGCATGTTGTCTTTGATGCAGCTTAGTCAAACCTGTAATAACTGAAAATACCTGTACTGTTCGGAAACAGCAAGAGCTCAGAGATTGATTTATTTAAACTTGGTGCTCATACCTCGTGATTCAGTGGTGTTATTCTTAGAAAATATGAAGTAGCTCAATTATAATACAAGCCAATAAAATGATTAGTTAATGTGACATTTATTTATAAAGAAACACATTTCAGAAACATTTAAGTTACACGTTTGATATCAGCTGTGTTTGCAAATCTGTTTAACCTCCAAGCATTTTTACAGAGCTATCGTTTCCTTATTCATTTGTGTGTTGCACCAGGATTTTACCCAAACACATTGGATCCTGACACAACATCCTTCAGCTCGACTTCAACCAACAACAAGGTATCTTCAATTGCTGCGAAACATTAGTATCACGACATGGGGAGGGAGTGTCTTTTTCTCTGGTCAGTACCAGTAGGATCTTCTGTTTCGCCTGTTCTCCTGAATACCCAGTTTCTCCATGACCTCCTCCTCCAGCGTTTTGAGGGACGGTACAAAAGTCTTTTCTAGAGTGTCCTCAGGACTTGTGTCTTTGGGACCATCTGCGAGGGTGAGAGGAAAACAAGTCTTGGTTTAAACAAAAGCAGATCACTGAGAGTAAAACAATATGCTCATATGATATAGAGTTGTTCAAACATCTACTGTAACAAACAAATGTTCTTCATTTTCTTACACATAAAACAATTGTAACTTACTGAAATTGACCAAAAAAGGGGAGTGCTTGGAAAAACTAAATCACATCTGCAGCGTCAGAATAAAGGAGCTTGAGCCAAAACAAAGTCGAAGTAACAGGAATGATGCGTCACTGGAAAAACTAGCTGGAGAGTTGCTCAGCATTGTTAAAGAGTTGTGGTCCTCATGTGTCCTTTAGTTCCCAATAATTTTTTCCATAGTAAAACAAAGGCTCAGATTGTATCACTCTGAAGCCTATTTCTGGAATTCAGGTCTTCACACATTGGAAAGAAATTGCTGGTTTTATGTGCCACTGCACATGGAATCAACAGCATCAGTTTTGGGTCGTAACAAGAATTATTCCTCCAATCAAAACACACACCTTTCCACTGCTCTGGCACGATGCCGTCTCGTCGCTGCACAACAGGCTTAGGGATGATTCGACCCGTCCTGAGAGACACTCTGACTCTGTCGCCCTCCTCAGTGAATTTCCACTCCACTTCAGTGGGCTTCCTGGGGATCGATGTCAGTACGATTAATCAGTCAGTTAGGATACCAACTATCAGGTGCATTTACCTAAATAACACTGGACTGTGTTTGAACATTCAGGAGTCATTTCAAGACTGTTTTCATCTGGCATTAGTCGGTGTAGAGAATAAATCAAATATACATCAACTATAAAACAAAAAAACATAATACAGATAATATTGAAAGATCCTCTAGTATAGGGACCACAACTTCTGGGTGGTTCGGCTGTTAACATCCTGAAATGGGTGCACATGCCGTACCTGTCGGAGGGGTCAATAAGGGCGATATCACGCAGCAGGAGGGGAGCCTCGCTGGCAATGTAGGTTCCACGATAACCTGCAGTGCGTCCAATGTACCTGTAATGCTAAAACACAGAACAATACTTTAAAGTTGGTGAAGTCAATGGTTCCAGATCGGCTTTTTATGGTTCATGTTGTCAAAGTGCAACCAAAGAAACTTGACCCCAGACATCTGGCGCCATCTTGTGGAAATAGAAAATAAATACATTGAGTTTTGCAGCGGTAAATAAAATGACCATTGAAATATGTCTGTTAACTTGGTGAAATTAGAAAATTAACAACTCCCTCTATGTGTTTGTTCATATGTAGGCTTAGTATTTGTGTAGAGAGAAGTAATAAATAAAAAACACAAAAAAAAACTGCTTCGACTCTTCCTGTTAGAAAAATGTGAGTTGATCAGAGAAAGACAGATTTAGTCGATATATGAGATATTTAAGTAAATGTCCTATAAGCAAAGTCTGTCCAGCTTTCTTTGAGGGAATCAGTCCGTCCTTACTGTGTTCAGTCCTTCCAGAATAACCCAGTTTCTGTGTCTGAAGACTTGGATCACTTTCCCCTGCTTCCCTTGGTCCTTCCCTGTGAGAATCTCCACCTGGGAAACGAAAGCAGATACTTTGACTCTGAGTTGTATCATCATCTGGAATATGTGAAATATGACGTCCTGCAGCCACATCCACTTGGTCCTCTTGGAATAACGATGCACACGTGTACCGAGCAGAACTGGTGCTGCTGTAAAGTCAAGGGGGGGGGTTACACATTACAGGAAGTCAAGTGATCAATTCACAACATTATTTACTGTTGCACACTATTCTCTGTAGAGGCATCGCTTCAGTTGACAGCTGCTCACAGTGACAATATAAAAACAATGGAAGTAAACTGCAATATATTTACACAGCTTGAATATTATGGCTTCCATGTCTGTGTGATGACCAGACGTGGTCCAGAAAGGAAAATGTCTCCATTCAGAGATCTGACCTGGGGACCTTACTTGACTCTTTCCATTCAATGAGCATGAAGAAGGTTGAGTTTCTCACCATGTCCCCTCTGAGAACAGACCAGTCCTCCGGCGCTATGGGCTCCACGAACACCTTCCTCCTCCTCTTCCCCGGAGGGTTCAACCGTTTAGCGACCGCAGTCCACGGCCTGTTGGTGCCGTATCGGTAGTCCTTGGGCACAATGACCCGGGCTGCCATCGACAGGAGCGCGGTCAGCCTCATTCTGCTGCACGGACAAACAAAGCTTGTGGGTTAATCACGTAAAGTCTCCAATACAGGCTAGGCTAACGTTAGCTTGCAGGGTAGCGAGCTAACGTTAACGTTGCGCTGCTGCGGGTAAACAAACAGGACCGTTTACTGAAACACGTGAAACTCCGATGGGACTGCTACTGTGTCTATTTTACCAAACAATGTTGATATGAAGGAAAAATGAGAAACGCAAACTGATGTTACCCTCTGTTGACATCAATGTCACATGCAGCAGCCGGCTGTGCTTAAACCTCGTGTGTGCAGGCAGCGCCGCCTACCGGACAGGAGGAGCTGAACTCGCTTCACGCATGCGCAGTTGCAAAACAAGATTGAAGTTTTGGCAGGTCAGAATTATGAATAAGTTCTTTATTACTCACGACAAGCTTTACAACATGCACGTACAATTGTTAAATACAATGAAAATAACTAAAAGTTCAAAAATATGTAGATATTTCATTTCTTACCAGCTGTTAGTTTTGATTGCTTTAAAAATGATTTTAATCAACATATTGTATTAACTTCCTACTGAATCCAACAAAGCAGTTTCCTGCCAGTGAATTTACATTGAGGAATATGGAAGTATGCCATCATAACTATAAGAATAAAGGGATAGATGCATTTGTAACCCGAGTTAAAGTGGGAAAATATACATGTATAATTAATTAGGCTTGTTTGGTTTGAACATGATTATTTGAGGTGTGTTGCAGACAGAGGAAGTGAATCATCAACATTACACAAGCATGATTTATTGGTTATAAACATGACAAACAAGAGGGTTTTTGTAATCAACTGGTTTATTAAATGGACTGGCAACTACAACATTAAACTAAGGAGCAGATTAAGATGAATGGCAGCTTCCGAAAGTAACACAGAAAGCTAAACCAAGAATTACACTTTATACCAATTTATATCCTCGGAATTAACAGCAGATCTGAGTGGGGAACTGAGAGCGTTTCATATTTTGAAACCAGTGGTGTGGTGAAGGTGGTTGGCCATCTTAGACAAAACAGCAAGAAATTGGTTCACTTTTATGAGCTGTGATTTCCCTTAAGATTTGTAATTTGATCAACTGTGGCTTCATGTTGCCGAATATAGAACACTGAAGCAATGACTAGGACATCCAGGTAACATGGTGAAAAGGCCAAGTATTTAAAGATAAAAACAACTTGTACCTTAAAAATTACATACAGCGGAAAATAACAACACCACATATTAATCACATTTATCGAAGTTTGAACAGGTCAAAACAAATGTTTGAACAAAACACATATTTATAACGTCACAACTTTGTTTCACAGCCAAAATAATAATAAGACCACTGAAGTAAAACAGACCCATGTTCCAGTTCAAAGGGTCAGAAACAAAAAAAAAAGTCCAAAACTTCAGATTTACACATCGGTCACTCTGCAGATTCTAATCAAATGTTGGTAACAACGTCAAATACGTATTTCAGAGCTGAAAAAGAAACAGTTTGGTTAAAACCAATTTTTTGTCCAAAATTACATCTCCAGTATCAGGCAATGGCAGCATGAATGTGAGCTGAACAGGAAATCGTAAAAGAAGAAACCGAGAGTTGAACTGATGGATGTGAATAAATTCTCCAGATTCTCCAGATAAAGAGCTGGCCTAATTTTTTCCCCCTCAAAAATGCCATCACTCCACCTTGAGGTGGTCAAGATGGAGCTCAGACACATCAACTTTCAGAAATGTATTTCTGCTTTCAATCATCATCCGTTTAATAAATGTACACAGGGACTGTTCAAACCTTAATTAGTTCTTCTGAAATTGGGTTTACATATTTCCTTATTCAATATATGTTCAAAAGCCAAGCAGGCCACATGTCGGATCCTGTGCAATTAATCACATAATTTGGTCACCTGCAATGAAGCAAACTATGATGCAACAAAACCTGCTGAATAAAAACAGCAAACTAGTCAGATTAACGGGGCAGGGAAAACAGAAAGTGCAGATTGTATGTCCTATAAGTGAATACATGATTTAAATGAGGCTGAGAAGCTAAAAGGAATAAAAGAAAGTAAAACATGTATTTTATGAACTAAAGCTGAAAGCGTGGGTGAATTATTTTTTTTTTCCCTGTACAATATCCATGTTTTAAAACCATCAAATGGGAACCTTTGTCAAATAAATTTAAATCTTTTCAATTATTTCTTTTCTTGTTTGTACTATATTTTCAGTGTTTATTCCCTGTAAAATGAAAAAAAAAAGTTTTGACACCTAGCATTTAGTCTTTGTAATGATGTAATTGCACTTAGAAATAAAAAATATATACACACCAAAATCCCATTTATAAATGAGCCTTAAAGTGCTCAGTTCAATTGTTTGAAATCAGATTTGCAAACTTTTTTTGTTTCAGGATATATGATATCCCAAAAATGGTAAATGAGGATTTACTTTTCTCTCAATACAAACACTTCGGTTGTTTAAAATTTTCCTATGAATTAAACAGCTGAAATCTGGTATCCTGCAGTGAACCAAGTGGATGCTTCCACTCCGAGCGTCAACGGTTCTTCATTTTCTTTTGTGACTTGATGTTAAGCACTATCTGTCACGGGCTGCAGAGAGAAGAGTCGAGAGTTATTCCTAATAATTACAATCTCTAACTGTTTCATTTAAGTATTTTTGACAATCTACAAAGTATATGTACTTTTAAATTGTCACAGCATATTTTGGTATGGTCCTTAAATGTCTAAATACTTCACATAACTATAGCTTTTTAGATTAGTTACTACTAATTGTTTTAGATTGGAGGGCTTCACAGTGCAACAGCTGCTCACACAGACATTGATGCGTGATGTGTTGTTTGTAGCCTTAATGCTGCTAAGCTAGCGAGTTTTTCCCCATTCCTCTTATGTACGGACCTGGAGATTTGCAAAACATAGGAGTTAGTCGGTCAACAGTCTCACCTTATCTGCGGTTAGCTGACCTCCTGCTGCAGCATTTTCTTGGGCCTCGGGTTTTGACTCGCTCTGTGAAGCAGGAGCAGTTGCCTTTGCTCCAGCCACATCGTTGAGCTTGGCCTCCGACTTGTTGCTGTCACCTTCCGCTCCTGTATCCTTCGGCCGCTTCGGAGATGCCTACCGAGTGTTTGTTTTACATATTAATGTTTGAGGAAGAGTCACAGAGGGATCACTCGAATATGAATTATGAAGCTCGACAATATGAAGCTCTGTACCGGGTACAAACGTGAGGCTCAAAACGTACCTCTGTGGACTCCTCTGCTTTTCGCTTGGTGCCTCCCCTCTCGTTCTTCTCGTCGATGACCAGGGCACCTTCATCCTCATCACTGCTGCCCTCTGCATCTGCTTTCTCTGAACTACCTGTATCCCCAGCTCCTTCTGATGCGTTGTCCTTCTTTGATGACTAAAGTTAGAGATTTAAATATTAGTGAAAGGAAAGAAAACTGGACAAGCATGGTTTTATCTTAGTTATACAGACATGAAGATTATTGTGGTGTCATCTATCCTTCCTCTCCTAAACATCCACCAACCTCATAGTCTTCATGCGTGACGGTGGGGTTGTTCTCAATCTCCCAGAGTCCTTCAGCAAAGCCTTTCCTCTTGTTTTGTTTCCCAAACTTCTCCTTACATTCACTGTAGGGGAACAAATCCTTGGCCCCCAGGAACGCACTATAGTGGGGTCAGAAATTACTCATTTCATTGTGTGATATACATAAAGATAACAGGTGATGATTCTGGCCAGTTCTTGTCTTGAAATATAGATTCAATATGGTTGAAGAAAGATCACAGAGTCCAACTATTTGACAAATGAATTGAATTTAATGACAATATACTCACGTCTCATGTGTTCCAAAGAAAAACACCTGGTATTTGTTTGAGGGCGACTTTACTGCTCCTTCAGGTAACTCATCAATCTGAAAATCAAGACCACAGCCTCTTAAAAAAGGACACAGGTTCATCAAAAACAATCAAACGGGTTTTTCTGGGCCATTTCTGGAGGATAAGCAAGAATGGATTATTTTTATTATTGATTAGTATGTTGACTTTTCCCCCTATTAATAAATATCTATCTAAAAACAATAGTGAAAATACTGAAGAAAGCTTCATCACAGGTTGTGCTCAAGGTAACAGTCTATTTTCTTTGACCTATAAACCAAATACATTTACATATTTAATTTACGCTTATAAAAGATCAAAAATCAAATGTCAAACCAGAAAATATATAAATATTTAAGTAATATTTCTTTAAGTTACTTGACTATCTAAATTGTTGACCATTCATTTGGGAGCCCAGTGAGAGCAGGGGTCAGTCTGCTGTTCGCTTCCTCTTTGCAGTTCACTCTTTGTCTCCACTGTCCTGCAAACTATTTGTTTGTGGTTTTTTTGTTGGTTTTTTTAAGGCACAGGAAAACACTATTATGATGACAAAGCATGGCGTCCGTTGGCCTCTGCCGGTTTGGGCCTTCCCCAGATAGGGTCACTGTGTAGATAGGTGGGGCAGGGCCTGTGGCCTGCTGAGTGAGGCAAGGCTGATAATACTGATTAAAAAGGGAGGGAAGAGACACAGACCGACACTGACCGTCACTTCAGTACTTTAAGTGATAGCACTCATTCATTACTTTGCATTTAGAGGCACGCTTAATAAACCAAAAGTGATCTTTTCCTGCTCAGTCTCACCTGCAGAATAAGGAAATACAATACAGCATTGTTTATTGCAAAACTGAAAATCTAATGCCTTTGGAAAAATGCTGATGTGCCCTCTTTCAATACCTGGTTGGCAGAAATGTTTAAATTTGCTCCATATGCAGAGGGTCTGATATTTCTTTTAGCTCTGCAACCTTTGACAAGATTGAAATGTTTGTCTTATCTGTTAAAAAAGGGTCTTAAATATATATACACATTAATGTGAGTTTGATCACATAGATGTGTGGATAATATAAATACCACTATGACACTATGTAGATATTTAATCAGGGTTTGGTGTGGATTACTGTACGGAGTTGAACCATACATGTCTCTTAATGTGTTGGTTATTCCTTTACAACCAGAGCTGCTTGTTTATAAAACTAAAAATGAATGAGTAACTTTGGCTCTATATCCCTGTGGTGCAACTCCATATCTGTTTTGGTCATCAACAAATCCTTAGGGACACTTATTTTAAATGTGTATCCATTAAACTCTGACTGAGGCTGCATTTAACTGGAAACTGAGTTACTAACTTGAAAGTTGACATTTCCTCTCATGAATGATTAGGAAACACTGACAGCAGGAGTGCGTGTGTTTATATGGACCAGACATTGCGTTATGCTGTTATATCATTAGTTTGAAAAGCCTGGAGCAGATCTGAACGTCACGGTGATCTGAACTTTACGAGCAGAAAACACATTTCACCTGTGACGACAATGTTTACAAAGTAGATCAGCATATGGCAACACAGGTAGCCATGTGTAGCCTGTGATGAACCAGATCATTTAAAAAAACACTCATTTAGCACTTAGCTAAGTTGCAGCTGTAGCACGTGTTTGTGTACAGCGTGTACTCGCTGGTGGACAGATGTTACAGATGTTGAGGGATATTGCCTTTTATTTGACAGCCTAGCTTAAATGCTCTGTTCGAGGCTCAAAGTTAACATTAGCCCAACAGGCCCCCCGGAGACCTGGGTGGCATGTGAAGAGGTAATGTCGGTAGCAAAGAGCAGCTAGCAGCAGTGCTAATACATAGCTAGCAGTGCCGGTTAATGAGTAGTGTGTTTAACACGGAATGAAACATGCTAATGCCTGCAGGGGGCTAACTGTGGCTGTGTGTGTGTGTGGATGCTGGGCAACGTTAGCTAACGCCGCCAAGCTAGGCTAACTCATGGCAGCTAACTGGGTTGAGGCCTCGCAGGTAAACAGGTGAAATGGCAGCAACTCTGAAATGAAAACAAAAATGCTAAAGCTAATAAAACCAATCCATGGATCGTGGGGCTCTTACCCTCGCAGGCCAGTGTGGATAGCCCTTCATTTTAGCGAACACGAGATCTCCAGGTTTGTATTCCTTCTGCCTGTTGGACCTCGGCATGTCTCTGGCTTCGCTAAGTCAGATAATACGTGTATTTAAAACGCAGCGGTGGTTTTAAACGAGCTAATGAAGGCGGATTAGTCAACAAACGAGCCACAAGCGTCCGTTTGTCAGATCAACCACAGGCGAAAAAACTGGAGCGAAGACGCGGAGGGCGACTCGTGGTTTTTTTCCCCGCGGATCCTGAGGAGCGCGAACCCCGGGCCGGTGTCAGCGGGACCGATCCGATGTTCGGTTCAACAGCGTCTTCGCTGAAACCCAGAGATTATTCGGTTATTCCCGCAAAACCCTTCGGACTGTTTGGGTTTGAAATAAAAACCCGCTTCCTCCAGCCGAGCGACACCGCCCCCAGAACCTGATGAAGCTGCACAGCGAGCGCCCCCTGTTGACCCGCAATGAAAAGAACAGCGACTCATTCAGCTTGAATGAAATGTAGGTAAATGATAGTAAAACAGAACAAGACAAGAAAGAGCTCATAAACTAGATATATACCATTATATATCGTAATGAATAAAACCAGTGTACATTCTAAAAAAACATATACAAATTATTAAACTCTACATGAAATCAGGTTGAAAAGATGGGTTTTAAGTTTGCGTTTTAAAATATCTACATTTCCAGGTCCTCTCAGTCAACTATGTCACTCTGTCACTCTTATCTCCTATCCTGCCATGTTTATTAACCAATTCTGAGTTTATGACTCTGATAATTTGGAGAATAGAAAACGATCTTGAGTTCTAACAAAGCT
The DNA here is from genome assembly GCF_024713975.1 of Paralichthys olivaceus. Classification (NCBI taxonomy): domain Eukaryota; kingdom Metazoa; phylum Chordata; class Actinopteri; order Pleuronectiformes; family Paralichthyidae; genus Paralichthys; species Paralichthys olivaceus. The sequence goes on from NC_091112.1 coordinate 6,839,874, forward strand.
AAATGTTAAAATGTAGATGTGTTTAAAAAACAAAAAGATTTAGGAGGCGTCCATGTGAAAATGTCTTTATCACTGCAGGAGGCCTATCAACATCTGGTAAAAGGAAAGCTAATAGAAAGTAGCTTTTCAGCTAACTCCAGTGCATTTACATTTGTATAGATGTTCAGTAATGTCTTAATTATTCTGAATCTGGATTGTGACCTTCTATGCTATCTGTCACACCCATCACTACCCCAAGATCATTTGATGAAAACCCCCAAATAATATTTTAGTGATTTGAATTTTTCACATTTTATTTATCCAATCAACTGTTCAAAGTCCCCTCCATGTCGCCAGAAATAAAATTGTGATGTAGAAGTGCACATATTTATGCACGTCAAGTTTTCTGATTTAATTTTTCTGAAAGCAGTGAAATGTAACTATATTAAATGAATATATCTGCTTTTATTATATCTTTACTATGTTTGAGGTCTTTGAACATTATTACATATCATTATTATTATAGAATCTAAAAAAATCAATCAGCAAAGTTTTGGTTTGGTTCAACTGTTCCTCCACATGCTGTCAATTGATGTTGTTGCACATCTGTCCGCTGGGGGCGGTGAAGCTGTGTATTAACTGGAAAATAAACAGACGAAGAAGAGGATGTTGCGCGGAAGGCTGCGCAGTGGTTTCGTCGCTCGTGAACGATGGAGACGAATGTTTTGATGGAGTCTCGGGACTAACTGGACATATTTGCAGGAGTAACAACAAACCACAGTGTTCGTTTTGTGCTGTTTAATCGTACCTGCTACATTAGCCGATGTGCGACAGCAGTTGAAGCCTAATTCAATCTGACGAAGCTGTCGGTTAGCTAAGATCGTTTACGCGGCGGCCTAGCTAACGTTGTAGCTAACTCTGTGAAGTTGGGACAGGCTTCATTCTGTTGTTACCCACAAAACAACAGCTCCACGTGGGATTATTTCACGATCACTGCGGCTCTATGAGAGAGTCTGGTACTTTGAATCGTCCTCGTAAAGCCAGCGTGAGCCCGGCGTCTTGATCCCATATCAAGGGGAAGTGTTCATCCATGTCCACGAGCTCCTGCCTGTTAATACTCTGTGATAACGTCAGTGAACATGTCTCTAGTCGCGTATGGCAGCAGTGATGACAGCGACTCAGAGGAGACCTCCACCTCTGCGGCAGCGCAGAGCAGAGGCGGCTCAGGAGGGCTCTTCTCTCTGCTGCCTGCTCCCAAAAAGTCTGCATCTGCAGGAAGGAACGATGGACCGATCCGGGAGACAAGAGTCAAGCCTTCACTTCAGGACTGCGCGTCAGACGACCACCTGGATCTTCAGTCATCTAAAGGAGGCTTCCTGTCCAGTCTCCCCAAACCCAGGAAGCGAACAGAGCCTGTCAAGATCACCGTGCCACAGATCCAGAGACAGGATGTGAGAACTGAGATTATGTCACATTGAAGCTCATAATGTAATTAGTTTGTAATTTATAATCTATGTATTTCTTGTCCATAGTCCGATTCTGATGATGACGAACCAGCAAAGAAGAAAGTACAACCTCAGGTGAGAAAATCTCTTTCTCTCTCTGACAGGAAACAAAAATGTTTCAGATAATACAGGAGTAATTCAGCCATGATGTCTGACCCATTTGCATAGTTAAACAACAGTGATTCCCTGAATTCACCGGTCCCCTTTCTATCCATATCTTGTCTCCTCCAGGGTACGGGCTCAGGCCTGTCTGCCCTTCTACCAAAGCCCAAAAACCTGACAGTGAAGGAGCTCGCCAGACCCCTGATTCCCCACACACTAACTAAAAGACAAGAACCCAAAGGATCCAAGCCTGGAGCGCCCGCTCAGGGTCTGCTCGGTTCTAGTGCGTCTCCCTCTGCCATTAAAGCAGCAGCAAAGTCGGCTGCCCTGCAGGTTGCAAGACAAATAGCCACCGACGACCAGGACGAGGAGGAAATAACCCCACAGAACTACTTCTCCCTATGTGAAAGCTCCCAGCCTCTTCCCGCAGTCATCCCGAGCTTAGACCCTGAGCCAGTAGCCCCCGCAGAGCCTCTTTCTATCGCAGCCGCTGATGAGCCTGGTCAGTCTGATGCCCCTCTTGACTTTGGGGGCAGCCAAGAGGGAGCCGGTGCATGGGGAGGTCAATATTCTCAGTATCAGCAGCCCATGACAGGTCCAGAGGCTTGTCCTCAGGTAAACATTATTTTGCATCTTATAACTGAATGACCTGATTTTTCAGAATGGCTTTAAACTAAAGATTACAAGCTTTTCCAAAAATCAGGACCTTATTTGAACTATTGATTTGGTCTGAGTGCTGTCATGGAAACCTTCACTGCTGAGTCATGCATGATCCTGCAGTTATTTATTATCATAGCACAAGAATGACACATTAAAAAATAATTGGATTTTTTCTGTGTATTTATAATCCATCATACATATTCAGGCCTTCATACTGCAGTATTTATACCAAAGAGGACAATCACCATGCCAATGACATCCCAAACCTTTGCTCTTTCTTGGGCAGGAATACTATGATGAGTCATATTACCAAGATCCGAACCCTGCATTGTCAGAGGAGGGAGAAGAGCCTGGACAATCTGCCATGTTTGATGATGAAGCGGTAAGAAGTGCACTGCTTTTTTGTTCCACTGTGTTTGTCTATTTCTTTCTCTAAATATAAGTTCAACAATTACTCTGTAAAATTGTGCTGGGACAATTTAATTCCCCAATGACACTTTCTTTTTCTTCGTCACTTCAGTTCATGCGGCTGCAGGGGAAAAGAAACAGAGGCAAAGAGGAGGTGAAGTTTCTAGAGATCAAGGGAGACGACCAGCTGAGCGGCAACCAGCAGTGGATGACGAAGAGCATGACAGAAGAGAAGCAGAACCGTCAGTCCTTCAGCAAGGTGATCTGATCTCTGTCACTGTGGGGAGTTGGCTGCATATTTACCATGTGTAGGCTCAGGTCTGACAGGTTTGGGTGGGAGAATATTCTTTTGATGTTGAGGCTTTTACCCTGTTGCAGAGCGCTTGTTTAGTCTTTCATTAAAGAGGAACAGGATACTGGATGCTTTTGATTCATATGGTTGTGGCTGGGAACATTTGAAAAAAGGCTTCCAGCCAAAAAATCTTTGGCTGGTTGGACAGGATTCTTGTTTTTTTAATGTGAAAATTCAGTGGGTGGACAAATAATTACAAGCACGAGTTTTGTATTGTTATTTTGTGATAATAATCGTAATTTTTTCCTATTTTCCTGCAGAAAAAGGGAGAACAACCTACAGGACAACAGCGGCGCAAACACCAGATAACGTATCTCATTCACCAGGTCAGTGAAGCAAAAGTTCAAATGATACGCGGCATCTATTAAAGTAAATTACATCATGCGTTTACATTCATATGTAAATCAGGGCCTTTTTTTGAAATAGGGTTTTTGGTAAGAGTATCTTGTACCTGCTGTTCTACCAAAATAATTGTATCACCTTCATCTGACTCAACAGAGATAAGTCAGTGTGGCCCTTGACATGCTTCAATAACATATCCACCGAGAAGATACTGTAGCTAAAGCAGGAGCCTATAGTGCAGGATTGTTTTAGCAAAATTTGAAATTCAAAAATTGTTCTAGCTTGATGTGAAGGGGATGCAGTTTAGAGTGGATGTCAGAGTTTTATTATCAACATACCAGAAGTCCGCACACATCCAGCTCCATGCTATTTTATTTTGTTGATTTGCAGACCACAGATGGTATTCAGTGGATGAGCACGCAGGATTTATATACTTTGCTGAGCTGTTTTTTTAAAATATATTTAGAGCTTAGAATTTGTCTGTAAACTCACTTAGCTTTTGGCTTCTCTCAAGAGAAGTTTCTCCCTAAAATTTGTCAACAGGGAATTTTTAATTATATCATGAAGTTTGAAATGTAATAATAAAAGATTAAACACTGGAAATGTTCTATTCCCTCATAAAAAAGTCATATTTTTGCTGGAAAGAAATGTTTTGAGATTCAGCTTTGTGAGAATTTCACTGTATTTCTTTTATTCACAGGCGAAGGAGCGTGAGCTGGAGCTGAAGAACAGCTGGGCCGATAACAAGCTGACCCGCCGGCAGACCCAGGCCAAATATGGTTTCTGAATGTCACACTGTGGACTCATGGTGGCATGTGGAAACGCTGGATCAGAAAGTAGAGAATTCCAGATTCCCTGAACAAACAGAAGGATGTTTTTTTTGGGGGGGGGTAGAAATACCGTAATACAGATTTTCCCTCTTCGGCTCAATCCACCTTTTGCTCGACTGATAAGTTGTTACTCCCACAGCGAAACTCAAGATACAGACGTTAACCTCTCCTTTTGTCCATAGTTTATCTTAAATAAACCGTAACTTCACTTATTTTCTAAACCAGCACATCTACAAACTGTACAACAGTGCAACTGTGTTTTGAAGGTATCTTTGGTCAGTCGGTGGTAGATAAGAGAAGATGTAATGTGACCCTGAATTGGCCATCACAAATGTTTTCTTTTGAATGTGTATCCTTCCGGTTCATGATGGTGAACATTACTGTATGTTTCCTTTGTTCTGTGATGACCCGATAGAAAAGGTTTGGTTTTCTGGCAATAGAAACACAGATATACATATTTATACACTGAATCAACAACTTTGTAAAGAAAAATAAAGATGTTGGAAAAAAAACACGTTGATTTGCTTGCAGAAGTTTTTCATATCCGTTTTTCTTCTTTATTTTTAATAAATAAATTGCCAGAGAACCAAACATGCTTTTCAGTCTCAGTGCTGATGCTGCTCAAGAAGCACCAGGTTTCGTTTCAACATCTTTCAGGACCTTTACCTCAGTTTTACGTGGCTGACTCCAGCATGCATCTTTCAGTTTCAGTATTTTGCTCAAATCCCAATAAACTTTAGTCCTGAATTGATGAGTTCTTTAACGGTACCTCGACCCCAAGATCCTAATGTTTTATTAAACCTGGATGAGAGGAGGCTTGTTCTAGATTTCTTTCTGCTGCTCCAGTTTTAGACAAATCTGGTGTCAAAATGAATTAGAAATATCTGTATGTGGGTTGTCCACTGCTAGTACGCCAGAATGTTTGAGGGAAAATGCTTAATTAGTTGGAAACTGCTGGAATAGACCTTATTTCTTTACCTTTTGTTATGCGTGTTGTGTCGTTAAAATTTGATCAATAAATTTTTCCTTTCCTGGCTCCGTACCTTTGAAGATCACAGATTTATAAATCACTACTAGAATCACAATGATGCAGGCATTACACATGGTAAAATATTTAAATCATGTTAGACTTTAATCCTCCACGAGTTCTTTGACACTGCAGTTTCCATTCATTTGAAACCTTTCTGAAAAGAGTCCTTGTGTTTCTATGCAGGTATAATGTGTATTTTAGACAAACAATCCATTTTCAGTTGTGTGAACATCTTCATTTTAAGTCCTTCAGTCTTTTTTCGGGCTGTCACTAGGCGGTGCTGTTGTATCTTGAGTTGTCTGTGTATCTGAGATTGTTTCTTGAGCTGCAGAAGCTTCTGCTGAGGCTGAATCTTGACCAGCTTGAATCACGGAGTCTTTACCAGCTTCAGCCTCCACTGCTGCGTCAGAAACAGCCTCCATAAGAACTTCATCTGCTTCAGCAGCCGCTGCAGTTTGTGCGGCCGCCGCCTCTTGCTGCTGCTTTTGTCTCTTCATCTGCCGCTGATAAGATGCAGATGGGTCTTCATATGGCATCAGTGACATTGGGACACGGACAGTGTTTATTCCATTAACCTAGATAATAAAAAAGATTAAGAATTCTGGCAGGACAACAGCAAAAACTGCTGTCAAGTTAATGCGGCTGCTGCATTTTGTAATAACATAAAAATGATTACTGTCATGCTATATTACAAATGTGATGGCTCCGTATTATTTCCATGAGAACAAACTCATTTCAAACAACTAACCACTACAGCTTGGAGCTACATGCATGTGATGCAAAGAAAAAGAACATCTCTTACCGTCACTTCACACCAATAGTCGCCCAACTCCTTGATTGGTTCAAATGGAAGAGTCAGTGCATGAGGTGGCACGACAACTCCCAGCTAAGAAAAAGGTTTTAATAAAGTTACACAATGACAGAGACACTTGTCAAACAGCCCATTTCTTAAAGTTCCGACCGGATAATGTAACGTAGGGGACGTACAGGTTAAAATGAGGATGCAAAATCAAAGACTGACATACCTTCTTTAGAAACTGTCGGCAGACGACCTCTTTAGTGAGCTGGAATTCCTCAGAGGGCATTTTGTTTATCTGCAGCTTTGAGCGTTTGAGGAAATCTAGTGTCTGTAAGAAAAACCCACCAGGAAACATTTGTTGGAAAACTGTTGACCCGTTGTCACATGTTAATATCTGCGTCTGAGACAGAAGAGCCTGGTAGTGAGGAGGACAGTCTTTGAAGGGTCAAACACAAGACTCACCATTTGTGCAGTTCGGGTTTGGATTCTGTCCTCTGGTCTCCCCTCACGCAGAAGCTGTGGGTAGAAAAAAGAAGGTGATAATGATAAATAGCTCTGTGGTGTAATGTGATGGAGAAATGAAACAACATCATGGAGCAGTACTCACTCTTAACTCCTCCTCGAACATCTGTTTGTTCTCTGGTGATGAATACACTGCGAGACCCTGTGGCAGCAGCTTGTTTCTGCCGATTGATTTTTTCACAAACACAGTGTCTCCTCGTCCACCGAGCTCTGTCAGAACAAACAAGACATGTTGACGGTGCAAACAGAAGCCAATATTTCTGATATTAGGCCTTTAATATATTTCACTACTTCCTCTGAAGCTCTAAGTCCCAAACAATCCTGATGGATCAGTTAAATACACTGAAGATACTCACTCGGTACAGTCTGAGTCAGAATGAGCTCCATCTTCTCGCTGGGGGCCCTTTTGGTGTCTTCAACTACCTTGTAGATTCTGTGCCTTCGGGGGTGAAGCCTCGGCGGGCTGCCTATTTTGGACAAGGGGACCTTCCACCATCGCTCCACCACAACTGTGTTCTGTGGAAAACATCAGGCACCAGAAAATGATGTCACACACTTTCAAGTCTTCTGTCGTGTCCAGGGGGAAAACCAGGTGACCTGTGTCCTGTGCAATGCTTCAGACTATTTTGCAAACAGCCCCACAAATACTTGATTTATTATCACACCTTTTGGCAGCACCGTCACAGATCCTTTTGAAAAACCAATGGAACCTAATTTTTAAGTTTCTAATTAAGATTTGACAGGAAAAGACCCTGTAGGGAAATGGAAGTAAAGTGGAAATGGTCACTGATGGTGGAGGAAATCTACTTGATGGAAAAGCTGATACACATTGTGAGACTGCAAGAAATATACATTATCCCGAAGGACACTGGAAATGATTATTATGGTCTGTGCAGGATCACTGCAGTGGGTTTCACTGAAGGAGCTCAGTAATAGAGTTGTGTGTTTTATGGGATTTGTGAGGTTTTCCCAGAGCCACACAGTTGTTTTGTATGTTGTAGGACTATAAATGCAAGTTTGAGAACATGTCCAACTTCTCGTTCAGTCAGGTTTTTATTCAACAACGCAAAGACCAAGCTTGAGGTGAAAAACACACAATGAATGATTTAGTATCAGTCACTGACCTGAGCAGGAGTCAGAGATAAACTCCTGACAGAAGCAGCGAGCGCATCGTGAAGGACGCGGCGGCCTGAGCTCCACATGTTCCCGCAACACCGCAGACAAACACCGCGTAGCAGGTTCGTACAGACGAATCTCCACGAGGTTAAATATCGTCTCTGTGTGTTTAATTTATCCCGGAGTGGATCCGACTGTCACCGATTAGGTGACCGCAGCAAACACGCTAGCTAACCAGCGTCGCTTTCTAGTGACGTCAAAGGACCCCGCGCACCTGCAACAGCTGCCCCGAACAAAGCCTGAAATTTAAATCACCACCTTAGAAAATGAAAGATAGATAAATAAATAGAAATAGATAGACAGATAGATAGATAGATAGATAGACAGATAGATAGATAGATAGATAGATAGATAGATAGATAGATAGATAGATAGATAGATAGATAGACAGACAGACAGACAGACAGATAGATAGACAGACAGACAGACAGATAGATACAGAGATAGATTTTTTGTTTTAATAGTCATATACATAATATTAACCCATTTTATTTGTATAGAAAGTCAAAAACTCAAACACACATTACAGAGAATTTAAAATAAAGACAGAAATTTAGAAACACAATTTTTTTTTAAATTGCATAATCTTTAGAGTCCTTGTCAGAAAATCAGAATTCATGCAATTTGTAAAAGAATATTAAAAAATGTGATGTAAAGACAGAGCTGCCATGTGAGCTGTAACAGAAAAACAACATGTCATACTTTGACATGTGAAAATATACACACACACACACACACACACATGGGCGAGGGTGTCTGATGTTGAAAGACCTGAAACACCCAGATTACATCACTGATGATGTGTTCAGGAGCATCTGAGAGATGTGCTTTATCCAGTGATTGAAAGCCATTTTTACAACTACTTTATAATTATACAAAAAACAGAAATAATTTAAAAAAATAACCCGAAGCAACAGGAGCAGAATTTATCAAATTTGGGGAAATTTTCACTACACAAACCTGGATTTATTTCACACATCACCAACTGTGTATTCTGCAGAATCGCGTATAGAACCATATAAAGTGTTGCGGTTGGGAATCAAATGGCGTCTTGCCCTCACAGTCTTGCAGCAGGTCAGTACAGCCAAGCAACAGCCAATGACTAATATGAGCGTCAGAAAGATCCACGTGAGGGTGGTGACAGCAAAGGCAAACTGGAAGGTTGTCTTGTGGCAGTACAGAGCTTCTCCTGGTGTGTAGCTGGGAGGATAGACAGAGTAAACCCAGGTGGTGCCTGAAGGGAACAGAGAGCAACACTGACATCAATTTCATTCAATTCTGAGTTGAAGACACATCAATCTCACGCAGGATACCATCTTACAGTAGCAACAACAGAGGAACATGCATTTTCAGGGGCCTTTAACAGTGATTGTCACCAATTTAGTCACAAATACTCACATGTTTTAGAGAAACACTTTGAAATCAATGATTTGAGACCAAGTTTTCAAGATTTTTTCGTGTTTTAACCATCATTGAAAGCTAAAATCTGAAACATCTGTCTCCCATTTTTTCCCACCTGCAATGAACCAGCAGAAACTGAAGAGGTACATGAGCGTGGTGAACGACAAACTCAGGATGGAGACTGTGCCTTCCCTCCTGTCGCTCCTGGTGTAGGTCAGAGAAAGACAGAGGAGGCTGGCCGCTCCCATCACCATCAGGAAGACGGGAATGTTGGGTTGTACTGGACAACGGTGCAGATGTGTAGCTCCTGCAGAAAAATATGTTTATTGAAGTTTTGACAAATGAATAAGATTCCGGCTTTGGCCAAAAACAACAACATAAAAACACCTACCCAGTCCAATGCCTGCAATCATAACCATCCACCAAATAATATTCACCACCACTACAAGAAAGACGGAGAGTCAGCAGGACAGTAAAACAGATTAAACAATGTGAAAGGAAATTAATGTGATGGAGGACAGGACTCTAACCAAATGTTGAAATCAACACAGCATTTCTAGGAACAAATTCTTCTTCTGGAGACGGATTCATAATCACTGTAGAGAGACAGGAGATATTAAATAAATTATTAAATATCAACCAGAAGATCTGCAGCAGAAGAGTTGTGCTCCTACCTGTTCAGCTGTGAGTGGACACACTTTAAGGCCTTTTTCTTCTTCCAGGCTTCACTAAGTGGAGAGTTGACACTGGGCAGGATGTTAAGACACGATGTTTCAAGCCAAAGCATTTCAACAACTGTTTCGCAAAACTTTCTGCATCTAACTGAGAGGAACTGATGATAAAATGTGTCACTGTTATCTGATATAAACCATCTGCAGGCAACGTGCGCTTTAAGCCACCAACCACACTTGAAATTTTAAATTTCACAGGATTCTGTGGTTCACTAGTTAGAGTACACAGTGAGGAAATCATGTATATTCAGCATCAGTGTGGCAAGAAATACTCAGATCTCACAATCATACTCTAATATTTCAGTGTTTAATACACATAAACACAAGTTAAAGTGTCTTTTTTCAATGTTGAGTAAACTAATGAAGTGCTTTTAAGGTTAGAGTAAACCATGCAGACATAAGAGGTGAAATTAGTTTTCTGCTTCAGGTAGAATGAGGCTCAACTGGAGCAAAGCATGTGTGACAGTTTGGGTTTGACACAAAAGCTGACACACCTGTTCCCTTTGTCTCGGACACGTGGAGACCAGCGAGCCGGGAATAAGACGTTAGAGCCGACTGGCATCTCTGCAGTAGTGACAATGAAACATGGCTGCATCAAGGTTTACAGGTGATGCACAAGAAAAGTGACCAATAAAACACATGATCTGGTTCCACAGCAGTTTATTACAGCACAAATTCTCCACATGATGCCATTTATGTGACTTTTATTTTGTCTCCAGTATCTCTGCTGAATGACACAATGACAAGTTCTGTCTGAAGTATAATTTTAATCATGTTTGTTGCTCTAAAGTTGTTAAGTTATCGAAGCTTCAACTGTATTTGGTTTCCATAGTGATGGTTCTAGTGGATGTGATCTACTGTTCCCTATACTTGATTTTGGCTTAAACATTAATATTCAAATGTTTCCTCATCTTCTTCCACTGTGGAGGAAATGTATATTTCAAACTCCCCTTGCTAAGAACTGGATTAAAGTCCCGTCTCTTCTTTGTCACCTCTTTTAGTTGGAAGTCAATGATCATTTGAATCATGGGAGCAGCAGGGAAGTCCATGCATATGATCCCAAGGCGCTGGTTAAGGTCCGTCTTGGCGCTCAGGTAGTCGTACAGCTGTGCGTTGATGCGCTGAGCGATGGCTCTGGGGAAGGCAAACACACCGGCTCCACTGCTGAAGGTGAGGAAGATCTGGGCCTTGTTTCCTGCAGGCGCAGCCTCCAGGTGGCCATGGACACTTTGCCATTTCTCCTCCACGTGCACCAGAGTAGGGACCTAGATGGAAAAGAAAACTTTGAACTACCAACAAGATTCTAAAATAGTCTCCTCTGCCAAAGAGGTTATGTTTTCATCAGCATTATTTTTATGTGTATTGAGAAATTCTGTCTTTTAATTATAATTCCTATGGTTTCCTTTTTATCTAAAAAAGCTAATTCATTGAATTATGAAAAAGAATCATAACTTTTCATACCTTCCAGTCGTCTGCTATGTCGAGGGAGCCATAGCGCATCCCCAGGTCTGGCCCAGAGAAGTCTTGCAGGATGATGAGTTTCCCTCGGGCCTCTCCCATGGTTGGCACCAGCCGGCTGTGCCACAGCAGGTCCCAGTGAGCGTAGCGGTGGATGTAGTTTACGACAGCCCCATAGATGTCATACGTCTCACTGTACTCCTCCTTTAAACGCATCAGCACCGTCTCACTGGGAAACTCTTGCAGGAAGTCAGCTACACCCTCCAGGACATGACCAAAGTGGGCCCGCTGATAGGACACCCCGTGATGGATGGTGAGGTTCCCCTTGACGTGACGCACACGGACATCCAGGAAGCGGACACCTGCTTGGAGCTGGGAGGCCAGGCTCCAGGTCTGACACTCAGCGTACACACCTCCGAACAGGGCCATGGTGTTGTGGGTCCCAGGCATGGTGACCTCAGACAGCGGCTGATCATCGGGGATACTGGCCATCCAGGACGGGTTGAGGAACTCCGGGTTGGGAGTATCATCATAATCAGGTCTCTGAATGGCACCATAACTCAAACCAATGACGCTGAAATATAATGGAATTTGTTATAATGGTTCACCTGTTCTCAGAGAATGTCAAATATATATAAGATAATCGAGACAATAACTATGGAGAATAATAACCGAAATAAATATATTAGTATCTGTTAGATTTCTTATACATTAATTGTGAATATTTTCTTCATGGCTTCATTACACTGTGTTTTTTCAGACATTTCTGTATATTTGTATATATTTATTAATTCGTCAGTATATTATATGCATATAACCTTTGACAGTCATCTGTTTTGTGGTTTAAAATGTTTGTTTTTCCTTTTCATTGTGAATCTAATTTATTGTTCAAAGTTGTTCTAAATTAAATTAAATTCTTAAAGGTGAGTATGTCTTACATTAGGAATCAGTATGACAGGACTTCACTCACCCCAGCAGGACGATCAGCTCAGTGAACATCTTCACCGGACGTCCTCTCATGTTGCTCATATTTATTCCTCTGTTGTGATGACAGCGTCTATGATCAACAGAGGTAAAGACAAGAATAATACAACTGAGCTCAACATTTAATTGGATGGAATCAAAGTGAAGAAGTGTGATGGACGCACCAGCAGCTGTGCATAGTAGTAACATTTACTTAGTTTAGGGACATACACATAAATAAATGGACAGATTTTGCAAGAGGTTAGCTTTTTGGAATGCATACATTTAGTCAGTCTTTATTTTCTTTCTTCTTAGATAAATAGAAATGCTTTAAAATATGCATATATGAGAATAAACAGCAACAAACAGTGGAAATCATTTGATCCCAGTCCAGGCTGCGGTCGCTCTCCCCTCCAGGCAAATTCAATGGCAGGCCTAAAGCTTTCTAATCCCGAAACCGAAACAAACCGTCCACTGCTCCTGTGTCAAACCTGCTGATGCGTTTCTGTGGTGCTCTTGTCTGCTCCGGGTTCATACCTGAAACCTGGAGGCGTTTATCCTCAGACTGGTCCGGGTGCCTGGAGGGTGACGGACAGAGAGAGGGACAGAGAGGGAGAGAAGAGTGCAAGGGTCAGAGGCAAAATGACAGAGTCAGTGTGTCGACCCGGGATGTTATTGTGGGAAATACCATAGAGGAGCCGAGCTGTATGTGAGCACGCTGGGGTGCAAGTGGAGGGGTGTGTTTGTGTGTGAGGGGGTATTCATCTGGTCACGTCCCTCATTTATGCTCGGTCAGAGACTCATGGCATAATGGACTGACTTTGTGGCTGTTTAACCTTCTGTGACATTTCTATAACAACTTATTTATAAAAGCCAGTTCAGACAGTGAAGGGGAAAAGGATTAAAAACACAAAATGTGAATCTAAGCAGAGTGATTCTGTCAAAACCCAAATTTCTCACAGCTGCAGCTGACGGATTTCCCACAGTGTTGCTTATCAGTTTATAAAAGTCGGCAGAATACTGATAAGGTATCAGTGAGGGAAGGTATCGATAAGATTGTAATGATCCCAGTCGAGAAAAATGAACGAATGAATGAATGAATTTCGATTTAAGATTTAACAAAGACATATTTTTGGATATAACATAATAGTTTAAGAATTTCGTTTTGGCTTTGTTTGTCCACAGCTTTACCAAAAGGAGGTGGACAATATAACAGAGACGCAGAAGTAAAAGACATTAAGTAAAAGAAGGACGAGTACATTCTGTCATCACAGCAGCTTCTCTGTGTAAATGATGTTATAAGTGAGTCAGCAGAATAATAAATAAATGACTTTATTCATTTTATTCACAGTGGGATAGTTCAGTCTAATAGTTCATAAACCACCTCCAAAGATAAACTGGAGGAATGAACCAAAATAGTTTTGTGTTTGTTTCATCTTAAACAATCTTCTGTGTTTATATATTATACTGTATGATGTGTAAAATCTTGATCTGAAAAGTAACTGGTACGTTTTGTGTGTGTGTGTGTGTGTGTGTGTGTGTGTGTGTGTGTGTGTGTGTGTGTGTGTGTGTGTGTGTGTAAACGAGAGAGAGAGAGAGTATGGTAAAATCTGCAGATGTTTTCCCATCCTGTCTCATATCACTATGTGGGAAGTCAAACATTACACAACAGCCTTGTCCTTGTCCTGATGAAGAGTATTTGTTCAGCTGTAAGTACAGATCTAATACCCGGAGTGTGGAGAAGAGACATTCCTGCAATACTTTTAAGATAATAATAATCAGGTGAATTCAGGTGAGACCCAGGAAATCAAAGTTTTACAAAACCAATTCAATACTTAGCTTAAAGCTGTTTTCAGTACCAACATGCTGTTTATTAAATTTGACAGTTAAAACAATAATTGTGTGGGATGATTTATGTCTGAAGCCTATGAGGTCAATGTAAAATTGTATTTTAATTTCAGAGTTACTTTACTAAAGTAAAGTGCAAACAAGAGAAGACCCTGAGACTAAATGAGAGAACATTATGGCTGACGTCTCTATGTTCACTCCTCCATCACCTTCGTCACAGGAACAGGCAGCAAGAAGCTGAGGGGGAGGAGCATGTATGTTTGCAGGTGTCATTCTTCATATTACCACTAGATGATGCCAAAGTATGAAATCTCCATGTAATACATATAGTTTCAAGTACTCCTACAGGTCCAACAGACTTTCAGAATTAGGTGCATTTTTAAATTGTCTTTTCCTCACGTTCTGTATCGTCTTTAAATTAACTTACCGTGTGTGACCATGTTCGAGACCTCGGGAGCTGTTACCGTGGAGGATAAGTGTGAAAGACAGGAGACGCTGATCATAATGATGGAGGACATCCAGGAAGATGGAGGAGGAACTTCTGGACCATTAAAGAAAGAAAGCAATAAAATAAAGAACATATTCTCATTTATTCACCAGTTGATGAAATTAATTAATCAACAAAAGACCTTCATGAACTTCATGAAGCATATTAGTTGCCCCGTCCTTCCATTTCTTTTTTAAACAGCTTCTGCTTACTTTGATACCAGTTGACAAAAGTGAGTAAATGTAGATGTATCCTTCACATCCTCATTCCCTATGAGTGTATTCTATATATCAGTCTTTATGTATTTACTAACTCCTACGAAAAAATAAATCCACAGCAACACTCAGACACAGAAAATACTGACGGTGACTCTGTGTCCTGGTGATTAAAGTGCATCATTCTGTGTTTCCTGATCTTCTCTGTGGTGTGTGAGTATCACTGATGCAGGTTTGTGTGTGGACCTGTAATTAAAACACCACAATGGAGAGGATGGCCTGTCATTCAGCATGACGCTGCAGTGCATCTGGAGGAACTGCCTCTCATCCAATCAGCACAGGGTGCATGAGTCACTTCCTCATGTTCACTCCCTTACTTGGCAGGAGGGGGCTGTCCTGTTGTTGACAACGGAGGAAAATGGTGGAGAGCACAGTCAGACGGCTGCTGTAGAGAGAGAGAGAGAGACCAACAGTTTAATCTCTGGTGAGTAAAAATCTGCTGCCTCACTTCTCTGTAATCTCTTATCTGATGGGAATTCTGGGTAACAGCTAAATCAGCTGGGTTTGGTGAAATGAAATTGAAAGACTGGGTGGTGGATTCATGTGTGTGTGTGTGTTGGAAATCAGGAAATGACAGAAAGAAGCTGGAAAACAAAACAGCAGCAGATCCTGGAAGTTAAAGTTAAAGGTTCAAAACAGCTGCTGAGGGTTATTAAAACTGGTGAAGAGGATGAATGAAGGTCTCAACCTGTAGACGTCTATTTCAGGTCTTTCTTGTGTTACTAATCAAGTCACACCCACTGTTCCTGAGTATTTTGTCCTGCAGAGCAGCATTGAGGAGGATGATTAATGCCCAAACTATGACAAACATTCATAACAGTTGGATTTAGGTGTCCTCTGTAATACTGGACCTTAGTTATAGCAATCATGATAATTCGCATTCCGAAATGTTTGCTGGTCATCCTAGTTATTTGTGATATATAAGTTTAACAACAAAAATTTTATTCGATTCAATTTGAGAAATTATGATGAATATATTTTTCTATTTTCTGCCTTTTTTTAAAAATAACGGCAGATTTCAATAATAATCAAACTATTAATTCCTTCCGTTCCTCCCTCAGCTCACACGTGTCAGCTGAGTGTGTATCCCGACAACACAAGCCCACACTGTGGGCGACCGGTTGTGAGTAACATAAGCGTGAAAGACGACACCTTTGACAATACGGCGCAGCAGCAGCTGGTGACATGTGGGCTGCAGGCAGAGCAGCCACATATGATGTTAAGTCTAAGCAAGAAGAGGAAACATTTGATTCGGACCTAGTTTTGAGTTAAAATGTGATTTTACTGTCCACAAAGGTTGTGATCAGATGTTTGACTTTTCCTTTTACCTCTCCAGTCTCCAGACTCACTTTGTGTGGACCCTAAAGTGGCAGAAGAAAAGCACCAGTGATGGCTGATGCAGCACAGATTAAGAAAACTGCAGCTAAGGTGCTGTGCTGTGTGGAGAAGGTGTCTTCTTTCGCCTCCTCCATAGACCCCATCTTCGGCATCGTCTCCTCCCTGGTCGGGGTGGCTCGCAAGGGCCTGGTCGATGACGAGACCCACGCTCTGGACAAGGACTTCACGGAGATCCGTACCAAGCTTGAGACCATCTCACACAAGAACCTGCAATGCCTGAGGAAGATCCGCATCGATGAGGTGAACGAAACCTACGGCAAGTACGAGGAGTACATCAAGCACCAGTACACGGCCTTCAACGAGATGGTGGCGCAAGTGAAGAAGGACCCGGACAAGACCCAGCAACACATGGAGAAGTTTGAGAAGATATACGAGAGAGACAAGAGCGACTTGAGCCTGAACGTGTACTACAGCGGCGTGATGGGTACAAAGACGCTGTTTGGAAGATCCCTGCTGAAGGTGTACATGGAGAACTGCGATGGTGACCTCGAGATCATGGAGCACCGCTGCTCACACATCGCCCACCTGTTCCACATGGGCCTCATCGCACTCATGGCCTACACAGCTGTTACAGAGGACGATGAAGACGAGGTGCGAGACAAGTGGGCGAAGAGGGTGGAGGACATCCAGGGGAAGATGCAGGAGGTGCTCAGTCAGTGCAAAGACAAGTCGACCTGAACATGGACCAACAGAGAGGGAACTTTCTCTGGGTCTGACGGTGACAACACGGGGATCATCGTCTGTACTCTCAGCTGTGGACCAATGAAAAAAGATTATATTACAACGTAAATATATATAAAAACCAAAACTATGTTTGCATTTGTACAATTGAGCTGCACTTGATATTGTTTTCTCAAAATGTCATCATTTGTCCAGACTGTTATTGTTTATTATTGTTTCAAAGAGACCACTGTTTGTTTCAGCTGCTTTGTGCTACAAACCAATAAATGCTGATGTTTTATACAATCTCCTCAATTAAAATGCATAAACTATCAGTTTAGTAAGTGGTATTGTGAAATAATTTTTATCTACTCTAAAGTTTATGTTTAAGTAAAATTTGCAATAAGGGCATACCTCTGAATTCAGAATGTAATAATACTTTTCATCATCCGTAATATATATAACACCAATAGTATGTACTGCCATTAATAATATAATTTATAACTTTATATGTCGGACTATGTATTCTTGCAGCACATACAAATCAGTCTCCTCTGGAAAAAAAAGTTAAGTCAGTCCAAACTATTTCAAACCTCCTAAATATCATTTTAAATTCTCATTCTTATTATTTATTATGTTTTCAAATAATAATTTCAAATTGAAGAAGCCAGGAGAAGTTTGGGGAAAATTAATTTACAGTAATTTTATATGATGAAACAACAACACATGGACACAACATCTTGTGCTTGTGTGTGTGTGTGTGTGTGTGTGTGTGTGTGTGTGTGTGTGTGTGCACTGAGTCCCCCTCACCACCAGAGTTCTCTGTTTCCTGATCTGAAACGTGATTCCTCGGTCGGTCTCTGCAGCCCTTCCCCAAAATGAAAGGCCTGTAGCCGCTTCAACACACACAGATCAGCCCTGGAGGTTTAACCGGAGCTCAGTCCCGGTTGTTCACCGTCAAATTAACCCGGCAAACCCTCCGCGAGACCCGGGGACAGACTGACTTTGTTCGGGGACGAGACGCATCGCTTTCGGTGAGTTTGAGCCGCTGAAGAGGCGGAAAACACGGTGATGGTGATGAGAGTTAGTCTGAAGCCTCCCGGAGGATTCACGACTAAAACCTGATCGTGGTTGTTGTGCAGGAATAACAAGGGACCAACGAGTCAACACGGAGTTTAATGTGAAACACTTTTATATTCAGTGTAATAACTGTGTACAGACCACAGAGTTTGGTTTCCGGGGCGGGACCTCATCTATCAACTCAACAAGTTGTTGTTTTTTCAAACTAATGATTCAAACTAATGATTCAAACTAATGATTCAAACCGAAGTACTTGATATAATTAAGAGATTTCACACAGTGGTTTATTCGCCTGTTATTGTTCAATTGACTTTCTATTTTACTTTATTACTTAAACACTTTTAAGTCAACGTTTGTGTTTGAAAGTGAAACCTTAAGTGCTTACTATATTGTAAATGTATATGAAATTAACATGTTCATAATGTATTATAAACGTGGGAATATTCCATCTATCTATCTATTGCTCTATTTTCTCTGATCATTTTCCATTGTTTTATTATATTGTTTCTTTCTTTTAAAGTGCTTTAAAACATTGTTAATATAAGTGCTATATAAATTAACTTTAATATTATTATTATTAGTAGTAGTGTAGTAGTAGTGGTAGTAGTAGTTTTGTAAGTGTTCAAACTATTAGTAGATTCATCAATTATCACATTATCACAACTGTGGATAATTAATGTAATTTTAAAGCAGTTGACTGTACAGTAACTATCTTTGGGTTTTGGACTGACGGTCAAATACAGCAAGATTATTATAAAAATGTTTCTTTGTGTTCAGAGAATATTATAATGGATATTTTGACCTCATAACATTTAATAAACAAAGCAACTGATCCAAATTAAATTAAAAAATAATAGGCATATTAATCAATCATGAAAATAACAGTGTTAATTCCCTATTAGAATAACACATTACATTATCAAGTATCATAGATGACGGTCTACGCTTTACACATTCTATGAACTCATATTTTCTCCACGTGTGATCCTCTGTGGCAGGCATGCCTCTGCACAGCATTTGGCCGTCACATAGGATGTTTTGTCGGAACTGAGGAAAGGTCGGCACGATGGGCAACGAGGATTGCCTAGAAGATGTGTTTGTCGCCGTCATCCGCCCAAAGAGTCAAGTCAGCCTGAGCTCAAAGGAGTACAGAGCCAAAGCCTATGAGGTAAATGTGCCGAGTCTGATAGTTGATCACCTGCATCTAGTTTAAAACAACAAAAAAGAAAACACTGCTTATTCCCTCTGGTTCCTGTAAAGATCCTGCTGATTGAAGTGCCTTTGGAAGGGAAGGAGAAGAAAAGAAAGAAAGTCCTCCTGGCGACAAAGATCCAAGCTGCAGGAGACAAATCTAAATCCATATTGGATTATGTTGACGAAACAATCCGACCAATATCCAATAATCAAGGCTTCATAGGTGAGTCTGGTATTTACACTCCAGCTTATTTCTACTTTTAAAAATCAACAAATGACTTACTGCAAAAACTTCAGTGAAGCTTTAATCTATTTATTGTCACAGGCTGCACATTTCTTAAATGTGAAATTACCTTCTCATCAGGAGTTTTTAGAGGATTGGAAAACTCTCTTCTAAATAGTTTGGATTTGCAGGAAAGCGAGTGGTGCACATGAAGAAATTTCCTCTCGATGGAATCAATGAAGGGAAAGAGGTCTCACTGTTCGTTGTGCCAGTCAGTGTTAAAGGTGAGTAAAGAAACAATTTCAGATTTTGTGAAGTACATTATAAACTTTACACACTGTGCATTAATAAGTCTTTCTAAACAGACAACAGCAAGCCTGTCTACAGCGCCGGGAGCCCCAGCTTCTACTGTTTCCAGGACATCATGCGGGTTTGCAGTGAGACCAGCGCTCACTTCTGCCCCATCACCTCCAAGATGCTCCTGGCCTTAGACAAGTGAGGATATATTTGAAAACACACTCCTCTTTAATAACGCGGGATGAGGCTTTAACTTTTCCTCTTTGACCTCCGCAGATGGTTAGCAGAGCAGCACACCATACCTCACGCTATCCCCGCCCTGTTCAGGCCGGCACCCGTAGAGCGGGTGAAGACCAACGTCAGCAACCCGGCCTACAACAGTGAGGGCAAGCTGAGTGACGAGGGTCTGCACATGGGCTACACTGCTCTGGAGATCAAAAGCAAGATGATGTCCCTGGAGAAGGCTGACATGTGCATCCTCAACCCACTGTACGGCTCAGATCTGCAGTACACCAACCGGGTGAGAGAGCTTGACCCAGACAATCTCCTGCTGCATTCTTCATATGTGAAAGAGATGTGAAGACACATGATTCAAACTCAGGGTCAGGGACAATTTAGGGTTTAGTAGGAGCCGGGGATTGAACCTCCATCCTTCTGGTTAGTGGATGACCCACTCTACCTTCTTAGCCACAGCTGCTCAATTTGTAAAGGAAGATGTATCTCTATCATGACATCAGGCAGACTTTTATGCCAGAAGAGACTTCTAGATGGATATATTAACCATATAATATATAGTTTTTAATGATATAGACTCTCTGTCCTCTTTTGTACAGGTGGACAAAGTTATTATCAACCCATACTTTGGGCTCGGAGCTCCGGACTACTCTAAGATCCAGATCCCCAACAGGGAAAAGTGGCAGCACGGCTCCAACTGTGTGACAGAAGACAAGTGAGGAGTTTTCAATGAACCACACTGTCCTTACTGCCATCTGCTGACAGCTTCTATTGTTTGCTGTAAAATATGACATTCAACACAAAGTTCCTGTCTCTGCAGGGAGCGGCAGTGGGTGGACGACTTTCCTCTCCACCGCAGCGCCTGTGAAGGAGACACAGAGCTGCTCTCGAAGCTTCTGGACAGCGGTTTCTCAGTCAAGCAGCTGGACAGTGACCACTGGGCTCCTATCCATTATGCCTGCTGGTGAGTGTGACGAGAGAGTCTGCAGCATCCGTATGTCTTTTGTTTTCCTTTGTCTCGTTAACGATGATTCGCATTTGTTTGCTTTCATTCAGGCACGGCAAAGTCGAGGCAACCAAGCTGCTGCTGGAGAAAGGTAACTGTAATCCGAACCTGCTGAACGGTCAGCTCAGCTCCCCTCTGCACTTTGCAGCCAGAGGAGGTCACGCGGAGATCGTGCAACTCCTGCTGCAGCACTCTGAGATCGATCGGGTATGAAATGTGATGCTTACGTCGTCTTGACTCTTGCTTCCTCTTCTTTTTTCCCCCAATATGATTATCAGATGTCTTGTATAATTTTAACACAAACCTGTTGTCAATGCTGCAGCTGCATGCATATCAGGAATTATGTAAACACATGTAATATTTCAACCTTAATATCCGCCTCAGAAACTGACTAACACAGAAAAACGTTGCAAAACTCTTCACCTTAACCTGAGCTGTTATTTAATTAAATTAAATTAAAAATATTGACATATTGAATATTTCTTTTCTTAGATGAGAAGTTTAATGTAAGTTTGATTCCTTTTTTCCAAGTAATTGCTCAGTAGTAGGAATTCAAAAACACATTGTATGTGCTATGTGATCACCACCACACTAGATGTCATGATAGAGCTACAAGGGTTGACGATAAACAAGTACATATCACCAACAGCACATGGAAGACCAGCAGAAGAGATCACCTCTACAAGTGTGTGAGGAGAACAAGCAGAACGAATGGGAGGAGACGATGAAGCTTCTGCAGCAGGCCAGCAGCAAACCTGTGAGTCGCTCATCAGACACCAATTCATCTGTTTGTGATGCAAACGTGACGACAAAGTGAAAAAATATATTTTTAAGTCATGGTACATAGTAAATGTGTGTGCATGCATGTTGCCTGTTATTCCTCAATAGCATCTGCTTGCATATGTGAAATGAATATGGCGTATGTTGGAATAACAGTTACATATGCTGGTCACTAGATGGTGCTTTTTCCTAGATCGAGATATAAAAAGAGAAACTATTTTAAGCTGTTGCACTTGTCTTGTTTATGATCTGCATGTGTGCGTGTTTTTTCCACAGTATGAGAAGGTGCGCATCTACCGCATGGACGGCTCGTACCGCTCTGTGGAGCTGAAGCACGGCAACAACACCACGGTACAGCAGATCATGGAGGGCATGCGTCTTTCTCAGGAGACCCAGCAGTACTTCACCATCTGGATCTGCTCCGAGAACCTCCGTGAGTCCACACATTCATCCAGTGGCTACGAAACCGACCACAACCAAGCATTAAAATGGGAAAATTGATATATGTGAGTGTGTGTGTGTGTGTGACAGACCTGCAGCTGAAGCCGTACCATAAGCCCCTGCAGCACCTGCGGATCTGGACTGAAATCGTGACTGACCTGACGGTGCTGGATCCTCAGAGGGAGACGCCTCAGCTATTTCTCCGCAGGGATGTCCGGCTGCCTCTTGAAATCGAGAAAAAGGTAGATCACATTTTACAACAGGCTGCTAATTTCAGTACATCTTGTAATGTTTGTTGAAAACTCCTCACTCTGCCACATACTGTTCCAGGTGGAGGATCCTCTGGCCATCCTCATCCTTTTCGATGAGGCTCGTCACTGCCTCCTGAAGGGGTTCTTCCCTGCTCTGGACAGCAAGCTGATCACTCTGGCCAGCCTCCTCCTGCAGATCATCTACGGCAACTACGAGAGCAAAAAGCACAAGCAAGGCTTCCTCAAGTAAAAGCTTATGTTTTAATACATGCAGCTCTGATAAGATAAAGCTTTTTCTCTTCAGAAATGGACAATTTGGGGAACTGAATAAAGCAAAACGCTGCATTTGTGTGTTTCTATTTTCAACAGTGAGGAAAACCTGAAATCTATTGTGCCGATATCAAAGGTGAAAAGCAAAGCGTACCACTGGACCAACAGGATACTTCACGAATACAAAGTACACTCAATTCTTTTGAGAAGAAAAATTCTTTGAAAAATCGTGCAATTGTTCCCTGACATTACTCAAAGCCTGTTTGCTCTCCGACAGGCCCTGAGCACCAGTGAGGGGCTGAGCAAAGAGATGCACCACCTGCAGCGACTCTTCCTGCAGAACTGCTGGGACATCCCGACCTACGGAGCGGCTTTCTTTACAGGCCAGGTCTACACCAAGGCCAGCGCCAGCAACCACAAAGTCATCCGTGTGTACGTCGGGGTCAACACGAAGGGGCTGCACCTCATGAATATGGAGACCAAGGTACCATGTGTTTTGGTTATAATATGTCAATTAATGGTTATAGTCCAGGATTGCAATAATTGAAACCCCATGAATAGACTTGGTTTATTTGTTAATTGAACATGAGGTGCATGATTTCATATTTTAAAATGTTAAATCTCTGCACTCCTAGGTCCTTCTCATCAGTTTAGAGTATGGCACGTTCATGTGGCAGCTTGGACACGCTGACCAGTACTTCCAGATACACAGTGGTGACAACAAAATGAACTTCATTGTGCACACAAAACAGGTAAGAGCAGCCTAGAGCCAATTTACAAAACTCAATAATATGCAAACAGGCTTTTCATGTTAAAATACATTTTTTACTGTCACTAATACTCTGATGCCAATCACCTCTTCACAGGCGGGCCTTATTGTGAAGCTTTTAATGAAGCTGAGTGGACAGATGACTCCAAATGATAAAGCTGTAACAGATAAATACGCTTATGGTTGAGAACTGCCGGAAGAAACCAACAGCTGCCAAACATCCCTGTGCAGATTCTTCTCACGCTGACTTTCATCACCAGCTATAAGGACAGAGATCAGCCAGCTCCTCCACATGTGGAATATTAGGCTCAACATTATCGTTCACAACTTCAAAATGTGTATTTTGACAGGTCATACATTTTCATGTCATGTAAATATATTGATTATTTAATTTGTTTTGTTTTAATAAACTGCCTGATGTATGGATGAACTTGTTTTTGAACTATTTAAACCACAAGAGCTGCAGATCAAATATCTTTAAATTGATAATTAAGAGGGGTTGCTTTGCATCATCTGGGATATACTAGTTTGATATTTAATAAAACAGATATTAGATTATTACATCTTTAGATAATTAGAAAATAGTTTTATAGCGAACATAGAGGCTGCATTCTAAATACTGAGCTCTTCTTGTAATGGCACTAAAAGTAGAAATACATTAGTGATATGGGCAAAAATATAATCCAGATAAGACATTTTCACATCAGTCAATAATTATCCCAATTAATGTCACATGATTATTTCTTTTAAATTTAAAGACACGTTTATATGTTTTCACTGTTTGTACAATGCACACATAATACATCAATATATGTTTGACATAATGCTACTGATGAAAATTATATATTATAACTACAATACTACATTTAACACATTTAAATTTTGATTTTTCAGTTGAACACTGATTTGACCTAAAACATTTTAAAACATATTTAGATTTTGAACGTGACTGTGTTTTGGTTGAGCTGATAAATAAACTGATTTAATGGAACCTTAACACTGATCAGCCTCAAACTACAGCTGATCACTTCCTGTTCTGAATAAACAACATGTCAGGAATATTTCTTTAACAATAAGATGAAGTTGAAAGCAGCAGAAACACCGGACTGTTGGAGAATCTACACGTTTCAACAGAGATTTCCCGGGAAAAAAAAAAAACGCACAACCGAGTGCTCGCCCTGTCGGGAGCGGTGACGTCATATAGCAAGACATGGGTTCAGGTAGTGCCGGCCAATCACGGCGGCGGCTGCTTGACGGACACGCGGCGAGCAGCCAATAGGAGGGCTGCGTTGGTCAGGCGGGGGCAGGACCAGAGCTGACAGGTAGAGATGCTGGAGGAATATCTCGGGGTGTCCCGAGCGCGAGCCGCAGAGCAGGGGCAGCTGTTAGCCGTTAGCTGCTAGCCGCTAGCTGTTCTCGAACTCCCTCCTCGCTCACTCGCAGAGCGGCTGCTCCAGGATCAGTGTCCGAGGGAAACTTGTCATCCTGCAGCCGACATGTCGATGCACTTGTACCAGCTGAGCAGCAAGCTGCTCGGGGACACTGTGGGCAAAGTGAACGAGAACCTGACCTCGGTGGTTCTGGCCGCCTCCGTCATCACCCTCACTCTGGGATATGTCTCCAAGCTGCTGCTCAGACAGGCCTCCTCTGGACCGGACCCGGTGAGTGAGCGCGACGAGCGAAGCCCAGCGAGACTTCGTGACGCTGTGAACACTCACGGTGCTTTGTGTCTTGTTCCCGCAGAAACATCCACCGTACATCCCCTCCAGCATCCCCTTCCTGGGTCACGCCATCGCGTTCGGGAAAAGTCCCATTGAATTTCTGGAAGATGCGTATGAAAAAGTAAGTAGAGACAAAAATAGGAATAAATAATGATACTAAATGTTAGTGACTGTTTGTGGTCACTTTATATATTTAATATAGTTTATAGTTGTATAAAACATTTTTATTTTCTAAAGTTACCTTCTAGTTTTTATAAAGTTTTTGTATATACGATTAGCACGGGTTAACTTAACACAGATCTATATTTATTTTCTCTGCACATTTTCTGCAAATATTTAATATTCCTTCACATTTTTAATTCCTCTGTATATATTGAAATCGTATGCAAATGTTTAATTTCTCTGTAAAAGTTTAATTTTGCTTCAATTGTTTAATTTAATTTACTTTATTCCTCTGTACACATTTAAATTTACATTCATCTCAGGTGTGTGTGTGTAATAAGATACAAACATTCATATTAGTCCATATTGTAAAATTATCACAATAAATGTCACATAATTATTTAAGACTGAAAAATAAAGTAAAGCAGAGGAGGAATAAATTGTCTCTGATTTATTTTCTGCTGACCCTGGAGCAGTCTTGTAAATCCTCTGCTGTCCTCTCAGTACGGTCCAGTCTTCAGTTTCACCATGGTGGGGAAAACGTTCACGTACCTGCTGGGCAGCGAAGCAGCGACGCTGCTGTTCAACAGCAAGAACGAGGACCTGAACGCAGAGGACGTCTACTCCAGACTGACCACCCCGGTGTTTGGCAAAGGGGTCGCCTATGACGTGCCGAACCCCGTGAGTCGTATATACAAAAATATAAAACAACAAAAGTTCTGACTCTGTATCAAATCAGCTGTTACACACACTTTCTGTCACATGTTGCAGATCTTTCTGGAGCAAAAGAAGATGTTGAAGACTGGACTGAACATCGCTCGTTTCAAAGAACACGTGAAAATCCTCGAGACAGAGACCATCGAGTATTTCGAGAGATGGGGAGACAGCGGAGAGAGAAGTAAGATCATTTGCAGATCACTTTATCACTTCAAACTATATATTTAAACGTTGAATCAGACTGATTTGGATTGTTGCTGTCACGTCAGACCTGTTCGAGGCCTTGGCCGAGCTGATCATCCTGACAGCCAGCAGCTGCCTCCACGGGAAGGAGATCCGCAGCATGCTGGACGAGCATGTGGCTCAGCTCTACGCCGACCTGGACGGAGGGTTCAGCCACGCTGCCTGGCTCCTGCCCGGCTGGCTGCCTCTGCCCAGCTTCAGGTGGGACACATCACACACAGTCAACGCCAAACCTGCAACAGGATATGAAAGAAAGACAAATCCCTGAACAAGGGCAATGACACATTTCAATACAAGCAAAGTTAAAAAACTAAAGATTTGAATTACCTTTTCCAGGAGGAGGGACCGAGCTCACAGAGAGATCAAGAACATCTTCTTCAAAGTGATTCAGAAACGCAGGAAATCTGGAGAGAAGACTGACGACATCCTTCAGACGCTCGTTGATGCCACCTACAAGTAAGACACCTTCACTCACCTGTGTCAACATCTCAATCTGTCTGAACAAATCCCTAAACTGCACCATTTCTAAACCCCTCCCCCCAAAAGAGATGGACGGCCCCTGAACGACAGCGAGATTGCGGGGATGCTGATCGGTCTGCTCCTGGCAGGTCAGCACACGTCCTCCACCACCAGCGCCTGGCTGGGCTTCTTCCTGTCCAGAGACAAATCTCTGCAGGAGCGCTGCTACGCTGAGCAGAAGGCCGTGTGCGGAGAGGACCTGCCTCCTCTGGACTTCGATCAGGTAAGAAAGGAATCCCTGTGGCGTCCCCCCCCTCCTGGCTGTAGAGCTGTACTGCAGTAACCAACCAGTGACGGTGTGATGAAGTGGTTAGGTTACTACAGTGGATCAAGTTATACATTTAAGCCCACTGAATACACCCCCCCCCCCCCTCCTGTCCTTTTCAATTTATTGGATGAATTTATAACTTCCTCAGTAATTCTTACAAATATTCTTCAAATAAAGGCAACATTAGAAAAAAGTATTTTCTCATACATTGTCCTGGTGTCGTCTGCAGCTGAAGGATCTCAGTTTGTTGGACCGCTGTTTAAAGGAGACCCTGCGTCTGCGTCCGCCCATCATGACCATGATGAGGATGGCTCGTTCTCCACAGGTGAGTCCATCTGGCCGAGCTACGCATCATTGATTTGTCTCAGTGCCGAGTTCCTCCCTCTGGTACAGAACTCTTCATGTAACGTATTTTCACCCTTTATTTTCCTCAGACTGCTGCAGGCTACACCATCCCTGTGGGACACCAGGTCTGCGTCTCGCCGACGGTCAACCACCGTCTCCTCGACACCTGGTCGGAGAGGATGGAGTTCGAACCCGACCGCTACCTCAATGACAACCCTGCTGCGGGGGAGAAGTTTGCCTACGTGCCATTTGGAGCCGGTGAGAAGAATAAACTTAAAACTGAATATTTTGTATGAATTAGTAAAATTGTAGTTGAACAATATAGATTTTTCTTTAGTATTAATAATTTATAACAACATACTTTAAATATTTAAGTTTTAAGAACATAATTTCAGATACTGATGTCTGTGCCAACTGTTAAATCGATCTCTTTTATTGTTTTTTTTTATTAAATCCTATGAAACAAACAAAGACATGAGTCAAATTGTATAAATCCAAATAAAAACAATATTTTCCTCGTCTGTATTTCAGGGCGTCACCGCTGCATCGGGGAGAACTTTGCCTACGTCCAGATCAAAACCATCTGGTCCACTTTACTGCGCATGTTTGAGTTTGACCTGGTGGACGGATATTTCCCCACGATCGACTACACCACGATGATCCACACGCCTCACAACCCCGTCATCAGATACAAGAGGAGAAAACCGTGAGCCACTGAAAGAAGACAGGGAAGGAGGAGTGAATCCAACTTGATCTCTGTCTTTCTGGGACTTGATTTGAGGAAACTTTAGATGAACACACTTCACTCTATCTAAATATCAAGCCTGTGCTTTTCTGCTTCCTTTGTTTAGATCTGGAGTCCATGGTTTTGTCTGAATGTTAACATGATACATCATTGTTTAGATACTTGTGTTTCCAGAGCAGAATACACCTGTTGTGTGTAACTCTGACTTGAACACTGATGCTCATATTCACAATGTGAATTCTTAAAAAAAAAAAAAAATTCCTGTGGACCCGTTTGTCAGGAGCTGTCGAGGGGCTTGGACAGAAAATTGCGACCTGATCAGATTGCATGTATTGTCTTCTGACCTTTTTGTCCAAGACTTAAAGATAGAAAAGGCTCAGATAAAGAAACTTGAAAAAAACAGATCTGCTGAGAAAAGATCATGTGATAAGATTGAAAGCTCCAGAACAGAAAGAAAACATGCAGTGTGATCGTTTCACCATGTTTATTAATCCTACTTCCTCAGACAGACCCTTGAAACCCTTTCCTGCACCAAATAACACAAAATCCCATCAGCTCTCAAACCGAATCACAATGCTGCACTTAGTGTTTTATGTCTGCTGACGCTCTGATCCTGGAAAATCAATGTTTGATGTGAAGAACTTCAGTTTTGTCTTTTTTCCACTGTAACTGAACTCTTTATTTCTGCTGATTGTACTTCTGCTCAGGTTTAAGGCTGGTAAATAAATATATTGTATAGGCCGATGGGTGTCTGCTTCTATCAGACCTAAACTAATAAAGGTGGAAAAAGTAATTTATGATCATATGGTAGCAATGATGATGTTCATGTGTGAATGATGCCTTCCTAAGTAAGAATTCAACTTTTTGCTTTTATTTTCTGTTAGGTCACATTATGATCCAAGAAAAAGTTACTGCACAACATTAATATTTCTTAAAAATACTACAATAAGGAATGACTGAACTGCAACTATAGATAAGATAAACAGGATGGTGAGATTAACCTCTATCTTGAACTATCTGTTGATGCAATGCAGAACATTGAAACATGGAATAAATAAAGTTTGTAATTTGACAGAAAAACTGGATGATCCTTAATCCTTAGTAAAAAAAACTAAAATAGCCAGTACTGTCCCAATGGACCCAATAAAACTTTCTTAACTTGTTGGTAAATTAAAGACAAAAGATGCAGCACTTTTTGAAATAATGTTGTCCTCTTTATTTCAGTTTTTGACAAAATACCCAGAAAATTCAAAGCTCCTAACGCTTTACAAAAATACTTTCTCTACAAATGTCCTCTGTAGTCTGTCCGACCTCAACAAAACACAGTGTAGTGTAGGATTTCCAGTAGCAGCCTCTTCAACATTGAACCCAAACATTCCTTACGTTAACGCTCCACCCATACGAACACGAACATAAATTAATCACGAGGTCTTAAATTAGCATTAGACAAATATACATGATTGTAGATTATCCACAACAAAGAGGCAGATTAAATTACAAACGTAGCTGTTTTTCAAGTGCTGGCGACAAAAAGCCTGAATACAACATGTCGTACACTAATAAAAAAATGTGTTTTGGTCCACACATGGAAAGATACAGTCCACACCAGAGTGATAGAAAACAGCAGAGCGCTCAGCACGAGAAAAGGCAACTGAGCAACTTTCTTCAAGCCAAAGCAACTTGTCAGCATCTATCGTCTCAAGCCAAAGTGCAATTGAGCGTACGAAGAAGCACCTGCGGAGAAAATCAAAGGTGGTTTAGTAAATGTGAGAACGTTTCAGGAGGAATAAACAACTCAGTGAAGTCAATTCAAAGCATTTACACAGTAAACATCGTCCTCTGTGCAGTAAATCACTTTTAGAGATAATCTACATTCATACTGTTAGCAAACATTTATTCATGACAGCTCATTTTAAATGATTCATGTTGAGTTTTGAGTTTGAGCGTGAATTTTTATAATCCCTTAGTTCAACTCTCAAATACTGATATCTGTCTCAAAGTGTAACATCCTTTGTCTTCCCCGTCAATCTACAGAAGCAGCTTTCCCTCGCACGTAACCCCACAGTGATGCACACGTTACCTGATGTCACGTTCCCTAGCCTCCTCTGCAGAGCCTCCAGTCTGGAGATGTAGTCGGTGAGTGCTCGGTCGGGGTCGTAGCTCTGCAGGTGGGAGCAGGTGAGAGCTCCATGGTCTCCGGCCAAGTGAAACCTGCACAGAGCAGAAACAACAGAAATCTCCTCGTCAGTAACAGAACGACATTTCAAGACATCGAGAATCTGGATCTCCATTTAATGTCTAAAGAGGGATGCTGATGTACAGTTAGTCAGTGCAGCAACGATCCATCAATAAATCATCTGATCAACTAGAGGATTCTAATTTATAACATTTAAATATGATAATATTAGTAAGCAGCAGCCTCTCTGTATGTTGTACCTGTGGGGGGTGGAGCAGACAGCTGACCGGGGAGACTCTCGTCCACTTCTCCCTCTGCTGCTGCTGGAGACTCCTCCTGCGCTGCTCTTGTCTCTGTACATCTCTACGCTGCCTGGGTGGAGGAGATAAGGGGAATCTCTCACCTCTGTACCTGAGAGAGAAAAGAAAGAAAAATGAACTGAGCATCACTTCCAGATGATTTTCTCCGACATGTAGAAATAATGAAATGTTATGTCTTTGTTACCTGATGTCTGACCTGTTCCATTCTTGTTCACACTGCAGAAGGTTGTGGAGTTCATCCCTGTGGCTTTATGCCATCGCTTCACTAGGAAACGCATTCTGCATTAACAGAGAAAAACATTTGTTTTTATTAAAATGGCGATACAAGGTTCATCAGTTATAAAATCAATTAACCCAGAGCTCCAGCAGCCGACCTGGAGAGGGCGATAGAGACTCGGACGGCAGAGCGGAAGCGCATCAGCCCTCGGCGACGCTGATTGAAGGATTCCAGGCTGGAGAGCGACGGCCGGCCGCCCATCCTGGACAGCAGCGACAGCGTGGCCTCCTCACACTCCTGGAAGCCTCCCAGCAGTAACAGCAGATATTTCTTCTGGTAGATCAGTGCTTTACGGAAGCTTTCTGACCTCAGGTACTTCCCATACATCCTCTGTAAGCAGGGGACAGAGGAGGAAAGAAAAAAAATAACCATCAACATTGATCTGATGGTTGAATTTCTGAGAGCTACAGTTTATAAACAACTTAATCCTCTGATACAAGTTGACTTAAAGGGACTAATTAGCAGCTATCAGCTGACCTTCAGTGCAGCGTTGTCAGCCTCAGGTCCAGTTATCTCCCGCAGGGCGTCTGTCCTGATCTCTCCTCTAAGTCGGGCCACCTGTGTCTGAGCCAGATTTAAAGCTTTCTCCAGACGGATCTTCTCTCGAGTCCAAGCCTCCCGCTCATGGGACAGCAGCGCACTGGCCGAGTCCATCTTTGACACTCCTCTCCTGCTGATGGACTGTAGGAGAATATCGATTAATCAACTAATAACTATTGCTGCTGTCTGGTATGATGTGGTACAAACAACAATAAAGTTGACGTTGAGTAGTTTTTTATAATAATTATGATAGAATCAAATGACATAGGGGGAAGGGAGAGCTGTTTCCGTGTCTACTCACACTTTCTCCTGATCCCAGTCCAGTCTGCCTGTAACGCCGGAGCTCCTCCTCCAGGCGGAGGGTGTGGTTTCTCAGATCGTTCTTCTCTTCGGTCAAACGACTGACAAAACCCGTCAGCTCGGCGTTCTGCCTCAGCAGCCGCTCCGTCAGGGAGTTGGAGGAGCTGGAGGAGCCTCCTGCCAGCAGGGACACACTCTGAGGGGAAACAAATCACACATGAGGGAAAAAACAGATGTCAAAGGTTTGGAAACATGAAACAGTTGATTTAGGAGGATAAACTCATTGTTTGTGTGAGTGGAAGTGAACAGGGAGACAATTCAAAAATAATCAGAATTCAAACAATCAAAACCAAAAAAAAAGTTGTTTACTGACCTCAGGGATGGAGGGTAGACCTGGGGATTGTTGCAGCATAGTTATGACCTCATCAACACTGGACTGTACCCAGGATAACTCTTCACTGTCAACCTCTGCAGTCAGCCTGTGGACACACGTAGGGAAAAAGCTATTAAAAAGGATTAAGGATTAATGCTTCATATAAACACAGACAAACTGTCTGTAGGTTTGTAACTACAAACACAACCCACATACAACAGTCATATAAGAGTTTCTCTAGATATATTGATTGCAGCCACTTGAATTACCTGCCAGTAGTCTTGTTTGCCATGCTGCGGATCTTTGAGGAAACGAGATGGAGTTTGCCCACGATCTTGTCGACTGTGCGCCAAGGACCGTGATGAGGTCCGCTGGTGTGACCTGTTGGAGAGAGCTGCAGGTGGGGGGACGCATTCCCACTCTTCTGCTGGAACACCCAGTCTGTGGTGCGGTCGGGGGAATCTCTGTGCCAGGCTGCCTGCTGTTTAGATAAAAAACAATATAAATGTAATACTTCCTGAGTCAGGACAGAGAAGAGTCACTAAGAGGTAAGCATTATGTGATTCTTACACTGTGGCTGTCAGCCTGCTGCGTTCCGCTCCCCTCCCTTTGTCTTCTCTGCTCTTCCACTCGGGTTAGCCTCTCCTCCAGTCTCTCCTTTTCGTCTTCCAGGCTCTTCCTCCTCTCCATCTCTCTCTCCAGCTGCTCCTGGGTCTCTGAAATTTGTGCTTCCAGGTTTTCCAGCTGGGCCCGAGCCTCCAGCAGCGTCTCCTGGTCCATTCTCGACCTCTGACTCGCCAAATTTAGCTCTTCCTCTTTTCGCACCACCTCGAGCTTCTGGGCCTCCACCTGACCGAGGAGATGCACCACCTGAAGAAAAATCAGGTTAAAAAAGGAATTAAACCTGACATGTGGTAACCCCTGAGAAATATTTAATCGGACGTAGATCCAGCTAAGATCAAAAATGTCAGTTTAAATACATTTTTGGATCAGAGTACAGGTGTAACATTTCAGGGTTATATATTCAAAGAATCCAAAAATATTCTGACTTCACAAACATCCCACCTGTGTGTGTTTGTTATCCAGCTCCGTCTGCAGTCTCTCCAGCAGACTCCCTTCCTCTTCGACGCCACTGCTGTCCTTCTCCACCCGCTCCTCATTGGAGGAGACGTACTCGGAGGCGGCAGTTGTCCGCAGCTCCCTCTCTCTCCCAAGTACATTACTCATCTCCAGGACCTTGGCTCGCTCAGTGTCTAACTGGACCTGAAGCTCCTGGAGGTGTCTTTGGAGACTCAGACGCTCCTGCTCACCCTGCTGGGAGAGCTGGGACGAGGCCTGGCGCTCCTGGTTCAGGGTGAGGGTCAGCTGGGCCACACGGCTCTTCTGCTCGTCCAGACTGAGATGGAGATCCTAAATATAGAAATACAACTTCTTAAAGTACAAATAAGGAAGGTCGAAGTAGTGCTCACTAAACCTTCAAATGTCCTAAATGTCCTCCAGTGTAATTACTGCATTCGTACCTCCATCTCTTCTCGTTTACTCTCCTCAGTTCTTCCAGTTCGACATTTCTCCTTCTCCATGGCCCACTGCAAATCTCTGCTTCTCTTCCTCTCATCTGTCAGCTGGTCACTGAGTGCATCCAGCTCAGCAGCTTTCTTCGATACCTCCACTCTGTAGACATAAGATCATTTTAATGAGAGGAGAGCGAATGGATGCTTAAGTCGTGTAGAATTTTAGATTTCTTGAATCTGAGTCCGACAACAGATTTGATTGTGAGGTGCATACTGTATAAATGCAACAATTCAGACCTGGGAAATGGAGCTATATTCTCACACAATCTAAACATACAGAGTGTTTAAAACTGAAATACCTTTGTCAACATGCATCTGTATTAGTGAAGTATTTTTACTCCAGCAGTTATTGAAATGTATCTGTGTGTTAGGATATAAACATCATGTCTCACCTGAGTGTGTCCAGCTCTTTGAGGTGTTTGTGTTGAGTCTTGAGCGTCGTCTCCAGCTCCAGTTTCGTCTGGGACAGTTCCACCTTCAGCTCCTCCCCCAGCATCCTTTCGACCGCCGCTGCTCCGTCCGCTGCTCCTCCCTCCCTCTGCTCCTTCATGCTACATTCAGCAGCCAAAGAAGCTGCAGGCCGGACACCTGATTGATAACAATAAATATCAGTCACAGCCTGTGCAGAAACATGGGATTTTTTTAAAAGTTGAAATTCTGCTACCATAATAATTCACGAGAAAAAATATACCAGGAATAAAATATACAAATGAAGAGATTCTTGTCACCTGAATGAATTTGCTCTAACTGACCACGAAGCTGATGAATCTCAGAGATGAGACTCGTCCGCTCTGCAGTGTGGAGGGAACCCATGGCGTCTCTGTG
This sequence comes from Paralichthys olivaceus, assembly GCF_024713975.1. Taxonomy (NCBI): domain Eukaryota; kingdom Metazoa; phylum Chordata; class Actinopteri; order Pleuronectiformes; family Paralichthyidae; genus Paralichthys; species Paralichthys olivaceus. Next base: position 6,874,447 of record NC_091112.1, read on the forward strand.
GAGGGCGTCCTGTATCACAAAACCCTCTGAGTTATGGAAAGGCTCAGATGAAAACAGAGGTAAGAAATGATCGGAGAGGGCCCGACTATGTACTTTCATGATCTCTTGGAATAAAGCCAGAGGTTAAAATAATATGTCAAACAATCAAGTGGGGTTAGAGAACACACATAGTTTGTGAACTGTCATAGTTCACATACTTATTGACCACTTATGTGCAAACAGAGCTGTGACAGTTAAAACATGCTGAGCAGTTAAAAAGGCTTTTTTTGCAGAATTTACTTTAGCATCCTTGACTGTATAGAATTTTAACAGTAACTAAGGAATAAGGAGAATTTTTCTGAAGGTTATACTTTACTGAAGTCACGTCTGGTGTCTTTTAACTTCAACAGTTGACACCAAGGAGAAATTAAAAGAAGTACTCCACTGATTTTTATACTGCATGTTCATAAAGTTGGTCAATATTTAAACAGAAGAGATCAGAATACAGGAAGTTTTATTCTCTACTATAAAACTGGATCTGACCTTAACGTCAGCACATTTTTACAGTCGTTATTACTGACCTGTTCAGCTAGCCTGCGCTCCAGCTGATTAAGGTGGATGATGGCGTCACTGGTGTCCAGAAGGTCCAACTGGCTGTAGAGGATGTTCTTCAGGACGCTTCGTTCCCTCAGAAACACCTGCCTCACTGCGTCCAGGAGCTCTGCACGCCAGTCCACGCTACCTGACGCCTGGAGCAAGTCAGAGACACAGATATCAATGCATGAGCACACAATGAAACCTAGAAGTGTATTGTGAAGGTTCCTGGCAGGTTTCCTCTACCTGTGTTTCTCTGTGTGTTTGCATCTGAGTGATGAGGCCTTTGAGAGACTCCACGGTTGCGAGCAAATCACCCCTTTCCTTCATCCAGCCTTGGACGTTGAACTGGTTGCCCGGCTCGCCTCCAGGAAGCGGCATCTCTGACAGAGAGAGCACCTGCATCCCCTCCTGGTGAACCTCACGGAGCAACATCTAAATAAACAAACACCACATGGGAATGTTTCTAGAATTAGTTTCAGTCTTTTCCAAAACATTAAAATGCTTCTATGTTTCTTGTTTTAAAACAGATTCCCTTAAAAACTTGGTTTAAAATGCCAGCACATGCAAAAATATACACATCAATATATTTCTTTCATCATTTATCGTAACTTAACCGTAAGCCATAAATAAAGGTTTATGGAGGGAAAGGTTTTTACTTTGATGCGGTCAGGCATTGGATCATCAGCTTCTCTCCTGGCGCCCTCTGGAGTCGTCCTGAACTCTTGGTGCAAACTTGGGAGGTCATATCCAGTCCGCTGGCTGTAGTCTGAACTGCTGTCTGCAAGAGCACAACAAAAAACTCTTGAAACGAAATACTGAGAATAGTTAATGATCATTAACATCTGCTGAAGAAGATAAACTGAGGGGGCAGTGTTTCACCTGGTTTTACATGGCACAGGTACACAAAGCATGAAAATGATTATCACTGCTAATGAAAACCTGAAAAATCACGGGAGGTTTTGACAAACTATTTTAAAGTGATGATCAAATCTTTTGGGAGGAATACTGTTCTATCCTGAGATTTATCACCACACAGACTCAGAACAGAAACACACAGGTGCTGAAACCAGAACAGCAGACTGCTTGCTCAGGACTATGTGGTTTATAGCACTCAGGTTATTTATGTAAACTGTTTATTGAAGCAAAATCCCAAACACACAAAGGGTACTGAAGAAAAGAGACGCTTAATCACTGTCAGGTTTAGTGCATGTTTACATTAAGAAAACGAAATGCATTTTCATCTTCATCTTCTTCTTGAAATAAGAGAAGCACTAATGTGAACTGAGGAGTAATGAACGTGTTGTATCTTACCACTGGTGTATCCATCTTTGAACTGAGGCATAGAACGCTCTTGTCTTAATGTTGGAGCCTGGAAATGACAAAATGATTCAAATGATCTTCTTTGTATTAGAGACAACTCCAACATGTTTCCGAGTGTTAAATAAAACATTTAACATCTAACTAAAGTTTCTATATTCATCTTTCCCCTTATGTTATGATTAAATATTAAACTCGATTTTCTCTATTTTATATGACTGTAAATTGAAATTAGTAATTTTCAGAAGTCAACAAGATAAAAAGTAACTTTTCTTACACAAAACTCACTGACAGTATTAAGCATTTACTACAGACACATTGTAAACACAGTCACAGCTTAAATATTATCAAACCCCATCTTTCTTGTTTCCTCACCTCAGCAGAGCGTAGCTTGTCGATAACGGACTTGAGTGCCTTACACTCATCCTCTAGTGCTTGTATGTCCCGCCGCAGGTTCTCGCTCTCGGTAATATGCCGAGCCTCCATGTCCAGGATTTCTGCAGCGTGGAGCTCCTGCATCTGCACAATCTTCTCCTCAAACTCGCTGATCATCTCCTCCATCTCCTCTTTGGCGGCAGACTTGCTTTCAGTGCTGAAGTCCGACATTTGGAGAGGTTCGGTCTGCGTGAACGATTCTGTCACAGCCACATGTTGCTGTTCGAAGCTGCTGTTCAGCCGGGAGCCGTGAGATCTGTTGGAGGACTGACTGGAACCAGTAGAGTTCTTCTTGGACAGAGATGGTTTATCTTTGGCACTGCTTCCCTTACCAGCCGGCTGTTTGGCTCCTTTTCTCTTGGGCTGGGTGGTGGAGGAGGATGGAGCAGAGGACTGTGGCTGAGGAGATGGAGATGGTGATGGGGAAGGAGACGTAGACGGAGGACCAGAGTCTGCTGTCTTCTTCAAAGCTGTCTGTGCCTCCTTCAGCTCATCTTTGAGCCTTGAAATAGAAAGTTCACAGAATTGGAGCTCTTCCTGGAGTTTCTCATTCTGCTGCCTGTTCTCCTGGAGCTCCTCTTTGAGCTTGGAAATAGACAGTTCACGGATCTGGAGCTCTTCCTGGAGTTTCTCATCCTGCTGCCTGTTCTGCTGGTGCTCCTCTTTGAGGTTAGAAATAGACAGTTCACGGACCTGGAGCTGTTCCTGGAGTTTCTCATCCTGCTGCCTGTTCTGCTGGAGCTCCTCTTTGAGCTTGGAAATAGACACTTCACGGACCTGGAGCTCTTCTTGCAGTTTCTCATTCTGCTGCCTGTAGCTGTTGAGCTCTCCTTTGGTGGTATCTACATCTTTTATCAACAGCTGGAGCTCCTCTTTGAGCTTAGAAATAGACAGTTCACGTACGTTCAGTTCATCCTGGAGTTTCTCATTCTGCTGTCTGTTCTGCTGGAGCTCCTCTTTGAGCTTAGAAAGAGACAGTTCACGGACTTGGTGCTCTTCCTGTAGTTTCTCATTCTGCTGCCTGGAGCTGTTGAGCTCTTCTTTGGTGGAATCCACATCCTTTATCAACTGCTGGAGCTCCTCTTTGAGCTTGGAAATAGAGAGTTCACGGACTTGGAGCTCTTCTTGCAGTTTCTCATTCTGCTGCCTGTAGCTGTTGAGCTCTTCTTTGGTGGAATCCACATTCTTTATCAACTGCTGAAGCTCCTCTTTGAGCTTAGAAAGAGACAGTTCACGGACTTGGTGCTCTTCCTGTAGTCTCTCATTCTGCTGCCTGGAGCTGCTGAGTTCTTCTTTGGTGGATGCCACGTCGTCTCTGACCTCCTGCAGCTCCTGTAGAAGCTCCGTCCTGTCGGCTCCATCTACAGATTTTACCTGGTGGATGGTTAAGCAGAAGATTGAATACAGAGTAATATATCTACACTGAAAAATAATATAAACAAACTGATAAAACTGTGCAACAAATGCAAAAAACAAAAAAAGCAATACCACTTGTCTTACTTCGAAAAGTTCTCCCTTGAGGTGAGCAATGGTCATTTCCCGTTCCTTAAGGAAAATATATGCGTTAGTAAAATATGTATAAATGTATGTGTGAATTCTTGCATACATATTGGTGAAATAATATTTCATAAAAAAATGCTGTTTATGCAGCAACAAGGGATTTCAAAGAACCAAAGACAGGGTTTAAATGTGTCCAGCTGCCTCTGTACCTGCAGCAGCTCCTGCAGCTTCTCCAAACTCTCCCGGCAGCTGTTCAGCTCCTCTTTGGCAGCTGCTGCCTCGTCTTGAGCCTCCAAGAGTTCCTGTTGAAGCTTGACTTGCTCACTGTCACTCGATGATACCTAAAGTGACCAGGTTGTGTTATCAGATAAGACTAGTAGACAGTAGACATGTTTGCTGATTAGAAAGTATTGGTTGATATAAAACGTAGCTTACCTTTTTAAGTTGTTCCTGTAGTCTCTCTAAAGTTACAGTTTTTTCCTTGGGAGAAAAGCAGATGATCATCACAAAACATCACAGTAGGTACAAACACTGAAGAGCTGTTTAATGTGACATACCTGGAGCTCCTCCTGAAGTCTGCTGCAGCTCTCCTTGTAGGTGTCGAGCTGTTCTTTGGTGGCCGAGGTCTCGTCTTTAACCTCCTGCAACTCCTGAAGAAGTTCTGACACTGATGGCTGGGAATCAGGAGAGGAGGCCTGATAAAAAATATCACAAAGTTTCAAACCTATCAGAGCTTCAAAACAATTCACTGTCTGAGACTTAATCAAAGTAATACACCGGGGTTTTGGTGGTCCACCAATAATTTGAGTGCAGGGAAAAGTTAAAAATGTGCTTTCCTATATAAAGTACCGAGTTTAATCGTTCTATTTGTTATTTCTACGGTAAAGAAGAAAACAGAAACCATCTTCGACTACACCTTAAGGTTGCCCAAAATCTCAAACTGTTTCCACAACCAGCGGCTGAACTCCTACCTCCACAGCTGGTGAAGACCTCTGGTGTGTCCTGGCCTTCATCTGACTAAGCAGGTCCATGAGCACGGCCAGCCTCCTCTCGTACTCCAGCACCTCCTCCTCAGAACTGGAGAGCAGTTGCTTCTGGAGCTCCTGGTCTTTCTGCATCCCACTGAGTCCCACCTCCAGCTCCCAAAGTTTCTGGGTCAGATGGACGACCTTCCCCGTGGAAACTTGTCTGGCTTGGCCCAGTCCACTGAAATCCATTTGGGGAATACCAAAGTCACCAAAGTCACGTACATGGGGATCATCATTGGGCTTCACTTGTGTCTCTGCTCGTCTCTGCATGTCCTGGTTTTCTTTGGATCCCTGCAACTTCTGCTGCTGTTGGAAGGCCTCCGGGGCGGCTTGGCTGACCAGCCCTAAGGCCACTTTCTCCCTCAGATCTCCCTCCAGGTTAGAGACCCTCTGCTGGAGACCATCTGCATCACTTTGAGTTTGCTCCACAAGGAGGCGACAGCGGCTTAACTCAGCGTCTCTTTCAACGACCAAGTCCTCGAGCTCCCGGATACGGAGCCCTAACTCTTCCACCCTGGACGTTGCACTCTGCTCCAGGGCTTGTACTTGGGCCTGCATGACAACAAGACCTGCAGTTTTCTCTCTGAGAGCTTCTTCGAACTCGCCCTCTGAACTACCCAGTTTTTTTGTTTCATACAAAGCATCTGTGCTCTCTTTCAAACACAGATATGTCTCCATCAGTTTACTGTGCTCTGTTTTCAGAGTGTCAAGCTCTTTGGTGGTCAGGTCCATTCTCTGCTTCATTTCATCATAGTCCTCTGTAGCAGGCCCCCATGCGCCATGCTCTGCCTCACCCTTGAGGTCCTCGTCTTCCTCTGCAGCCTGTTTTTGCTCGATATTGGCCAGTTCCTCCTGAAGTTTGTCTATGACTGCATTCAGTTGGTCAAGTTCCTCTTCATTATTCCTCTTCTGACGCTGTTGTTCACTCCGTAGGCATTCCACCTGGGACTCCAGGTCTGTTATCAGCTCATCCCTCACATCAATTTCCTACAGAGTAGAACATCAAGATTATAAAACCATAAAAACACCTGATTTGAGGAGTCCATGGTGATACCGCTACATGATCAAACCTCTGAGTCCCTGCAGTGCTGAGAAAGATTTGTCGGGCCATAGATAAAGTAGTTTCAATTAATATATCTGAAGTTGATCAGTTTATAAGGGCTCTACAGAGACTCAGAGATTTAATAAGCCACCTCAGATGAGCAAATGATCACCTCACAACAAATGATGGTTTTGTGGAGTTACGTACCAAAACAAAACAAGCACAAAATGACCCAACAACAAAAATGGGGTGAACAGTGAAAAGAAAACCAGAGAACACACATTGATGCACTACCACGGAGCTATGCGTATTCGAAATAGAATTTGGTTCTATTTCATATACGCATATTGTGTTACCTTGTTATCAGAAGCTGTTTCCGTGTGTTGAAGCTTAGTGATCTGTTCATTAAGAAGTGCTATTTGCCTGTCCTTCTCCTCCATCACCTTCAAAAGTCAGAGATTATAATGCGATGGCTATTAACAAAACACGTCACGCAAAAAGAGTCCAATCAGAGTCAGCCTTGTGGTGGTGGACTCTTAAAGTTCAAAAACTCAGTGAAAGCAGAAATATGTCACAGGGGCGTTTTTTAACATCCTGAAAACATGCAGGTTAGAATTAGCAGCAAACACACCAATTGAACTAGTAATTTTACAGTTTGTGAGCAGAAATATTGATGTTGTATGGAAATAATTGTGTTATATATGATATCTTTTAGAGAGAAAAAAGGTTACCAATGATTTTTCTTTTGCTCTTTAGCAGAACAGTTTGTAAACATTAGCTAACAAATTAAAAGTGTAAGAGTTGAATTGTTTAATACAGTTAAAATGACTGTACTGAAAGTGCATTCCACTGTCATTTAACATCCAGGCTTCCCTTCTTGTTCAAAGATATAAAGTCGTTGCAGTTTGTTTACCTGGATCAAGCTGTCCCTTGTTTCTAGGTATTGCTGCTGGCTGCTGATCTCCTTGCTCTGGATCTCCAGCTGCATTTGAAGCTGCTGCACCTCCTCGCTCTTGTTCTCCAGCTCCTCTCTGAACTGTTCCAGCTGCTCCTCCAGGTGACAGATCTGAGGCAACAAGGCAAACATGAAATCTAACAAGCGTTATGCACCTCGATGTCGGGACAAACAAAACTTACAGATTTTATCAGCTTTTCTTTTCACTACTAAACATTTATTTTTACTGATCTAACAAACAGATCATCCAACACACATACATTAAATATGTTTAATAATTGTTTGTAAAAGAAATAAATGTCTGGTGTTTACAAATGATTTCATTATGTACGAGTATCAGTGTTTAAAATAAGGTAGGTTTAGAGGCTTAATGATTTTGTTATGTATGTCCACTTAATATAAACTGTTCACTATCAAAGATCTATTAATGCATATATCAAGTGATATTTAATCTCGTTGACTGATTAAAATAACCTCAAATCACAAACTGAACGTCACACAACCTCTTTCTCTTTGCGCTCCAGAGCTTCCCGCTCCGTCTGTAACTGAGCCTCCAGTGTTGAGTGTCTGGTCTCAGTGATGGATGCATGCTGTTTCTTTTGTTCCACCTGCAACGCACACATACATTAAAATCACACATGAAAAAAAGTAATTAGCTCAGCAGTTGTTTACGACATCCGTGGAAAGACATGAAGAAACAAAGCCTTGCCATAGAACAGATTTCCAAAGGAAGCGACACATGTTTTGATTTGAAAATCCTGTATCGTGCTACTAGCACTCAATTTGCAATTTGTCCACTGAGCAAAGGAGAATTACCTACACCACTTTTTTTCTTCACTCACCACAGCCCCCCACCAACACTGGGGGGCAATCTTGACAGTTTATAGCCACAGCTCAGTGTCATCATCACTAAAAGCAAACTGCTGAGGCGGCTGAAGTACACCCACCCACATATTGTTCTCCTTCTGTGAACATCCTGTCCCTCCTCCCGTTCCTCCACTAGCTGTCACCTCATCTACATGCTCTCTCACAAACACCCTCAGCCAGGCTTCACACGCTATTGTTCAGGTTTTTTCTTTCTTGCAGTGTCTGCTTTAGTCTGCAGCACATTGTTCCTTTCCCCTCTCCCCTCCCATTCCTTACCTTCTCCAGGGACTCAGCGCTGGCCAGCAGGGCCTGCTCCAGCTCGCGGATGCGGCTCTCCAGCTTGTCAATCTCTTCGTCGCGCTCTCCCAACTCACGACGCAGCTGCTCCGAGCTGAGCAGCAGCTCACTGCACCAATCCGCCTTCTCCTTCAGCTGGGAGGTCAGCTGGTCCACCTGATAGTGAGAGGAAGAGAGAGAGAGAGAGAGAGCGAGGAGAGGGAGAGAGAGGAGGGGGGGGTCTTTTAATGAGATTCTTTCACAGACGCCACTCGCCACAGCATAGCTGATACAAGTACAGCTAGCTGGGAGGTCAGCTGATCCACCTGAGAAAGGAGGGGGCCAGGAGAGAAAAGAGGTGCAGGGACAGAAGGGAGAGAGAGATTCCATTCAGGGGGACACAAACAGAGCAAAACAATAACCAGGAGGACGGCTGGCAGGTAACTGATCCACCTGTGAGATGGCAAAACAGCAGCAGATCAATGAGCGGGAGCAAAAGGACGAGGCAGGGTTTGTTGAGGATGAGCTGGGAAATGAAAATGATCCAACGTGTCCTTATTCTAGAAACAGCATCTACTTTATAAACTTTCCACTGTTCGATCAAACAAGAAGATTATGTTTCTTCAACAAAAACTGATAAATATATATATTGTTTTTAAGGTTCTGAGATGCAATTCAGATCAAGAAGATGAAACTGCACTAAGGCTGATGAAATACATCCTTTCACTGGCAGCTCTTCATCAAATATTTATATGACTCTAGTGTAGTACAGACTCTTCATGAGAGCACTTGAGCGCAGAATGGGTTATTAATATTTTTTTAAGCTTGACTTTACCAGAATTTCTACACTATTTCCTGCACGATTTTCTGCTCTGGAAATTAAGTTTATTATGATGATTATTATTATCTTATTACAATAATTTAAATTGTTTTATTTTTCATTAATGAAATAATATATATATACATATATATATATAAGTATGAAAAAGTTTAGAATTTCAACATTATTAAAGCAAGATTTAGTCTAATTCTTACAAACCAAACATGCATCTCAGGTTATTTTACTTATTCCATTCACATTTTGTATAACTTAATTTTTTTATCTGTTTTGCTGATGAGGACATTTGAGGGAGAGACAGGAGGATGGATCAGAATGAGACAGGGCTGTGTTGTGAAGTTCAGAAGTAAAACAATAAAGCAGATCCAAACAGAGGGAACCGAGAGAGACAGGGGTGACAGAGACGGAGAGGGTCATTAATTGCTACAGGGTCGGGCAGGATCACTTAAATTGCTCTCTGGGGGAGACTTGACTCTACATGAAGCTAGAAGCAATACCTTAAAGGTTACTCCGTCCACCTGCAATAGCCACGAGGGAGAAAAGGCAGCAGCATAAGGGATCAGAGGATGGAGAGTTCAAGGGCAAAAGGGAGGAGAAAGCACTTAGTGATGAAAGTGTGGCACAAGTCTCTGGAAATGATAAAAGTGATAAAGTTGAAGCAGAAGTGCAAGTGGGGAATAATATGTGTATATATGCAACAAACAAAAGGAACACATAGCATTACCCAAAGACAAAACAGAGAAACTTAAGTTAATTTATCCTGTGAACTGTCACCATGACCCTGACAAGAGTTTTCACTTGTCGAACCTGACATTAGGAGTCACATTACACATTGTTATTGTCCTTCTGTCAGAATACACATGATGCAGACACTTTGCTTTATTTCTGACAAAATTCTGCAGTGACTAACTTTAGCACTCCCAGTGTTTTGTGAATTTTAGGATCATTGCAATTAAACCTACTATTACACAACTTTCAAACTGACAAAGGTTAATCCCACTTATTCTCCTGCATAGCTCTCACACTGGGTGGGATCATTTTTCAAACAGCACAAGTAATTCTACCAGCTCTTTGTGCGAGTCCGACCTAAATGTTGTAGCCACAACAATGAGCATCTCTATTACTGCCTGGTACACAGTGAACAGAGCTTTCTCCTGTTACCTCTCGGTTTCTTTGCTCAGAGCCTGCCTGAAGCTTCTGTGGATTCTTCAGCTGCTTCTCCAGTTTCTGGATCTCCTGCTGGAAGAAATCCCTCTCATGTTCTCGGTCCACAGCTTGTTCCTGGACACCAAATTAAAGAAGGACAAAAAAAGAAATAGACAGACATTAAAACAGATATGCAACAAAGAAAGGAAAGGAAGAGGAAAAGCAGAATTAATTTTCTTTGTCACTTACATCGAGGAACCTTTTGTTCTTCTCCAGCTGTTTCTCCAGAGCTTGGATCTGTTGTTGCAGGTCTCCACTCTCGGTCATCTGAGCTTGCTCCAGCTCTATCACCCTGTTGACCTGTTCCTCCAGCTCGGCCTCCAGCAGCTTCACTTGCTTCAGGAGGTCTGCGTTCTCCTTCTCTGCCTGACGCTGGACCTCCACCTTCTCTTTCATCAGCTTCTCTGTCTCCTCCAGCAGGTCTACAGGAGGACAGAGAGAGGGAGAGGTTAGGCATCGCTGCCTGACACCTGGAGGTGGTTGACGGGAGTTATTAAGTCATTCAGGTTTGATTTCAGTGATGAGCAGGATGCTGAGATGGATCTGAAGAGTCTGATGTCTTTGCGCCTGGTAAATTACAATTGATGCTTATTTTGCTCTTTGCAATGTTAATAATTTTTCCTTTGCAACACTGTGAATTTCATTCAAACAGCTCTTTATAACCTCCGCCAAAGAGGTTATGTTTTTGTCTGCATTTTCTTGTTTGTTTGACTGTTAGTTAGCAAGATTACACAAAAACTACTAGGCAGCTTTACAAGAATACAGTATGGGTCAGAAAAGTTTTTTCAGAGAACATGGATCCTGATTATAAAATCAGTCATGTTTAGGGGACTGATATTGATATGAGTTGTGAAATATGGTGCAGATTCAAATTAAGATCCTGATCTAGCGAATGTGTTGAACGTTGGCAGAGGTATACATTCTTGAGTGTCATTCTAGTTTTTAATGGTCTCATTTCTTACGCTAACACTGCAGAATGTATTTCTTTCTATTTACTTATTTATGTATTTAAACTTCTAGTTCCTAGTGCCCTTTTGATTTCATGGATTGTGGTTAATTTTCCTCCATTCCATAAAGAAAAAAATGGCAAACATCAGACTCTTCTAACATCTCAGTCAGCTTCGCAACATAATGCCCTGTTACCAAACATGAACACCCATTATGGCGCCTCTTTACCCTTCTGCCGTCACCAGTGAACAACCCCCGCCGGTTCACCCAGGATCAAACCCCACAGGATTAGTGCAAAAGTGAGGTGAGAGAGTGCAGATGAGACAGAGATCAAACACATGGACAGTCCAGACAGCAATATCCATGCCCAATAAGCATTTACAGGCAGGGGGAGAGGGACTTCCTGAACCGCCAACCATCTCACTCAAAGAAATGCTGTCAACACAGCATCCACACATCTAAAACATACATTAAGCATTAAAAAACACAGAGTGAAGATGGTTGACAATTAGGAATTCATGACTACAGATAAATCTCTGAAGATTACTTTAATTTAATCATGCTAATATGAGAGCTAACATTGACTCCAAGACATTAAGAATGACAGACCAGGACAAAATCAATCAAAATGAAAAGCCAAAGCGAGGGTTAGTGATTGAACTGAGTGAGTTCGTGAGCCCAAAGCAAGCAAGCTCCAAGCTTTTATTTATTATCTGTTGGTGAGTTGCTGGATTAGGGTTAAAGAGATGTATACTGTCACTCAGCTACAGTACACAAATTAAAAGAACATACAGACATGAGCGAGCCATGCTCAAAGTGGACACACCTGCTTCAGGTGCTGCAACCATTGCAGCTTCAACTAGGCCTACAGGAGGATAAGAAAGCACAGGGGTTTAACATGCTCTTGTTGTTGTCATGAACAGGAGAAAGAAAGGTGGAGATAGTCTGGCAGTGCGTTTTTTTTCTGTCTGCCTCACAGCTGTAGGTTAAGGCTGCAGAAAGGATGTGAAAGGAAAAGGTTTCTGAAACAGCCCCTTTTGGTCTACACATTCATATACAGAATACTCACCACTTTATCAGTGAAACCCATGGGAAACCTTTTTGATAATATATAATGTAAAATGAGCAGATGCAGTTATCAGACTTGATGTTTCTGTAAATACCTGTAAATGTATGACCCGTGTCACAAAAAGAAGTGTTACAGCAACGTAGATAAGCCCAAAGATGTTGACTCGACCAAAATATAATTATTTCATTGACTTTTTGACCCTTGGTCTTTACACCCCTCACTGACTTTACCACCTGATTATCCCTACGCTCGTAAATGTACCAAATTACTTTCATTAGGTCGCAGAAACATGTGAACTACAGAGGAAATCAATATGAGGGCTGTGCACCTTTAAATCACTTTTAGACCTTTCTGAGAAAACAGTATAAAGGAACACGAAGGAATTGTATACTGTCAATAAAATGTACTGTGTAAAGTATAGTACTTTGAAGGACAATTCAAAACAATGCTAAAAACTACTGTATGACATGCAGCTGACTCTGGGTTAATGATTCATGTCAAATAAAGGTGTCCCACGTACAGTTTTTTGTTTCAGTTTAGGAGAGTAATGTTTGACTGTAGTTTAATACAATGTGCTAAACAAAATGTAACTGGATACTTGAGCCATAATGAAATAGAAAAGAAAATCTTATGACACAGGTGAAATCTTATACTTTTGGTCTTAATTTCTTTAATTTTCTATTTTTTTCCCCCTAGACTAACGATGTCTACATGGCAACAAAAATCTAAAATTATTGGCTCAGAACAAGATGAATATACTGATTTCCAAATATTTTCCTATCAACCAACTGTATGCACACAGTGTAGGTTATTCTCATCTTCGTCGAGGGAGTTCTGGAATACATACAAAGCTCACGGGGACCGGCGTTCTCCCTCATAGCGTCCTGTTGCCGTGACAGCAGCTCCCGCTCCTCCTGCATCTGAAGCCTCTCCTGCTCCAACTCCTGCAGCCGGCTACTTGTAACCTGCAGGGAAAAATCATATCCACTTATAATGGACAACAATGAATATCTATGGAACAGAGGGAAACAAAATCTATATAATTCACTTTGGCTACAAGGAAAACATTTGTTAGTGGGATCAACCTATTGTTGGTTTTGCAGAATACAGTCAAACTTATCCTTTAAGCACTATCAACTGGATATATCCATTGGAGTGTGGATATTTAGACAAAAACTTTGAAATGATATTCAGGTTTGGGTCATGTTGGCTTTTTAAACTTCATGTGCCTGTAATTGGGGGGAAAAATACATCATGCTGAAGTTACTGTACTTATGTTTGACTCATAACTGTCATTCTAGAGGCAGAACACGAACATATACTTTTATCGTGGTCAAGTGACGTGCTGCCTCACAGGAAGCTTATCATCTTTCCTCCTCACCTGCAGCTCTTGCTCAAGGTTCATCTGCAGCTCTCCCTTCTGACGCAACTGCTCCTCCAACGCAGCCCGTTCACCCGTGTAGCCATCAATTAGACCTGAGTGTGGACAGAGTGGGAGAGAAGGAATCAATCAGCAGAAGAATACAGTGGAATTAGCTTGAGCCTTGTTGTCAAGGTTCAGTCGCACGCACACACATAAGGTAGCCATCTAGATGAATGAGCACTTAACAGCGGGATACAAAATCCAAGGTTACCAACAACACAAAAGCAACGAAAAACACACAAACAAAGGTTGGTGCACAAACACGCATTCAAATGCAGAGACAAATACAAGTGAGCACGTCTGACCCATTTAGCTCAACATGAAGAACAAGCAGTAAACACAATGTAAAGCTCTATGATTACTGTACTGCTCTGTCACAGGTCAGCAAGCATTAAGCACCATGGTATTCAGTTCATGGATACAGGGGAGGAGGTGGGCACACAATTACAGACTAATCAAAGACCATTTATTCATTTGTAGAATGAGGCCATATCTGAATATTTTCAGATTTTTTTCTGCATGTTTATAGCTCGTGTGGACTCTAAATCTTATCTAACTGAGAGAGACACAAGGTAAATGTCACCTGAGTTGTCATTTTATTTTAGAAATGTCAGCAGGAACCTAAGCTGTGTGTAAGGTTTGCCTAAGGAGGGATTGCTCACACAGATGCACATGATTACTGGCTAAAAAAACACTGCTCCACCAAAGACACAGAGCTGTCCTGACAATCTACAAAACCACTTCATCGTGACATTACAGACGTCTAACTTTAACATTCGATTGACTTCTCAATCTCGTCCCATTTCAATGACGTATCATATGTAAATCAGCCGATGAAGAAGAACTTCTTTCCAGGTTGAGTCTGTCACTTAACTTAAAACCAGTTTGAAAAGGGCACACCCTGAGCGTTTATCTACGTGGATCCATCCACACAATAGGAGAAGGATTCATTCTCAGTAGTTTCATTGGTATTTGCAGTAGCAGGTGTCCACGGGACAACAGATTTCAAGCACTCCTTCACAGTTTATGAATAAGAGGCATGTCACCAGGAAAAGATTCTCTCTAACTCATTTGAATGAAATGTCAGGTGACAGCTTGGGGTGTAGAATTTATTCTCTCTTAGAGTTAAAGCTATACATGAATCAACATAAAATGAATTGGCAGCTATTGGGATATTGTGAGATTGTTTCCGTATTCTTTCAGGACAAATTATGATATTTTCTGATTTCAGCTTTTAATTTGCTGCTTTTAAAAACATGTTAAGCTTTTGTAAAAAACAAGCAAATGAAAGATAGTACAATGGGCTTTGGGATATTGTCAATGGCATTTTTTGTTTTTGTAGACTAAATGATTAATCATTACTTCAATAACGAAAATAATTGTTAGCTACAGCCTTATTATCTATAATGTTCTTCCACAGTTTGCCACATGATCTCCCTCTGTAATGGTCTGTACTTTGAAACTTATCATATGATGGCAAATATTTGCTTTTCTTCGGCACCTCTGTAGGATTACCAAAAACAAACATGGTAACAGGATCCTACAAATGTTAAAGACACTATAAGATTAGAAGTTGCTATAAACTCACCGTTGTTCAGTTTCACGAGGCCAGAGTGTAAGACATGACTGCTATACACTTAGTGAAGTGAGTAAAGAGTCGACTCGGTTTCGTGTGTGTGAGAGTGAATGTGGCTGTAACAGTTGACTCACATGGACCAGCTGTCCATGACAAGGATGGTACAGGCCCTCTGCCCTCCCGACCCACAAGACCCTGTCCCTGCACTTTAAATGTTCTCAGTTGTAAAATAAACACCGAAGTCTGACTGAGTTTTCCATCTTGAGGATTTTTCTTACTTTTACCTGGAAATGCAATAATTTAACTGTCATGTGGATTTAATCAAATGTTCAAACAGAAACAAGAGACAATCTCACAAACGCTAATTACCATTTGTCGATTTCTCAGCACAGATGGTCTCACACTCCTTTGCGCTTCCATTCCAAACAGCTGATCCCCTCACTCCCAGTAACACCCCCCACCTTCGAACCCATGCACACATGTTTTCACCTCAGTGCCTTATGCTCTCTAATGCAGCTCTGTTTTCTGTAATCATTAATAGATCGCCCTCAGGAATCCATGGAGACTGTTGGAGAAACTGCATTTCTTGAAGACTAGTGTGAAGAAAATATCTTCAAGAAGGCGGCTTAACATTTGAATCTGGTTCTGTGATGACCTCCTGGAGCCCAAACATTTGGATAAACAAATTAAATCAAGATACAACTCAATTCATTTCACACTGATCCTGTTTTGTAAAAAATTACAAATACACAAAGTCAGTTAAAAACACTCACCCTCTGCGCGGTGAAGCTCCAGAGCCAGCTGCTCCCGTGCGCGGGACTCCTCTGAGACCCTCTCCTGCAGCTCCTCCTGCTTCTGCAGCAGCTCGCTCATCTCCTGGTTGTGGCGGAAGGACTCCCGCATCAGCTCAGTCTGGGTCATCCGGGCATGTTCAAGCTGAGGAGGTGGAAAGGAATAACTCGTTAAGTCTCAGCAAGCATTAATGTTTTTAATGTTGGATCTTTGTCCTAAAGGAGCACTTTTTACACATGTAGATCAGTTTACCCGTCATAGAAAGAACTACTCAGCTGGAGAAATCAGTTGTATAAAGTCTTTCCCAGTGGATAGCATCAGAGTTACATTGGTTTAGAAAGCCTGAGTTACAAACTTGAGATGTAGTTTAGGAACCAGAAAGGATTATCAAAGTTGTCACAATGGAGTGACATGTAAAAATCACTGGATCAACCCTCAGCAAACAACGCATCTATTCATCATGTGAAACAGACACTTATGACATCCACTGTCAGCAGGAATACTGAGAAATAAACCTGGACTTACCGAACTCGGAGAAGGGAAACACAGATTACCTGTCATATGATTATATCATGTTTGTGTTAAATTGTTGACAAATGCATATGAAAAGTTTGGTTTCACACAGCAGTCTATTTTAACATTTTCATATAAGTGATCTTCATACTGATAACAATATATGAGTGTACGAGGAAAGTTTTAGTTTTATAAGGTTTTAATTTGCAGCCAGAGAGCAAATTCAATATATGAAGGTATAAGCAAGTTATTTTTAACTGACTGAAAAAAGCATTTTGTCTTCACCTTTAAAAATATATGACTATTGCAAATGGCCTGAGAACACAGTCCACTGTTACATAATGTGCATACAACATACATGCACATAAAAAGGAGGAGGACATGTACATGTACAAGAGTCAGAAATAAAATGAAGCAATGTGTAAAAGTGACACAGATGCACTGACAATATGACATCACCATTCATTTCCATTACTTCTTGTCACAGAGGGCAGAGAAGCTGCTATGAAATTATTACAACGCAATAAACCGCCTGCGTGTTTGCATTCCTTTCATATTTAATTTCCATAGAGATCTACCTGAGCAAAGGTCTTGTTATGTTACTGGAAGCAGGAAGTAGCAAAGTGACCCTAATTGATAAGCAGCACAGAGAGCTGCTGGGTTCCTGCTTGGAACTGCATCAAATCTGCATGTGTGGACCTGAACTAAATAAAACAGGCAGTGAGGAAATGTGCCCATAAGATATTAATCAGCTACATGCCCTACATCCATAGACGCTGTTTCAAAATTGCACATACCTACTCTGTATGTGTAATTTAAAAGCTGTACAGTCGCGGGTTAAAGGTGTAAAACTTACTGTATAAGGAGGAGTAGGCAGGGAGATTTTGGAGATAACTTTAAGCAAGTGACCATTAGTCCTGTGATTGATGTGTGAGATCTTTGTCTGGACCACCACAGCATTTTTCTCGTTCAAGGTGCTGCAAAGTGGGAAAGGTCGGGGAAGGGGTACGCGGGATTCCACCTCGTACACATCCTGATCCTCCCCCTCCACCCACGTGCTGCTCTGCATGCTTGAATTCCAGTAAGCACGGTGGGAGTCCATGGTAAAGGACGGATGCGTAAAGGGAGAACTTCCAACCTCGTTCTGTAACGTTGGCACTCTTTTCCTGGAGTCATCAAAAGACGTCTCAACTTGCCACGATCCGTCAGGCTGAGCTGCACAACCGCAAATGAGAATGAGGTCCAGTGGGAAGAGAAGGTTGTGGATAGCTCCAAGCAACAGTTTCTATGTTTGCCACACACCAGAAGAGTCAACAACATTGGGAGAGGGTGACATTCACGTCATCTTGATCACATGCTGCCTGGTTGAGGTAGAACGAGTGCCAGGTACATATTGAGACAGAAAATCATCGGACAGCGGTGAAAGTTCTTATAAAAAGTGTCATCCTCGGCAGCAGGTGTAATCCACAGTTTGGTCCAACTGCTTAAAGGGCATTCCTGAACATGACACCACAAGGGATGTCATCACAAAGGCAAGCATTTCTCCTCTTTGTATCCTCTTTGAAAATCTCCAGTCGTCTCTTTGCCATTTCTGACCTTCTTTCCTCACAGTAAAACCATATCATGCCGCTCCATAAAGCTCCCACTCCCACGTCAGCTCTAGCTCTCTCGCTCTCTCTCTTCTCTCTCTGGAGATTCTTTAACAATGCTATGCCACCGTAGCAACCCCAACCTGCAGGGAAGCCTCCCAGGGGCCCCTTTTAATTGTTTAGTCCAAGCGGCAGGCAGCCGAGGGTGAAATGACAGCGTGCGGATGTAAAGTCGCTCAGTCTTCGCTTCTTACTTCCTAGGACTGTCATTCCCTCTCTCTGCACATGCTCCGTGTTCACATAATATTACTCACTGATGCCGGATAGGTCTCCTGTCAGGCGAGGTTTACTCACCCCAGGCAAGCTACTGTCACTCTCTTACACTCAGTTTGCCTCTGTCGACCCATGTGCTTTAAAAATAAAAGATTAAATCCCAGACTTCCAGGGCAACACTGAGAGGATTTTTCTTTCCACTTCCTACACTGATCGCTCACAGCAGGATACTGTTCAGCAGAAGTGGGAGGGGAGCAGGCGTGGCTTCAATCCTGAGGGCCAGTGGACCAGGTAGATTTGCAAATAGATCTCACACACACACACACACACACACACACACACACACACACACACACACACACACACACACACACACACACACACACACACACACACACACACACACACACACACACACACACACAAATAACCACAGACAACACACACCCTTTCCACAAAAAGTTGCCAAACTGGATTCCCTCCCTCTAAGCAGCCTCAAAAAGAAGCAATTAAGTCGTTCTGACATTCAGCCTCTACAGTAGGTCCCACCTACTGTCTCTGTTTGACATGTCAACAGTCATGCAATTTCCACGTCTCACTGAGGCGTCTCACCGGCAGATAATGGGAGGTGAGCAATGAGCGAACACAAACACCTTCCCAGAGCAAATCATTTACAGCAGTCGTTTAGCACTTAAAACACGTTACATTCCTGACCGGCTTGTAACATCAATCTCTCTCTCACGACGCTGCTTTACAGACATGATGATCCAGCTCCACTCACTGAAAGATTAATGTGTACGGGATCGATAGCAGCAGGAAAAATCATTGAACTAACCATTAGAGGCTTTGTTGATTACAAGTTTATTGTGCTGTTAATTGTGTGTAGTTGGAAGAGACGTAAACTGTGAGAGGACTGGAGCTGCAAGCAACTGTCATTTAAATGTTTGATTTATCTGCTGTGTGTATCGTGTGTAATCTACTTACATTACATTATAAAAAATGTCCCAGAATCCTTGTTGTCATACACAAAAGGTCTTGTTTTGTCTAGCAGTTCAGAACTCAAAGATATCCAGTTCATGATATTTTAGTGGTTGGAGACAATTTTCTGGCAATAAAAAAAAAATACTTAATACAATTAATACATTTTCAAAATTATTGCTGACATCAATTTATCATTTAAGCCTATGGACATGTAGCGAATGCACATCAATAATCAATTGTGGTGATAACGTTCAACCGACATGCTCTCTGGGATGGAGATGGATGCTGGAACAACGATGCTGTGATGCCTGGCCTGAAATTTCTTTCAAGCTATTTTTAGATAACCAAGATAAAATGCATGTTGGCGTGAATAACGCATGAATTCCAGCCAAGGGGAAGATGTGTTGTGCAGTCAGTAACACAGTAACACATCCACTGGCCTACTTAAACTGGCCCCGTCTCTGCTGGCTGACACTGGACACAGGCACGTTACACAGACAGCCTGCAGGGGGGTGGAGCTGCTCTGTCCCACTGGACTACGATAGGCAGGTCAGCCAAACAAAAGCTCAAGTGTAAATACAACTCGTATCTACAGGCAACCAGCGGGAATGAGGCAGCTCTTTTGTGCTTGAATTCTAGACAGGACAACTTTGTTGCCGGCCAAATTCTGCAGCCTCATCACCATTATACGTCCATGAACAGGCGTAGAAGCCCACACAGGGGGTTAACTGTGCGGAGTGTGGGCATTTAAATGTTTTGACAAAAGCTAAATGTGCCACTAGGGTTTTCTGTTTATTTACAAACACACAGAGCCAATCATGACAAACTCTTCTGAAACCTCAACCCACTCAATATTGACTTCACTTGGGATTTTAACTCATGGTGGGTATCAAACATTAAAAGTGATGATTATTTAAATGTATACAAAGATGGCTTGGTCAGAATCTGAAGGATGATATTATGACTCACGTTAAGCTTAGATAAGCTGAACAGTTTCTGGCTTCCTGCTACATATCTACTGTACAAACAAGCAGCCTCCATCTTTCATCATCAAATTTTCATAATGGTCTCTCTGCAAAACAACTAATACAAATTACTAATGTATTTCCACAAAAATGTAAGTACTTCTTTACAAAACTGAATAATTAACCTAATCAAGTAAAACACAATCAAAGTTTCCTGGTAAATAGAAAGTGTTATTTGCATTTAGGCAAGAAAATTAGGTGATCTAGTGAATGGGAGCAGACACTATACCCAGATCAGCTGAGTAACAAAGTTTGGTCTTTACCTGGTTGGTGGTGTCTGTGATGGCCATTAGCATCTTCTCCAGAGCCGTTTGGAGTCGGCTGCCGATGCCCATGAGATATTCCTCGTTCTCTAACTGTGTCCGCGCCCCCAGCAGCAGGCTGTCCATCATCTGCTGGGACTCCTCCAGACCCTCATCAGCCTCCGTCTCCCCGGACCACGAAATCACATCATCTGTGGAGGCCTCACTGCCCTGGCAACTGTCAGCAGCGTGGCCTGGAGTGACGGGAGGAACAGAGAGTGGAAATATATCACACACACAAACCTGAGGTTTAAAGAACTCAGATATTTTGTGACCAACTGGTTTATTACATCTGTCTTGGAGCGTTTCAGGGAATAGAGATATTTTTCCTGCTTGCAATAACTAAGGAGGATAAACCAAAGTACATGAGAGTAACACCCAAACAACATTGCAAGAAATACTTAATGTTAAGCTACTTTCAACTATTTAATTTTCCCATTTATATTACCAACAATAACACACTACCTTTACAGAAATACAGCAAGAATGTAATGAGTTCATCTTTAAATCCAAATGCTCTCAAAGCAGAAAACACAGTGCCTTCAGTCATGTTGTCTCCGTCAGAGACTTAAAAATGCTCATCATGAGTAGTTCATATAAACCAGAGAACAAGATACTGCTCACACAGCTGCCTTCAAGCCAGTTTACATGATGTATCATGGCAGCTGGAGGCGGCAGTAGGGTTCACACTTGACACTTTGTTATGCTTCTATTTCTGAGAAAACATTTTCATACTGGAACAATATTGACACCTGGATAGAGCATTGAATCTTTTAAAGCACAGAGGCAGTCAAGTTACTTTCAACAAGCACCAACCAAAAACCTTAGTACAGACACTGATAAGGCCAGTTTCATACTACGTTATATTTCACGTTTAAAAAAAAAAGGTTGTTTGTCAATTAATCCACAGCTTGGATTGTGGCAAAGTCTTAGTATCAACAACAGCATTAGGATTTGACTGTTGTCATGAGACTTTGGTGTCTTTTGCTTCCATGGAGTCACCACATTCACTTATAATGAACCATTCACACTTCAGGCTAATCTGATATTCATCCTGACATCGGAATTACAGGACTAACTGTCCTTGCTGCTCTTTTCACAGTTAACGATCACGTTGAATCTGTGAGTCATGACTGTACAAGTGTAAACAGACAGTGGACTATGTGTTAATGTAATTTCAACATAGAAACCAAATAAAAACTCCAGGATTAACTCTTTGGTTATGGAAAGGAATTATGTAGTCATGGTGCGGTTTATCTGACACTTTGAAACTGAAAAAGAAAATCAAAACCCCAATTAATCTAATTTACATCAGATTTGTGCAATTTGGATTGCAAACGTTGTAGTTAAGCAGACTTAATAAAAGCAAACTTATGGTCAGCTCCACTCCACAAAATGTCATTATTACCAGCATCAAATAGGTTATGTTTTCGTCCCCATCCCTTCGTTCGTTTGTTTGTTTGTTTGAGCTTGATCACCCAAAAACTACAGAATAGGTTTCCACAAAACTTAGTGGAGGGATGGGACATGGGCCAAGAATGACCTCATTACATTTTGGCATAAATACAAAGGGGTGGATCCACAATTTCTTCCTCCACTTTCTTTAACATTGCTGTTTTTAACATTATTACCACTTTCCCAGGGAATCATTTGAATAAAAAATCATGTACATTGAATTTAAAGGGACTGATGAGTCTTGGCAGATTTTGGATGTTGGATGATGACTCTGAGGCCTCATGAAGTGCAGCTGCAGTGGCAGAACTGCAGAAGACATTCCAGTACTGAGAGTCTACAGTACATTTTGACAGTATACTCTTACTTCTTTTTTCTAACTACAGAATGACATTTGAACCACAGTCATTCCATCTGTGGCCAGTATAAAGAGACCAGCATCTATATCTACACCATTTCTAAACCTTTGTGATACTTGCCTGCAGCATAAGGCCTGAAGGGCTGTGTGTTGACTTTCTGCCAGGTTGCTCTCTGTGAGGTCGTGTGGGGCGTTGCAGCCTGCTGCTCTTCACTGGAAGCATCACACAGACTTTGCATGTGGAGCCCCATAGTTTCCTCTGCTGCTGCCGTTGTCTTCAGAACATCGACCAGCACCTGACTGAGTTTCTCATTGGCTTTACGCAACAGGTTTCTAAAAGAACAAGAGAAAACAAAGTGTAGTTAATACTTCAATATGTGAAGTGGACATCAAGAAGGAAAAGTCAGTAAAAGCTTGAAATTAAACTTGTGTCAAACCACAAAGGAAAGACTTTGCCAACTTTGGCTTGAATTGGAAATCAGTACTAAAGTCTGTGATTCATGGACAGAATTAAACAAACAAAGAACTTTCGTTGTGCAGAAACTTGATTTGATTATTAGAGCATTAGAGAGCAGTATGAATGCAATATACCTTTCATTGTCCATATCGGAAGACTCTCCATCATTCGTTGAGGATAACTTTAGTGCATAAGACTCCTTTATTCCCGTCCCACCTGGATCTTCCTCTTCCTCAGCTTCTTCCTGATCGTCTTTCCTCTTCTTTAGGGCCTGGACGGGCAGGAGAGAGAACACAGACAGCAGCCCCGTCATTGTAAAATCGCAGCGGGATAAAAACTCTGAGAAGCAGAGGACAGCGTGGCTGAATGTGCCACTATCAGCGAGAGTGAATTCAAATTAGGCACCATACAGCACACGTACGTGCACGCTGCCCTTTCTACGAGCACACAGACACACACAAACAAACACAAAGACGCACTTCTCACTCTCTTGGAGCTGAAAGAAACACTACTATCTTTGTGCTGCTATGGCAACAGGTGCACCTGAGGCAAAGACACGATAGCGCCACCTCCTGGGAGTACAGCATAAACTCAGCTCAACTTCTACAGTCTCACAGACACGACGACTGTGCAAGAGACTTCAGATGAGCGAGATGGACACTGTTCTCAATTAAAGTACTTTTATAGACACATATGAGTAAATGTTTTAAATGACACTTGTATAGTGTTCCTAACAAACAATATTTAATACTGTTTACATAGTGAGGTATTAAAATTTGTTACATGCAAGAGAAGCATTGAATAAGCTGGTTTGTGGTAAAGTAGCACAGAATTGGGTTACAGCTAAAAAAAATTTTTAAGTATGTTTTATTTTAACAGATCTCAAATCTAATGACTATAATATGAAGTCAAAATGTCAGATTACAAAATAACCCAGACAAAAAAAAGAGTTGAGTGTTTCAGACAGTAAATTTGCATATTGGTGCACACAAAAACATGGAACTCTAAACACAAAACCAACATACAATCATCAATCGATGTTCCATCATTTGTTCATTTCAAAAGCTTGTTTTACAAACTTTCATCGTCATAATTTATAATCTTGACCTATTTTATCCATATCTAATGGTCCCAGGGAACATTAAAGGTTTGTTTCCAAAATAAAGGTTTTATGCAGGATATCCATTTACAAAAGATCATTCTGGCTTTTTAAGTAAATTTAAATCAATGAGATAATTGAGGAGAATTTACTAGAGAATAACACGCTGCAAAAAACCTCTCAGCTGGGTGTTATAGACTAAAGACAACATGCCAGAGATGTCTTTTTCATTATTAAAATTAATCTAAGCCACTAATAGAAGCTTAAGAACATTTTTCTCTGAATTATAATCTGAATCAGCACCAAGTGTGTGCAGGAGCAACTCAATTGATAAGGAACACTGAACCTGACAGCCACTGCTACCACACAGTTAAAGCCTAATCATGCAATAAATGGTAAGTGAAAGACGACCAGACCCTGGGATTAGCTCTTCATGAATGAGGTCTATTTTTTGACATCAAACCAATAAACTGCTGTTAATAACCTTGAGGAATTGTTTTCCCCAAATCTGGTTATGGCTATGTATAACTAAAAGAGCTTTTTAAAAGTATCTCAATTTATAGCAAAAATAATCACACACTTTAATGAGAGAGCAGCTATTTGTATCTTGTGGTCCTGTGTTTCTTTTTAGGTGAAAAGTGGGTTAAAAAATATTTAAAATAGCATCTGACACGCAACCCATTGTTAATGTTACTGTTAACTTGAAAACCAAAATATGTTGCTGTTAAAAGTTTGCACAAGGCAAAATAAAACAGCCCCAACCACAATATTAACTATATACAGTATGTTGACACTAAGTCATAGCCAGCAGGTAAAGAGCTCAGGCATACATAATCAATGATACAGTATACATCAGTCTAATTGATGCAATACCTGCATTGTAAGACATTATTGCCACATCAGAAGTGAGTTGTCTCAGATGAAATATGGTGAGGGGTCAAAATAAATAAACAGATTAGAATAACCGCTCACTAACCTGCTCAGGTGCTGTTTCACTTCTCTGCAGCTCCTCCTTTAATTTTCGGATCTCTGCGTTCCTCTCCTCCAGCTCCTTCTCCAGTCTCTCCCTCTCCACCTCCTCCATCCAGGCGCCCGGGGAGAATGAAGCCCTGGGAGTTGGCTGCTTGTCCTCCCTCTCCTTCATCTCCTCCTCATATGACCGTGTCTGCATTGAGGTACTCGTCAGGCAGGAACGCTTGATGCGAGCCAGCTCAGTCTGCTGTGCAAACTCCACTGACATCTGAACTATGGCCTGACAGAAAACATGGATACAAAGATATTTTACAGAACTCTATATTATGTGGGACATGATGTGAATCTGAGAGGGTTAAATTGCGTTTTAAACTTTTCAGAATAACTCTAGGGCTGCAACGACTGGTTTCATTTTCGATTATTCTGCAGATTATTTTGTTAACTAATTCTTTGGTCTTTAAAATGATGACACCTAACATGTGCTGTCAGAACTATTAAGTTAAGTTAAGTATGACAATGACTAATAACAAATACATCTTTTCATATCAATAAAAATAAATACAATCGTCGTCAATACTGTCTACATATGAGAGTAGCAGTAAAATGCCTGGCCACCTACTTTAGCAACTTCTTCCTCCACTCTCTCCCAGTGTTGTTTTTCTTCCAGCACGACCTGCCTGGCCGCCTCAAGGGTCCCACTGGAGCTTCCAGCACAGCTGAAATCCTGCTCCCTCTCTCCTCTCTCTTCCTGACACTCCTCTCTTTGCCTCCCCTGCTCACTTTCTTCTCTCAGTCTCCTCAGCTCACTGTTGTGCTGTTCCTTCAGAGTGGCCACCTCTTGGACATACTTGTGGTAGAGAGCTTTCCTCAGAGCCTGCAGCTGTGCAGTCAGGCCTGCAAACCTGCTAGGCAAACTCAACTCTACACCTCCCTCTGACAACTCTTGTTCAAGCTGGTCCTGTGAAGAGTGAAGACAGCAGAGAAGAGGAGGATAGGAGTAGTTGCAGGGATTAAAATTCAAGTCCTAGATAACAGCACACTGAAGTGTTTTAAAATTATGCTGACTACAAGCCAGTTATAAGAAGTTCTAAAAAACAAAAGTTCCTCAAGACAGTTCCTGAAATAAACAGGTTTTCTTCACTGTTGCTCAAACCAACCCACTAATAAATGCACTATTTTGTTCTCTCCTCCCCCTTAGGGGAGGGGATGACAGGGCGATTAAGAGATGTCTTGCCTTATATTACAGCTACATTTTCCCCCAACACACTACTGCTCTGTCTCGTGATGAATCCCTGTCTTGTTTGTTTCACAGTCATGGAGCTTCTGTGCTAGCACTCGCCTCAAGCTTAACATTTCCAATCCAAATATATAATGTCTTTAAAGTGTCATGCCAAGTTTTTTTTTAGTTTCTGTTCCTCCTGTGCGTCAGTCAATCTTCCACTATCGCTGATCTCTGCGGATGAGGAGGCAGGAGGCCCACGGTTGCGAGTTGTGGACTTCTGACGTTGGAGGGAGTGAGAGTGACAGGCTGGGAAGGGATGGAAGTTGGAGCGATGCGAGAGGGAGATGACTTCAATGGAGAGCGGGTCATTCACGCAAGACAGAATCCTCTTTTCACGCAGCCACTGAGACTACAGTAAGTCCACTTGGTTCACAAGTAGCACGCTAAAGTGGCGGGTTATGTAACGTCTGACCCTTTTAATCGTTAGATATAGGTTTGCTCATGATGTTGGTTCTGAAGCAAAGCTAGGGATTTAGAGCATGTTTTAGCCTAAAGGCTGCAACAACCCCCAACTGTCATAGCATTTTAATGCATGTACACGTTTCGGCTCATGGTGGGATGTGATCCATGTGACGTGAGGGATTTAGATGAGACCAAAATGCAGAAGTCAAACCTTTAGGTCCTCGATGTGCTCGTCTGTCCTCTCAGAGCTGGACTCAGGAACTGTGGACAAGCTGAAAGTCAGAAAGCGAAATTAATTGTTCTGTGAACTAAACATGAGTTTAAAAGTTTACAGATTCAGATTTTTGTATACAATATTACAGGAAAGAATAAATGCAATATCATAAAATTAATTCTTAATTCTTTTGCGTCTATAAGGACCATGAAGCCGTGAACCAGGGACACTGTTATTACCAGAATGCATGTTGGCTCTTATAGCAATATTTCAAAGGAGACTATCACACCTTGGTTTAAGTAAGATTTTAAGTCTGAATATTTTCTGTCATACAAATTTGATGGTTTATACTTTGGGATCAGAGTCCACAACAAAAAAATAAGAACAACTGAAAGATTTTTGATTCGAATTGAAAATAAATTGAAGTGACGGCATATTTGGGCAGCTGGTTTGTTTAATGATTAATTAATTAATATATTATTTTAAAAAAGGAAAAATGCCCTTCTAGTCCAAAGTTGCATTTTCAAATTCCTTGTTTTGTATGAACAATATTTCAACAGCTTCATACATATTACATAATAATACATATATTTGTATATCGTCAGGATTTATGTGAAGTTAATGGGAGTAAATAGAAATCCAGGTTTTACTGTATGTCTGGGAATCTTTTTCTAAAGCATGACTAGCATTAGACAACAATTTTTTAAGATCTAGTCATGAAAACTATAATACTAAGATATTAAGTGTATATAGAGAATCAAACAGTGGAGGGCAGCAGCATCTAAGTTTTCACAGTAACAGTGGGACTCACCCACAGCAATCTAGATGATAGAATATAAATTATTCTGTGACCATATGTCATCACTAGTATTTCAGAGATATTAATTGTTTATGATTAAGTATTGTTTGCATAAAATTTTTTGCAGTGTGTACTTTTTACACAGGAATAAATAAAAAGCCATTTGTGATAGGTTATGCCACAGACTATATATATTTGTATATGTTACAGTCAGTGGTTTATTTACACCTGACAGTAAATACCTGATGCTTTTGCCATTTCAACCTGAAATTCATTAAAAAAACAATTTGGTTTCATCTTCTGAGCACTTATGTAGAGTGCCTCAAATTCATCTTGTCTCCTACGTATAGCACGTCAGTGCGTCAATGATCACTTCCCTCAGGAAGCCATCTGGAATAGTTGAAAAGGCACTTTTCTAGGTTAGAGGACTAACAAAAGGCCTGAATGACGCTTTACACGAACTGGTGAATATTTCATTAGTCGAGTCTTTGTCGTCAAAGGAACTGGGTCAGATAGCTGCCACATGCTACATAGCATGTGCAGACCAGCAGATGTTAGAAGATAACTTGGGCATCATGTAGCTCAGTATTTTTTTATATGCACTGTATAAAACAATCAACTATTTACATGAGTTCCTCTAATTTAAAGTAAACTGAATGAGAAGAACCAGTGAAAGAGAAGATCAAACCAGATTGTTAAACATACTAAGTTTAATTGATTGGATCACCATTTAATTTCAAACCTTGGTTCAGATCTCCCTGTGTCTGTGTGGGTGTTCTAAGGGGAATCTGGCTTCCTCTCACAGTCCAAAGATACACAGCTTAGGTTATCCGATGACTCTAAATTGACTACAGGAGTGTGACTGGTTGTTTGTCTATGTATGTTGGCCCTGCGGTATGCTGGCGACCTTTCTAGGGTGTATCCGCTGTACCAGCTTAGACTGGCTCCACCTCTCTCTGTGACCATCAAAGGATGAACAGTTTAGAAAAGGAATGGATGGACCATTTTCTCTTTCTGAACGTCTGTGACACCTGAGATAACAATTCTACATACTGAAGCAAATTCTCTTATTTTGTTATCACATCGTAAAGACATAGATCATTTGGAAAGTCTGGCATTTCAGTTTTTTTATTTGGCACCATTTATGTTTCCTGTGATCAACATTTCATGTAGTTTCTAATCACCATCTGTGTAATTGATGTTTGCTTTAAAATGCATTTACGTCTGTTTAAAAACTTGTGTGAGAACTTATCACGTGTTGTGTTTTCACAGTGTCCTCACCTGTAGTGGGTCTGTGTGCTTGTGGCCTCCTGTAGTTGCTGCTGCAGCAGGAAGAGCTCAGTGGCGAATCGCTCCTCTGCCTCTATGGCCTCATGTTGGTAGTGAGCTCTGAGACGCTCCAGCTCTTGTCTGTGACTCTCCTCCAGCTGGAGCTGCTTCTCCTGAGCCTCCATCTTCAGCTTCTGTAACTCACTGGCTATGGAGGTAGATGGTGCCCCAACCTGCTCCTCTGAACACAATGATAAAGAGGAGAAATGTGAAAGATGCTTAACCGTGTGGTATTTATGTTTAGAATCAATTAAATGAAACTTAAAATGTTCCTTCTTGAAAAAAATGGCCTCTGCAGTGACAAATGACCTTATCTATAAGTAAGAAATTCATGTGTAAATAGAGACGAATCAAAGCAACAGTGAACGGTACTGCCACATCTAAAAACAGGTAAGAGAAATGTGCTATTTTCAGGTATGTGTTTTTCAGTATATACACAGGGTGTGGAAAGTTTCAAGATAGAATGTTTTATTGATTTAGAATTTTCATTATACACTTCAACTCTGTTTACCTTTGCTTGAGGAGCTATAGCTGGCAACCTGCACACGTAGGTCACAGATCTCCTTCTCACTGCTGCTCTTCAGTTCATTGAACGCCATCTGCAGTTCTATCATCTGTGACACAAACAGATTGGTTAGCGTGTCTCTGTTGACTCTGTTATCCACCTCTGTTCATTAAACAGACTCAGTCTTCAGATTTTACCTTGTTCCCATCCACCCTCAGCAGAGCCTGGAGCTGTGACAGTCTCTGATGCTCCTGTTCAATCCTCTCCCTCACCTGATGAAGACCTCTGTATAGCTCTACAATTAGAGACAGAAATGTGTCATATACCGTTTTAGACTCTAGTTTTATTTTAAAATGTACAAGTATGTTGCTGGATTTTGAATATACAGTTGTACACAGATATGCTGTATATATTCAGAAAGCACTGCTGCATTCAAGTTTTGTTCTTTGTGGTACTTTTTTTTAAATTTCTTGAATTCTATGACTAATTTTACCTCTGGCTTCCTGTATAATGGAGGTGGATTCACTAGTTTCAGGTCTTTCCTCTGAAGGGGGCTGCCAGCTCAGATCAACACTTTCCAAAAACTCTTCACCGAACAACTTTCGGAAAGACTGAAAGAGAAATGTTTGCACACTGTGATAACGTAAAGACACAAAACATTTACCTTTATTACAGTCTTTGTATTTATATAATTACCTCCGCCAAGGAGGTCATGTTTTCACCCCTATCTGTTTGTTGGTTGGTTGGTTTGTAAGTAGGATAACACAAAACTACTGAATGGGATTCCATGAAACTTCATGAAAGGTTGGAACGTGGGCGAATAAAGAACACGTTCAAGTTTGGCACAGATCTGGACAAAGGTGCAGAGGAATTTTTTCTTTAACATTGTTAGATTTTCACCAATTTTCCAGGGAATATTGTTTGATATCTGAGTGTGCTTAATTTAGTTGAATATAATTGAAGGGGATTTTTGAGCCTTGGCGTAGGTCTATATTGTGTGACATTCTATATTTTAAATATAATTACCAGAATGATCTCAATGCATTCTTCTGACACAGCTTGTAACATGTTCTGATATTTGAAGAATTTTGGCTCATCTGTGAAAAAAGCAGAAAATTCATGATGATAACAGAGTAGAAAAGAAATGCTCGATATATCAGCGAACCAGAATCCCATTCTGTTTTGATCCATCATGAATGATGCATCAAAGCACCCGAAAGGGACCACTGCTTTGCCAGAAACACAGAGGCACACAAAGGCAACCAACTGCACATCAGCTCACCAAGGTCGCTGTGAACTTTCTGATTCTGCAATTTCAGCTCCAGGGAGTGTGTGTGGGCATCCGTCTCCTCCTGCAGCAGCTCGACCTGGGCGGCATGGATCTGAGACAGGCTGATGCGCTGGGCCTCCATCTGCAGCTGGCACTCACCCTTAAGACAAGAAGAAGACATATTCCTCATCAACGTTTCCATGTATATGACAGTGTTTGTCCTAATTTTCTTAAAAATGGTCACAAACGGTAACAAGACTAGAATTAGTGCTAATCAACAATTCAGTTCTTGAGTTATGGTAAAAATGCATTTTGCAAGGACACAGTGGATTTGAACTTTGACCTTTGAGCAAATTCTGATCAGATCATTCTTGACTTTAAGTAAACGTTTGTGCTAAATTTGATGGAACAAAAGAACAACCTCAAGATATTAAGAGCCAGCGTGGAGGAACGAAAGGAAAATGCTGCGCAGCTTGGAAGAGTTGTAAAAAGAACAGGATAATATCACTTTAATTAATCACAAATTATATTATGCAGCATGTTTCCGTATTTGCTAATTAGAGGGGCTAAATGATGAAATAACATAATCTTGTTTCTGTCAGAGCAGTGGCCATCTGTTTTCATGAGAAGAGGTCTGTCATTATCACTTCTGGGACAGAGAACAAAAGGCACACAGTGAGCCTTTCTCTAATTATGCATAATGCATTAGCTCCAATTCGTCAGGGCTTCACATTTATGAAATGGCGATTCTTTTACCTTTGATGTCAGACGTTTTTAAAGTGCACTCTGCATCTTAATTAAGCAGCATTCAAAATGCTTTGTACCCATCCACACTATATCTGACGGTGCAGTGAAGAGAGGTCTCTTAAAGCTGCAATCACGTGCATGTTGCTGCTCAAAAAAACATGACGTACAAACAAGTTTACTGAGAAAAATAACTGATACTAAATTAATTAATATAACCTATAAAAACATGAAGGATTGATTTGCCCTTGTGCAGGAACGTCTCTTAAAAAATAGGTTCGTTTTTAAGTGTCACGACACTGTATACAAAGATGGATGAAATGACAGCTCCCTAAAAGTGAAGCCAAATCATCTCCACCGCCCCCTGGTGGCTGGCTGCAGTATAGGCCATAAACCCAGCAACCTCCAAGTAAGTGGATAGAACTAGAGTCAAAACATACTTCTGATAAAAGTGTCTAAGAAGGTTTCTGTAATTTCAGGGTCATACTGATATTTGTTCGAATGTTTATTTTCTTAATAAGTTTGGTTTTAATTAGTTCTTTGATGCTATGAAGATTCAGAAATCATTATTGACATGACATGTTTTGGCTGGACCTCATTACCAAAGCTCCATCTCCTGAAGCAGGAAAAACACTTTGAAATCATTTTCAATGAGATACATGAACAAATGTACATATGGTAAGTTAAATATGCTGCTCTCCATGCCTACTTACTGAGAAGTTTTTTAGATTTCATGGGAATATTTTGGCAAAGAAATTCATGAACAATTCAGTAGTTGCTAGGAAATCTCTCTCTGACAGCCGCCTTGGGCGGTGTCAAGGATCATCCTGTAATGTCATGGACAAGTTGGCTAATGAAAGATGTTTATAGCCAAACTATTCCCTCTTTATTTCTTTCACAGTACTGCACTGCTCTGGAAATGTTTTGAGGCTAATACGTCTACTGGCACAGCTATATTTTCATCTGCTAATTGACTTCAGTTGATGTGCAGTCACGACACTGTTGTTTTCCAGTTTTAATTTGCATGAACAATTTCGGGGGCGCTAAGTAAATATCATGACGCCTCCTCACTAAGAGGTTGTATTCATCAAACTGAAATAATACAAAACTGCTATATGAGCATCTGTTTATTGAGCATTAGAGTGTTTGATGTTCTATATCAAAGTCAAGGATGGGAAGTAAGCGGTTAGTGCCATTTACATGCTCAGTAGTCTCTTTTCCCTCTGCTCTCTGGCATGCGACAGGCTCCGCGTGATGGCCGTCCATCCCATGTTGGCTCACCTAAATAAGAAAGCAGAAAAAATATTGTAGTTTTTTTTTTTCAAACCTGTTTGAAATATTACCCCAATACAAATGCAGACAAATGGGACATGATGGACAGAAAGACAAGATGTATCATTATGGACCACTTCCTGAGAGGGAGAGTAAGTGTACAGTTTGTTATTAAAGTTGTCCGCCTACATTTCAGAATGAAATAGTTCTGATTATTGTCTGTTTTTTCATTATTCAAATTCAGGTCCACAGTGAAGCTGTTTATTAAACCAATTATTTAAGTTGTGGTCTTGGCAGTACAAAGGTAGAACATCTTATAACAGAATATAAAGACATATTGAATAAAAACTAATTTCCCCACATCACGACTTCTAAACTTGCATTTCAGGTTGGGCTTTTTTGGTCAAGCACACAGAAAATACTCCAACTCAGGAACTGACGAGGATCAATACAGAACACAGATGTGAAATGGCAGACGGACACTGTAAACTATCTTTTGTCTGGTGTAACTGAGACAGAGCTTGAAGTGACACAGACACAGACGTGACTGGGGTAAAATGGCTTCTCACCTCAAACCCTTCACTCCCTGCAGGAGGGAAAGAAACTACAATGTACCCATTTCTACACAATGGCAATGATTCAAAGCTGTCAGAAGACTGTGGGTGATTGTTTTCTGTTCTTTTCAATTTTCAGTCCTTTTCCAAAGCAACATCACATTCTGACTGCAGACTGGCAGCATCAAATGAAAGCACATTATAAATATTGCATGGCCCCCCTTTAAAAGTAGAAATGAGCAGAATAGCGATAAAGTCTTGACACCTCACTGCTTTGTGCAGGTTGAACTATGTGTGCATTTTCTCTTTTACATTACAGTCCCACAAGTGCCCCCTTTGATGCCAATGAATGGTCCTCACACACTTAATAAAAGACAGGGTTATCTAATTGTCTGACTGTGCAGCTCAATGCTGCCGAGTGATAAGCCTTTGCACTCATGACTGTCACTGGGGAGAAAACATCCCTCAGCCATATGTTCCATGTTTAAGCTTTATTTGGCTATGGATGCTGTGCACGCATTTGTGATGAGGCTGATTACAACATGAGACATCACAGGATTAATTGTGAATGACATACACGCCTCTTTCACTGCACATTCTGTAGACACAGTTTTCGAAAAGCCAATCAAACATGTAATTTAATTCTGACTAAAAAAGGTAGAGAAAAGGCAGTGCAGTCATTTTAGAGTGGTGCAGTAGCTGTATGTCAGTGAGCGCCTACCTGTTTGTTGATGTTGCCTCTGCCTCCGTCTCCCTGGTACCCGTCAGTGGAGTCCTCCTTACTGGCCCTCTCCTGTGAACGTGATATAACCTGGCTCTCCATCTGAGGCTGCTTCTCCTGCTCTGCGGCACTTGTAGCTCTCTCTTCCTCCGCTGCTGCCTCCTCTTCCTCCTCCCTTTGCGTTTCTTGTCTGCTGCCAGATGGAGAAGTGACCAGTTTGCGCTCCTGCTTCGACCTCTGCCGTCTCTTGCGCCTGTTTGACCCTGAAGCTGTGGACTTCTGTGGCGAGGATCGTCCTTCAACAGGTCCCTCCCCCAAAGACTGGTCTGCCGCTGCATTAGTCTGCAAAATCTTCTGGAGATCCAGGGTCTGCTTGATGTTGTCTCTCTCAGCCTCAGCTGTCCGCAGCAGAGACTGAAGACCCTTTATCTCCTCTCGCAAAGATTGAATCTCAGAGTGATGATCCTCAAAAGAACTAACTGGCTCAGCAGCTTCCTCTTCTGTCTGCAGCTTAGCTTTACTCTGGGCATCCTGCCCCCTTGCCTGCTCTCTCATAATCTCTTGTTCTTTTTCCAGTTCTTTTTCTAGGCTTTCATTCTGGGCCATGACCTTTGTGTTTTCTTTTCTCACGTTCATCAGCTCGTCCTCCAGCTGTCCCACTTTGCTCTCTGTGAACATGAGTTTCTCTGTAACTTCAGAAACCCTCCTAGCCAGGATTTCCTTCTCACCCAAAGTAACATTCAGTTTCTCCATTAGCTCAGCAGTAACTTTTTTGACCGAAGCTTCACTCTCTGTTTTAGCATCCTCCAATTTGATATCTCTGCTGCTCTCTTCCAGATCCAGAATCTGTGACTGAAGGCTGGCAATTTTCGCCGCTGACTCATGTGTGTCCTTCAGTGTCCTCTCTTCTAACTGCGTCTTTGCCTCAATGAGACACATGTACTCCTCCTTCAGCTCCTGGTAGTTTACCTCAAAATTCTTTTCAGCGAATGAGAAAGTAGTCCTCTGGTTTTCAATTTTCTCTCTGAGCTCATCTACTAGTTGCTGAATTTGATTATTTTCTGTTGTCAGTGTCTCAATTTCCAAAAAGTTTGAGTCCAACTCTTCTTTTAAAGTGTTATTAGATTCTATTAACGTTGTCTTTTCTAATTCCTGCTCTTTCCACTTGTTCTCCCAGGATTGTTCTTTGTCTTGTGTCTGTTTTTCCAGCACTTCTTTCTTTTCTCGTAATGTCTGAATTTCATTTTCCATTCTAGCTCGTTCTTCTCCTCCCTTTCTCAATTCTTCGATCTCCACCTGAAGCTCTTTGAGCTGCTGGACAAGCTCATCTGCTTTGGAGCTGTGCAAAGCCAGCTTTAGATCTTCTTTCAGGCCAACAATTTGGTCCAAAAGCTCATCTCGCTCTGTGGCAAAATTTGTCTTCTCTCTTCGTGACAGATGCAGCTCTTCTTCGTAACTAACACGCAACTCATGCAGCACTCTCTCATGTTTAACAGCAGCTTCATTAAGAAGATTTTCTGTGTTCATGAAGCTCTCCCTCTGCAATTCTTCACGCAGATGGGTAAGCTCTTCCTCATGGCTGAACAGAAGCTGAGTCCTGAGCCGGTCGAGCTCTGCTTCCTGAGACTCGGCCATTCGGTCCAGTACAGCATCTTTCTCCCTCTCTAGCATCTCCAACTTGATCTTGTAGTTGGTTACTTCTGATTCATGTTTAGTTTCTGCATCTTGAGCAGCTTCCTGAGCAGCGGCCAGCTCGCTCCTCAGACCGTCAATTGTCTCCTGGAGGCGCTGCAGTTCACCATGTTGGCTTTCCTGAGAGATAAGACTGCGTGAGACCTGCTCCACTTTTTCATTAGCAGAACAAAGATCCTGAAGAAGATAATCAACCTTGACCTGCAGGTTGAGCTTTTCTTGGGTGACTTGGCTTAGCTCATGTATGGTTTTATCATGCATTGATTGGGTTTGCTCTACTGTCTCCTGAAGCTCCTTAATCCTAGCATTGAGACTAACCACCTCAGCAGCGCTAACAGTTGAGCTTTGAGACAGTTGTGCTTTAAGAAGCTCGAGCTCAGAACTATGGAGCTCAGTCATTTGCTCCACTTTCGCTGCATGTTGTAGATTAAGCTCCTGCTTCATTTGGACAATTTGCTGGCCATACATCTCGTCCAGCTCTGCCCTGAGAACTTCGAGCTTCTTTCCAGTCTCATCCTGCATTTTTTGGATGGTGTCACTTTCCGACAGGCTGCCCTGGTGACAGCGTTTCTGCAGGTCCTCCACTGTGCCCATGAGCTGCTTGATTTCATTAGAAGACATTCGCTCTTTCTGTCTGGAGTTTGAAAGTTCACCCTTACAACTTTCCAACTCTGCTCGCTCATTCTCCAGTTCTAATTTACAACTCTCCATTTCACCCATACGGCTTTCCAAGTCAGACTTGGTGCTCTCCAACTCATCCAGACATTTTTCAAGCTCTGATTCTTTTGCGGCCATTCGCTGCTGGATATCACTCAGGCGTTTTTCAGAGGTCTCAAGCTCATCCTCGAGCTGTGTGAGAGAGCAGTCACGTTCTGAAATGACTCTCTCTTGCTCTGCTATGATCAAGTCTTTCTCGTCTGATTGCTGTATAATATTTTCATTTGAAGTCCTTGCCACGTGAGCCAGTTCCTCTCTGAGCAGGGTTAATGACCTCTCATGCTCCGTGATTATTGCAGTTTGCTCTGAAATGAACAGACTTTTCTCTTCCAGTGTTTGTGCAAAAGACTCCTCTGCCACTCTCAAGTCCATCACCAGCTGCTCCTGACCCGCAAGGACTTTTTCTTGTTCAGCAATCAGCAGGTCCTTTTTGATTATCCTCTGTGTAAATGACTCTTCTGATCTTCGTCCTGACTGCAAAGAAAACAAAGGGTCAAATTAAGAACATAATGTGCAACCACTCAAATTTTACAGAATAAAATATAAAATATATCTGATAACCTAAACACTAAGTAACTTCTCACCATCTCCATCTCATTGAGTTTGTGTTGGAGCTGGCTGATGTGCTCTAGCTGTTCAATGCTCCTCTCCTGGTGTTTTTTGGACTCCACGTTCATTTCCTCCAGCTGCTGCTGGTACTGGACAAGCTGCTGCCTGGTCTGCAGTAGATCAGCTGCAGTGCTGCTGTGGCTGGTGTTCCTTAGTGTCTCTCCCGCCTGCAGCTGTAATAAAGGAAAATAAAATGTACAAATATGTACAAACTCCTCACACACACATTAATTTCTAATTGGAGAGATGGATAAAAAACAGAAGACCAAAGCTATAATTCTATAAAAATTATAGAATAGAGGGATTTTAAACTTCATATATTATATTCAAGACTAATATGCATTCCCACCTGCTGGAACTGAATTTGTAATTTTTGACTTTGCTCTGTCAGCTCCAGGAATTCTTTCATGATCTCGTCTTTCTCTTCACGGGCCTGCTGAAGGTTTGCTGTGAGCTGTGTGATGATGCCATCTCGCTGCTTCAGAGCAGCTTCAAAATCCTGCAGCTGTAAAAGTAATATTGCATAAGTAAAATGACCTTACATAGAGATTAAGGCTGACATTATACAGCAGCAATAAACAGATATTTAGTAGTTTAGTATCCAAAATAAAATATCTTATTAAAATCTCTACCTGCTGCACTCCTTCTGTACCAAAGGCAGCTCTGATTTCCTCCTGACTCAGCTCCTCCACTGCCTGGGTCTTGGCAGCAAGTGCGTCCTGCATTGTACCCCCCTTTGTCACCTGTGGCAGGGACTCAACCTCCTCCTAAACAGCAAAATAACAGTAAGAGGTAGCGGCACATTTACATAGCTTTGTTAGAGGACACAAGATGAGGTCTCAGGAATGAGCTGAGCTCAAAGTCACCAGCCCAGAGAAACAGCAGTTAGTTTCAAGAGTCAGGGCCACATGAAGGAATGCATAGTAAAAATGTTAATGTTTCCAAAAGAAAGGACTTCACAGCTGCTAGTCAAGATAATCTGCAAAAAACAACAACCCAAAGCAGTTTAGTAAAGTCTGTCAAAGTTCGTTCTAATCAGGTATTTAAAGGTTAAATTAAAGTCAGCTGAAAATTCTTAATAAAAAAAAACAAGTGAATTTGTGAGTCCAGCAAAGTTAATACTATTCTTGGAAAAAACATTTTTAGTGCTTTAAAAATCTATTTCTTCGTCTTGAATTTGAATTGCTGAGGAAATGTATGTCTACAAATGATATTTCAATGTTTATACTTTCTCGATTTAGATTTTATTGGACTCAAAACTCTCTCTTAAATTTCACCTTCTTTATCCTTCGTTGCAGAGAGGGGACAGAAACACTCCCATATCACTGTTATCTCACTTTATCTTTAAAAGATGCAGAGCTTTAGAATGCTGATCAAAGCAGGAATAATTAAGAGGTTTCATCCCACATTAAAAAAATCTTAACTTCATTTGAAAAATTAATGAATATGGTAAGATTGTTAGCACTTATATATTTCAAACACTAATTGTACAGATAAGTCCTGATTGGGTTCATATACTAATATTCCTCCCCAACACCAGTCATCCTGCACTCAGTATGTGACTTTGACCATTTTCAGATTTGCAACCTCCATGGTTTTTGTCTCCTTTGTTTGAATATCACAATAGTGAATCTAAAGGCAGCTGGTCTTTACGTAACAACTCCTGTCTTCTCTCCTTCAAAGACTTCAATGTGTTATTCCTTCTTTTCCACCATTCAGTGTAAACTCAACTCCTGTTACATTTCTTCTTTGAAAATATAATTCATATAGATTTTTTTTCTTTACCCACGTCATAGTTCTCAGAGTATGTGGATATATGCTCAGGTTAAGTACAGCATAAAAGCAGGCAAGGTTAGTGGGTTACAAGAAATCTTGCAGAAGACTTAAATGTTAAAAAAACAGAGTCAATACAGCAGCCAGAGGGTTTGCTAGCAAAGCAGAGCCAGAGGAACTGCCTGATCAGATTACTGTACCCAGATAAAATCCTTCGCAGACATCATTAGATTCATCATCTCATCATGGCATCCATTAACCTGTTAATTCACAAGGTGGTCAGTGAAACACAAAAAGCCTTTGTGTTTTAGAAATGATCCTTCTGTAGATTTGTACCAAATCTGATCTTTTATATGATTTAATTTCCTTTAAAATATTATGAAATGTTGGTCCCAATCAGAGATAAATATTTAATGAATTTCCAATAATACTGCTTTTGTCCCATTTAATACAGACTGACTGTCTCATGGTCAGAGCAGTTGTACGGGGGCCAGCGGGGGCACTCTTTAAAAACATGAAAATTATTTATGAACCATAGACACATTA
Organism: Paralichthys olivaceus; assembly: GCF_024713975.1. Taxonomy (NCBI): domain Eukaryota; kingdom Metazoa; phylum Chordata; class Actinopteri; order Pleuronectiformes; family Paralichthyidae; genus Paralichthys; species Paralichthys olivaceus. The sequence goes on from NC_091112.1 coordinate 6,913,745, forward strand.
TCATATCATCAACTGTCAATCTGTTGGACTGAGTAGATACAGCTGATGAGATAAACCATGATACTGACTCACTACAGTGATATGCCTCCTTCCACTCGTATGACAATAAATCACATAACAAACTACCACACTAAAAGTCATATGCAGTCATAAGTCATATTTTATGATTTACCATAAAATTAAACAAATAAAAGTTCATCTTAAAAGGTGATAATATATATTTTGAGAGAGGTCATCTCACCTCTGAGGAATAATCTTCAGCAGTAGTGGACACTTCACTCTCAGGCTGCAACAAAAAAACAATAAAGTCATTCATCAATGAATCACATTTATCACAAAGAAAACCGCTAAATCTTTAAATTTCAGGGTCGTCTATTGCAATATTAAAAGATGTCCCAATTTTTTTCAGAAGTTTTCTTAATCTACACTAGAATTCAATATAATATAAAATCCACATACTAACATATTCAGTCATAACAATCAGTAACAATGCTTTTCTTGTGTCCTACTTCAGATGCTCCTTTCTCCCTCCCACACAGAAATGATGGCCAATATTGAAATCTACTTTTAATTTAATTCGTACGTCATAAAATAAAAATATGTGGGGCCAGCACAGGATAAACATTTACAAGTTTTGTTTTAACTAATAGCAGAACTTGGACGTCACCTCAAACTGTGGGTGGCAGCATGCACAAAGTAGATAATTGGTTGATAACATGTGACATGTCAAGGGATGAGATTCGAAAGCTGGATCCAATTTGGACCCAGTTACCAGTCGGCTGGTAGTAGCTGGTGATGTTCACTCATCTGTAGCTGGTAACTAAATTTGCTTAATACTTTTAAAAAGTGTTTTTCAAATTATTCTCATGTAATTTAACATAGGAAGTACAGTTTGTGTGCATGAATTAATGCTTCTTCCCTCCCAACCAACCAGAGTTAATGAGACATCTTAATGTCATGGCTATTTTAGCCTTAAGTAACTTGTTGACAGGTAAAATCCATTAACATTCAATTAGGCATCTAAAAGGATTCAGATTCGATAAGTGGATTAGATACTGGATCTAAATTTAATAAAATGCTAAAGACTATAGAAAATCTTTGATAAGAGAGTTTCATGCAAAGTTTACTTCCAAGCGCTGAAGTTGATGATGCATCAATGAGTCAACACTTGTATATGCAATTATAATCCATTACAGATGCTGCCAAAGAACTTATGAAACCTTTCGGTTTCCTCTTTGTTTCCACAGCAACCACTTTAAATCTCAAAGAAAGCAGAATCGTCACAAAAATCCCTGAAGAGATCCGAGCACCGTGACACTTTTTTCTGGGACAAGAAGGAAAATGTGTGAGAGCAAATGAAGCATTTACGTCCAAGTGGTTATCTGCATATATAATTCAAACACATGGTCTTGCTCTGTCTCTTTAGATTCATGTCTTAAGCTTTTTGGAAGAGTTGTGTGACTCAGTCCAAAGACAAAAAACAAGAGAATGAAAAAAACACTTCATAGATTCAATCAGCACTTAAGGTCTGCAGAAAAGTGTTGCAAGGCCACAGGAATTGGGCACACAGACTGACGCCTCGCTACCTGTTTAAAGGCAACTGTCTGTTTCCATGACGACGGCCAGTTCTGTGGGCATGTACTTTATCAGACGTACAGTGGGTTCAAGGAGAGAGAGGCTGTACGGTGCTGATGAAAAGACTAACAGGGCTCGAATGATGGAGAAAAAACATGCAAGGGCCCTTAGCCCTGAGTTTTAGATGGCTGATTTATTAGAGGATGATGTAACTGCTGGAATATTTATTTATCAGCCTTTGCTCCAAATTCATCTATTGGAATTCATTGCAGATCTGAAGGTCATGTATGTTTGCAAAGCTTACAGACCAATGTCAACTAGCATTTCAAAGCATTTTATGAAGGAAAAAAAATATATAAATTTGACTGACCATGATTAAAGTCACAAGAATCAAGGCTTAGAGGGGTTGCGGTTATATTTGTGAAATGAATTCACAGAATGCAACAACATTAAAAATGTTATCCTCCCTGTGTTAAGTTTCAAAGATCATGAAGATATCGGTCAGTGATGAATGAAACAATTAAGATGAAAGTTCAACAAAATCCCCCAAACAACCAACTTTAAAAAGTTGAGTTTTAAGGATTTTTTTTTTTTTTTTTAAATACTTTTGTTTAGTGTTATTGGGTCAAAGCGATCTGTATAAAGAGCCAAACATTTGCACGCAATGCTCATAAATAGTTTACCTCTCGTGTGTTCAAACTGAATATTGGCTGATGTAAGGTAATTTGATTTTTTTTTTACACTCTCAAATATAAACATTGTCAGCCTTAAAAATCCAGTTCCAGCCTCTGCTCTGGGAAATCTCTCACACTGGCAACAAGATGCAGGCTTTGAAAAGAAATCTAAAAATGCATTGAAGGTATTTTAAAAAGGCAAATTTCAGCCTTGAGGTACAACATAAGACAACGACTCTTTGAAATATCCTTCATTATTTGTGTGGTTTCACAAATGTATCACCCCCTGTATCTACTGTGTATGTTCAAACAAGTTAAGGATTTAAATCAAAGATTGTCGGTTCAATTCTTCTCATCAAATTCAACGTGGCAAACCCCAGGAATGATTCCTGAATGTGTCACTTTACTAGACTACAACTTCATCTGTCATGAGTTGTGGTGCTACAGATGCCTAATTTGCACAGTTTGTCCAGGGGAAATAAATAGACGTGTTCAGAATGTGTCAATATTTCCCACAATCCTTTATGGCTGTGATAAAGTTAAAGAAGGAAGTCTACCTCTATAGTGTAGGTCTGATCATGCTTGACTCTCTCTCCGCTTCGTAGCGTCCTTGCGAAGGTAAACTCTGTGGTGGGGGGGTCTTTAGTTCCCTCTTGTGCTCCATCTCGTCCTCCAACTGAGATGTCCTCTACTTCTGTAGACTGATCGGGGTCCACCCTTCCCTGCGAATCACCCTCTGAATCCTCCGTTGTCCTCTTTTTCTTCTTCCTCTTCTGATTCCTCTGGGAGTCGGCGTGAGCTTTTCTCTGGCGGTACTCTGCCAGCTGGAGAGAACAGAGGGAATCAGACTATTAAATATATAGAAATTACATTTTTCAAAGGTCATCCTCGGATGTACATTTAAGCAACGATCATTTCAAAAATTAGTCTTGTCTTAACTCCCAGTCGTTGCCTCCGTTGAGATGTTTGTTTACGTGACCCTGATCTTCAGACGTACCGGAAATAACCACCTGCTTTAGTCAAACTCATAAGCCATTAGTCTGCCTACATAATTAATGCTTATAATAAATTAAATATATACAAATATCAACCTACGCTGAGTCTGCACAGTTTGGAGAAACTCGACTGAAACATCTTGTCGCCCAAAAAGGTGTCTTCCCAGCTCCAAGTGAATCCTCCCTCCCTGTGTCCATATGACACAACACATGCCTCTTGCTGTGCCAGTGCTAATCCCGAGTAAAGGGATTACATTTTCAAACTATGTCGACGATCTGTCCAAACAGCCAATAACATGTTTTTGTGGTCTTTGATTCTTCGAAGCATTAAATAAAACCCTTAAAGACAGACACCTCTTGTTTTCTGTCAAGGATTTCCACAAATTTATGAGGCTACATCTCCACTTGATCTCATTGAAAAGTGCTTGTGTGTAATGAGGTTTTGTATTTGGGATTAGAGCTCATTCAAATCTTTCATTTTCTCTAAACAGAATCTCTATTGCAGTTACTATTATTATTACTACTATTCACCCTAACTGAAACTGGTATTTTGAGTAAATATGAGAAAAATATGTTTTTGCTTAAAATTATGTCTTGATGTAATTATGTAAGTAAGTATTGTATCTGAGTGCTGCATTGTAATGTTTGACTTTAATAATGTATTTTAACTAGAAATATTAGTCTATACAGCTAACTCTCACAGTATTGTGTCTGTTAATTCATGAGCACTGTCTCTAAATAAATAACTACTTAAATATCGATTCATTATTAATTTATTTTTATTTTATTCATCATATATGTGGAAGTGAAGTAATTGAATACTGTCTCTATTTTCCTTGACTTAACAAATTTAATTAAAAAGGTTTGTTTAAGGTAACGTGTGCTACTCTAATAATCTAATTCACAACTCGCTCTCCTTCTTTCTCTCCGAGCAGTTGGTCCTACAAATGCTCATTATGTATGATTGACAGATGACGGAAAACAGCTGAGCGGGGCAGACAGCAGGGGCTACAGGTGTCACACCACAGGTGCTGCATGGATCCCCATGGATATAGATAGGTTGGTTGCCAGGATACCATGCCAATACTTGCTTACCTGTCTGGAATGACACTGACTGTATGCTCCATAACAATCCTAAACTTGAGCTGAAATGGTTCATCAATGAATCAAAAGATGTGTGTGTATATAGTATAGAATGTGTAACTTAATTTTGAAAGCCTGTTTTATTTGACATTGCAACCCCATACCCACATTTCAAAAAATGACCCAAAAAGATTTTGGATTGAGTAAAAAAAAATGTGCCGATTCTTTTTTTCTTTTTGGTTGATCGACTTATCAATTACCTACTGCAGCGCTACGTGTCTCTCACTTGCAGCACAGATTTTATCCACTTACTGTAGCAGGCGAACCCCAATCCTGCAGGAGCTTAAGTAGGCACTTTTTTACTGGTCTGACGATGCTGCACAAAAGGTTAGAGGTGGACACGACAGAGCTGAGAGTGGGCGTCGTGATCACGTCTCCCACCTACAACACACGGCTAAAAAGCTCAAAGGACTCTTGATCTGTGTCTCTGCACATCCACACACACTCCACCCCTCATCCAAATATACCCACCTATCTGTATTTTCACAAGAGCTTTATCCATCCCATACCAGGGCACACGGCGAGAGATATGAATGAATGTCAGGCTTACAGAACAAGGCTGTCCATTTCTGACTGAATGTTAGTAACACACAAGCCCCAGTGTGCGATATGGAGAGCACATGCCAGCCAAGATCATGCCAAAAAAACACTGACTTTGAGGGAAGCCTTGCCTTTCATTGAGCTGCTTATCATAGCGAGCTGCCTTATTTTGGCTGCACAGACCAGAGCATCAGCTCAGCATATGGCATAATGGAGCCTGTTTGGCTGTACCACCATCTGGGAAACAGAGACTACGTAGGTGAATCACCATCTGCTGTCTGAAAACATTTACACATATTTTTTTTCACAGGCTGTTTGTCCCTTTAAATGTAATAGTAGCAGATTAACAATCAGGTGTGATTACAATCATGTGTTAATGGGGCATCAAAAATCAATGTTGTGACCGTAAGAATGAACACTGTATATATATCTAAATCGTATGAAGAAAATTATGTAGTAGTTTGAGGATATAGGAACACAAATACAGAGTAATATATTACAATGTATAACACCCTGGAGTATGATCTACCTAAAAAATAGTTCATACAGTAGTAGCTATCTCTGAATTGTGTCTAGTTACATCACACCATTGTGTATGATGTTGGGATCAATAAGAAGGATTGAGCAATGACAATAATGGATTTTTATATGATTTATAATCTTCATATTTTACCACTTCTTCCCATGTGCCAATGACCCACCAACACGAGGGTCGAAATCCTCTGCTTTACACACACATGCCGGTTAAAACACAGCATCTAAAGCTACCACGGCACCACCTGGTTCATCACCAGTACAGCAGGGAGATAAATCTGAGTCAAGAGGCAAACACAGGCAGTGCAATGACCACAACTCATGCATGTCTTAAAGAAAAGGGTTGAAACCTGCTCCAAAGTCAGTTTACACTTCTAATTGTGTTTGAGTAGCAGGTAGAGTCAATCTTGTGGGTTATGCTGCAACAGCAACAATACTCAACAGGAGCATTTTGCCAGTAAACAGTGTATTAAACAAATTGAAGGTTCCGTGTACATAATACAGAGGTAATGCAACACAAGTACTGAAGATAAGATGCTTCTTAGAAATTAAAATCACTGTAAGCTTCCCCCAATAACATCTTAAGTAGCAGACAGACAAATCACCCTCATTTCTCTCTGAAACATATATTCGTCACAATCAAACATGCCCTTGCCTTTCCATGAAATCCGAGCCACAATCAATGTCAAGTATCCTTATAACCTCTGCAGAGAGTTATCGAAGTGCTTGTGCGAACATCATACTAATGACTGCAACCACAGTCTCCCTCCCAAGGGGGCTGTGCAGTGAGCTACATGTAAATGTCCTTAGAAAAAGCTACTTCTTTGGGGAAAAACAGCATCAGACACATATTCCCTGTTAGAAGAACAAAAACAGAAACTTTCTTTTGTCTTTTCATGTGCAACACCACAGCATCGACATAAAATCATCCAGATTCCAGGCTCAGTAACTTCAACTGTATGATAGATTGTGTCTAGCTGAAGTTCATGTGACATGTGGAGGCAACATCCTGGGTTTGAATGTAGCCTATAGGAGGATTTTTGCAGATCCTCACCTTGTTTTATACCCACATTTAATGTGCAGAGTTTTTCTGGTTTCCATATACACCAATATGTAGCATTATTTCTTTTTATAACAGAATATATTTCCAGCCATAACAAACTGCAGTTGTTCTGGGTGACCTGACTTCACACTTTCAAAACCCAGGCAGCCTCTTGCGTGGTATGATTTCTGTGTGCAGCCTCAGATTACACATATACTCTCCTGCCTCTGTAACTCTCTGCAAGTTGCTGACTGTTGACAATATTGTGTCAAGCAAAAACAAAGTCTTTGTGCATTTCAAAGTAAGAGCTCAATTACCATAAAAGTTCTCAGGTCTGCACAGAAAGTTAGTTCATCATACAGGCTGGAGCTAATTAAACCTGGGCAGCTGTTAGACCATCACATTCAATTAATCAAATGGAAATCCCTTCTTAAGCAGGACAACACGCTAAAATAAGACTTTCAACATGTATCCAGTGTTTTGTTGCTGCATTACAGATGATAAATACTGAAGCAAAACAGTAAAACTCTGCAGTGTCAATTCAACCAATTAATAAGCCATGGTGGTAATAATCTATTCATCACAGAGAGCGATGCAGGGTATGTTCATGCTTAGTCACCTGAAGGATTAACTATTCAGGCCTTCACTAAGTAGATCAACTTGTACCTCTGCTGACCTCAGAACCTCCAACTCTGACGGACAGTGAACCTGACCTTTTGGCTGTGTGGAAACAAACAGAAAATCTTCTATTAAAATGAGCTGTGCTATGCATGGTCCAGAAAATGCTTTCTCAGGATTATCTTGAATATATACGATTAAATAATGTACATTTATTTAAGACTTTTAAGGTTAAAATTACATTTTTCAAAAATCCTGTATTAAAGTAGAAGGGAACTTAGAGACCACTTATCTTTAAAAGTTAATGGGTTCTTGGCTAATACCAAGTTAGTATGTAATTTTAGCTTAATCCTGCTAACAAACAGGCAAACAGCAATGAAAGTATAACCTCCTTGGTGGAGGCAATTATTAAATTAAATTTTTTGCCGAAGGGTAGCAAATTCTGCATAGATACAAACTAAACACATAAATGCATAATCATAATGACAGATGCTGGTAAATGTACAATGATATTTTTAGTTTGTGCCACGTGGACACATCAGAGAAGCAGGGAAACAAATAATTGTGACGTCTGCAGCCCTTCAGCCAAATGAACAAACACTGCGGTGCCCTCCCTCTTCAACCATCAGTATAATTCTATAAGTGCTGGAACAACAAATAGGCTGGCACACATTATTCCCTGAAGTCACATTAAACATCTGTGCTGCTCAAAATACTGACAGTGGCGGGCTAATGGACTGAAAGTGTAAAAATAAAAAATTGAAATGTACCTTTCTATTGTTTAATGGAGAGATTTGGACCCTTTGGCCTTTGTTGACTCATGACACCCATTCAAATCTCTCCTGCATGTTTTAGTTTATGAAATTGAACTGCACTGGAATACACAGATAATGTTGGCCTGTTAGTGGCACTAAAAAGTGACTTTACAATTAGATACCTTGAAGCATCTGTAAAGTCTGAGCTTAAACAGCATGGGACTGGTGAAAATACAAGTCATATCTTCCCTCCTGGTGAGCGTGAAAGGTACCATGAGCCTGTGAGTTCCTTCTGACCTGACACTCAATCTTACACCATCATGAGCTCATCACAGCAGTGATGGGTGCTTTTCAAGTCTCAGAGGATGGAACACAAGGACAAATCTATCATGTAACTGAAGCCAAAGTCTTCCACATTGTCAATATGATCTTTTTTTTCCTTAGAGCAAAGTAAAAACAATGTGTCTGCAGCTAATGTCTTAGAACAATAGCTTAGGAAAACCAGACCACAATCAGCATTCTGCTCATCGTCTGGGATGACTCAATACTCGGGACAAATGTCATTTCAAGCAAGACATACAAAGGAAGACGGACATTTTTAGACTTCAACATGGACGCTTCAACAAACATCCACCCCATGTCTTGCTTCTGCTTTTCAACTGGAAAATGACAACAGGAGCAGTTCTGAAAAAATGTCATATTACTTCTGAACTAACACCAAAATCAATTTCTGTAGACGTTTTTAGAGAAAGTATGTCATGCCATTATCCAAATGGTCCCCAAAGGTTGCTGAGTGACTACAGTATATATCAGCTTGGCTTCAACCTAAGCTTTTGGGGGGATAGTAGAATAAACAATGAATCTCCTGGATCTTCCTGTGAACATTTATCAATGTGTTTCTCTGCTGCATGTGAGCACATGGCGACGGGTACTATAGAGACAACAGGTGTGAGATCCTCCTGCAGAACAGAGGGGCCTTTTGTAAACCAAAAATGCCTGAGCCACAACCAGGGAGATGGTCTTTCTTAAGGTCTCCCCCCACTGTGCAAACCTAAACCACTGCGAAACCATGAGTGACCAAACGACAAACAGCATAACAGATGTTTCTCTGCAGGGTCAGGGTGGAAAGTGGTTTGATTGCAGCGCTTTATCAAGTCAATATTCTCAACTCTTATTATAATGTTTAGAAATGCATGAGGTCTATAATAGGCTGATATACATATTTTGCAGAGTATTTTAGCAGAGATCCTGCAGGGCCATGCAACACCTCACACAAGCTGCAAGAAAAGCACAGCTCAGGTCAGAGCAGAGGTCCTCCAATGATACATCAACAGATGTGTGTTATGTTTTTATAGGGAGGGGGTTATGTGTTTCTTTTCTTGTTATGTGTTGTGCTGTGATTGTCTAGTCGTGGGCACACTGAGGCAAATTCCTAAAAACGGACTTTTGTGGCAATAAGTACTGAATCTTGAATGTGTAACATATTTATTTCAGTGTCTTTCATTCATCACATCAGACGTTTAATTCAACACACAACTTATTTCCTTCTTTCTCTATAGCAACATTGTTTTGAATGGGTTGCTGAATAGCTGCATTAGTGGGGAGGGGGAGGTAGGAGGTGTGTGTGTGTGTGTGTATGTGTTGGGGGGGTTACCCTGACCTTATTCTTGATAAGTCAATGGTAGCACACCCGTCTGACATGTGGGGCAGTGCACGTTCTGCCCAGAGGGGGTATGTCCTGCATATCCTGTTCCACCAGCCTGTCAGCTTCACTTCCTCCGGCGTTTGATAACAACGTGGATAACAAAGTGTGTGATTCCAGGTTGCATCGTGCACACGCTCCCTACACGTCACACTAACCAGTGAAGTCAAAGCTGCGGCACACACGCAGCTTGACAAAGGAGGCTGTGGCTAGCTGCAGCGAGCCGACCCCCGGCTGCCTGCCCGGCTGTCTGGCTGTCAGAGCGGGGCGCGTGTTCGCTGACAGCTGAGACAGGGGGGTCGTTCGGGGTGTAGAAGGGGGAGGGGGCGCACACTAACAGCTGACACACAGAGGACACAAGTAGAAACCGAGGTTCAGGGACTTGTTCCCCAGCAGAGGGACAGAGTTAAGCTAACTCACTGACAGTCCTACCTTAGCTTTGCCGGCCTCCAGCTTCTTCTGCCGCTCCTCGTCCTCCATCACCGCGGGGCCTGTGGCAGAAACGGGGAGAGGAGCTGCGTCATGCGAAACACCAGCGACCAAGAGCCGAAGTTGAGAGTGTCCCCGGCCGCTCGCTGCCGGAGACTGGGTGACTCTTGTTCACTAAGTGCTGTCTCCTTGTTGGTACTCCGCCGCCATGTTTTCCACGTAAACATGAGACACAACTGTGGTGACGTCGTGTAGGTGCCTCCATGGCCACGCCCACTGACATTCCACCAGTGGTGCCTTCATGAGCCGTAAGAAATGTCGGAATTAATCTCGCTCGGCCATTTACGTTCAAGTGGGTTTTTTGTAAACACAGCCCATAGTACTGATAACGAAGTCCAGGTGGATCCACATGGACACACAGCAAAGACAAGAGCTCACCAAAGTTAGAAAATAACTTTTGGATTAGTATAAATATGGAAATATTAAGCACTTTGCAATAAATCCAGACATTATACTGACACTGAGCCCACATTTGTGAACAGTGCCCTGTTTGTTTAATACAAAGACAGTATTTAAAACCAGTATAAAACATAAAGTTAAAGGTATAATGTAATATATCATAACATATCATAACATGAGAGATACAGATATAAAATAATATATCATGCATGTCACTTCACGTCATGTTACATCATATCATATCATGCATAGTTATATATATTTCGTGAATTGAACATTCGACTATTTTGTGGAAACAAGTATATTTAAAATGTTGACATGTTCACCCCGCAGTTCTACAGTTTTGATTTGAGTTAGAAGTAAGTACTGAGCAGTAGCGGAAGATCAGATACTTTGCTTCGTACCACAAATAGCCTTCCTTAAATAAATGTACTGAAGTATCATCAGCTAAATGTGTCCTTAAAGTGTTAAAGCTCCATGAACTATATATATACTCAATCCCTTTGTAATAAATTATATTATTGATGCTGCAGGCAACCATGTGTAATCAGTATTTTACTGTTGTGGCTACTTTAGGTGCTGAGAAGTTGTTACACTCCTTCATATAGTCAGTTTAGCTCAGGGCTCCTCAGACTCAAGGCTAGACTCCTCCAAAGGGTCACAAGACAAATCTGATGGGTCATGTGATGATAAATGGGAGGAGGAAACAAAACAAAACAAAACTGATGCACAAATGTGTGTTCATGATGACACTTCTCAATTAGAAAGAAAAGATACCTAAATATTGGATAATCTCAATAAATGTTGTTAAGAATTATTCATACCAGTATCAACATATGTGAATGTAACACTTTTATATTATGTCTTGAATTGAATCGTGAGGAAGTCTGAATTCTGCTTAAAACCGCTGCACAGTTTCTATGGTAACCAGAGGAAAGGTTTCCAGAGTTGTTGAGACCACAAAGCATTTTCATTTTAAAATCTGTGTTTTTCTCTAATGAAAGCATCGGGCAACACTTATGTCTTGAGCTAATCTGTGTGTCATCTGTGTTTCACACTTTGGTGAAATTGAGTTCCTGAAGGAGGAAACATTTGAGCTACTTTGGATGCAGGGGACAGCAGGTAACATGAGAGACTGCAGGCATCAGTTTCTAGGACAGATGGAGGTGATAAAAGAAAAGCACAGCTGATATTTTACTCATAGATTCCACATGGAATTTTAGTCTAGAGTGAATTCACATACAATTAAAACAATATGTGATGATGCATTATCATGTTGTTGTAAACTGAGGGCTTGTGTTGTTTCTGCTCAGCAGACATTTCCAGCAAACAGTTTAAAAATTAGAGCTGAAAAACTAGACTGATACTCAGACGGAAGTTTCATCTTCACATCATTTATTCATTCTTTATGAATTATAATAGATGTGGGCAGTGATTCAGAGAGGAGACAGCTGGTGGCAGGATTTTAGAAAGGCCAATTTTGAGTTTTACATTTTAAAGTTACTTTTTATTTGCTTTAATTGTTTGTTTTGTCCACAGGAAAAATAGCATAAAACAAGGAGATCATCTGTTTATCATACTTAATTTATATAGAGTCCAAATTCCCTCTGCAGATGTTTTATTACAAAGAAAGTTTGAAACATCTTCCAGTTATTTTAATGTTTGCACATTTTCTTTCCCCTTGTAACCATGCAAACGTTGCCAAGAATCTAGAAAGTTATAAATTCCATTTGAGAGCAAACTCATGCAATGTGTCTGTATTTATAATTGAAGGTTAATTCTTTAAAGCTAATCAATCTTGCATTCATGATGTGCACGAATGATGTATATGAATATGTGTTTGTGTGTATATGTATATGATTAAGGTCAATAAAATACACATTGTACTCAAAATCTGATGTTTATATTTGCCATTTTATCAAATAATATACAAAATGTCTAAACAACTATAAATTAAAATGTTGTCATCTACCTCAGTACCTTTACCTTGTGGTTTGTATAAAATATGTAATATCATAAATTTCCCAAGTTCACAGAATGTTAAAGTGTCTATTCTGCTTCTTAAATTGTTGATTGGAAACGTACCATCAGCAGCAGCAGCAGCAGCAGGAGAGGACGCTCTGTGTCTTCGGCTGACGGGAGCTGAGCAGCTTATCGTCTGGCAGATCTTGAATTCCATCCATCTTCTTTTGGACATTCTCCCCTATATCCAGTCCCACCTGTGAACACAACGCTGTCTGCACGATGCACTGAGCATTTGAAAGTTTCTCTGCCTCTAAATTATTAATTTTCTGAAGGAGTACTATGTCAGCAGTTACCCGAGCAACTTTACCAAGTAGACCGCTAACAAATGGATTGGGACAGGATTCCATGTAATATTAAAAACACAACAACAGGAATGTACATGCCTCAAGTATAGTGCATACATTCACTGTACATCTCAGAGAGGGCAAGAAAACTAGTGCTCTGAAATAAGATTGGACTCAGACAACTAAAGAGAAATGCATTATTGATATTAAATATAATTATAAAGTACCAGTGTTTATGATGGGTTCATACTTGAGGGGCCGGATAAAGCTCATTCAGTTACACTACAGTCCATTGCAGAACGCTATAAATTTGCATTCAATAAAATAAAGATGAAACAGGATTTTATTTTCCATATTTGGATAGTGATAAAATATTTAGTTGGCTGTTGAAATTGTTGAAGCAGATATTTTAAGTCTGTGCAATTAGAAATAGCTCATAATCATCATATAGTCTCTTTTCTGTCTTTAGCTGTTAGGTGTGAAATGTATTTAACATAAATATGTTATTTGAAAGAATATAAAAGTGCATACTGTATAATGTTCATTCATTAGGTTTATTATGTGTTGGCATGGAAACAGCAGGAAGCCCCTCAACAGTGCGAAGACATAAAATGCATGAATGGCCCCTGATTCATTCCTGTTTATTAGTGTAGATCAAATTTGACTGGAACTTTCTATGTTGTTTCCTCCACTTTCCCCCTCCCAACATTTACCCTGCACCAAAAATCATTTAAGCGAGCTGCAGCAGCACAGGCCAGAACAGTTTCTGTCTTTCACATCAATACGCAAATACACAAATGAATGGAAAACAAAACACAAAACAAACTGTGACTCAGTTGAGCATGTCATAGAGGACGCTGCTTTGACTATCACACAACCCTTCAGTGTTACAGCAGTGTAGTGAAAGTGCATTTGCCTAAAGAAGATATCACTGTGCTGCATTAAAATATTCATAAGTGGTGGGACTCATCAGTAAAGAGAAGAAACGGGTCAGCAAGTTCCTCAGTGTCATGCTGTGAACCGCAACACATGGTAAATGGAGAATGTCAGACTCTTATATATCACATTCCTTCTCTTGTTCCTGCATATCCATCCATTATCTATTCCACCTAAGGGGCGCTGGAGCCATATTGTTTCTTGTTGCTATTATATTATTTGTCTGGGAATTTATGGGTTTTAACTCACAAAAAAAAACATTATCCTGAACCAGAACAACATCCGTGTGGACAAGGCCTTGAACATTTGTGAGATGGACTCACACCATACCACATCGTTACATGCAGCAAATGAGTGAAGTCATTTATCGGGGTCCTATGTTATCTAACATGCATATCATATGGCCTTGTGCATGCATAACATTCTGAAGTACATTATTTTGCTGCTGACGGGCAGTGACAAGCACTTCAGGAGGACTCAAGCCCCATCAGGTTTTAATTTACTTTTTTAATACCTAATATTTCAATTAGTCTATTAATTTGGCTAATCCAAAAACTAGGTTGGGGTTGTTTGGATTTAAAAGAATAGTAAAAAAGCAAGAGTTTGTAAAACTCTGTTTACAAATGGAGATTATAATGGCCAGTGTCAGTTCCTAGCAATCATCTTATTTCAAATAGTTTCTCAGCATATCATCAGTTATTGCTGCTTTGTCATCTCGTGTGTGAATCCAAGGACAGGCAGGAAACTTCAGGAAAACCTTTTGCTTCCATCTAGTGGTAAAAGTGAATTAAATTTCTCCTCCACACCGATAGATGGCGCTAATTGAAAAGGTTAACGTTGTGGCTTTGTTGAACGTTTCCGTGTTGCTCAGTGGAGTCTGTGTCTCCAGTGAAGTGAAACTCAGACTCCTTCAACAAACAGAAGGAAGGTTTGTACTCTTTTATTCAATGTCGTATATTAAGAGAGAGATGATAAAGTGATAATGAACTGTACGTGATAAAAACTGTAAGAGAGAAGGTGTCAGGTTGATCAATGGGTCAATATTAAACTGGATTTATTTGTGATAAATAACGAGTATGTCGGACCCTGTCAAGTTTTAATGGTTAAATGTGAACTTCATGCAGAACTTAAACTATTTATAAACCTACCAACAGAGATGTGTCCAACAGTTATTGTGCTGCAGGATATATGAACTTTATTCCCTGATACAGGCAGATTATTCATACTTTTCACCACCATCAAAACAGGTATAATCAAATAGAACTCATATTTATATCTAAAATAGAGAAGAGCAATATGGACTAAAATTAATTACATCGTTATATCAAAACATGCCAATGTTACTTTATGCATCTCGTTTATGTCTCACAGGATATGGAGAATAGATAGAAAGTATAATTGGTCTCTGAACTTTAAAGCATATAAAGAAACATTGATTTATACTATCAAACTGATGTAGTTGAAGTTACTAATAATATTATAATGCTAGGTGTAATTTTGGATGATGTATTCAAGGCCTGCAAAGAAGAAAACAGAATTAATTTAGAAAATGATAACCTGGAACTAGGATGGGTCCTGAGAAAATTTGTCTTAGAAGATGTATAGTGTATATATATGACATATAAATGGTACCATCAAAGACTTCATTAAAACCTGCATTGTTTATGACAAAGTTGTGTTTGTGGTAACTTGAGTTTTTTTGTTTCTTATAGCTCCACTGACACTGGCAGTGATGTGAAAGAGCAGCTGTCCTCTTTGAAAATGGCTGCATTACCTGGTGTGAGGGTTCTCCTCAACCTCCATCAATCCATGAGATTGCAGCACAGCCTGAGACTCATTAACGTACATCTGAGGTCAATGTGCCTTCCAGGGAAGGTTTGCACTGGTCCCACAAAAACAAATGAGTTCAAGCCGCCGTTGAACAAAGCAAATGAATCTCTGCTGGAGAATTTGAACCTCATGGGAGTTGATGTGAAAAAGGCTCGCGAGCGACAGCCTGGCGTGTTTCGTAAAGCCTTCACCAACGAGCAAGGCCTTGCTCAGTTTTTGCAAAGCAAAGGTGCCAGCCGCACAGTAATCGCAGGTATCGTATCCCGGTACCCCCGTGCTATCACTCGCTCAATCGAACACTTGGAACAGCGCTGGGATCTTTGGAGGAACATCTTTATGACTGATGCAGAAATTGTGACCATCCTGGATCGCTCACCTGAGTCATTCTTCCGCTCCAGTGATAATGGGAACCTGGAGAAGAACATACATTTTCTAATAACGCTGGGACTGAACACCAAAGACCTTCACCGGCTGCTGACCACAGCACCGCGAACATTCTCCAACAGTTTAGAGCTCAACATGCAGATGGTGGAGTTTCTGGAAGACGTCTGTGCAGAGCTGGGTGGGACGAATCCAGGGGAGTTTGTAAAAGCTGTCATATCCAGAAATCTTTACATTTTCATTCGAAGCATTAAGAGAGTCAAGACAAACATTGATAACCTGAAAGCATCTCTTAAGCTGAATGATGCAGAACTGCTGGCTCTTATACAAGGCTCTGGAGCGGAAATTCTGGATCTTTCAAATGAGTATCTGAAAAACAATTTTAGCAACCTTCAGCAGAAGATGGTGTCCCTCGGCTGTCGGAAAGCCGACATTAAAAACCTGATAATTACTTATCCGATGGTCCTGTACATTGGGTCGAGCACATTGAGCTCTAAAGTGGACTGTCTCCTGAAAGGGGGTATAACAATAAATCAGATAATTGAGAAGCCCAAGGTTTTGGAGTACAGCATACAGAACATCACAGGGCGACTGGAAGAGCTGAAGAAAGTGGAGTATGATTTCCAGAAGAAGGGCATCAACATCCTGGACTCTAGCCGAAAGCGGTTTCTTGCAAAGATAGTAAAATTATCTGGCTCACCTGAAATTTGAATATAATTGTGATAATGTTGGAAGATACTTTTACTTGAACTTCAGGATAGTCATGTTTTCTTGTCTGAAAAACCCCAAAGATATTTAATTTACAAACACATGATACAGGACAGAGCTAATTGACATAACTTTTTTAAAAAATACTTAAATGAACATATTGTGTATCACAACAGTTCCTTCATTTTATGCTGAATAATTAGTAAACTGACTGTAAAATTGTTCGTCTCTAATATCAAGTAGAGCAAATGAATCTACGTGTTGTAGAGCTGAGTTCATCTGAAGATGCCATTTTGAAATAAAAGCACAAGATCTGACTACATGTGTTATCCACATTTCCTATTAATGTGCTCATACAAACATTTCTAATGTGAGGTATTTTTTTATTTTAGAAATATTGATGTAGATGGTTCTATTCTAACTTTGATGACAGACAAACAAAAGTATAATATTCATAATAATCACTTCATCTGAAAACTGGGAATAAGCGCCACAGACATGTATAGGCGGAACCGTTGTTCGTTGCTAGTTCAGCACGGACGCCGCCTGACAGCTGCACAACACCATCCTCTCACGCTGCCGGATTGTTGCTGTGTGTCTCAGGGTGAGAAACCGAAGTGAAGTCGGTTTAATAAACTTCGTTCGTTGGGATTTTCAATGACGAGACTTTGAAACAGTCACAAACGGAATAAATCATTGTTCGCGGTGTTACACGCGTCACTAGTCCTCTGTTAGCTGTTAGCTTGGTAGCATGGTCGGGATTATTCAGTTGATGTTCGCAGAATATGTCACGGCAGCAGGTTTCTGTGTCATCCTTAGAAACAACACACAAGTACATCGGTTCATTTATATGGAAGTTGAAAGACGCACATCTAATTTCAAATCAGCTCTTAAATGAGTGACAGCTATATCTATCAGAAGAGAAGAGCAGGTTGCATAGTATTCTTATATTTGTGTATATGTGTGTGTGCTTTTAATTTCTTCTGATTCACATCTTTAATTTTGTGTGATATTGTTTCATTGCCCAGCCCTAATTGAAAGCCAACTGAGAATTGTGATTCTGATTATATGATACCTCCAGCGTTACCTGAGGATATGCAGCCTGGCTGTGTGAGACACGTTGGATCATCAGATGAATATTGTTGTCGTGCTGTGTTTTAAACTAAGGTGGTCAGCTGTTGAGGTCGGTGATGGAGAAGGCAGCCGAGGGCACCGCTGAGAAGGGGACAAATGTAGCTGTAAAGGGTGAAGCGGCCCTCAGACCCGAGTAAGTATCTTGCAAAATTGATCTGAGTCTTTATCGAAACAGAAAGAAGTATGTTACATGTCACCCTATGAGACAACAGAGTGATTATTGTCTTCTTCTTGTCATTGCAGATTCATAACAACCAAAGAAAAATTTCACGGCTATATAGACTCCGAGTGGCAGGGCACAAAAGGAGAAAAGGCCAGTGATAATGGTGCTGCGGGGGAGACAAAGGAGACGTGTGTGGACGAACCTGAAGCCAAAAAGTTTAAACCCGACCCAGAGGAAAGCACTAAGGAGGGGAAGCCTGACGGTAAACGCCTTCGAGGTCAAAATAAGTCGAGGCCACACAAGAAGCCGACCACCTATGATGAAAAGCGACTGTGTCTCTCAGTCATTAAGGTATGAAAGCGTTAACTGACTCTTCACAAACATGTACAATAACTCTGTCAGCTGATAGTTGCTGTCCCATTTTCTTCCCATTTAGGACGACAGGGATTGTCCTTTTGGAGACAAATGCCACTTTTACCATGACGTCGCAGAGTACCTGGCCTCTAAGCCGGCTGACATCGGGGAAAGCTGCTACCTCTATGATACATTTGGAAAATGTTCTTATGGTCTCTCATGTCGCTTCGCCAAGGCGCACACGACCCCTGACTTCCAAACTATGGAGAACACAGATCTAATCAAGGCTCACGAAGGCAGGAACCCGGTGAAGAACAGCCTGAGCAAAGACCTCCAGAATCGTCTGAGGAAGCGTTCGGTGCCTTTCAAAAAGTCGGCAGAGTACCTGAAAACACTTCCAAACAACGGGGACAAAAAAACACAACAGCGAGGGAATGGTAAGAGGATTGAAGTGGTTTTAAATTTACTGATATAGATTTGTACGTGTTTACAAGTATATCTTCTCCTCTGTAAGCATGAAGCTGGCAATTATATTATAGTCTGAGTCTTATAATGTGTCTTTTAAATGTTTGAAATTTTACTGACACTGACAGAGTGCAGCAATTGGCAGTGCAATGTCTCTAAAATAAGGCTTTGTATCCAAATAGACATATTTAACTTTTGAATGAATTTGGTTTTATAATTCAGTTCTTTCACACACTCAGGTGAAGCGTGTGCAACTAAAGTATCCACAGATCCAGCAGGAGGAGCGCAGCATGTCTCTACTGAAGCAGAAACACAGGTACAAAGTTGGAGTTCTCAGATGACAGATGTGGATGCAGATTGCTGTGTGGCATTATGTGAATAGTTTTCTGATTTCTTTGTGCCAAGCTGCAGTCCTGCCCAGATAAACAGCCTCCAGTGAAGACTGTCGGCCCACTGACTGATGTAGATATCATCAAGTTGCGCCCATGTGAAAAGAAACAGGTACATCTCAGCCAACTAGATATCCTCCAACACTTAATTAAAAGCCAATTCACACTGATAAATATTTGAGACATTACATTTATCAACTAGTTGTGTGGGTACATGGATAAGAAATGTGTGTGTTTGTGTTTATTTGTTGAAGGTGGACTTTCGAGACAAGCTCTACCTTGCTCCTCTAACAACTGTAAGTACGACCAGACTAAATTAATATTGAAATCTGTCTTAATATGTAAAATGATTCAAAACTGTGACATCTAACAGTAGAGTACTTTTTATGTATAAAATAAACCTTTACAATATTGAGAGAACAGGTTTTATCAATTCAGTGCCTATAATGATCCTTCCCCCTCTTTCCTCAGTGTGGAAATCTGCCTTTCCGTCGTGTGTGCAAGCGTTTTGGAGTAGACATCACCTGTGGGGAGATGGCCATGTGCACAAACCTGCTGCAAGGGCAGCAGTCCGAGTGGGCCCTGCTCAAGAGGCACGAAAGTGAAGATCTTTTTGGCGTCCAGGTGAAGTAATTGTGGAAAATCTTAAAAGTTGTGATTCTAAACACAGCTTGTTGATTTTAATAATGTCCACTTCTCAGTGAAAATAAGTTTTTGTGTAAGATTGAAAATTGCATCAGTGCTGAATATAAAAATGTGTCTCCAGGTGGAGGGCTGCTTCCCTGACACCATGACGAGGTGTGCGGAGCTCATCAACACCAACACTGATGTTGACTTTGTGGACATTAACTCTGGATGCCCTATCGATCTCGTCTACAAGAAGGTAAATCTTCATCAAGGAAGGTTTCCCTAATCAGGGAATGTACATTTTTGCAACTTTAGATACACATCGGGCCCAGTGTGAAAGATTTCCTGATCAATAGAACCAAACCTCTTTGGCATCCAGATTTTAGACAGATGGTTTAATATAGAATCATTCTTCAAATATGAATGCACTGTAACTTTTACTGGGGCACATAAGGGAGGCCAGTTAAGGTGATGTAAGATTATATGATAAGTATCAGCTCATTAGAATTTTTGTGTTTTACAGGGTGAAAAACAGACAGGAAAGCTGCATTTAAAGAGAAATATAAAACATCAATGTGACAGATGTCTTTGACAGATGTTTACTTGCTTTTCCTCATCAGGGCGGAGGCTGCGGCTTGATGACACGCACCAGAAAGTTTGAACAGATTATCAAAGGAATGAATTATGTAAGTATCTTCTTTACCTTTTATAAAACATTACATGAAGAAGGCCAGTTTGGCTTTGGTATACCTTACAAGAAAACTCTCAAAACAATGTGTTTGTTTAGCTTGGGTCACATAGACAGTGATTCTACAAAGTTTCTAATTTAAAGTTAAAGGCTGAATGAAAACATGTTTTTCTTCCTGCAGGTCCTCGATGTCCCTTTAACAGTCAAGATCCGCACTGGAGTTCAGGAGAAGAGCAACGTAGCACACAAACTCATCCCAGAGATGAAAGATTGGGGCGTCTCCATGATCACGGTCAGGGTTTAGACAGCAGTCATACCTACAAATGAATAAAATATGATTTTATAACAATAAAAAAATAATGATACTTGTCATTTCCTTACAGTTGCATGGCCGATCCAGAGAGCAGCGCTACACTAAATTAGCTGACTGGGACTATATCACCACCTGCTCCAAGCTGGCCAGTCCGGTCCCACTTTTTGGTATGTTGACACTGAATGCTGATGAGCGCAAAATGTTGAGACAAATACTGGGAAAGAACAACCCCCTCTACTGTACAAAAACAGTAATACACTGAGGAAGTTTCAAGTTTTTAAAGTCATTCACAGGCCATAAAAGAAAATTTGTTGGTGAAGAGGTGACCTAAAGGGACTTGATTTTATTGTACCAGGAAATGGAGACATTCTGTCCTATGAAGATGCCATGAAGGCGAAAGAGACTGGAGTTTCTGGAATTATGCTTGCAAGGTACATAATATAGATTAAATAATGGTAATACCTGACAATACAATATTACAGATCCCAGAAAGTTTGGATTTTGTCTTTTCAGGGGTGCTCTGATTAAGCCCTGGATCTTCACCGAGATAAAGGAGAGCAGACACTGGGACATCTCTTCCAGCGAGCGCCTGGACATCCTCAAGGATTTCACCAACTTCGGACTGGAGCACTGGGGCTCCGACACCCGGGGCGTGGAGAAGACCCGCACCTTTATGTTGGAGTGGCTCTCCTTCATGTGCAGGTGGGAACCATCATGCAGCTTGATATATTGTATTTCTTCGTCATAAACAAATGTTCATGACTGTGTTTCATATATATAATGTTTAGTCATCAAACTGTGGAAACATTTGATTGTTTCAAAATGTATTAACGAGTGATTTTTGTAATTTCACATTTCATGTTTAGTTTTTTTTATGGTGATATCATTTCATTTATAATCTGTAAGGAAGATAGATGGGATGTTTTTCTGTCACAGCTCTTTTTTTATTCTTATATTCTGTAACAACAATACTATCAAATATAATGTAGTTCTTCACATTGAATCTTCATTGAAAAGTGGACTGGAAAGAAATATTATAATAAAGTTTATTTTTCCGTCTTCATCACTCTCAGATATATTCCAGTGGGTCTGTTGGAGCGGGTGCCTCAGAAAATCAACGAGCGACCTCCGTACTACATGGGCAGAAACTACCTGGAGTCACTGATGGCCAGTCAAAACGCTGGGGACTGGATCAGGATAAGGTAAACAGGAAACTCATATTAAAAAATATTCAGCAAGCTGCATTAAGTCTAAAGAGATAATTGAATGCATTTTATCACTATAACTTTTTACCCTTTCTCTTCTCCAGTGAAATGCTCCTCGGTCCTGTCCCGAACAACTTCAACTTCCTGCCCAAACATAAAGCCAACTCCTACAAGTGATTTTCTTTATCTGACAATTAAAACATCCAGTTTTCTTTTGGTTTTTTTGAAAATACATTTTGTTTTAAATGATAAAAGACTATTGAATTGCTTGTTTCTTTGACCTGTAATGAGTACATGGATGTTTGTATACTTTCAATATATGCAATAAAGTCTCTGGCCAAACCAAGATATTTACATTTGTTTTTATTTTTAAACTGATAATATAGAAATTTTGAGATTTACAAAATGTTTTGTTGTGATGTAAAATTAAGATACTGGAATTAATGCAACACAGACCCTTGTACACAGAGTCATCAGTCTGCAAGGCTACATGTAAAGATAATGACATTATCTGTATGAAGCTTGTAATATTGTTCCTTTTATTTAAAGACATTCTACTTTGGGGGATTTTAGTAAGTGATTTTGACCAACATTGTCCACATTAATATTCTCATAATGATGGTGTATTTTACTGCTGGTAAATATCTTCTTTTTCTTTTTCTTTTTAAAGTTTCGTAATGTTTTTTTAATTAATGATTTGGAAATTTTATGAAAATGTAGAAAGTTACACTTTGGTATACTGTTCAAATTAAATTTCTTCAAAAATAGACACAGGCCACTTTGTTAGGTACACCTAATAATAAGATTATAATCTAAAGATCTAATGGAGTTATCACTTCTACCTTTACTAAGGTAATAATGTTCTTTTGATAGAGGTAATAATTAACCATATTTTTATGACTTAAGTTGTAGTTTGAAGTGGTGTTGATCTAGACCACATTACAATGAAAAGTGTTTCTACTCCTTTTGCACACAACATTTAGCAAAAATATTAAAAATCGGTTTAATGAAGCGCAATGCAACAACAATGACCGTGTAATCTAATTAACACCTGAGGAACGTTTTGATAAAACATGACCTGAAGCTTTGTAAAGGTAGAATATGTTGTAATGTTTCACTGGATTGCGTCAGATATTAAGGGTCAAACTCAAAGAATGAGAATGATTTATAACACAACAGCAGATAGACATCATTTAAAAGTGATGGCAAAAGTCCATAATAAAAGAAACTCGTATTTTTTTAAGGTTTAAAATTATGTCTAAAAATGAATTTGCGTATTTGTCTACAAAAACGAGTTCAGGCCACAGCGTGAAAGATAATAAATGATCACTTCATTTGTTGTATAAATATAAGTAATAATAAGAATTAAATAAACATTGAACTTCCTCCTCTTCTGTTTCCTCGCAGCTGATTGGTGGGTTTCACTGAACACATTGGTGCTTTAATTGGCCTCAGTTGACAATCAGCCACCAGGTGCAACCAATTGGGCCCGACTACTACTTGAACTGTGGCAAGACGCAGGCACGCAGCATCTTTATTCAGAGGGTCAGTGGCTGAGGTTGACCTTTCACTTGGATCCATGGCTGGGCTCAGGGTCGAGCTGCTGGTGGGGCTGGTTGGGCTTCTGCTGCTGTCGGTGCAGGGCTGGGAGCGGATCGACGACACGAAGCTCCTCAGTCTCTACGAGGCTGGGCGCTGGGCTGAAGCTCGTGGCTTTGCTTTGGAAGGTAAACTTTGAGGTCACTGACTCAGCTCTGCAATTATGTCTCCTCTGTCAGGATCAGGGAAATGGAGGAAAATCCATAAATCAAGAGCCTAAAGCGAGGACCTGTAGATACTTGAGTTAGTTCTTGAGCAAGGAATTTTAAATTAACTGTATTTTAGGTGGAAAGTTGAGACCTTAAAGCTTCAGTGTCAGAATTCTGTGGTAAATGTATATGTTTCTGCTGAATACCTGTTCCCTTACACACATGACAGAGAACCTGTGGTTGCCTTCAGGTCAATAAACTCAAAAGGGGTTTAGTTTTGACTATACTGGGGAAACACATGGTGGCCTCCATAGAAAGGACCTGCTCCAGATGTTAATCTAAAGTATATAAATATAAAGGGGCTGTTCTAGGGTACAGAAAAATACAAGTTGTACAATTGATTGTGTGTGTAATGTTTGGATTTCATTGATATTAGCACATAAGATAATTTAAGGCTTGTGCAGCTGTTAATGTTCAATTGATTTGATCAGTGCACCTGGGTGTGGAGCTCGCTCCGATCTCTCCAGGGAGAATTGGTTTTCAAACAAATGAATAAATCTCTAGCTGCACTGCCTGATAATTCTACATCAGGAAAAAAATTGATTTTCTTTAATTTAAATTTCTGTTACCCTCCAGATGACAGCACTGGCTATGAGGACAATGTAGAGCAAATTCCTGAAGATGAACTTCCTGAGGTTGAAGGTGCTGCCACCAGTAACATCGATGCTTTTGCCGACCATGGATTCCATGTGGAAGGTGACCATTCTGATTCAAGTCATTGGCCCAGCGGTACAAATGATCAAATCGAGGTGGAATTTGTGAAAGCCCCACCAAGGAGTTGGACCAGTAGTACCAGGGATTCTAATGGCCTAGATGTTGTCTGTACTGAAAATGGCTTCCAAATTACTCTGCAGACAGGGCAATTAAGTGAAGTTAAAGTTTTGGGTAAGTACTTTGATTTTTCTGTGTTATTTTGATGAATGGTTTCTACTTAACATCAAATTTCCCTCCAGGCTCAACCGACTTGTTGCCTGTCATGGATGCTCCAGAATCTTGTGGTTATGATGTGAACCCTCTTGGGAACACTTTGACTGTACCTTTTGGTGGATGCCATGTAAAACATGTAAGTTACTGAATAGAAATTGCCTTTACTTTTTCATGATATTCAGAACAGTGCTTGAGTTTTTTACCTAAAATTCAGAGTCTAATGCAAAATCTTTATAAACAAGTCCTTTCAGACGGACAGCTACAGCCTGCAGTTACTGTACATCAATGAGTTTGGTCAGACACAAGTTGCTGCAGCGACTTGTGAAGAAAGTCTGAAGTTTGGCCCTGGCCTGCGTCCTCGCTCTGTAGCCCAAACTAAGGAAAAGTGCAATAAGCCATCACCAGCACAAAGTGAGTGCAAATGGAAATGTAGCACAATATGATGATTGTGGCACAGAACGAATGGCACATTGTTTGTATATATTCGATAATCGCTTTTAAAATGTCTATTGCACTTGTATTAGATTGTGCAGTTCCTACGGGGGAGCGGGTGACTTGTGGCACGTCAGGAATCTCCTCCACAGATTGTGAAAAGATGGGCTGCTGTGTGGATTCTTCGACATCAGTTTGCTACTATCCACTGGATGGTAAGGTTTCTGTTCATCTGTTTTCTAAGAAATGTTGGTATTCCAGAAATGGTAACATGATTCTTCTGGTGAATTCTTTTTTCTCACTTTAGAGTGCACTGGGGATCAACACTTTGTGTTTGCCATTCGCTATGACTCTGCATCCATCCCTGTGGACACCACCAAGCTTGTTATTTCTGGAAATGCAGATTGCAAACCAGTTATTGTTAATGACAAGGTCGCTATCTTCAAGTTCAAAGTTGCAGAATGTGGTACCCGTGCCTATGTAAGTTTACCTAGTAACTCTTAAATATTGCTACTGCTGAAATGTAATTTGCTGCTTTTGTCTGTTTTTAAATTTAGTTGTCCAAAATGGCAATATTGCATTAACACAACTTGCCCAGCACACCGCTTGTAGCAAGAAGTGGTTGACTAATATTGCATCTATATTTTAATTTGTGTGCCACTTGTAGTTTCTCAATTCACTTGATGTGGAACAAATCCTAGCACTTTCTACTTGTAATCTCTCAACTGCTGCAGGTCTCAAATATAAAATTAAATTTAATGGTTATGGCTACATGTCACTTTAAAAATGCTGGCAGTACATTATACATGGCTGGGAGATCTAAAGCCCACCTGAGGACAATTACTTCTCTCTACAGGAAGTGGGTGAGACAAAGATCTACTTGGCTGAGGTGCAAACAGTTGTCCAAGCTCTGAACCTAAAGTATGGTGTAATTACAAGAAGTGACCCACTCAGGTTAGTGGGCTACAGAGCACATAACTATGTTGAACAATTCTACAGTAATTTACTATGTTGAACAATTCTACAGTAATTTACTATGTCTTAATTTGCCAATCTCAAACCCCTTGTCTTTACAGATTCATGGTTGAGTGCCGCTACAGCAAAGATGGTAATGCTCAGCAGTCACTGGCCAGCGTTGGCTACATGGTCAAGACCCCATCGTCCGGGTTACCATCCTCAGTCATCGCCACTGGCTTGTATGCTGCTCAGTTGAGAATTGCTACAGGTCTGGTATTCATTCATTACAAAAACCAATGCTGTTATCTATTGAGCTGGAATAAAAGTTTGCTTGTCTGTATAATCCTAACAGATAGTACATACTCAAGTTACTTGCCCACTTACCATCAACCCTTACGACTGCTCCTTGGCAAACCGGTGTATCTTGAACTGCGTCTGAGGTCTCCCAAACCAGACGCCGTAATTCTCGTCAACTACTGCCTAGCTTACCCTCGCTCTGCAAAGAATGCACTTGTGCTTGTTTATGAAGGGTAAGTATGACCAAGCCCACTGCATTTGCATCAAAGTATCCTTACCCTCTGTCCACCTATATATAACTTGTTTGCCTCCTGTAGCTGTGCCAACCCTTATGACACCAACGTGTCCATCCTTAAAGTCAGTGATCTTCCCAAAAACCGCAACCAGAGGCGCTTCATGGTCACTGCCTTCCAGTTCATGGATCAAAAGACAAACAAGTACCTTGATGAAGAAGTGAGTGGAGTACTCTGAGCCAACACTGACTGTCTACTGAAATGTCAAAGTTAGGGCAACAGTATAAGAAGTGTCAATGCTGTTTTCTCCTGCAGATTTATTTCATGTGCTCTACGGAAATTTGTTGGCCATTAGAAAAGACATGTGAAGAGCGGTGCTTTGATGGAAAGGTGAGTCTTGGTCTTGCACATTTGTCATTTCTATTGAATGTTGTCTAAACATGTTCTTTTGCTTCTAGGCACCATAGGGATTTCCTGGAACACCTACTGAGATGAACTGAAACAATAAATGCAACATTTTATACTATAGTAACTGTTGTGCTTTTATTTTTATATTGTAGCTATAAACAATGTTATATAGACTTTGCTTGCTTTTAATATAATCAGTTAGAGGCTGTGAGCTTGAAATCTTAAAGGGTCTTCTACATAATGCTGGATTGGTGTATTGAAAGGTTTGGTGGCATAAATAACTAGTTCACATTCACAAACTGTTTTGTGACATCGAGTGGGGGGGGTCTTTGTCAAACTTACCGAATGGTATGTCACTGAAATACTCAACACAACATGCCAATAAACAAATGACATGTTTTGGGAGTGCAGCTTTGACTGTGCATAGAGATGGATGATGTGTCTACATCCTCTATCAAGAACTGAGAAATGTTATAGCCAGTGCCATCTTGCACTGCACACTTGAAGTCAGTCTGTGAAGTAGTAATGTGGGAATGGAGCAGCTGTGGCAAGGTACCACCTATACATGTGCTGGCACAATGTCAGGCTGTCAACTGCCAATCATCACATTTCAACCAGTTCTTTATAACTGAGCAAACTCATAATTGCCAGAAAAATTAACTTTTGAACATGAGTCAGTGTGCTCACCACCTAAAATGAAAGGTTTGGCCTGCATTACCCCAGCCAGTCACAAGATGGGGCTCGAGATGTTTTGGCTTCACTTAAAACATGTTGACAATCTGAAGATACGGACTGCTACATTCTGAACTTCCCCTCCAGAATCATCCTTTATATGAAAACTGAAGGCTTCCACAGGTTCTTTTTCATGTTTGGAAGTGGAGGGTGAGGGGTGTTCAGCTGCAACATGTAACTTCAACACCAGATATCACAAAATTCTACACACTGAACCTTTAAATGAATATTTTGTAAGTATTTCAATATTTTCAGTAGTTTGTTTTTTTAGTAAATCTGCTTTTGTTGGTGGAGAAATTAGCCACAATCATTGCTGTATTTATTTCCCTTCATTGCTTTTTCTTGAAAACAAATTTCCCAAATGTTTTAATTAACAAAATGTGCTTAAATCTTTATTGTGAATCCTGAAATAATTCAGTAAAGATGCAGGTGGAGAATAAATGTTTTCAGTGACTAAATTCCAGAAAAGGAAACTTGTTTTTGTCCATTTCAACTCTTTGTCTTAAAATGTGTGAGTGAGTTTCTGGAGCTTTGGAGAGATCAGGGTGCCTCAATGAATGAATGAATCATTTCTGGTCCACAGTTTACTTCTTGAATAAACAGCTGAGGTAACTGAGGAGGATGGGGTTCTGGACCAGTCTATTCTCTGGACAGTCTATTCTCTGGACCTGTCTGTGACGAAGCATTTGCAGCTTACCCATAATGCCCTGCGCCATGATTACGTGTTAGCCATGGGGGAGTGTTGTGAACCAATAAAGAAACCATAGACTGTAGAAACACTTTCTATCCACAGGAGCTGTCAGGCGAGGACTCACTTCAGCTGCCCGGTGACCAACAACACGAAGTAAGTCCAGACAATCATGTGGTTTGTTTCCGTGTGCCTTTCAGAAATTAGCAGGAGTAGCTAGCTAGCTAGCTGGCTCAGCCCCAGTATAACGCTGTTGCATTGCAATGATTCAGGTGAATATTCATTCAGCTCAAAAGCTCCAGTATCTCAATGCATAATATACACAAGTAAAAAAGTTGCAAATATTCTATATTATTCTATTGAACGTGCGCTGATAAACAAAGATCAGATTCTGTGCTCATAATGAATTAAGCCTATATTACTAAGACGTTCCTGTTTCTGGGAGTTTCTGGTTGTATAACCTTTGTGATAGTTTAGTAAATTCCTCAAATTCTAGACTATAGAAAGTGAAACTAACCAAGGTAATGGTGCACTAAAGTTCAAACATTTGAATTTGATGTAACTTGACACCAATTCTTTGATGTAACTTGACATCAATTCTATCTGCTGTTGATTAAAAACTACAAGATGCACAAAATAGCTGGCCAGTCAGCTGGGCACTGTTGCAAAATCACATCAACACCACTTCCTGATATGGAACTTGCACTTCTGCCCCTCTCACCACTTACAATGCGTGCAGGACAGAGGAGAAATACAGCCTTGGTCAGCATTTAGCAGGATGGTGTGTTCTTTGTCTGATAAAACAGCGCAGGGTTGAAAGTAGACTCTCACACCCTCTCTGCCTGTTGAACCCTCAGCTCTTCCTGTCGTTGGCAAAGATGGCTCATCTCAAAACGCTTTTCAAGTATGTGGACGAACACCAGGATCTGTATGTGCAGGTAAGCTTATTCTGATTTAACATAATAGTTTAATACAAGATTACGGTCAGATGTGTTGCTGTTACAGTGAATTAATCATTGGACTGCTAAGAAATCTCTCTCTTAAAGGTTTAGTGTGGATAATTTAGTGACATCTAGTGGTGAAGTTGCATGTAGCAGCTGAATCTTTACCCAAACCTTACAATTATGTGATTTTTTTATTTCCTAGCGTCTTGCTGATTGGGTAGCAGTCCAGAGTGTGTCTGCTTGGCCAGAGAAGCGTGGCGAGATCAAGAAGATGATGGAAATGGCAGCCAAGGACATCGAGAGACTAGGGGGCACAGTGGAGATGGTGGACATTGGCAAACAGCAGGTGAATGTGTGCCGTTGTGTTTGTATGTTAGAATTTTTCTGGAAAAACCCAGTGAGAAATGGACAACTTTTTCATGCTACTTTTAAAACAGGATCCAAACAGTGTGCCTAATTTAACAAAATGCATTCTCTATAAAAAACTTTAACCACTCCATAACTGTGGCTATATATTATACATTCTGTTCATGCAGCTTCCTTCTGGAGAGGAGATCCCCCTGCCTCCTATCGTCCTGGGGCATTTGGGGTCAGACCCTGGTAAGAAGACTGTGTGTATCTACGGCCACCTCGATGTCCAGCCAGCCAGTATTGATGACGGCTGGGATACAGAGCCTTTTACTCTGGTGGAGAAAGATGGTGAGATCATAATCTTATCAGCTGAGTTTTGGGAACATTTTTGAAGGTTGCAAGATGTTTCCGTAAGAGGATTGACTCAACAGGTCACACGTCCATGTAGTGATTACACAACTGCTAACTGCATTTATCAAAAAATAAATAAACGGCAGGTATGTCCTGTAGACAAGCAAGGAGGACAGTTAAGTAAAAATAGTTTAAAGGATTACTTCCTCTTATCACCTCCGTTCTTGTGATCATATCACTGTTAACATATTTCCAAAGTCCATCCCAGAGCCATATTCTTAATCATGTCTTATCTGCAGTACTCACAGATCGAGTTGAACCCGTGCTGTTGTTTTTAAGGAGAATCAGTAATAGGCTCAGCTTTCCAGAGGGCAAAG
This sequence comes from Paralichthys olivaceus, assembly GCF_024713975.1. NCBI lineage: Eukaryota > Metazoa > Chordata > Actinopteri > Pleuronectiformes > Paralichthyidae > Paralichthys > Paralichthys olivaceus. The sequence continues at coordinate 6,944,218 of NC_091112.1, forward strand.
GGCTTAAGTCAGACACTGAATGTAGTAAATATATTACACAATTATGGATGTTAATTAGTGTTTTTGTGTATAGTTATATTCCATTTTTATTATTTAAGCATAACTGAAGACACTATTCTCAATTGCCACCTATGCATTGTAAAACTATACACTGTAATATGAATGCTTCACTGGAATAATTTTAAGCTAGGCGGTGTGTTTATCGAATTCTAAAACAACACAAAATGAATTAACTCTGTGCTGTTTCCTAAAAACCCTGTGATCCAGTGTATTGTGTCTCCCTTTTCACTTTTTCCATCCATACTGATACTTTATCAAATCACGTACATTTAAAGTTAATTTCCAATATATATTGAGACAATTGTCCAAAACCTTCCTACCTTTTGCTTGCTGGATTTTTCTGTTCAACTATTATTAGTACGCAAATGTTCTTGTGTATTATCTGGTGACAGTCAGCTGACGGAAAGCAACACATCAAATTCCTCTTGTCTGCTTCCTGTCTGTTTAACTGGTTTCTTCTTTTTTTACTCACATCATGTGACACTTTCTATTTCTTCTAATCTTGCTCTGACTTGCACAATGTGGAAGCGGTCTGCAACTTTGTGTAATAATGGATTGTTAGTTTTTAGCTTTTTTCCCTCTTTCATTTTGTCTTAGAATAGTCAGATGGCAGCAGAGAAAGTAAAAACATGTTAAATCAAGTGTTTATCTCAGACTCAGCTCTACAGGATCAGTCTAAATTTGATCTGAACTGACCTGAACTGGGTTTGGCACAGGGAACATTGAGACTAAGAGTAATAATCACAAGAAAACTCTTTTAACTAAAACATCATTTTGTCTTTACAGGTAAGCTCTTTGGAAGAGGTTCCACTGACGACAAGGGTCCGGTGTTGGCCTGGTTTAACTGCATTGAGGCCTACCAGAAGATCCAGCAGGTAGATACAAGCTTAAACATTTAGATCACACATTAATTTATGGTCATATGGTCGGATGAAGAGATATTAAAGGAAAGGAGATAGCACATTGCAATTTTGCAGAAATGAATTATCTCAGTGATAAAGTACAGAACTGATTTAATAATTACTTGTTGATCACGTCTGACCCTTCATCAGGAAAATGGTCAAAGGCCTCTGGATGAAATCGTGAATGGTGTTGCACATCTTATCCAACCAACACTTAATGATTAAACCAAGTCATGTCACCTGAATCTTTTTCATCACATTTACTCATCCCTGAAACTGCAATTGACAAGTGACATTGGTTTTATCAAGAAGAAAATTACACAGGTTATACTTAACTTTCACTCAGCAGCTCCAGTCAACAAATCCACTATCTATTCTATGATCAAAAGTTATTATGATTTTATTGCACTGTTTCAACAATGGAAAGTGAGGCACACAAATTCAACAGCTTTTACAATTAATAACATAAGAGACACCATCAACAGCTTAGTTTAACGAACTATTCTTCATCAGATGGTATAAATGACATCATGATGATATTATAATGAACTGTAATCATTATTACAATGTAAATAAAGGTTGCATTGTTTGACTGACAGGATATGCATCACAATCGGATGCTTTTCATCATTGTTGTGCACTGCGATGTCTGATGATGTAAAGAGAAATTTAAACAGTTAATTTGATCTCCCCCTTATCTTGCTTCATTTTCCAGGAGCTTCCCATCAACATCAAGTTCTGCTTCGAGGGGATGGAAGAATCTGGATCCGAGGGCCTGGATGAGCTAGTGTTATCTCGAAAAGACACTTTCTTAAAAGACGTGGACTACGTCTGCATCTCTGACAACTACTGGCTGGGCAAAACCAAACCCTGCATCACCTATGGTCTCAGAGGAATCTGCTACTTCTTCATGGAGGTGGAGTCAGATTGATACGATGGAGGCGATGTTTTAATTTAGAACAATCCTTTAAATTGTGATCCTACAAAATTCAATGATGCAGCATAACACCAGTGATTCTGAATTCTGTGAAATTGTGTTTTGATGCAACACATCGTTAACATTTTATTCTTATTGTTCAAGGTGGAGTGCTGTGAGAAGGACCTGCACTCAGGGGTGTTTGGCGGCTCTGTTCATGAGGCTATGACCGACCTCATCGCACTTATGGGCAAGTGGAGCTGATTATTGAACCATAACCTCATTGTCTCATTTGAATGCAATTTTAGAATTAAACTCAGAACATAAACTTATGCTTCTCTGAACTGTAGCAGTTTTAATCTCGTGTTTGTCACATGTTGAACAGGCTCCCTGGTTAACGTGAAGGGACACATTTTGGTTCCTGGGATAAACGACGACGTTGCCCCTCTGACAGAAGACGAGAAAAAGCTGTATGAGAAAATTGATTTTGACTTGGGCGAGTACTGCAAAGATGTTGGAGTTGAACAACTGCTGCATGAAACAAAGGCAAGGAAATGATTCCTTCTCTGTACATCAGTCAAAGTAAAAACAAACACTGCTGCACTTCTCTGTGGCCATTTTCCTTATACTGCTGTGATCCAGGTTGCAGGTGATATTGCAAGTCATAGAAACTGACAAACTATGACTACGTCACTGCTACCTGGATGATCAGTGTCAAATTCAAACACATATTTTTAGCTCATTAGCTATGACTGGACAACAGCTAATGTTCACATTCAACTACGTTGAGTGGAATGTAAGTAAAATGGACTGGATATAATTAAGCTAGCAATCTAACATTAAATGACATGTCTTCCTACCAAACCTGTGTAGCATTGGTTGAATGCTAACACTAGCTATTGTCTTATCGTAGCTAATGAGGCTATCAAATATGTTGTTTATCCTTGACACGTGGTCCCATGTCCCCCCAGATATTAAATATTCGTTCTCTAGTTGGTGATCAGTTGAGGAGGGGAGAAACGAAACGTGTGTCCAATTCCTTGGGTTTATATATGACTTGCAATCTGGATCACAGTAGTATAACAGTGACGTGTGAGATGTTAAAGGAAAATGGCTGCTGTGTTAATATGGTCAATGCAAAGGTGTATTAATCTTAATCTTTTTTCCTGTAGGAGAAAATCCTAATGCACCGCTGGAGGTTCCCATCTCTCTCTCTTCATGGTATCGAGGGGGCTTTCTCTGAAGCAGGTGCCAAGACTGTGATCCCCCGCAAAGTCACTGGCAAGTTTTCCATCCGACTCGTCCCCGACATGGACCCCAAAGTTGTGGAGAAGCAGGTAGACCCTGAAATAGAATGGCAGTGTCAAACAGTAACTCTCATTATGTAGTTTTCATGTGATTACAACCATGGTTGTGGTGTGAAAAATATCAGTCCCCGTGTGTGAAATTTAAAAGTTGATGACTTCACCATCTGCTTGAGTCCCTGGTTGTGTATCACACAGATAACTTGCTTGGTTTCACTGTTCACAGAATCTTGTCTACAACTAAAATTGTGCAAGTAAAGCAGATCCATGGAGCAGCATAAATTGTTAATGTTGCTCTTGTTTGGCCTTTTGATTAAACATATGTATGTATGCATGTGGTGGTCCTTTGGTTTCACTGATATTCTTCCTTTTTATTTTCAAGGTTAAAGACTATCTGAAGAAGAAATTTGATGAAATGGGATCCCCGAACAAACTCAATGTATATATGGGCCATGGAGCCAGGGCCTGGGTCTCTGACTTCAACCACCCGCACTACATGGCTGGTCGAAAAGCCATGAAGACAGGTACAAAGACTGAGTAACCGGAACTTTTGATGCAAGTTCTTGCTGCCCAGGAATGATTTTCACTTCATATGGATTACTATTCTAACCTTCATCTCATCCTCCTTGCTGTGCCGTAGTCTTTGGTGTGGAGCCTGACCTGACCCGTGAGGGTGGAAGCATCCCCGTCACCCTGACCTTCCAGGAAGCCACAGGGCGTAATGTCATGCTGCTTCCTGTTGGATCCTCCGATGATGGCGCTCACTCCCAGAATGAGAAGCTCAACAGGTATATCACAGCCCAGATAGCATACGGATGTGGGCCACTTCAGGCAATGATGCAGTACTTCTGGATTTCTTGTTGCAGTATGAAAGTATAAAAGCTTTAGGTGGCCCACTTGTTAAATCACAAATGTCCCAAAAGGAAAGTTGGTCACTGAAATATGCATCGCAATGAACAAACAAGCAAACACTAAAAATTATATCTGTGTGATAATGTCATGTTGACAGAGTTTTTTGACTAAATGCACATTAATATATTTGACAAAATGTCACATCTCTCTAACTAAGAAAAGAGGGATAATTTGCTCAAAATAAATAGTATTATTCAGACCAAAGAAAACATTATGTAAGGTGTGTTTTTAATAAGTTGTTGTTATGGTGTTCCACCCAAGTTAGAAAGAAAAATGTGTCTGTTCTGTTATCCACTGTCTAAACAAGCTCATCACTATTTTATATTTCAATTTCAGATCCAACTACATTCAGGGAACCAAGATGCTGGGTGCATACTTCCACGAGGTCTCTCAGCTGGAATGAAACAATGTCTTAACATGAAAAATGTAAAAGAATATCCATCCTCACTATCAGAGCTGTAATCCTTTGAGGTAGAATTTACCTTCCACAATATACGTTTTGTACACGCTGCTTCCTCATAATAAAAGTGTTTCTTTGTAACTGTCTTGTTTCTTTATCACCTCAATAGATTTTTTCCTTAAATGCATAACCTCAATTATAACATCATAACATCTGAATCTTGTTTAGTGTGTGTGTGTTTGGCTGGGTTTGGCTTCAGTAACATGCATCTGCCTCCAGCCCAGGATGATGCAAAAGCTACTGAATTGATTTCCATTGATTTTGCTGGAAGGCTGGGACATAAGACATGTTTTCACTTCCCTGGAACATTGCAAAATGTTATATTATGAAATCAGGCAGGTTTACAGAACTGATAAGAATGCATGTGTGTAATTTGGTGTGGCTTCAACTGAATTTAAGGGGCCTGCATGTTTGGCCTTGGTGGAGGTATGCCCTCTAATGAGTGCCATTATATTTATCAAATGAATTAAAATACTTTTTATGAACCTAAATCATAAACCTTTGGCTTTCTCAATGTGTCCAATCTCTCCTACAAACCTAATCAATGTATGTATATATATACAGTATCTCTCTCTCTCTATATATATATATATATATATATATGTATATACTGTATATATATGTATATACTATACTGTATATATATGTATGTATTCTTGCTCCGGGTTAAAAAAACTGTAGCAACAGCCTACAGGATGCACAAACTAGCAGCCAGTCATTCGTAGGTTCTGTAGTGTCACTATTAGGATGTAAAAGATGGAAATAAAGCCAAAACAGTTGGCCTTGAGCCAAAGGGTGTGTTCTTTGCTTTTATCAGTACATTGTTCAGGGAACACACTCACACCATTCTGCCTGTTGAACCCTCGGCTCCTCCAGTCGCTGGCAAAGATGGCTCATCTTCCAAAGCTCTTCAAGCATGTGGACGAACACCAGGATGTGTATGTGCAGGTGAGCTACTGACTGTGTTTAGATCTCTTGCTCTTTTGGTCAACTACTACAATGTAACTCATTGTTTGGATTGAGCTTGGGTCGGATATCATAAATGTAGAGCTATTGGATCTCACAACATCACATCAGTTACAGTAGCTGCAGTTTAAGTGAATTGAAACACTCACACTAGCTCTACTGTACAATTTAGAACATTTAGAATAATTACACTATTTTGTTATATGATATTAAACTTTAATGAATGAATGTTTTTAATCTCCTAGCGTCTTGCTGATTGGGTAGCAGTCCAGAGTGTGTCTGCTTGGCCAGAGAAGCGTGGGGAGATCGAGAAGATGATGGATATGGCAGCCAAGGAAATCGAGAAACTGGGAGGCAAAGTGGAGATGGTGGACATTGGCAAACAGACGGTAAGACTGTGTGAGAATGTGTGAGAGTTAATGTTTGAATTTGTCTGTAAAAAAAAAATAAAAAAAAAAAAAAAATAATCCAAACGGTGTGCCAAATGCATCCTTTTCAAAAAACTCAACATTTCCTGAAATGTGCATTTTTCTAAAGCTGTTGTATTCTATTATATTTTGTTCATGCAGCTTCCTTCTGGAGAGGAGATCCCCCTCCCCCCTATCATCCTGGGGAGTTTGGGATCAGACCCCAAAAAGAAGACTGTGTGTATCTACGGCCACCTCGATGTCCAGCCAGCCAATATTGATGACGGCTGGGATACCGAGCCTTTCACTCTGGTGGAGAAAGATGGTGAGAGAAGAACCTGATCAACTTTGATAAATTTAAAAAAGAAAATTGCCTCAAGCTACTGACTGAAACTAAAATGCTGTTTGGACATGTAGGATAAGTAACTCCCGGGTTTCTTTTACCACACTTCCATGTTATACTGCAATTTTAGAACCACTTCTCAAAATGTGTGCAACAAAATTGCAGGAGTAAAAGTGGATGGATATAAAACTTTTCTTCTTGCTCATCTAGTCTAAGAATTTTTCTGATGGTGTTTTTGTTTTTCTAAAACATTGTTTTGTCTTTGCAGGTAAGCTCTACGGAAGAGGTTCCACTGACGACAAGGGTCCAGTATTGTCCTGGCTTAACTGCATTGAGGCCTACCAGAACATCCAGCAGGTAAAGTTACTGTCACAGTTTGGCTTTTACCCCTGTAATCATGAGATGTGAGATCTAAAACTCTCTGTGTCGAGACTCTACAGTGATACATCGAGCATCAAGTACACCAGAACTTTCCCTTTCAGTTTGACGGCAGCTCTATTATTGTTTCACACGCTCACAAACCAAGCTTGCTCTCTTGTAATCACAATCGTTTGTTATTTTGAAGTCCTGCCAGCCAGAGCATGTTTTCATCTCAATGGTGAAAAACATGAAGATGCTTGTGTGTGGCTTCAGTATGGTGAACAATGAAGTGTCAACACCCATCAGAAATGTGCTGTTTGGAATGCTGTTTGCCTGGAAATACACATGGGTGTGGTCATTTATTTTAGGATGGGAATGCTTTTCTCCGAGGTGGTATGTTGTGGTTTTCTTGCCGTTAAGGTGCAGTTTCTAGGAAGGGATCACACAGGAGACTCAACAACAAATTGAGTGATTTAGTTTCCGCTGGAGCGGCATGGTGGGGTAGTGGTATAGGGGTCCATAGGTGTGAATGGTTGTTTGCCTCTGTATTCTGGCCCATTGATATGCTGGCCAGGGTGTACCCCGTCTCTTGCCTAGTGCCAGCTGGGATTGGCTCCAGTCCTCCACACAATCCATTCAAGATAACATATATATGATGGGAGGATTGATGGAATTTCCTCTCAAACTTTTTTGCACTCAACTCATCACAAAGCCCAAGACAGGCTGTATCTTGCATGATAAATCTACCTGTGCTGCTCCAATAGGTCTCTCATGAATATTTTTGTTTGACTTCTAAACAATTAAAAACCATAATGAACAAATAATACCTACTACTAGGCACTGTCTACATAATATAAAATATCTAATGCCTAAAGTTGACAAACCTTTTCCGTTATCTTCTTCATTTTCCAGGAGCTTCCCATCAACATCAAATTCTGCTTTGAGGGGATGGAGGAATCTGAATCCCAGGGCCTGGAGAAATTGCTGTTATCCCAGAAAGACACCTTCTTAAAAGACGTGGACTACGTCTGCATCTCTGACAACTACTGGCTGGGCAAAACCAAACCCTGCATCACCTATGGTCTGAGAGGACTCTGCTACTTCTTCATTGAGGTAGAGTCAACACCAGTGTAAATCTGCGTTCTGTGAAGGTGTGTTGTGACGCAGCACATCACGATAACAGTCTGTTCTTAACTTTAAAGGTGGTTTGCTCTAAGAAGGATCTGCACTCTGGGGTGTTTGGTGGATCTGTTCATGAGGCCATGACCGACCTCATTGCACTTATGGGCAAGTGGAGCTGATTATCATACTATAACGTCATTGACTCAAACTCAGATCATAAATGTACGTTTCTCTGAACTGTTTTAATCTCATGTTTGTTACTTCATAAACAGGCTCCCTGGTCACCGGGAAGGGGGATATTTTGGTTCCTGGGATAAACGACGATGTGACCAAAGTGACAAAGGAGGAGAAAAAGCTCTATGAGGATATTGAGTTCAATGTGGTTGAGTTCTACAAAGACATTGGAATTGATCAGCCGCTGTATGACACTAAGGTAATGAAATGATTTTTCTTTTTTACATTATGCGAAGTAAAACAGAAAACACTGCTGCTCTGCTGTGTTTCTTAATGTAAATTCATATCAATTTAAGTGTTTAACTGTTTCTTCATTTTCTTCCCTGTAGGAGGAAGTCCTAATGCACCGCTGGAAGTACCCATCTCTCTCTCTTCATGGTATCGAGGGTGCTTTCTCTGGAACAGGAGCCAAGACTGTGATCCCCCGCAAAGTCATTGGCAAGTTTTCCATCCGCATTGTTCCTGACATGGACCCCAAAGATGTGGAGAAGAAGGTAGACCCTGAAATACCTTAGACTGGTTGTGTCTAACATGTCTAACATGGTAGATGTTGACGAATGAATATTAATCTTTAAACCATAATTTAAAATGACACTCTGTGGAGCACATGCCTCCACCAAGACTGATCAATCCTACACATGATCGTCTAGTTCTTATGGTAGAAATATAAACGAAAAAGGAAGAAGCCTGATAACCTTAAATAGTCCTAAACAGTGAACTTGAATACCAACGTAACCTTTATTTGACCCTTATTACGTGTACCTAGTTGAGAGAAAGGAACTTGAAGCAGTGTTAGAAATTGTACATTTTACAAAAATATTATACATTGTTAAAGAACAAAAATGCTGATAATTGTTTATACTAAAATGTCTGACCTTTGTCCTGACAAACAAACTTTGTGGTTCTTTGGTTTCACTGATATTTTTCCTGTTTAATTTTCAAGGTTATCAACTATCTGAAGAAGAAATTTGATGAACTGAAATCCCCCAACAAACTCAATGTTTACATGGGCAGCGGAGCCAAGGCCTGGGTCTCTGACTTCAACCACCCGCATTACATGGCTGGTCGAAAAGCCATGAAGACAGGTACAAAGACTGAGTAACACAGAATGACAGAACTGCTACAACAGAAAAATATTGGAAAAAGAAACATTACATTTGGACATGTTTTACTCTCTCACTATTTTACCTTCATCTCACCCTCCTTGCTCTGCCGTAGTCTTTGGTGTGGAGCCTGACCTGACCCGTGAGGGTGGAAGCATCCCCATCACCCTGACCCTCCAGGAGGCCACAGGATGTAATGTCATGCTGCTTCCTGTGGGATCCTCCGATGATGGCGCTCACTCCCAGAATGAGAAACTCAACAGGTATATCACAGCCCAGATAGCATACGGATGTGGGCCACCTAAAGTATAAAAACTTTAGGTGGCCCACTTGTTAAATCACAAATGTCCCAAAAAGAAAGTTGGTCACTGAAATATGCATCGCAATGAACAAACAAGCAAACACTAAAAATTACATCTGTGTGATAATGTCATGTTGACAGAGTGTTTTGACAAAATGCACATTAATATATTTGACAAAATGTTGACTCTTCTTTTGCAGCTTATAATAAAGACATTGATCCACTGATTTAACAAGCTCATCACTGTTTTATGTTTCTCTTTCAGATTCAACTACATTCAGGGAATCAAAGTGCTGAGTGCATACTTTTACGAGGTTTCCCAGCTCAAATGAAGTCACGTCTCATCATGAAAAATGGAAAATAACGTCAATCCTCACTATCAGAGCTATAGTCTTTGTGGTATTGACTTCCATAGTAATGCTTTATACACACAAGCTCCTTAAAATAAAAGTGCTTCTTTATTTGTGTCCTCCTGTTTCATTATCACCTTATAGGTTTTTGCTTTAGTGCATTGCATAAAATGGTCCGCTCACTATAATGAACCTAAATGTCAATGGATTTAAAAAGTAATATTGACTCATTTTTCTCTCTTGAGACTTGTTAAAAATGGTCAAACAGGTACCTAATGTGGGTTTTTACTATTTCAAAGTAGATTGTATGATTATTCAAATCACATGAACATAAGGGTGACATTTTGACAGGTAAAAGAAATATGATCTTTCATGTCTCTGTCAGAATATTTGATCATTACGGAGGCAAAGGTTTTATACACTATCAAGCACACTGTATACACAGAGGTAGATTCACAGAGACTCATGTTCATGTCCAAACATTTTTTTAAGAAATCAATTCAAAATTGGAAATCACAATTTAAAACTATTTTCAGGGGGAAAAAATGTTACAAAAGGGATTATAACAAGTCGAATAAAAGAGACAAAGAGATGAAAAAAGGTAGAAGATGCAAAAAGGATAAAATCTAAATAGAAATTTCAAAATAAGTTGAAGGAGTGAAACAATACAAATGAAATAGATTCATTTTGTAAAATACTCAAATAAAATGTTATAAATAACGGCATGAAGACGCACACAAAAAGTGTTCAATAACAGCATAATCACCAAGTATGATATTTAAAGGCTCAGTGTATAGATGTGGTGACATCTAGTGGTGAGGTTGCATGTTGCAGCTGAATACCCCAAAACTCACCATCCTCTTCCAAACATGATAGAGAACCTGTCGCAGCCTTCAGTTGTCGTAAAAACTCAAAAAGTGTTTAGTTGGTCTACCATTAGATCATCTTACACACTGAACCTTTAATTTTTGAAGTTCAAGCAGAAAGAGCATTGATTTCTCTGCAGCCTGTCCCTTTATTAACCGTGAGCTGACTGTTGTGTGCAATTACATAATGATAAATAATGGAAACATCCATAGCTATCATCATCAGAACTTATTTCTGCTCTGGTATCTTCATATCGACCAGTCTGTGGTGAAATCAATCATCAATAATCAGTTTGGAAACAAAATGCGTGTTTTGGGAGATTGGGGGATGAATGAAAGAATCTGGCAACACAACCTGTGACGACACCGGCGCGGGAAGAACGTAAACATCCCAAAGCGGAAGTGGCTCCTCGCTGAAGTTTGAAGAGTTGAATAATGAATTAAAAACTGGTCTTCTCTTCGTCTGTTGTAGTCGCAGAAACTTTTATTAGAGAGAAGACAAGCTACACTAAGTCACAGCTACTAAAACATAAATATTTACGATGCAGGCGCGTAAGAAACCGTACGAACAGTAACGTTGTGCCTCAGATTATATATGAACGTGTTGCTGCGAACACAGGAGGAGTTCCGACTGTCAGGAAATATCATAGACTGTATATAAACATCAGGAGTATTTAATCTCCAACCTGGAGACGTCATGGCTCGGTACAACGAGGTGAAGCTTCTGCTGAAAAACTGGGAGCAGGAGTTCGTCCAGCAGCACCAGAGGAAACCCAACAAGGTGATTCAAACTAAACTTCTGGAACGTGATGGAAGAATATTGACTATCGATAACTGAAACATGAATTTCATGGGGAACAATGATAAAATCTGACTCACACAGTGCTGTTTGATTTTCAGGAGGACGTTGATCAAGCTCCAGAAGAGACCAGGAGTGAGCACTGAGCTTACATTGCTTTCTAACATTTATTTACCTTTGATTTGATCTGTTTAGAGACAAAAGAGAATCACTTTGTGTGTGTCTGCATTTTCAGAACTGTATAAAGAATATCGCGATTTGAAACAAGCCAAAGAGAACAGCAGCAGTGATGCAGCCAGCGAACAGTGTAAAACTACAGCTGAGGTCAGTACAGCCCACAGGCTACTGAGGAAACAGTATTTGTATCTGGCACAGTGTTTATACTTTCACATATTGTTTTGTATAAATGCATTTACAGTGAAAAAGTAGTCCATCAATGCAAACATATTAGAGATCTGGCCCTGTGCAGGATTTAAACTAGAACTGTGGACTTTGCAGACGTTATAAATTACTGTCCAATTTGTTTGTGTGTTGTCTGTCCATTCAGAAGTCAGACTGCTGGGGCGCTCATCTGAATCGCAGTATGATGCCGGTGTCTTGTCCCAAACTGACATCTGAGGACAGAGATAGTCTTAAGGCCTCGTCACAATATTATGGCCTGAAGCTTAAACATAACCTGGCCACACTCAGTAAGGTAAGGCACACTTGAAATAAAATCCTGATTATGCTTATTATGGTCAGAATGAGAGGGAAGGTTTGTGATACCAAAATCGAGATGAAATGTTCAGGGCAACAGTAATGTTGGTTTTAATACCTTTGTAATGATTTCCTGTTGCTATTCCAGGAGGAACCTGTCTCCCTGCGGAAATCAGTCCTTCCTGGTCGAGTTCCTTTTAACTCATTGAAAAGTCGACAGATTGGTCAAACGCACAGCCCTGTTGTTGCTGCTGTCACTGACAAGACCACACCCACTAACCCTGCATCCAGCCCCTTTTCACCGAGGTAATGCATTAAAGAAAGTATTTCAATGGAAGCCATATATCATCACTGCATTAATCCTAGATGTGTAACCAAATGAATATTGGATTGCAATTTGGTCTGTAAATAATCTATATATATATATACTGCGTATATCTTGTATTATTATAGTAGTATTTTTGATTATAAGTGTAAATCTGACCTACTATGTCTTAATTATTATTATTATTAAATCAATAATTTCTTATTTATATAATACCATATGGAATAATTTTAATTTTTTAATATTGCAAATTTCAGACTTTCATGACTTCTCGAGCACAGCTATTACACCATATTTCATTTGATTGTATTTCCTTTTTCATTTGACCAGAACAGCCTGTAAACATCCTTCTTTGTTCACAGAAGAGTGAAGACTTGCTTGGGGTCTCTGGTGTCAAAGACGCTACAATCCGAGGAAAGCGATGAGCCGTTTGAACCTTTTGAACTTGTTAAAGAATTAAGTGATGAACATTTAGATGCAGCTAGTAGTGGTAGTATTACTAAATTAAGTGATTTAAGTAGTAGGGTTAGTACCAGTAAAGTACTTGGCTCACAAAATCAAAATGGCTCTAGTCCCCCTCCCTCCTCAGCCAGATCTTCTGCCTTGTTGATGTCGTTGTCTCCTCCAAGTAACAGAGAAACCTCAGGAGAAGACTTTGCGGCACCAGGAAAATTAAATGACACTATTGGAGCTTCAAACAAAAAATATAATTCTGAAACAATAGGAACTCCACGTCAGAGTCTTGGTTCTTTGAGAGGAAGTCCTCAGTTTCTTGGAGGTTTCAGAGGAGGAGCTGGAGCTAATGTTGCAGAAGGAAGGCCCTCTCCTGTCAGCAGGCTGAGTTTTGTTGACAAGAAGTGGCTGGAGAGGTGTCAGGTGTTTGGAGAGATAGGGGCAGAGGAGAGACCTGGAGCAGGCAACCAGGAGGTGCAGGCAGAGAGAAAAGAAGAGAGGGAACCACAAGGAGAAATACAAGGAGTTGAAAGAGCAGACAAAGGAGAAATAGATGCAGAGGGAGAAAGAAGAGAGGCGATAGACTTAGGAAGAGATGCAGGCATTAAGAGCAATAAGAGTGATGAAACAGGTGCTGATAGTGTTGCTCAACAACCCTCCAAAAAAAACAAAGAAGGAGGAGAAGAAAAAAAGAAAAAGAAGAGAGGTGAGGAGATGCAAAGAGAACCAACACCACCTCCAACAATAGAGGATGAGGGTGAGACTAGTCCCAAGTCCAAAGGTACAAAGAAGAGAGGGAGGAAGAGGCAGAGAGAGGGAGATGACACAGAGGGAGGAGTGAAGAAGAAGAGGAGTGTGAAAAAGAAAGAGGAGAGCTCTGATTTGAATCCCAGCCCATCTCGAAAAGGAGGGAAGAAAAGGAAAACTAAAGGAAAGGGAGAGGAAGATGGAGAAGATGATGAGAAACAAATCAAGGAACCCAAAAAGGTAAGGAGCTACATTTATGTCTTTCATGGAACATATTGTCGTGTCATGTTATTTATTTTTTACAAATTCATGAAATGATTCTTCAAGGTGCCCCAGGAGAACTTGTTAGGAGAGATAGACGAGGAATTTCTGACGAAGAGAATGTGTCAGAGTCAGCCTGTGAGAGCCAGGTAGGATCACACAAGACCACGTGCTGCACAATGCTAATGCAGCATGTTTATCTGCAACCTGTGAAAAACTATGTTTGTTTTACTGTGACAGAGGCATGAAAGGTGCTGAGGGTAACTTTGTGAAGATAAATCTGAAGAAGAAATCTCATGTCAAAGGTTACGCACTCAGAGGAATGGCTCTACGCAAACAGGTACATTTCTTACATGTGTTCTTGTGTGTGCATGATTGTCCCACAAATCGATGTGTTTTATCACTGGCGTTCAGATAAGTTATCATATTATGAATTAATCTGCTTATTGCTGATGGACAATCAAACACATGTAAGGATGTATTTTTCATGCAGTGTTTCCTGACTCTTAGTTAATAACATCAAATGTGCCTCTTTGCTGGGTTTTCTTGGCGTCATAAATCTGTGGTGTATGTTTCAGTTGTACATGCAGAAGTTCCAGCTGAAAGGTGAACGTTTTGGTGGAGGCGGTGGTTTCTTTGGCAGAGGAAGGAGAGGAGGCTTTAGAGGGGGGCTCAATCGACAGGGTGACACCTGCTACAAGTGCGGAGGAACCGGACACTGGGCCATGGACTGCAAAGGACGAGGTAACAGAGTCAACATTCACACAAAACAACTTGCAGTGGCAAAAATAAAACTCAGGATGTTTTGACGCCTGATTATTCAGACCTATGTTCACATTTGTTAACATTCTATCCGGTTAGTTTCACATTGTAATTTAGCAAACGTACTAACGGACTTGGCTTGACTTACCGACGACCGGTCCTCATCACCTTTGTGTTCTGATGAACGTGAAATACCTCTGAACTCTGTTGTGTAGCTCCTCCCCCTCCTGTTCCCGAGGACGGACCTGTTGAAGAGGAGCCGTTTGAACTTCCAACTCTGGAGGAGGTTGCCCGGGCAACTGGAACACTGCAGCCTCAGCCGCTTTGTAAGTCTGAACTTTGTTGAGCTTTCTGTTGCCTCATCTATATAAATAATTTATACAGTTTGTCTGGTTTGTTGTTTTGTTGTATGGATTTCTTTTGAAATCTTTATCTCACTCTACTTAAGAATTATTGACATTTAATGCAACTTCAATCCACCACACCATATTCTATATATTGCATAAAAAACATGTTGGTGACTTTTTATAAGACGATTAATATGTCAACAAGCAACAGGGATGTTTTGCAAACACAAGAAATTTTAGTTCCAGTATCACAAATACTTTAGTATTTGTCCTGGTTGTGTGAATCCTGGTGTGTTTGTGTGTTCCAGTGTCATCCCCCAGTGTCAGTGAGGAGCAACAGCAACAGAATAATGAAGCGGAGCATAAAGACGACGTGTTGTTGAAAGTGATTCGTCCTGATTACGAGCGACCCGCTCCTCCGCCACCGATGGAACCATTTTATCCCGTCACAGATGATGGAAAAGTTCAGGGTAAACATAACTCCTTAATTTTTACTTACATGGTAAACTGAAACAAAATGATTTTCTCACAAGTTAACTCCGTCTGTGTACACGTGTCCAGCAACACCTGCTGATGTGTATGCAGCTCTGAAAGACCTCGGCTATGAGTCATTTCGACCAGGACAGGAGGAGGCCATCATGAGGATCCTGTCAGGTACAAAACACACAGCACAGACTCGCACTGTTTATCTGTGTAGCTATAACCTGTGTTCATGTTTGTCTCTGTCACTCTCTTATCTCTGTCTTTAGGTCTCTCTACCCTGGTCGTGTTGTCAACGGGAATGGGTAAATCGTTGTGCTATCAGCTTCCGGCGTACTTGTACGCTCAGAGGTCAAAATGTATCACACTGGTCATCTCACCTCTCGTCTCACTCATGGATGATCAGGTAATCACATAAACCTCAGCATAAGAAATCATAAGATTAAATCACAGATCAGAGCAAATTGAATTACTCACTTTAAACAGTGATGCAGTCGACACTCTCTTCATGTGTGTTTCCAGCTGTCTGGTCTGCCAGCCACGCTGAGGGCAGCCTGCATCCACTCCAACATGACCATGAAACAGAGGGAAGCTGCCATAGAAAAGGTAACGCACATTACAGGAACCTCCACAGTTGAGTAGCAAGAGTATGATTCCTCTCATCCCCTTTTCATCACTCTTCTTATTCACAATCGCGTGTGAGGATTCTTGAAAAATTCACAGACTGTTCTTAATAGAAGGTTTAATCCAGTACATCGACATCTGGTCCCGGCGTCATCTAGCCCAGATAGAATGGCCACATCATCCAGGTTTTTGACAGTACTGTTTCAGTCTGTCTGTCTGTCTCTCCCTCCTCTGTTTCTCCAGGTGAAGTCCGGCCAGGTGTGTGTGCTGCTCCTCTCTCCGGAGGCTCTGGTTGGTGGAGGTGGCTCAGGTGTAGGGTGTCTGCCCTCTGCTCAGGAGCTCCCTCCTGTGGCCTTTGCCTGTATAGACGAAGCTCACTGTGTCTCTGAGTGGTCACACAACTTCAGACCGTGTTACCTGAGGCTCTGTAAGGTGGGTTCATGATGGTGTGTGTTTGTGCCTATGTTTCATGTTTCACACCACCATCAGTTAATTTAAGGGGGGAAACAACATCTGAATATTACAATACATTGCACTTAACTATTTACAAGTACAGGTGATAACACTAATATTGTTTAAAGGTTCGACAATCACCAAATTAAGGTTTGAAACCAATATTAGATAGAAAGTGAAAACAATTTTCATAATAATTAGCAGTTCCTGTTATTTCTTTTTGTGCCTTCATCTCTCTGCTGCAACTCAAAGCTGCTCATTTGTTTTTAGAATATTGTAGATAGATGAATTCTATCACATGTAAGAATTGATTTATAGTCTTACCACTATACCCTTGCACTTATGTGATGTTTTTATATTTTTAGGTATTAAGGGAGCGTTTGGGAGTGCAGTGCTTGCTGGGACTCACTGCTACGGCCACGCAATCTACTGCTCTGGACATCGCTCAGCATCTGGACATCACCGATCAAGAAGGCATCGCAGTTCGATCTGCAGCAGTGCCTCCCAACCTGTATCTGTCTGTGTCCATGGATAGAGAGAAGGATCAGGTGTGATGATTTACAGATGTCTCCAAGGACTCCATCTGCCCCTATGTGTCTGTGTATATTTTCAGTTGGTTAACTCTACCTGTGCAACTTTTCTTTTTTTATATTTTAAGGCTTTAGTGTCCTTGTTAAAAGGCGACCGCTTTGGTTGTCTGGACTCCATCATTGTCTACTGCACCAGGAGAGAGGAGACTGCTCGTGTGTCAGCGCTGCTCAGGACCTGCCTGCAGGGGGTGCTGGTGAAAGAAAACAAACAAAACAACAGCAGCCAGACACAAAACAGCTCCTCAGCACAGAGGAAGAAAGACCTGGGTAAGCTTAGAACCAATTCATTTTTTTGTCATGAAAACTGAGGGAAAAAAAGTTTGAGCAAAGGTTTAGGGTGGAAATGAATAACATCAGCCAACAACATCTTTAACTCTTGTTTTCTCTTTGTCTCTTCTGTACACAGCAAGGAAGAAGATACGTAAGCCACTGAAGTGGCAGGCTGAGACGTACCACGCCGGCCTGACAGCGTCCGAGCGCCGTCGTGTCCAGAACAACTTCATGTGCGGGGAGCTTAGAATAGTGGTGGCCACTGTGGCTTTTGGCATGGGCCTCGACAAATCTGATGTTCGTGGTATCATCCACTTCAACATGCCAAAGGTGGGTTGTTGCCGAATCAGTAGCTCTTCAAACTTTTGTAATCCTGTCGCTATGAACATAAATAAAGCGTAGATAGAGATATTTTTAAATGGTGCTTGTTACAAACTTGGAAAATTCCCCAAAGTTAGTTTGCTTTACTTTTTACTGCATGAATACAGAATATTGTTGACTGAGAGCTTCCCATGTCCCATCTACATCAACATTCCCTGACTGGTAATTGTTTCTCCAGAGCTTTGAGAGCTACGTTCAGGAAATTGGGAGGGCAGGGAGAGACGGAGAAGCGGCCCATTGTCACCTCTTCCTGGACCCTGAGGTGAAAATCAAATTGTGCTCTCTGCTGGTCTTTTTATTCTCTTATGTATAAATATATTCACTGCCTGCGTATTTGTGTGAAGGGTGGAGACCTCCATGAGCTTCGTCGTCACATCTATGCAGACACAGTGGACCACTACACAGTGAAGAGGCTGGTCCAGAAAGTTTTCCCTCCATGTAAATGTAAACAGATACACCAGAAACAACAGGAGCTCGTCAAGGTAACTCCCCTTTTTGTGTGTGTGCGTGTTTGTGGTTCACATGCTTTTCCAATAAGTGTTTATTCCAAGACTTTCTGTCAAGTAAAATTATGCTTCTCTCTGACTGTAGGACATTGAGGACACTGAGCTGTTGGAGATGATGGATGTGTGTGATCAGGAGATCCTCATGAACCCTCCTACTCAGCAGGACGTAGAAGACGCAGACAAACCAAAACCTGCTGCTGCACAGGTTTTATATTTAATCGTTTCTTTTTAACCCAATCACCCAATAAAAGAAACTGAAGGAGGTTGATATTTTAATACATTTTATGAGGACACATTTTACAACACTTAACATAACCTTGTTTTCACTTTAAGGAGACGTCACATCCCGGTCCGTTACCAACCCAGGAAGACGGAGATGAAGGAAAGGTAAAAGAGGAGAGCAAAGAGGAGCAGGCAGTAAAAGATGAGGGAGCTGATGGTTTGTGTGTGGAGGTGAAGGCAGCCGGAGATTTGCTGAAAGACGACAGAGAAGAGAGCAGTGATTGGCCCCGAGAGCGAGTGTGTCACACGCACGAGAGAGCGATTCCCATCCAACAGACTGTGGAGGCTCTGGACATCACAGAGGAAGGTGAGTAGAAACACACACGAGGATATATACACAAAGCAAAGGTCAATCAAAACAAAATGAAGCATGGTGGATAGTAGGACACGGTATTAATGTATTAATCTATTAAATACTTTAAAAACCTAATTGTTTGTCTCTCTCTCTCTCTGTTTGTGTGTCGGTCAGGTGTGGAAACTCTGCTCTGTTATCTGGAGCTGCATCCTCAGCGCTTCGTCGAACTTCTTCACCCCACCATGTCTGTGTGTAAAGTCAGCTGCTATGATGGACCGAGACAGCTCCAGAAAATCACAAAAATGTATGCAATGTTAAGACATTCTCGTGCGTTGCCCCACGTGCCAGACTGCACAGCTTTAATGAACTTCTCTGTATTTCTTCTTCACAGCTGCCCTCCCGTCGCTGTGGTCCTGGCTAGAAGGCGAATGGCGGGCGAGAAAGTGGAATCCTGTGATCAGCTGGAGTTTGACGTCGTCGAGGTTGCGGACACTATGGGATGGCAGCTTCCTATTGTAAAGAGGGGACTCAGACAGCTGCAGTGGAGCACCGGCAGAGGTGTGTTTATGAACTATTGAAGAATATTCACGTTTTTCTACAGTGTCAAAAATTATATTAAGTAGTTAAACTGTTATTGTGGAGTGCTTATTAAAGGTCTTTCACTTGACACGACCCAAATCACTCCTTATTTCCTGTCAGGTCTAATGACAAAACAAAAACAATTGATCATAAATATTTGTTTTACAGCTGGCGGGCGTAGCGGCATCCAAGTTGAATTCTCCTCTCCGTCTTTCTACTTCCGCTCCTTCGGTGACCTGAGCGACGAGGAGATGGACAGAGTTTGTCGGTTCCTCCATAATCGGGTGCAGGACCAAGAGAGGACACAGCTCTACCAGCTGACCGCCTGTTTTAAGGCCTTC
Source organism: Paralichthys olivaceus (assembly GCF_024713975.1). Taxonomy (NCBI): domain Eukaryota; kingdom Metazoa; phylum Chordata; class Actinopteri; order Pleuronectiformes; family Paralichthyidae; genus Paralichthys; species Paralichthys olivaceus. The sequence goes on from NC_091112.1 coordinate 6,964,015, forward strand.
AAGAGGTAAACACTGTTTTACAATAAGTGAAATTAATTCTATTAATCAGCTCAAATGGTTGTAATGAAAGGTAAATTGAGGAAGTTTTTTTAAATCTTTAATGGCAGTTGTCTACGATGGTTGCAGTTTATTCTGTTCTTTGACTGATATTTCCTAATCTGTTTTGATTTGGTAAATCCCACCTGTCTATCTTCATAGTCCCTTAATTAATGTGTGTGTGTGTGTGTGTGTGTGTGTGTGCGCGCGCGCGCGCTTTGTTGCAGTGTTGCCTTCCAGAGTGTCTTGTCCTGTGTCCATGACTTGGATGCGTCCCGCAGTCTGCAGCTGAAAAACCTTCTCTCTGAATACTTTGACAAGCGGCGAGACAGAGAGCACACACTCAAAACAATGGAGCTTGAGGAGCTTGACAAATATAAAGTAAAACACACAGCACGGATATCTGGCGTTTGAGCTCAAATTGTGTCTTAGATGCTCTGAATATTCTGGTTTACTTGTATATTTGTCTTTGCAGCTGTTGGACTTTGAAAATCAGATCCGAGCGGACATCAGAAGTTTTCTCTCAAACCGGAGCGACGAGAAGTTTTCTGGAAGAGCTGTTGCCAGAATCCTCCACGGCATAGGTGAGAGCACAGGAACATATGAACGTCCTCTGACATTAACAGAGATTACCTTTCCACTAGTAGCACTGGTACATGCACGTGATTTCGTTTGCCCCCTTTTTTTGTGAATGAAAGTTGCTCTTTTGCTGTATTTGAAATTTGGTGAACGTTTCATTTTCACCACTGAGCAAAAACTCTCCACTGAAAGGAAGAGCACTGGCTTAACCATACCTGATCCAGTGACGTTTACCATGGAAGCTCTGGACCTCTAGAGGGTGCTATAGGATTAATGGGGAGAAAAATGACATTGACACTGTTAGAAGTATAAGTGTGAATAAAACTGAGCTCTGATTTTGAAAAAAAATTAACAGGGTTCACAGATCATATTGTCTCAATTTAAAAACATATATTTACAAGGTGACGATGCACAAGCACCTTAATACATGCTCACTGATTTCCCTATGTATCCGTCCCATATACACACAAACTTAGTCGATGCAATTTCAGAGGATCTGTGTAGAATAAGGAAGAATTCAGTGGTTTATTTAATGGCAAACCAAAGGCGTGCAGAAAAGAGGGGCTCTTGATTTCAACACTGCTCAGGAAGAATGTAACATTGTGTCGCGGAGGTGGAAAGTCCCAACACCGTTTTATCTGTATCTCCCTGGATTGTCGGTAAGGATGAGTCATGTGTAACTAATCCAAAATTCCTGCCCAGTTTAAAGTGCATTTATCTGTGAATGAGGATTTATTCCTTAAGTAACGACTTACACTTACTTAAGATGAACTCTGTTTCTCAGGCAGTCCGTGCTATCCTGCCCTGACCTACGGCCGAGACAGACGCTACTGGAGGAAGTACATTCAGTTCGACTTTAACCAGCTCATCAGACTGGCCACTCAGGAAATCATATACTTCAAGTAACTGACCGAACATGCACGAACACGCATGCTGAGGATGCACAATTCTACCATAAAACACCTTTACACCATATTGTTGGGTAATTTAAATTATGCTGTTTTCTGTGTTTTTGTATACATGTTAAAAAGTTTTTTGTGTGGGTTGTAATAAAATAAAATCTATTTTTTCTAGCTTGGCCGCGCAGTGACATTCATTTAAAATATGTCAGGAAAATCTCTTTAGGAAACTTGTAGGCAGAGAGGGTGTTTATTTTTTCTTGACACAAAACTATTTCTTAATATTTAAAAACTTAAATCCTCAGATGATATGAGGAAGAAAAATTAAAAAGAGCAAAAAAAAAGTGGAGAATTTTCCTCCCACCATTTCTCTGTGTCAACTCTGTGTTGATTCAAGAAGTAAGAAAAAAGATAAGAACACTAATATTTACTTGTACTGACAGGAATAATTTATGACTCTTGCTTGGTAAAAAATGTAATCTGTTATGATGAGTCACTATCTGAAGTCAGTTGCAGGATTTTCTTTGTTAAACATTTTCTCAACCGCAGCAGACAGACATGGACCTTGTGAGTCATAAACTTTAACAATTCGAGGTTTAATTGTCTCATGTTGCTGTAAAGACCTGTGCCGTGAAAGGACGCGCATCTGTTTATTACAGTTAAGTTACAACTGCTTGATCTGATGTAGAAAATGTTTAGACCTGATGGGAAATTACTTGTTTTCTTGCTGAGATAAGAAGATCAGTACGTCTCTGATGTTTGTATGTTATATATAAAGCTACAGCTAGAAGTCGCTTAGCTTAGCTTAGCACAGCACAAAGTATGGAAACAGGGAAACGGCTGGCTGTCTCCTGGCTGTCTCCTGGCCACGGCTTCATGTTCACTGCACAGACCTGAGTTCTGTCATTTCACTCTCAACATGCTCTATAGAATCAGGCAGATGAAACACAACCATACCAACATTTGGGATTAAAACCAGCAGTGCTGCTGCAGGGCTGAGGTGGCAGCCTGACCAGCTCTCCACTGTGTTTCAATAGTGGACTCTGGCTTTTACATATCTGCTTTGACTCTGACATAATGTCATAAAATGTCAGGAAATCTGTCCAGTGAGCACATGTATCCTGAGGAGTCAGCGTTCCACCATTTATTAATATATGTGGAGGAGTTCATTTAAACCACGGTGCTGCAGCAGTTCTGTTTTTAAAACACGCATGACAAAAAGCAATGTTTGAAAATGTGTTAGGGTTTATGGCCGACACCATAGCTCAGCTTATTTACTTTCTTGTGAAAGTACAAATATCTTTGAGGGTGAAACAGGGGTATTGACTTTCCCAGAAAGGTTAACCAAAGAAGGTCAGTGACGGTGATCGATGTGCAATCTGCAAACAGCCACTCCCTGGGGATGTTTATTATTAAACGAGACTGAGCCTTTAGTAGAATAGCTTCAGACTCCATGTGAAGTTTCAGCTGACCTTCATATTTTTTTCATTCTGTGATAACCAGGCTACAAGGATATTTACCCAACCCCTAGGTTGAAAACCACAGCAGGAGAGGATGTCATTTCTTTCAAGCATAAAGTTGTCAAACGATTTTTCGAGACACGAAAAATAGTAATTGTTTCATGTGGTGTACATTTTCTCTTTCATAAATATGTGGCACAGAGAGAGAAATGACTTCTGATCCGAACTTTATTTATTCAAGTTCCTGAAAGAAAAACAAAAACATACAGAAATTATCAACAGACATTATGTTTTTTTTTTAACGGGATAGCAAGAAGGCTCAGTGCAACAGTGTCAGATACTCAGACTAGAGACATGTCGTCACCCACTGCAACATACAGATGTCTAAATGTGGGACATGACCGGTACAACCAGCCCTACTCTAACACTGTAATAGATTCAGCTGAATGTCCATTACTCACTTAGTCCTCTTAATAACAGTCATTCAGTCTCACCACTCATTTTTATGCACTGTAGTCTTTAAGGCTTTACCACTATTTACTGTACATGTGCTACCACAAATGATCATTTCCACTTCAGACGTGACAGTAAGACAAGCAGTCAGCTTTTACATTTCATGCATTAAGTGGCTCTTTTTATTTTATTTTCTTTCTGTGTCACTGGATTACTGCTTCATAAACATCTTTATGAAGTCGTAAAACCTCCCATCCTGCTTTCCACAGATTGGCAGGGTAGTCTCTCTGACTGGGTCTATCAACAACACTACTGTATGTATCATCCAGTATAATGTATATGGTGCTCAAAGGTCCAGTTTTAGGTGTGATTTAAAAGTTTCATTTGAAAAGTTACATGAGTCACAGAGCTCATTGAACCTCTTGAAATGTTCTGTAGAGTGTTAAGAGGCTGACTTCAGGAAATTCCAGTTTTCCTCAGTCAGCAGCCACATGCTGCAATCTCGGTCATTTTTTACAACATGTGCTTAAAGGATCAGCACTCAACCTGCAGTACATGTGGTCATTAAATGGGTCATTTTGTCTGACAGAAAGTGGATGTGCAAGCATATACTGCACGTGCAACCCATGCAGGTAACTTCACCACTGAGCTCTTTCCCAATCATGTTAGGGCGTCACTTCTGCAAACAGCTCTTCATTCTTCATGGAATGGATTCCACAAGACGTAGGAAACATTCTTCAGAGATTCTGTTCCATGTTGACTTGACTTAAATATTTGTCAGCTCCACATTTACCCTGCCACATCACAAAGGTTTTCTTTTTCTTTACAGGATTCAGGTCTGAATCAGGGATGACGCTAAAGTGTCTGATTCAGGTCTGAATCAGTAAACTAATTCTCATGCCCTCAAAACTAGTTTCAACTTTTCAATGTTTGCTTTTTGATATGGTTCACTGTCATAATGGAGGAAGGCAGCAGTGTTCTAAATCAGCTGCAGCTGTCTGATCAATCTTTTTAGAGGCCTGCGAACTCACCATTACAGTAGCCAAGTCAGATAAAGTCTTGGACAAGTTTATCCAGATCCTCTGGCATCTTTTCTTGGCTGCCAGTTCATTAAAGTTTGGGGTTAGGTTCTTTGCTGTGGAAACTCTCAAGATGGAATGAAGGTGTGCATCAGTGAAACGACTCCTTGAGTTTAACTTGTCTCTAGGTCATAGTAGGATGACTTTGGGGTTGTCTTTTAGTGTGTCTGTTGAATTTAAGGTCCATGACTACGACAACATTTCTGGTTGTTTTAAACTTTCTTGTCTCTAGAAACAATTAATTCTGTTTCATGTTTGTTTGATTGAAGAAAATTGTACATCCAATCATGGGACTTGTCTTGTCTGGGATTACAGACCCCTGATGATATGGTTATATGAATGTATGTGCCATCTACATGAGGGTGGAAACATATTTAGTTGTTTTCCATAATCTGAGCGGGTGGGAGCATGTATATGTTGAACAGAAGAGGTCCCAGACTGGAGCCTTGCGGAGCTCCACAGGCCTTTTTTGTCTGCTCGATGTAGAATTGCAGACACAAGCAGTTACCGTCCTTCAAGTGAGATTTAAACCATATCTAATCTGATCTCCTGATCTGTCATTATGATTTAAGTGCATCACACTGCTGCCACGTGATTAGCCAATTGGATAACTGCAGGAATAAGCAGGTGTATGAATGAAGTGCCCAGTGAACATATACGTCTCTGTCTTTGTGCAATGAGCTGTCAGTGGACTCTGTCCCTAATGAAGATGATCACATGTCTAGGAGATTAGATGAGACATAAAAATAAAGTCCAGTGTCCACTGCAACTCTGGCTTCATTCACATCAAGATTGCAAATAATATTTTAAAGACCCATGATCTAATGCAAGAAGGAATGTGAACATCGGCCAAATGCTGAAACCGAGTGAAAACTGATTCAGTGTTATTTTTTAAAGTACAATTGCTTTAAGTCTTTATCCACATGCTACTAAGGCCGAAGAAAAAAACAGATCATACTGAATCACCTAATGAGGTTTTAGATTTTTTTAAATTTTTCAAACAAGGCAAAAACACAAAATTTATACCAAATATACAAAAGCTATACCAATCATTATCAATTCTATACTGTATAACTTTTTCTTTGGCAAATGTGACATGTTTGTTTTCCCAAATACATTTAATAAAACGTACGAAAAGAACATTTCTGTACAAAGCTGTACCATAAATGCACATCACTAAAGAATGGAAGGAGAGCAACACATGTACCTTAGTCTATAGACATTTATCAGTGCTACGAAAGAAAAAAAAGACCATCTGCACTGGCTCTTATTGTGCCAAGAAACATGTGTTCAACCGTCCAGCATCTATTCTGTCCCTTTAATGTGTCGGTCAAGTCAACAGATTAAAGGTGATGTGTGTGCTTGTGTCCCTGGATACAAAATGCAAAGCCAGGGAATAAAAAGCGACAAGAAACAATGGAGTGAGAAATGTGAGAAATAACTAACATTGGTTAAAATAAATGTGAATTAGTTAATGTTTTCTTTTTCGTTTTTAAGCACCAGAACGTTGACTCTCCTGGCTGTAGTTTGTGGTGTTGTACTGGATTGTATAATAATGTAGTGAGAAGTTTTTCCTATGACTACAGGTCTACCTAATAAACTATTAACTTACTGCATGGATTCAAATAAGGGAAGGTCACAGGCAGGCCGCTGTGTAATTTCTCTGCAGAAAGTCAGTAAAAAAGACTTGCTACATGGTCACAGGTCTTTGGAGTTTAAGTTATTTAAGAGACACAGCAAATTTTAATTACTTTTCAAGAATCTCTAACACTGGATTAGCTCCTCATCTGACAGTTTCTTCACCCTCCTGTGTCTGACAGTATTCTGTTTACCCTTTCCCCTGCTTTTTCATACTGTCCTTAGGGTGTAACATGCATAGATGTTAATATATATATTATTAATTCATCAATTTTACAATTTGCATTGATTACACCAGAAACAAGCCACACCAATGTGCTGGCGTGCTGTTTGTACGAGTCAGTGCATTAAAAGCTGATCCTCTCTTCGTAAAGTGACAGCAGCAGCAGGATTCCCCACCCGGTGAGAAGGCCGACGCTCTGCAGCAGAAACATCAGCCAGGGTCTCTTGTTGCTGATGTGGACCATGGTGGGGAGCTGGAGAGAGAAACAGTGGTGGAGGCTACTTAGTCTATTGTCCTGGATTGGGGGGGGGGATCAGTTTCACAGCAATGCAGATTCACATTCACCCCCACAAACCACTTTTGTAAACATAACTCATTCTGTTATTATTGTCTTTGAGCAGAACCACTCACCATATCAGCCAGTCCCACGTACAGAAAGAGTCCTGCTGTGATGGCACCTATCCACTGTTTGGCTGCCAGGTCTGTGGCGACCGACAGAGCGATGTACAAGCCGATGAACGAGGTCATGGCACTGCTGATGTTTAAAAGCAGCGCCCTGCGTACGGACACGCCGCTGTGCAGCAGAATGGCAAAATCCCCTAAAGAGAAGAAAAAGCAACCGGACGATGGTGTTAAAAATTGTATGAAAAAAAAAAAAAGATCAAATCATTCACGTCCTGCTTTTGTGTGTGTTCTTTACCCAGTTCGTGCGGTAGCTCATGGCAGAGCACAGCCAGAGACGTGGCCAAACCAGACTTCCATGACAGGGAGAAAGCTGCACCTATCGCTAAGCCGTCTGCAAAGTTGTGGATCCCGTCACCGATGGTTATCATGTAAGGCAGCAAACGCTGTTCTGCAGAGGCAGGTGGACAAAGTCATAGTTGGCGGGCGGTGCCACGACAATGAACACCGTCATCACAGTTTGGTGATATCACTCTTGTTGTGCTTACTCACCTCTTGTCCGCTCTTTTTCCTGTGAAAGTGATTTGTCGTTGTTTTCATAGGCGACCTGAAATATTTATGTCACATAATATTATTAAAACATTAGATAACTCATGCAGCTTTACAAGATCTGTGTCTTACAAACTGCAGGAGATGTAGCTGAAGATTCCTCAGTACTTTAGTCTCGGTGGATACATATATAACTTATTTTGTTTGGATTTTATATTGTTCTGTGCAGGTAAATGAGATCCCTGTTATATTAACCCAGAGAATGGATCAGCTGAAACGTTAATGAATGTTTCTCACCAGATCTGCTTTTGAGGTTGACTTGTCTTGTTTTTGTCTCCTTTCCTGTTGATACATCTCTAAAACCCTCCCATGGTCACAGTGATGAGGCTCAGATTCTTCCTATAAAGAAAAAGAGAGACAACTGAATATAGAGCGGAGGAAGAGGAGTAATCGAATGAGTTATCCGGATAAGAAAACAAATAAAATAAATCACAACAAAATTTGAATCTCTTACTTTAAGGTCACGTTCGTACATACGTTTAAATTAAATTACTCATGATCTTCTTTTTTTTTTTTACAGGATTTACTTGTTAGCAGTTGCCATTGAGTTCTCATTTCATTGACAATGTTGTAAAAGTCACAACTTGTGTTCAGCCAATATTCTTATCAGCATCGTGTTCTGAATAATAACAGTTTTATCTGTAGTGTTTTATTTTACTTACCGCGTGATGGTGCTGGTGATGGTGATGGTGGTGATTATCTTTGTATGCGATCAGAGAGAAGATTGTCTCCATCAGGTAAAAGTAGTAAATCCCAGCTATCACGACCAACATCTTGTAAATGTAATCTGGCGTTTCTTCATGGTGACTGTGATCGTGGCCGCCGCCATTGTCTGAGTGCACGTGTAAACCTAGAACCTGAACACATAGACAACAAGACCAGGTCCAGCTGAGTATAGGCACATAAATTGACAAGAGAGTTTATGCATTGGGGAAACTGGTGAACCCTGGTGCAACCTAGTGTTTTTTTGATGAATATAAATCAAAATGTTGACATTTTTCACTTAACATCTTGTTCTACAGTCTTTTGCCTTCTCTTGATGTGACTTTAAATCAGTTGAAATGACTCACCATGGGTAACAGGTGCAATAAGGCATCTCCAGTCAGTGTACCTACAGCCAGACTGATGCAGAACTGGATACAAAACTGGAACACACTGGTACATGCGGTACACAGCAGCAGCACGATGCCAAACATGGACGTGAGTGTTATCACCACATTGGCGATGGTGGCATAGATGTATCCTTCCAGAAGAAGCAAAACAGAGAGACATATCAGTGTCATCAACAAAAATGTGCAACTTGTGCATCCAGTATCTCCATCCAAAGAGGTAGGTTCACTTTTAGTCATCGCCACCTCGTAAAATCCAGTCCATACACTTACTCTCTGTCCTGGTGAGATCATCTGGTCTCACTTGCTCTGTCATCTCTGTGCAGGCTCTGCTCAGTATCTGCTGGACGAACGCCGGGCTGAGCTGAGCCACGTCGGACCGACCCAGACCCGAGGAGGCAGGGCTGTTTGCAGCCAGGCCGAAGATCAGGACCAGCTCTTCAGCTGAGAAACAGCGCTGGGAGAAATAAAAAAAAAACATTCAAGCTCTGGTTCCAACTGCCGGTGAGACACTGGAGTGTGTTTAATCTTTTTCTTTAAAGATGCACAGTGTTCTACTAGTAAAGGTGCTCTTTCTAAGCCCCCTACAGGTACTAAGATCAGCTGTTACTGCAGCAACACACAGACACTGTAAGGAATTACACTTTAAATGATAGTCAATGATTTTAATCAGGTATTTACGGAGCTAAAATATGTTGAAATGTGCAGGAGTTACTTTGATTCATGGCTTGTTCTCGGGTCGGGTATGAACGGATGATGTTTTCTGCCCTGAATGTTGACATAAAGTTTTTACCTGATCCCAGGTGCTGTTTCCTTCATGTCCCTCATGATGGTTACGGCTGCTCCTCCTCCTCCGTCTTGCACCGCTGTCATCATGATGAGCGTGTTCGTCCTCGTGGTGTTCGTGCCCATGTTCATGGTCAGGCCCAATGTTCAGACTCCTCATAAGAGCCTCTAAATCTGCAGGGGCCAAATGAAGAGCACCATTAGATATTCATGTGGGTGTTCAGCACATTTACACATTTTTTTTGCAGGACATTTACCCCCGACAGTGAAGTTCTCTGACCCCAGACGGCCCACGATGTAATCCAGGAAGAAACCCTTCTCCGGCAGGGACTCGCTGATGAAGCAGTGACCCTGCAGAGCGTGATACAGGACTTGGCCCAAAACTGCACCCACTTCCTGTTTCTGGTCTGGTAACGATGCGTTGACTTCTGCCATGATGTCGCTGGCTGTTATACAGCTCTAGTGGTGATGAAGAGGAGGGACGTGGACAAAAGGTATGAAAAGAGTTTTACTAATGCAGATCCGCCCCAGCAGGCATCACCCAATTATGATAAGATATATTGAGTAATAAATACTGCAAGGGAGAAAAACAACTGTTGCGCTGCATGTTTAATGATTCAACAGTCCATGAGGAGAGAAATAAACCTGAGCTTCTACAGCAGATATTTGGACTTTACTTGACTTGTCACACAGGTGAAACACCTAACATAGCTGGAATTATCTTTGGTTCCAACAGTTCTTTCATTGCTACATCAAGAGAAAATGTCTGCTGTGAAAAAGGTGCATTCAAAGCTCATTGGACTTGTTACCAGGTCAGAAATTAAGATTAAGAGATTATGAAGATGGACAGATGTTTGATGGGTAGAAAAGCAGGCACTACCTCCACCAAGGAGGTCGTGTTTTTGTCTGCATTTGTTTTCAAGGTTACGCAAAAACTACGGAACCGATTTTCATGGAATTTTGTGGAGGGGTGGGGAATGACCCCAGTTATTTCCATTTTGGGGCTGATCCAGGATTTTTCTTGAATTTCACTAAAAATGTGAGTTCATAACATTTTTGTTGATTTCTCAGAGTATAATTCATAGATTTTAATTTAAAAAATCAGACATGTGAAGGTGAAATATATTCATGAGTGTGCAGTAAGAGACTGTTGGATCATGACGGATGTATGGGCTCTACAAATAATGCTGTAGTCCTAAGCTTACCTCATTGTTTGATGGCTCATAGTGGTGACGGAGCTCTACAAACACAATCTCTAATCCGTGAACATCTATGTGATCGTGGTCATGTTGCGTCCTGCCCTCTTCGTGCTCATGATGCTCATGATGCTCGTGATGCTCGTGATGCTCATGATGTGTGACCCTGTGGAGGAAATGTTCCGTCTCCTCACCCCACCTCCCCTCAATTATCGCATCGCAGACCAGGCCAGGAGAAGTTAGGTAGAGGACGGAGCCGGCAGCGAGGTCGCTGAACTGGGAGACGCTGACGGTTTCATTATGGCTGCCTCTTCCAGCTTCCTCCACCCCGTGGATGGAGTGATTGCCAAACAGCTGGTGAACGCCACCTGTTAGATCACACTACACAGACAACACAGCAAACATACACACAGATTAAAGATTCTTTATTTTACTTAAACATATTCTAATTCGTTTTTCTTTTTAACAGCAACCTGTTGTCTAACAATGGATATCAGCTCTTTTATTATTTAACAACCTTTCACTATAACATAAAGGAGGAATGTGGGTCACAATGTAGATGAAAGAAGGCACCATAAAAATTACTGGAAGCCTCTTTATCTTGACCTAGATACTGTTTTTATTTTTGCAATTTTTATCACCAATATTTTCACAGTTATTACTCAAAAATGTTAAAGTTATAAAGGAAACATTTATACAAAGGAAGTGATGCCATATTTTAACATCGGTATAACCAAGCCACATTCAAACAGTTGATAGCTTGATCATCCACATTATCTGACTTGCAGCTGGATATTGAAATTTTTATTTTATAACATTTTGAGTGCCACATATGAATTTCAATTCACCACTATTGTATTGGTAGAGGAAGACTAATGACACCTCAGAACATGAGGCCCGTACAAACTAAAGCAAGCTGCATTTCTATTTTCTACATTCCAGTAGAAACTATTATTCACTGTATCAAGTGTAAGGGAATTTATATTACCAGTCTATAGACACAATTTAAACCCTTCATTTGATATTATTTCTGTGCGTATTACTTATTTCATGTGTTCTTTTTATCTGTTCTATTCTTATCGACCATGCACTGTCCATTCATACAGATTAGATCATGCAGTCAGAGGAAGTTCAAGGACTTTACTCAGTCTCCCTGAAACAACAGGTTCATCCGAGTTACCAACAAATACGCAGAAGTGCCTAAAAAAATTATAAATGATCAAATAATAGTAATTTGTTGAGTAAAACCTTGAATCAGATTGAGGAATAAAGAGAATGGACAGTTTGTAGTAGAAGACTTGCATTGTGTAAAATGCATCTCCCATGAGGACATAATACAAACATGGAAGAAGAAGCTCCTGTATTTTTTGAGTGAAAGTCTGATTTTATTATTATTATTATTATATTATATATTATTATGAGGAATGAGGAAATCTCTAGTTTAACATGAAATATTCAGATAATAAGAGTAAGTGAACGGCCAGGGTCTCAACATGACTACTAACCTTAGTTTAGTAAAAATAATAATTATAATAATTATAAAAATGTCTAATTTTATACAATACCACAGCCTGCAGGTACACAGGGAGATAAAAAAAAAAAATCTTATTATATGCTTATTCTCGACATAATAATAATGCTGTACGTCAGGAGCTCACAGCACAAACACACACATCATGTCCACATGTTAACATGACTTCTGAACTATATGAGAGCTGGACTGCTCCGGTGAGGAGCGGGGCTTTTTACCGGGGCGCTCCCGGGGCTCTGCGGGGAGCAGCAGCCGGTTATCGGCTGTTGGACCTTGACCTCCTCCTCTCCTCAGAGCCGCCACTCAGCCACCTCGCCCGGCTCTCTGCCTGCGGAGCGAAGCCCCATAAAACTCACCTTTCCACACGGCACTGCTCCGCACTGCACACGTTTCTCCAGCGTATTAAAGAGGGAGCCGAGAGAAGCCCGGCTCAGAGACTGCTGCCCGGGGGACACGACGCTCACCACCGCCTGGTACACCTCCTCCACGGCGGGAGACCCCGACACGGAGCCGAACACGCCCCACACGGAGATCAGGTGGAGGAGGAAGAGCCCGGAGGAAAACATGTTTTCTTTACAAACACCACCAACAAATCCTTTCTACTACTTATTTAAACAGAGAGGAGACGGTGGCACAGAGTCAGACCGAGGCTGAGACAGAGTCCAGGTGTTTCTCAGCTCTTATCTGTCAAACCTCTGCTCCTCGACTCTGGACTGTGATTGGCTGAGAGGTGGCTCGTGATGCCTCTTACCTGTGTGTCAAAGCTGCTGTCACCTGAGCTGAGATCTACACACCTGAGGCTGGGTTCTTCCTGTGAAGGAGACTTTCAACATGTAACATCCATGACACCTGAGGCTGGGTTCATCCTGTGATGGAGACTTTCAACATGTAACATCCATGACACCTGAGGCTGGGTTCTTCATGTGATGGAGACTTTCAACATGTTACATCCATGACACCTGAGGCTGGGTTCTTCCTGTGATGGAGACTTTCAACATGTTACATCCATGACACCTGAGACTGGGTTCTTCCTGTGATGGAGACTTTCAACATGTTACATCCATGACACCTGAGGCTGGGTTCTTCATGTGATGGAGACTTTCAACATGTTACATCCATGACACCTGAGGCTGGGTTCTTCCTGTGATGGAGACTTTCAACATGTTACATCCATGACACCTGAGACTGGGTTCTTCCTGTGATGGAGACTTTCAACATGTTACATCCATTACACCTGAGGCTGGGTTCTTCATGTGATGGAGACTTTCAACATGTAACATCCATGACACCTGAGGCTGGGTTCTTCATGTGATGGAGACTTTCAACATGTTACATCCATGACATCTGAGGCTGGGTTCTTCATGTGATGGAGACTTTCAACATGTTACATCCATGACATCTGAGGCTGGATTCTTCATGTGATGGAAACTTAAACATGTAAAATCCATGACACCTGAGGCTGGGTTCTTCATGTGATGGAGACTTTCAACATGTTACATCCATGACATCTGAGGCTGGATTCTTCATGTGATGGAAACTTAAACATGTAAAATCCATGACACCTGAGGCTGTGATTCATGAACAATCTATTTCTAATCATAATAACCATATCATCTTGATTTGTAGATCCTTTCTAAAGTGCTTCACAAAGCAACAATTGAAATTCAACTTAATGTAAAATCATAAAAATTTTATTTAATGTCAAATCTGAAAGTTCACGTTAATTATTTAATTATTTAAATAATTAGCAATCTTTATGGAAGGAACTATTATTAATTTACTTAAGCCAACACCGTCATCAGCCATATTATCTTACAACTAATGTTTGTGAAATCATTAATAAAATAAAGCATCTTTAGAGGAAGCGCAGGGAGTGAATTTGATCATGTGAGAGAGCTGTTGTGTTATTAAGATCTGGCGAGACATGGTGACCTGAAATTCAACACTGAGGTATTTCTAAAAAATAACATGTCATCTCAATCATTCTGGACTCTTCCTTGTAAGCTGATAACTTGTTGAGAAAGAACTTGAAGTCCATTATTTTTAAAGGCAAAGATGTTTCCTTGTTTATCAAACTAAATGTCAGCCATAAAAACTAAAGGGAGAAAGGTCAAAGAGTTTGCGGGTTCGGCGTCACCTGTAAACTGAATATAAACTTGATCATCAGGTTGTTTCAGACACTGATAATCAGCCCAGTGTTGAGAATAAACCACGGAAACCTTGATGGGCAGTTTTGAGCTCTTGAACAAGAACAGGTAGAGAAAACAAACCTCATGAATGTGTGTCTCAGTTTGATCAACACATTCTCACAGTGGAACAGAACAACTCTGCTGCTGTCTCTGTCTTTCCTTTATCATATTGAATTACAGATACTGAGACATTCTCATAACGCCTGTTAGTCTCAAAGAATTTAAAAAAGAACAATGGTGAGATTATGCTGTTTGTTATTTTTTCTAACTTTCACTGACCCGGAAGTTTGAGACCAGAGTCTCAGTTTGCACAATTGTATCACTGTGAGACGAGAAGACAACATTCAACATTCAATCTGAAACAGTTGGAGTTAAGAATAACTAAGAGGCTGTGCGTGATAAGTTGTCAAGTATTATTCAAGACTCAAAAACAGGCTTTTATCAAGAAGTTTTATTTGTATTTTTATATTTGTGTGTGACTGCGTGTGGGTGCCAGTTGCTAAATTAGCCACTAGATGGTGCAGTTGCTTTATCACAGCAATTCATGCATCTTTGTTGTTCCAGCCTGTGAAACTTAGTTTTAGGTACATGTTACAATAATTTACAGGAAGTGCAACAATTTTAATCACTCCGAAGTTATGATCAAGGACACATTTTAGTATTCTGCACCTAATAATTAGTTTAACCTTACTATGTGATTCAAGATTCCAGGTTAGTAAGTAAAATGTATCCTGAAATCACAAATAAGATGAAAATAATACAACAGAGAGATTGTTCCCTACACATGGAAACATAAAACCCTAGTTTACATAGTGTACACGTACTTCATTAACTAAATACATTTGTTACATCATTTCACCATATCAACCATCTGTTACTGTTCAGTAGATTCAACTCTCTCAACACCTCATTACTGCATGAGAGCATGAAGCCAGTTTACACATGTAAAGTGAGATTGCAGGGAAAAGTTGTTTCAGTTCTGGAGTCGTTCAGCTGTAAAATGACAAACAACAGCAGAGCTTGATATTGTAATCTATTCTGGTATTTCTGTTCAGCTGTAGCATTGTCAAAGTTTCCTTACATTGCTTAGACCCATTCCAAAATTTGTTCAATGTACGATATGCCCACACATGAATAGCTGGCCGGTTAGTTTCTCTGGAGTTTGGACTGAAATAAACCATCAGTAAACACAGGAAACAAGAAATGTCTCCTGGAGTGAATCTGTTAATTGTCTCTAGAAAGAAAGTGTGTTTTGTTGTTTTTACATTTTGTCTTCAGGTCTGAAACATGAACTGAAATAATGTCAACAGCCGCATAAATCACCGAAGGGAAGGATATTGAGTTGATTGGCTGCACATCACTTCAAACACATGATCAGACAGCGACACACACAAGCTCGCTCATGACATGGGATCCTGGACATCTGCCCCCCCCCCCCCCTTTTAGACAAAACACTGTCCAGTGACCTGTTTTCATGCCCCCCATGGTCATGTCACTCTCTGCAACCCCGTCTGTCATGTAAACCTGTAGATGTTCTCAACACACACATTCATCAAGTCCCCACTGTACACACACACACACACACACACACACACACAAACACACACATGGGTCGAAGAAAGTGCATCCTTATTAAATCCTATCTGTGGTTGATTGTGCAGACACATTGCGGCATATATTTTTTCTTTTTAAAATCAATAAATAGCTGGAATACCCCTTTAACCACCTCTTAGAATGTGTCACACATTCAATTACCACTTAATAAAGTACAATTTGTTATAGAAGTCTGTTTGGTGTCATTATTACTGTTTGAAATATATCTTTCCAAAATAAAATATCATTTGAGAAAAATAAGAAAAAAAGATTTAATTGAGGTAATTTTTTTCTGCAGCATTATGACTTGAATTAAAGTGTCAATGCTACTTAGTTAGAAATAGCTAGAAGTGTAAAAACTAACGACTCTATTTTATCTATAATTAAAAACCATATTCTCATGTGTGTTTTCCAGCAAACCTTTGGAAACAAATAGGAATTTATGGACCTAAAAAGATAAAAGTATTATCAGAGATCCAGACCCGAAATTAAACATGAAGCTTTCAGTTTCAATGCTGCGGTTCAAAGCAAATCTGAAGCAGAAAAACATGTTCAATAAAGAGTCTCTTGCTGTTAACACCACTTACACCCATCTCCCTCCTGCCTCCCTCTCTCCCCCACTGTCTCGTACACACTCGCTGCCTGGCCTCAGCCCTACTTTCCTTCTGAAGCTGATGTTTCCATTACAGAAATAAAAGCATGACGGCTAATCCAGTTATATGTTCCCTGGACGACACGCACACCCACACATACATATGCATTCTCGCACACACACACACACACACACACACACACACACACACACACACACACACACACACACACACACACACACAAACATAAACTGTTGAAACACAAGAAAACAAGTTCAAAGGCTCAGAAATGTTGCAAGTGGATAAATATGGGCACACACTGAACCGTACACAACTGTCCACACACACACACACACACACACACACACACACACACACCCACACCCACACCCACACCCACACACACACACACACACACACAGGGGGCATGTGGTTGAAGCAAGAACCCCTGTTGTGAAAGAGTCAAACAGAGCTTTCCTGAGCACTAGAAGTAAATACCAAACATTCGTAATCCACACACACACGCATGCACGCACACACACACACACAGGCACACACACACACACTTTTGAAAAGACACACATTCCATAGCCTAACCTTGATTTAACCCTAAAACTCACAAAGATAGAAGCACAAGTATCCACACTCTAATCTTCCAGGACAATTTCCCACAGAGCCGAACAACCTTCCTGTGGAGTGAAGAAAAATGTGATGTCGTTCCCAAACTTGATCACTTCTCCTCGTCTTTAATTCATAAATAACATCATTTATAGTTTATTAAGTGACTTAGATGTAAGATTTAGATGTCGGTGGTTGAATATAAGCCACAGTCTTGGTTCAGTCCCAGCATGATGAGACATGATATCTGTCCTGATACGCTGAGCACCAGCTGCCTGGGTTTTATTTCTCAAGGATTAAAAAGAGTTCTCTGGCAATTTAGTGCTATAAGTCCATAAAGTTTGAAGACTCTTAGGGGACAGGCTTTAAAATGAATGATCACACAAACACTTTGAATAACTCTTGGTTTTACCCTGAGCGCCTGCATCCCAAGGATTCTTCCACCCTGTCCTCTCAATCCCTCTAAGGTCCAGTTGATCAAAATTGTCCTCTATAACAATTACAGTATAGCTGACCCTGACCTGGACCCAGTGTAAAGGAAGGAGGACAGTCCAGCCAACGTGGCTGAAAAAGAGAATAGTCTCAAAAAAGGCCCATCGAGTGCCAACAGGCTCAGTTTGGTTTGGTGGGCTGGAGCCAATCCCAGCTGACCTTGGGCGAGAGGTGGGGTCCAGCTCACTAGTCATTAACCTGCCTCTCAGTGCACTGTGATAGATTATATTTGAAAATGCAACACGAAAGGAATTTTGAGTTGTTGGATTTTTATGTTTAAGTTCTGTGGACGTGTAAGATGATATAAACAGGTCTCTCTCTCTCTCTCTCACGTTCATTGAGTTAATTACGTCCCTAGCGAGGACACTATTTCTCTACATCTAATGAAAGGATAGTTACACCATGTATTTGTCAGTGTCCTGAAAGTGACCGTACGGGTTGAGCACTGCTGTCCTGTGGGATCCAGCGTGTGTGTCCTCACCTCTTCGGTGAACAGGGATCTGTGTGTCACACGTGCTGCTGTGAGAAATGCATGCAGGCTGAACTGGGTCATCACTGGAAATACGACCTTGGTGTAAAGGGAAAAAAGTTACTGTACATGGACTCTTTTTTACATTAAGTAAAACACTCATTAAACATCTATTTGTTGTATTGATACAAAAGTATTGAAGTAAATTCTTAATACATTAACGTTATTTTGGGCGGCACGCTGGTTCAGTGGTTCATACTGTCGCCTGCACCAAGTTCAAACCCCTGCTTTCAACCTGGCCTTGTTAAGTGGAGTTTGCATGTCTGCACTGGTTTTTCTGCGTCCATCTTCCTCCCACAGTCTGAAGACGTGCAGCGTGGGTCCATTTGAAACCCTAAATTGACCGTAGGCTGTTTGTCTCAATGTTTCCTTGTTTTTCTCTTTATGTCTTTTTCAGGTCTGCGATATTTGCTGGTGATCTGTTCAGGATGTACCCGCCTCATGCCTCATGTCAGCTGAGATTGGTTCCTCGTGACCCTCAAAGGGTGAGTCATATAGATAATAGATGGATATTGAATTTTTATGGCACTGTTGTGTGATTCTCAACAAGTGTTTTCTAGTATTTTATTCGTTCCATTTGTTTCCATGAGGGTACACTTCAAAAAGATAAACAAAAGTACACATAATATTATATATAACACAAGATGAAATGAATCACACAAACAGCTCCGATCAAGTGACGTCATGAAATAACACCAATCCAAAGCAAGCATGCATCCACTAATCCAGTCACAACAGCTTGATGTCAAATCTTTCACCCTCTCACTCTAAATCTTCATCCTGAGGGAGAAACTCAGACTCATAATACAAAACTGTTATGACTCATATTACTTTAGCCTAAAATATTGATGCCTGGTAAAGAATGTGAGACGAATCACACAGTTTAATAGCAACTAAACAGACAAAGTAATAATTACAGAAAAGGTTAAAGTGGCCATGATTTTTATTAAAGGTTCAGTGTGTAGAATTTTGTGAACACCCCTCACCTCACCCTCCCCTTCCAAACATGAAAAAGAACCAGTGGAAACCTTCAGTTTTCATAAAAACTCAAAAGGTGTTTAGTTTGTCCAGTGTGACCTAATGTAAAAAACATGGCGGCCTCCGTAGAGAGGGTCCCCTCGATGTAAATATAAAGTATTTAAATATAAAGGGCCTTTTCTGGGATAAAGACTTACAATTTAGATGAAACGAACTTGTGAAAACATCATGAGGATTATTAGTGAGGCCAATAGTTCCCTTTCACCTAAATCTTACACAGTGGACCTTTAAGAAGTTCACCAGAACAACTTTTAAGGGTTGGGGACACAACTGGTGTCCACTGCCCCCAGGTGGCCATAAAAAAAGTTATTCAAGATTTATTTTTGAAATGTCATCTCCCTGAAATCATAAAATTGCCGTTGGTTTGCATACAAATCCAACAGGATTGACACTTTTTAAAAACTGACCTTGCTGCTGCATTATCACTCCTAAAATTGCAGACCTTCCATCCCCCTATTTATACATTTGTAGTTTAATCCCTGGATTTGGTAATTTTGGTTGGTTGGCGCATAATTTGCATAATACATGTGGTTTGTGCAAATCTGCATCCATGTAGAATAATTTATGGATCATTCATCAGAGAATACTCATGTGTGTCTGTGCATATACTGCTTCACAAGGCACCTAACACACACACACTGGTCAAATGTTAATGATTTATTAATTCATGAGTTTAAATCTTAAATCTTCTAATGGAAGAAATGGAAATGGACGTATACACACACACACACACACACACACACAGAGAGAAGGGGAATTAAAATGTGTTAAAAATAATAACCATGTCATGGCCTGATTGGTTTGGTTTTCCCATATTTAACTCAGTGGACTAGGAAATGAAAGAGTGAGAGACATTGTGGTGGACTGAAGGAGAGAGAGAGAGAGAGAGAGAGAGAGAGAGAGAGAGAGAGAGAGAGAGAGAGAAAGAGAGAAAGAATGAAACGAGGCAGTGAATAAATGAATGAGCGGATGAATGAATGAAGGGCAAAATGAGAACAAAAGGACAGAGAGACAGGAGAAGAAAGAAAAAGAAATTAGAAAATGAAGACTAGAGAATACAGTTTCATTGTGGTGGGCTTGCTGCCGTCTGCACAGGAAAAATAAATGAAGAAGGTGAAGTAAACATAGTGTGAGCGGTGTGTGGAGTCAAAGCATTTGTTTGAATGTAAGAATGCATTCATGTATCTGAATGTGTGAATTTACAAAAAAAATATTTTATTAAGAACACAAGAATGTTTGGACTGAGTTGGACGTGTGACAGTCGCTTCTTCATGATAACACTTTATCCACTAAATTACATTATTCATTCACTTCATCAGGTGACACCTCTTTATTTATTTCACGTATATTGGAGTTCAGGGTTTTTAAATCAGCTCTGGAGTTTCATATGCCACCTCACAAAGTGTTAGATCATCTAAATATAATTCCTGTGCAAATGACTAAAAGATATAAAACACTGATGCATTAATACAAAAGTTTATTTTTTATTTCTAATATTCAACTCTGTCAAAATCACGATCATATTGGCTCAGGAGTTCTGACCCTTTAATGCAAAAAAAACGATATACTGACAGAAAGGAAACATATGTCGTTGGCATGAACGCTGCAAAGCTGTTCGATAAAATCCTCACAGTGACTCTGGAGTGAGCACCAGAAACAAATGGAAGCAGTGGTTTGCCTCATTACAGCCGCCTGTAGCTCGGTCTCAGACAAGAAGTAATGAGCAAGAGGACAGACAGTCATTAACCCAAATAGCTGCAATGGCAAAGGAAAGTCATGTTGCTTTGACAAGGCCACGTTTAAAAGCTCCGTGAGAGAATGTGGAGATTGAAAAATGAAACGCATTTATATTTTTTGGACGATAAACTGAAATAAACTCAACAGGTTACAGTATAATTTCATTTATTATTCACATTGAAACAATCTCTCCATTTGAAAAAGCTACAGGTCCGTGAAGAAAATAATTAGAGTAGAAAAACTGTAACATGAACTTTGATTTCATGCTTCTGAGTGAGTGTGTGTGTGTGTGAAGTCTGATTTCACGCCAGAAGGCTCCAACGCTTATAATGATCTGCAGAGAGAGAGAAAGAGAGAGAGAAAGATAGAACGACTGAATATAAATTCAGGATCATAAAACTCTTATAGAGAAGATTTTCATAGAAAGAAAAAGAAAGCAACTTAAAAGTGTTTCAACTTTAATTCTCTTCAGTCGACTTTTACGTCACAATCATCTCATGCATCATGATTACATTGCATCATTTGCATCCATCACACTTTTTCATTTTATATTCCCATTTTTTTTTTGATATTTTGTTTTTTTTCTTCAATTTCTGGTGTTTCCACTTCATTTTTTGAATCCAAAATAAAAACAAGCAAACTGGTAATTATTATTTTTATATTATTTATTATATTTGTATTATTTCTTAGTTTTGTGGTTTTCATGCGACTTGAAAGAGTTAACACAAGAAAAAGTTCCTCACCAGATATTTCTCATCTTGCAATAAACTTTAGACTATGGACTTTGACTAAGTACCAAGTTAAAAACACTCTAAACTTATAAACCCACTAAAAATGATCTTTTCTACTTATCTACTCAAATAATAGCTGTTTTTCTAGTTTACACACAATAATAAGAAAAGAAAACAATTCCATCAAGCAAACAAAATCTAAATGACACAGTAATTCATTTAGAAGAAATAAAGACAAGGATTAGAATTCTGACAGAAAACCTTTTAACGGTATTGAAACTGATCTACTTTCTCTGTGTTACACAAACGTGTGTTCACTGTTTTGACTCAAATCCACACATAGACTCTGAACCCAAACAAATGGCTTGTTTACTCTTTGTGTTGGTTTTGTCAGAAAAAGTTTCATCCTCACGAGCTGGAAGTCATTTTCTTCTCATCCACAGGTGAGTGTCCACGACGGCAGCGCAGCGTTTATGTGACAGATGATAAGTGTCTGCAGAGGAGCGGGTAGTGAGACGTCTCATTAAAGCTGCATTCAAGGGAAAATCTTTTATCCAGATTTTGACAAACTCTGAGTTGTGTCTTTTGTTTTGATTTTCAGACGTGACAGTGTCTTCAGTCGCCATGAGGAGCTCTGTGCTGCTGTGCCTGGGCTTCAGCTTTGCCCTGTTTGGATTTGGTGAGAGAAAAAATGAGGGAGGCTAAAGAAGGAACTCCTTCATTAATGCTCAGGTTTTTTATCCCCTCTTTGAAAAGTGCAGCCAAGTGGAGCGAGAGAGAGATTAGGTGTTTCTGAAAGAGGACACAAGCGCCTGAAGGAACAGTTTGGCACGTTTGAATGAGCTGCTGTTGTGTCATGCGCCTCCACTGATTATCATTCATAATATTTTCTGTTTGCTCTGTGCAGAGTTTCGTCACTGACAAGAATCAAAGGTGTTTGTGATTTACAACATAGCAGGAACATTTTTGTTTCATCATTGTTGAAGTGGAGTCAGGTATTTAATGATTCACAATAATATAGTTCTCACTTATTTAAAGTTTAGCAGTGTGTACAGATATTTTCAATTTGCTTCTTTAGAAAGAAAAAGGTTTCTTTAAAAGTGTTATATATAATATATACTCAGAAAACTTAATGTATGACTAAGTAAACACTTTCACTTTCTGACATTTAGATATATTCTATCTAAGTAGAAATAAAAAAACAAGATAAAGAAAAACTGGTGAACAACAAAACCATAGTGGACATTTAAAATATAGTCACAATAGACAACGATTGTAACATTAAGACTTTCATATTTAGTTTAGGAGACACTGGAGCTGTTGTTGATCCTTTCCGTTAGAGAAAAAGTTTGACATTTGTGGAGAAATAGAGAGAAACATTTGGATAAGAAGATGATGCCACTGTTATGTTATTAAGAACATTTATTTGTGTGTGTGTGTGTGTGTGTGTGCAGGTGAGTCGCTGCAGTGTTACTCCTGCCCTGACGGCCCCTCCAACAGCTGTGAAGTACAACAGGACTGTAACCACGGTGAAGACAGCTGCCTCAAACTCATCAGTGGAGGTAAGCGTGGAACAGTTACTAAACCTCAATATATTTTACCACCAACAACGACTAGGACGTCAACGACAACAATAATAATAGTATACATGTTTTTTAAAAAGGTTTAAAGGGGTGGCGGTAAGAAAAAAGATGGCAAAATATAGATATATAATATATATAAACAAATATATATATATATACACATAAATACAATTCCAGAAGTAATGCTTCTCACACTGTTTGTCCCCTCAGAAAGAACCTTCACTTCATGTATGAGGTACGCAGACTGTGACTTCATGACTCTGGCCGTCAGATACTCCGAACCCGACTTCACCTTCTCCTGCTGTCAGTCAAACCTCTGCAATGCCAAAGAAAAAAGTTCATTTCAGAAATTTAAAGACTGGTTTGGCTAAGAAAAAATTCATTTGTAGGACTTTATTTCTGATAAAGTACAAATAACCATAGTCCAATTGTGGGGGACCATCGTAAGGGAGTGTCTCCCTCTTCACCTATGCAAGGATTTTTGTTTTTGTGTCGTTTTGTCAAAATAAACAGAATTCAACTCCAGAGACATTCGTGGTTCGGCTCTTTCTTTCAAATAAAGTACATTGACACTGAACTCAACACTGAACAAAAACATGCTTGAAGGAGCTGATCCCGGAAAATAATTAAAGGAGACAGGAGATATTTTTTCCATATTTTAACAGATTTTTACTGTTTCAATTTTTTTTTCCTGCAAAATTCAGTGTAATTTTCAAAGAATTTTAGATTTTTGGGGGGTTTCTTTGGGAAAGTTTGCAAAAGTTCCAGACAATTCAAAAAAAATTCTCCAGAAACATTGATAAATTCTTTGAATTTGTTCAAAAAAATCTCCATATTTTTCCAAAAAACCATTAAAAATTGTTCAAAATTTAAGGGAAAATGCCCCCCAAAATATTAAACACCCCCCCCAAAAAACGATTGAAAATTTAATGGAAAAATACAGGAAAAATTGAGAAGAAAAAACTGAAAAAGAGTCAAAAGTTACCAGTGAAATACAGAAAATTACTAAAATCCCAGAAAATTTGACATTTTCAAAGAGTACCTTGCTGGGAAGTAATTAGTTTTATATCTTACACCTCAGATTTTATTTGGGTATTTCAAAGATGCTGTGAGCTGTGATTAGCAAGATACTCTTATAAAAAAAAATATATCCATTTCATCCTCGAGAGCCAGACGACAGCGTGAAAAGGAAGCGCGAAGGAGCATGCAGAGCGACGGGGTCAACACCATGATGGACGTTGTGGCTCAGTGGTCTGAAGCAAAAACCATGTCCACTCTACGTGTGATGGCTGGATTCAAACCTGTGATTTAAAAAGCACTCAGAAATAACTTTGAACCCAGTGAAGCACAACAACAACAGCCTGAAAACAGTTAGAAGAACAACACTTAAAGTCCAGTGCTGTCCTTGAATAATAATTAAACAAGCTGTAGTATTACAGGCGATTATAGGATAGTGCAGAGAAGATAGAAGTGTGTGTATGTGTGTGTGTATGTGTGTGTGTGTGTGTGTGTGTGTGTTGGGGCCTTTTTCTGCAGCAGTGAGTAAGTACAACGTCTTAATTTACTGACTTTAATTAAAAGAAGGACAACATCTGTTATCTGAAACAATGTGTGCATGCGTGTTTGTGTCTGTTTTTGTTTTCCCCTGACAAATTGTCCCAGGGTCACACAAATACAAACAACTATGAAAAAATACATATATATAGCTAGGTCAGTAAAAGGTGGAGGGTATTCTAATATGGCACATCAGCGTGTGTCAAAGCATCATGGCAGCATGTGTGTGTGTGTGTGTGCGTTCTATGACTCTGTCCAGGTGGCTAGATAATTAAAATCATTCTCACACTTGGTTTTACATCAAAATCTTAATGCTAACATCTGGCCAAGGAACGGAGGAAAAGTGTGTGTGTGTGTGTGTGTGTGTGTGTGTGTGTGTGTGTGTGTGTGTGTGTGTGTGTGTGTGTAAGATGGCCTGTGTCGTAATAACACAGCGATTAGATGTAGAACAAAGATTAATAAACAAGATATTAGAAAGTGATGACACTGCAGCTCAATGCACTGCGACTCGAGAAATCACCAGCAAATAGACATCAAACCATAAATTCAACATGCAGCCAAAAACGGATAATATGGAAAACAACCAAATAGAGAAAATGTGTCATAGCATTTATAACAGAATAACAAACAGCATTGTCCAGAAATGTCCCTGGAAAGTTATGAAAAATATACCATGAATATTATTTTAAAACATTCGCAAAAAGTTCACCAACCACTCCAACCAAATATCGGATTACTAACAGAAAGACTCAAAATTTGTTTTCTTTTTTCTTTTCTAAGTTCAGGATATACATTTTTTTGGAAAATCTTGCAAATAATTTCTGTAATTATTAAGTTAAATTCTCAATTAAAGAAAAAATATCAGGCAAATGAACCCCCTGAAAATTGACAAAGAAAATTAAATTTTTTATTTTTAATTATTAAAAATTCCTATAACTTTTTGGAAAAAGTCCTGAAAATGTTCCCAGAAATAATTCTGAAAAATCTTTAATACATTCACAGAAATTAACCAGAAGATTTACAAAACCTTCCCCCAAAATAAAAAAAATTCACAAATATGATTAAAAATACCAATTTATACAAATATAAAAAATCCTAAAAGATTGCATTAAATTAAATTTTAAAACAATTTCACAAAAATATCAAAATGTGTCCCAAAAAATTATGGGAAAATTTCCATACATTCACATTAAAACAACATAAAATTGCCTGTTCAATTTGAAAATAATTTTTGGATAAAATCCCATAAAATTGCTAAAAAATGAATAATAAAAAATAAAAATTAACAGATAATTCCAAAAAATTTCCCAGATACGTTACAAGTAAATATTCAGAAAATGTTTAGAAAAATTTCAGAAAATGTTTAGAAAAATTTCAGAACATTTTCAGAAAAATTTCAGAACATTTTCAGAAAAATTTCAGAAAAATTTCAGAATTTTTTTTTGAAAATTACTGAAATTTTTAAATTAAATATCTAAAGAAAAGTAATTAAGTAATAACTTCTGAAAATTCCTGGATAATTCCCTAAAAAAGGGCAAAATGAACATATGACATGATTAAGATATGACAAAATAAGACAAAAAAACTACCAGGAAAATATCAGAAATTGATCCTGTTTGAGAGCAAAGTGGGACCTCACTTGTTACTTTTGCTTCATATTGATCAACATGCTGAGCATTAGGGCAAATGTAAAAAGAACCATAAAAGGGAATGAACAGGGTATGAGTCACATTTCAGCAAATACACAGACTTTTCTGATGATTTGAAGTTAAAACGGTTTGTCTGCTTGTCACAGGTACAAGTGTCTGCGTTCACAAATCCTCTATAAAGACTGAAGTATATATTTTAGAAGCAATGAGGAGGAAAAAACAGAAAAAACCTGATGCTGATGTGTGATCAGCCTGAAAGAGGAAAGCTTGCTACTTCAGAGTCAAATGCATTTCACAGACGAAGCGTCAGTGTGACACTGATGGAAAAAACAAGCGCTGACAGGATATAAAGCTTTTGTATGAGCACTGAAATACACACAGAGTCGGATGTGAAGCCTAAAGCAGTGAGTGTTTTATCTGAGATCCATAAGCAGTCGCCATAGTCAGACAGAGAATTAGCTGCGTTCTGGAAGGTAAGACTCTTGTTTTTAATTAACGGCAGATGGTTTTTAGGTGCCGAAACAAGACGATGCCTCAGTGAATAATTGGAGTTCAACATTTTTCATGAGTGTGTGATGCCTCAGGAGCTTTCTGTTTCTCTCCAAACTCTGTCATCTTCTTTCTTTCTCTCTGAATTTCAACATAGCTTTTTTTTTCTAATTATCAGCGAGTAAAAATAATGAGTATTAGTTTGTGGTCTGTTGCCGTGTGCACTGCTTGAGAAAAGGAAATGACAGTCCTCCCACTGGTGACCAATTTTAGATTAATGCAACCAATTAAATTTGACTTTAAGACAGAAACTATGAAATCACTTTGTTTGTGTGTTTATTGACTATATAAACTGTGTAAAATGTTTTGTGCAGTACATTGGCAAGGTGAAACATTCTCTGCAAAATTTTGAATTGAAGATTTGTGTTATTATTTTGGTTTTGTACGAAAGGAACCGAGCAAAATTATAAAGTTTGGGCAGCCCCAGAAATTCCAGTCAAAAGTAATATATATAAAATCAAAAGTTCTGGGACCTTAATTAGCCTCTGGGGGCTGTGATTTGTTCACAATCAGCTCTCTGGAAATGTAGATGTTTCCTCAGTTCAGAATTAAATTAAAATAAAACTGTCATTAGCCAACAGGCACGATGGAGGTCAAATTGAAGTCTGCTCTGGATAACAGCTCAGAAATCTTCTGCAGCACTGATCTACTGTGACACCTGCAGAAATAAAACTTTCATGGAGGAATCATCAGAAAAATAAAACCTTTTTTGTCTTAATCACAAAAATCAGCATCAGAGATTTGCAACTTAACGTCTAAAAAAACTTTTCCTTTTGACTGCAGAGCAGAATTTCATGACTAGAACATCTCTCTGATTGTTGATCACAAGGTGGATTGATCACGCTCTGGGGTTAAAGGATGGATGTATAAAGTAATCACGTTTCAACTTGTTGAATCAGCCATAACATATTAACCAGTGTGTTACCAGCTGGAGGCTATTTCTGAACTTTAGAAAGTGCTCGGCCAGCGGTTTTCATCTGTCTCCAGTGTTTATGCTGAACTAATTAAAGCTCTGTACTTAACTGAAGACGTGTTTTCAATCCTCTAATCAAACTCGTTCTATCTTTTTACTTGTGTTTTTATCTGTATAAAATTCACTGAATGATATAATTCTGTATGTATGTCTCTTATTGTGAAATTCTATTTGTTATATTTATATTTGTGATTATATACCTATTTATACATTTTTATATACAAACATCTATACATAATTATACTATATAAAGTATACAAATATTCCTTACATTACTATTTATTAACAATATTCAAATTCTATACGATACCTGCTTATATATATTTAACAGTCTATAGTTTGTATTTGTTTCTTTCAATATCTCCTCATACACAAATGCAGTTTACATCCTCGTTTGTAACTGAATCATTCTGACAATCGATGGTTTTATTTTCCGTCCCTGTTGCTGTTGTCCTGTTGCAGAGTATTGCCATGGAAACCAGACCTGTGGAGGGCTTTGTATCATTTTTTTGTATACTTTTTCTTTTTCATACATAATCTCCTCTAATCCGGGAGCAATTAGTTTCAGAGCAGGACAGAGAGGAGGAACATCACTCTCCGTCTCCTTGCCTTGATGATTTTCTCTCTGTCTTCTCTCTCCCTGGCTGTCTTCATTTCTTTCTGCGTATTTTTTTTACCAGCTTGTTTTTGCACAACAAACCGCTGCACACAGACACGCACACATGAGCACTCATACACCAGATCATCCCACATTGATTTAGCCTCCTATTAATCCAATTAGTTCTAAGAAATTGTCGATTTGGCTTCCTCCTCTTCTGTCCTCTGTCACTGTTTTCTTGTGTCCTCTTTTTTGCCCCTGCTTAGTTCCTCCAGTACAACCCCACAGCTAGTGCTTCTACTTCTACTTGCAACTATAATACATCTGTAATACTAACATAAACCACAGTAATCACACTGTGTGCACGGATTCCATCTGCAGATTGAGTTGTACGCTTTTTTGAAAACTTCTTTTTCAACCATTTATCCTCCCTCTCGCCGTCTCTCTTAGGGGCCTCAGGCATGTGTGAGGCAGAGATCCCATGGGGTGCGTGTCTGCTGGGTATCTGCAACCACACACACACACACAAGCACACAACACACACACACACACACACACACACACACACACACACACAGATATGCACACGTATTTTGTCTCAGTCAGGGGTACAGGTTCAGATCAGGAGGAGAGAGGAGCGCAGCGGGAGTGCAAGGGGAAAAGATTATACCTCTGAGGGTTGAGACACACACACACACACACACGAAAATGAACTTGACACGCAAATGAACTATACATTGAACCAAACAAATGCACACAAACACAACAAACCAAACCTTGAACTTTGAGAAGAGGTGAGATTCTTCAAACACAACACACATACTAAGCGTTTTAAAACAATGTATAATAGCAATGATAACTTTATTTGTATAGAACCTTACATTATAATAATGGAGTCATGGTAGGGTATGTATTTCAAGAGCAAGATCTCGCTAAGATCCAGGAAACTTTCTTTTTGTTCTGATTATTGTGCCTGTGTTATTGTATTAGTACCTCAAGTACACATTTACACAGTGTTACTATAAGGCGCAATGACTTATTTGTACTAGAATCTTGGTAGGTGTCCCTTACACAAACATCTGCAGGTGATTCAATATTATTCTCTACCAGTTTAGTAACAGTCAGGTTTATTAATCACATACAAACTTCAACCACCAGCTTTAAATTTACCTTATGGCAGAAACTCCAAAAATGTGTTGTGTGAGTAGAAGATGATCTGATATCCTGAATAGATAAAGTTAAAGGATCTCTCTCAAAATTTTGAATTTAAGATTTGTGTTGAAAACAACAACATTCAAAAGTTTGGGAAGCCCAAGAGGTTTTGAATTCAGAGTTTCTCTCTCACACGTGTTGAGAAGCAGAGGCTCCGCTCTTATTGCCTTTAAAAAAAATCCCATTACTATTTTACCTTATTTATTGTTTATTACCATTTCTAATATTTTTCTTTTACAGCATTGAGCATGGAGGCTGCTAAACCTAATTGCATACTTGTGCAATGACATTTTCTATTTCATTCTATTATTTCTTTGTCTGGTGCACAAACAGATTTCCTCTTTGTCTCGGTGGTGTGTGTAACGACCACTCAAGCATAAAGGGGCCAAAAGAGCTGAGGTCAAGGGTGAAGCACAAACGTCCTGAAGCCACCCGAGCACACTTCAGATGGACAGAGGACGTCAATGCTCACTAACAGATTCATCAGCACTGAACTCAGATCGGTTCTCATGTTGAATCATTACAAGTCGTGTCAAGTGAACCGTGAGACACAACTACAGCCACATGCTGCCAGCGCAGGAAATAAACACACCGGAGATGGAATATGATCATATTTACATTAATTACAAAAGTTAAAGTTTTTATTCCAAGTAATGCTTTTATATTATCACTGTTGTGTAACTGAACATACCCACAAATGACCCGATTTTATTTTTTGAAATGTAAGACTCATTATCATTTTAAATATATCCACTTTTTAAGTATTTTGTTCCATGAAAACAAATGTTTAGACAAATGTTTAGAAGGTTCAAGTATCACTTTAACCCTTTTCTGTAGTTTACATACAAATAGACATTGAGTGGATTAAAGAAAGACTTCCTTTTTCAAAATTGATTAAATTATAATCTGGATTGCATCGTGAGCCGTACATGACAACAAAGAGAAAGAAAGGGAGGTGACGTCCTGATGTGGCGCACATGCACTCCCACCCTCCTCTAGTCCCCATATGGACCCTC
Source organism: Paralichthys olivaceus (assembly GCF_024713975.1). Taxonomy (NCBI): domain Eukaryota; kingdom Metazoa; phylum Chordata; class Actinopteri; order Pleuronectiformes; family Paralichthyidae; genus Paralichthys; species Paralichthys olivaceus. Next base: position 6,994,669 of record NC_091112.1, read on the forward strand.
TCCTGTGAGAAAGAGCTATCAAAGAGGCGTGTGTGTGTTTTTATGACGTGTGTGTGTGTGTTTGTGTGTGTGTGTGTTTGTGTGTGTGTGTGTGAGGGAAAGAGAGGCCAGTGCACCAGTCTGGAAATAGGGGACACATTAATCTTATTTGTCATAACCTGTCCCTTGAGACACTTGGACCCCCCCTGTCCCAATACCCACCCACACCGACACACACACACACACACACACACACACACACACACACACACACACACACAATACATTCCTACCTTACCAACAGTGGACCGTGGGACAACATCGACCACGTAAGGACCATGATTTCTGGTGGTTCACAAAATGAAACATGAAGAAATACGAAGAAAATCTAAACTTCTTGTGTAAAATCTAATGAGTGAAACTGCTTCTGTACGTTTTAAAAGGTGCTGTTTTGTAGATTTTTGATTCGCCTGCTCACTTGTTTCAGCAGAGGCAGGGCTGAGTATAACATTAGACACTTAAACATCACTACATTTAAATGATGATAGAATTATTTAAAGCCAACAGTCCACCTCTGAAGTGTTCCCTTAGTGTCCCCAGTTACCCACACTGCTGTACTGCTAGGGAGGACCACTGTTAGACAAGGCAAGCATGCAAACACACACACACACACACACACACACACACACTGACCCCCTCCTGTGTGCTATCAGTATCTGCAATGGACAGAGAGAGAGAGTGTGAAGCTAATTACATGTGAGAGTTAAGACGGTGGAAACAAGACAAAGACTGTGCTGGCCTGTGTGTGTGTGTGTGTGTGTGTGTGTGTGTGTGTGTGTGTGTGTGTGTGTGTGTGAGTGTATGTGTGTGTGTGTGTGTGTGTGGCCTTTGTTTGCTTTATAATATAATTCACTTTGTGTCCTTTGCTGTTACTTTATCTTACGAACACAAATAACTCTTAACCTCACGTTATTCCATGTTGCTGTCCAAACTTTGTGTGTCCCTGTCACTGTGTGTGTGTGTGTGTGTGTGTGTGTGGTGTGTGTGTGTGTGTGTGTGTGTGTGTGTGGGCAGGACAAAGGGATGTTAAACACACCACTTACTCTCTTACTCTTGTTTTCTCTCCACTTTGTCACAGTTCTGTTTTTTATGCTGTGAAACCTGCAACAACAACAACAAGGGATTAAATTATGATTTGCTTTTTGGTATAGGGCTGCATCATATAATTAGTAATGCAATAGTTTTTGTATTTTGATGACTTCCAAATAAATGTCCTGATGTAAGTGAAATAAAGCAACAATGAGCTGTCCTGAGAAAACACTAGTTATTTTAAAATTCGATCTCTGCCTGACGTTTTCTAGAAGCCAACACACCCATAAGATTAATTTACAATCAATGCCGGAACACTGATTAGAATATTATTTGATGATAAAAATTATTAGTAGTAAAATATATTATTACTTGCTGTTAAACATGTCTGTTTAATGTCTTTATGCTGATGGCGTCTTTTTGTTTCCTGCATTAAAACAGTCACAGTCACTCTACAGCAGAGGGATGACGCTCAAACACTGCAGAACCTGAACAAATGTAAGATTAGTGAGTGACGCAAGAATATAACTTTTTGTTGTTGAGGTCACTTCACATACAGTAGTGATTACACACATACTGTACAGCACGCATCAAAAACATTTTATACATTAGAAGCTTAAATAAAATGTACAAAATGAGCAGAAATAAGATGTAGAAAAGGAGCCATTTACCTAAAATAGATTCTTTCCCCCCAGGCACTTTTTGTCCAAGATGTTGTTTAAACATTTTGAAGCAAAAAAACCTTTCACCTCAAAGTATTAACATTTTTTTGACAAACTATTAGGGGAGAATGAAAGACATGTGTTGTAATTTGGGTGAATTGGCCCTTTAAACATGCTGGTTGTTGGTTGACATCATGCAGCGTCACACACAAAAGTTGTCACCTCATAATACCTGCGTTTCTTTTTTTTTAATCTGCTGTCTCCCTCTCTCTTTCTGTCTCTCTCTCTCTCCACGTATCTCATAGTGTCACACCATCTCTCTTCGCTCGCTCTCCCCTCACCTCCTGTCTTTCTCTGCCTCCCTCTCTCTCTCTCTCTCTTCCTCCCCCCTCAGGCCAAACTGTAGCTATCAGATTTCTCTCTGCTTGGTTCTTTTCAATTAAACTTGCTCACCTCAGTTCGTGTGTGCATGTGTGTGTATATCAATAGTTGTGTATCTCTCTGTTTTCTGTGTATGCATCTGTGTGTGTGTGTGTGTGAGACACTTCTGGAAAAGACACCATGGTGAAGTCTATCAGCCGCTCATTTTACAATGTGTGTTCAACCTCTCTTCCATCCCTTCTTTTCTTTTCCCCCTTTAGAACATTACAGAAATAATTTGGACTATATAGAACCAATTAATTTGTGTTTTTACAAAAGTTTAGATTTTGTTTTTTAGATAGTTGTTTTATTTTTTATATGTTGCCTTTACTGATAGGACCAAGTTTAGCATGAATGGGGGAGAGAGAGCGGGATAGACATCCAGCACAAGTAATCCAACATGCCGCTTCTACAGAGGAGCTAGAGCCGCTGCACATGGGATGCCCAGTCAAACACGTGAGCAATTGGGGATCCCAATAGTTAAAACCAAATTTGTACTGCATAGGCGAGGTTTGAGACCTGGAGATTTTTTTGTGCATTACTTTATGCAAACACATAAATAAAATCTTTCAGCCACTTCCTTACTATTACATTTCACAGCTGTGGGTGAGTAAGGTGAATAATTTGGTTTTATGCAATTCCTGAATGAGACGTAAAGTTATTTTATTTAAATTCTGTCCCCCAGCCCAGCAGTAATCTTTCCTTTGGACATTCACAATGGTTCAGGTGGAGGAAACTCATACATCTCTGTACGTCTGCGTTTGCCGGGTGAACTATCGATCACCAACATGACAAATATGGCGTCGCCCTGAGCACGATGAGCAGAGTGAGTGAGTCACACTTGGAGGTCACGATCTTCACACACACGTGTTCTTTATGTACAGAGTACTGAAGGTCCAGTGTGTTTTTATACAAGATGTCACCAGTTCAAATGTCAACGGAGCAAGACAGTATCACAGGCGGTGCTGCTGAGACTGTATATGACAGGCATCTTACTCCAGACAAGATACGGTGTGTGTGGCAGGGAGTGAATGTGTGTGTGTGTGTGTGAGTGTGAAGTCTATAAGACAGCCTGGGGGTTAATTAGAGAATAGTAAACAGAACACATGTGGCAGTTTAATATCCCCTCTGCCTTACAGCTCATGTCACACCCCACCTGCTCTGTTGCTCTCTTCCTGTTGTGTGTGTGTGTGTGTGTGTGTGTGTTCATCTGCATGGTCGGGGTCATGGGTGTTCCCCCACCACCTATCCCAGGGGCACTAATACCCTCCCTCCCCTGCGCCTCCTGCACCCACCCACACACACACTCATGCAGGCTCTGCGGTGCTGGTGCAGGTGTGTATGTAGTTGGGAGGTAATTTAAACCAGATGAGGTGGTGTCTCTCAGCCTGGGGCCCGTCGCTTCATCAATATCGGAGAGATGGAGGGATGGAGGAATGAGGAGATGGATGGATGGGTGGGTGGGTGGGTGGAGTTAGGGAAAGGGGGAGGGGGGAGGGAGGAAGCATTGTCTCACAAAAAGTCAAGACGAAAGATCCTGGAATGTATTCGTCTCAAAGGAGAGAAATAAAAGAAGTAATCAAACTTACATCGGTTCTTTGAACATACTTTGATTGATTATTGGTGGTTTGTTGCTGCTTTTGTGGCCTGAAATCTACACACAACAGAACCAAAGAGTCAAATGTCCCACACACTGTGGTTGTTTAGGATCATTACCTCTTCTCGGAGGCTCCTGTCTGTTGGTTGGTTTGTTTTTGAGCATGATTACAGAAAAACAGCTGAACTGATTTCTATGAAACTTGGTGGAAGGGTGCGGAATGGATCAGGAAAGAGACCATTGCATTTTGATATAGATCATGATCAGGGGGCGGATCCAGAATTTAAAAAAATCTCTTTCTTTCACATTTTTCAACAAGAATAAGGATAATTTTTATCCATTTAATTTAAATGTTGTTTTATAAGCATTTATATAAGTTTATAAGCCTTGGTGGAGAAATGTGATCTCTGAGTGACATTCTAGTTTTATTGTCAATGGACACTTTCAGAGGGGAAAAGCTGCAGCAGCAGTATATACAGGCAGTATATGTACATGCGTTTCTTGTCTATATAGCCCATGAAAAGGGCTAAAACCTTCAGAAATAACTGAATGATGATTGAATGATTATTATTTTTTAGCTTTCATGTTTGGTTACGGTCAACAGATAAAACCGTCTTTGCAAAAGAAGAGGTTGACAGGATCTCCCTGTGTGTAAACTGGAGACCTTGTTGTTGGTGCTGAAGGCAGAATCACACTCACTCATCCATAACACACTTACTCTCGCCTGCGTCTGTTCCTCGTCAAACTACTGTCTGTTTATGGAGCCTCTTATTTCCTAATTATAACACAAATTTCATAGGAGGTCTGGTCTCAGCATTTAAGGCATTTATGCTTGACGACAGGGAGCTTTCCCCCCCGAGCGTTGTAGTCTGAACTTCAGCAGTTCTTCCAGCGTGAACCAGCGACCGAGCAACAAAGGACCAATCTGTTAGACCAATAAATGAGCAGTCAGGTGTGTGCGAGGGTGTGTGAGTGTGTGTGTGGGGGGCGTTAAATGAACACTCTCTCTATCTCTCATCTATCAAAGGCTTGACACCAGGAGCAGCTGTGAGGGCGCGCACACACACACCTACACACACTCACACTCACACATCCCACAGGACCCCTGGGGACCCCAGGCGGACATTGTATAGTAGGCTAATTATCCCAAATTGCTAAAGTAGTAGAGAGTGCATGTGTGTGTGTGTGTGTGTGAATGTGGGTGGGTGTCTGGTAAGGATCAGCTGTGTTAAGCGTCCCGTGACATCTAAACTACTAATTCATTGCAACATTAACGGCATTGATTAACATACGGCTATAGACACATTGACACACACACACACACTGACACACATCTGGGATTCCCTGGTGATGCCAGCCTGCAACCAGGGTTTTAAACACAAAACACAAAAGAAACAACCTGCAGATGAATTCACACAATCTCTTGTCATAGACATAACTGAGATATTTCATTAAACATCTAAACTCATATGTGACAGGAACTTTTCCACCAATAAAGCAATCTCACAATTTTAAAGAAAGAGAAAAAAACACCTCGAAACCACTCAGATAGTTTGTGGGTTCTTTCTCGGCTCATGCCTTCCACCAAGTTTCAATAAACTCTGTTCTGAAGTTTTTACGAAATCCTGCTGAAAGACTGATTTTTTCCAAAAATTGTCTGGACCGTGACGTCCCACCATATTCCAACTTGTCCTGATACAGTATAATAAAGAACCAAACATCAGACTTGATGTTTTGCTCTGATACTCCATTGTATAGAGTGCTATGTGCAGAATTACTCGTGTCCATAAAGTTGTTACCGTCTACACAGACAGTCAGACCTGATTATTTCACCTGCACTTGTGCGCATAACTCCAAGTGGCATGTGATATTAAAATAGTATTTCAGCTTGTTCCAGCCTTTATTTTCAAGTTTAAAATCATAATGAAATGTGACATTAACCAGGTTATTGTGGCGTGGACGTAAAGTCAAGTTTAGAGGATGGAAACAGTTGGTGTCCCAAAAATCGTTGCAGAAAAGCAGCCAATCATGATTGGAGAACAGAGGGGAGTGTGTTTTGCTTCAGAGTCAGTGGCCAGGGAGAGAGGGGGGGAAGGAGAGAGAGAGAGAGAGAGAGAGAGGGAATGTGTGTGTGCACTGTACTTCAAAAGAGTGTGCATGCAAGACGGAAAGATAATGTGTAACTGTCTCTGCAGCTATTGAGCCTCAGTGTCCCACTGTGAGAGAGCCAGGTGCTGGTGGGAGGGCAGGGAGGAGAGGGAGAGAGAAAGAGAGAGAGAGGAAAGGAGGGAGAGAGAGAGAGAAAGCACCAAATCAATACCATCGTGATTGGAGATGATTACACGTCTCATTCCCTCTCTTCCTGTGTATATGTCTGAGTGTGTGCACGTTGTTTTTATGTCATCATCATCTCCTCTCCTCACAATCCGTCCAATCAGACACACACACACACACACACACACACACACACACACACACACACACACACACACACACACACACACACACAGACCACCACATAGACCACCACATAGACCACCATGCATCTATCTATCTATCAATCTGCCCGTCCTCCCTTCCTCTCTCCCTCCATCCATCTATCTATAAAAATAGACAGTGCGTATAGATGGACAAAAAATGTGTATTGATCAGGTACTTCACTCTCTCTCTCTCTCTCTCTCTCTGTAGTTCTTTCTCTGACCTCACTGCCCTGTCACAGCCTTTGGAGAAGAAAACAAGAGGGAGAACAATTGTTCCTTTCATTGATGCAGCCATAAAACAACTCTTTTCCATTTCCCCTTGTCGTCACTCTCTTCTTTCTCTCTCCTCCATCTGCCTGTTTTCACTGTCGACCCATCTCTCTGTCAATGCTAATCCTTTATCCATCTACCTCTCTCACCCCTCGTCTTTTTCTCTGTGTAAGTGTAAGACACACAGGGAGAGAGAGAGAAAATCAGACAGTGATGGAGGTAAAGATGGAGCGAGGGAGGCAAACAGACAGGTAGAAAAATAAAATAGAGATGTGGATACAGCTCTCCATGTGTGTGATCTCGGTGTGAAGCTGATCCCTGCTTGGCCCAGTTCTCTATCTCCACACCTCCATCAGCGTTGTCTCTTTCTCTATTTTTTTATTTATTTTATTAGCCCATACATATGGCTATATGATCACTAACTGAACTGCTTATTGCAATTAAATAATTAAAGTTGGTATATTTGATGTTGCAGGATTGGCAAAGATAAAAGACAGATGATAAGTGGGATGATAAGCAAACAGGATGTGATGTCATGTCAGGTATCCGTCTGACTGGTTTTGTCAACCTTTTATTTTGCTGTACAGTTTCTGTAACATATGTAAAAATATGACACGACTCCAAAAGGTGAAGAAAGAGCCTCTCGATCACCACCTGGTGGCTGGCTGCAGTATAAGTTCTGCCTCCTCCATGTTAATGATTTAAAAAGTCAAAGTACTGATAAAATAAAGATGGCGGTGCTTGTATCCAGGATATTTTAGCTTCATTTCTCTGTAGTGGGAGGAAGTGGAGATTTATATGTACAGTCTGTGTGTCGTTCTTTTGTGTGCAAGCGAGGCAAACAGGGTTGTGTTGGGTTTGAAGTAATTGATCATTGTCCATATTTCGCTGTCATTTCAGTGGTGAACAATGCCTGAAGGCTGCATCCGAACATTAATTATGCAGGTAAGAGGCAGCATGGTGACACACGAAGATTAAAATTGATGAAAAGAGGATGTCAAGCTCTCCTGACACTGTAATTTCACAATCTCTCCACAGGAGCCAGGAGAAAGTTAAGAAAACACTCGTCATTAGTCCTCATTAAGGAGCACTGACCTTTCCCATGTGAATGTTAACACAGTGTGTCTGTAATCTAATCAGGACTCGAGGTGCATTATTGAGCTCAGTTTGTAATGTGATACCTGAGAAGAAAAAGTGCTGGTCTCCATCATTCATTCATTCTGGGTTTCTGCTAAAAATTTAAGGTGGTTTTTGAACATTTATGTGACTTTGTATCTGGTGTCCCTGCATATAAACAGTTTATACATAAAGTTCTGTAGTTCAAATAGCTCCACCTTCAAATACAATCTCAAGATGAAAAAGTGGCAAACACGTAGAAGACTGTGTCCATGTGATGTAAGTAAAAACACAAGATTTCCACGGTGGAATTGAAACGACCTCCTTTTTATGTCCTGATAATGTTGCTGTTGTTACGAACGCATCGGTCCTGGACAATCTTCTACTGCCTTGTCCCCCAATTTTCAGGACATTTTCAGGAGTTCATGTCTGAAAACAGCTGGAGACAAAAGAGCTGAACCTTTAACATGTTAAAGACTCTTCATCCACCCATGTGAGTGAAAATATGAAGACAAACACCTTCCTGCCCGCATCGCGCCTTCCTCCTCAGCCTCTGTGTTTGACCTTGTTGCTGCAGAGCCTGAGGGGGGAAGGGGAGAGAGAGAGAAAATGATTAGGTTGGCGGTCAAACCTCCTTAACGAGCTGTCATTTGCAGACTGAAGTTCCCACACATCCGAGCAGACCTGAGGTTCATGTGCCTCTGACCTGCTATTCACACTCACCCCTCACAATGTGTTTATTGATAGACACGTGTGTCAACTCTCATCAGGGTTTCACCATTAAACTGCTCCATCAAAATATTCATGACAGAGCTTTTGATATGGCCTCTGGAAATCTTTTCATTTTATCTTTCATCTTGGTTCACTGTCCGGTGCACGCACACATACGCGAACACACACACACACACACAGAATTTCTCCTCAGAGTCAAAATGTTGACCTCTCTGACCTCCATGGTCAAAGGTCTCGACCAATCAAGGGTCTAAATGTGAACAAAAACGGCGATGGACTCCCTTGACTGTTCATTACTGCTCTCTCTCTCTCCTTCTGTGTGTGTGTGTGTGTGTGTGTGTGTGTGTGTGTCAGCAGGTTAAGAGCCTTTCCATTGGCACCATAGAGACAGAGTGAATAGACTCTAATGATTGATTTTATCCTTTCACCCCCCCCCCCCCTCCCTGTGTGTCTTTCTCTCAACGTCAAAGCTGAAATCAGAGTCATAGGTTGCAGGACATGATTCAAACAGTCGACTCAGTCTGACCTCTAATGCCTCAGGTTGCGATGATATGATGCAGGAAATGTCTTCTAAAAATACGCATCTTGTGATGCTTCATTTAAAATCAGAGAAATGACGTCTGCATTTCTTGTTTTTACCATTTTAGTCTGAAGAAATTCAGATTTTTTAACTTCTCCTCTGTTTTTAAAAATGATATATCCGCATAAGACATTGCAGGAATAATAAAAACCTGACATCACCTGCCTGAAGCATATTCTTGTGATTTTGCAGCAAAATTGTTAAAACCATACTTATTGCTATAGTTGCTTTCGTACAGCAGTGTGTTTCTCAGCTTCTTCCCACTCAGCAAATGCACATCAAGAGGCCAGTGTATCATCAGCTGTTTGTTTCTCTATAGTTACTCTTCCACCGAGTTGTCGTTCTTGCTTGGTAATGATCTTCGGCTTTTATTTTCCAGGCCGGGGTCTATTAGTTCTCTGTTTAAACCCCCAAAGGGGGAGGAGACCTCTGTGTGTGCAGCTATCAGCAGGGAGCACATCGGAGTCTCTGCAGGTCTGACGGTTGCTGATAAGAGCCGCGTGATTAACACACACTCACATGCGGCGAGAGGGGCTGCTGGTGGTTCTCTATTGTTGGGGGAACAACAGACGTCTGGGCGAGCGCTGATAATCAGCCATCAAACCAGATTTTACAAAACGCTTTCTGGAAAAGCGTGAAAACATGGGGAAGCGTTCGCATGCTCTACTTGAGCTGAACGCGACTGACGACCGGATAAAAACATCAAGTTACACTGAAAAACCTGCAGTAAAATTAACAAAAAATGAAATAAAATGTCAGATAAAAAAGGTTTTGAAAGCAAATAATTGTTTTTTGTTGCTTTTGTTCATTACACTTTGGAACATCTTTCACTTTCTGTCAAATAATTCTAATAGGTTGGTGAAGCATGTCTAGAGCGATTGGTATGGAGATTAGATTAGATTCAACTTGTCAAGTCGAGTAGAAGTACAATGCCAATGAAATGCAGTTTTTATTTAATCAGAAATGCAAAGACAGCTAATGCAAATGTTTTGGATATTTTATCCATTGTGTTATTCAACAGCTTGTTATCACTTTTGCTTTCTTGACTCGAATGACCTCATTTGAAATTATCCTTTGGTCTTTTACTTGTTCCACCATCTGACACCGAGACACTTTGAAGACTTTTGCTCTTTTTGTGCAGACGACACACACTGGCCTCTTTCTGTTTGCTCCCATAAAACAGTTGAGCAGATTCCACTCTAAATTGTACCCAATTGTTAAAAAAACCCTTTGTAGAAATTGCTGTTGGAGCCTGTCAGTGTCTAGAACTGAAATTATTATTATTATCCATTTGCACTCCAACCTGGTGTATGTTTACTGTTTTAGCTGCAGTGCAGAAACTACAAGTCCTTCAGACAATGTCAGACGAGGATTAAAAATTTGCATTGAGCAAAAATTCAGACTGACTTTGCCGGCGTTGGCCCTGAATTCAGGTAACTGGTTTACGCACTGACTCGACTGCAGCCTCCGTTAACTCAGCTGACATAAGGGGACTTAACTAGACTTCCTCTGAGCTACTTCACAAAGTTGAATGAGGTCGAGCTGAGAAACTGCGAAAGAAAAAAAGAAGCTCTTAAAAGTGCTCAACCCTAAAACCATTAAAGCATGTCTTTCTGAAACTTCCTTGTCATTTATTCCTCATTTATTCTCTGATCCCCCTCTTCTGTTGGCTCAACTCTTCCAGAGTCGCTCCACAGCTCCACTGGGTTGTGTTTTCCTAATTTATCCTCTCCTCCGACCCCTCCCTATCCCCCACCCCCACCCCTTCAGCCCCGTCCTGGGCCCCTTGTGTCACGAAAATCCTTTGTTCCCCCTGTGTCCTGTAACACATGCACACACACATGAACACAGATGGAGTGAGTCAGACTATTTACGCAGTCTCATCATCTATCCAACGGTGACAGTCTTTTGTTGGAGCATTGTCTGACAAAATAGGGAAGTGAGCAGGGACATATCTGAGCGAAAACAACACATATATCTTACTGCATGTATTACAGTTGATGACAAGTAGGTTTTACATCTTATTTATATATTTATCATTGTAACTTGAAAATAATTTAGAGCAAAATCCTCATTTAAAAACATAATGCGGCACAAAATCAGACAAAAAAGTCTGAGATAATAAAATTGGATGAGGAATTATAGACATTAGTTTAATGCAGTAAACTGAATTTGTAGTAAATTTCACATGGTCTGGTGCAAAGAAGACAAAAGCGGATCGTCCAAGGTCAGCATGAACTCGAGGGACAAGGAGCGTCATTAGTCCCAGTACAATGTGGTCCACTGGACCAAACCAACAGGGAAGTAATGTATGAAAGGCAGATTTCTAATAAGAGCCTAGAGATAAACAAATACATATGCAAATCACTCCTCTCAGAGAAAAAGACCATCCATCTTTTTCTTTACAAGACGCAATAATGAGCGTTACAAGCTTCACCAGAAATGAACATGAGTGCAGAATGGTAGAGAGAATGGAAGAGTGGCTGAAGAGTGGCAGTCGAAGCATGTCCATACAATATGTCACCACAATCTACAACTGATGCAAAAAAACAACAAAGGTTTTACTACAATACAATGGGAATCAGGAGCCAATATTTTTGCCTTAGTCTACCCTCCAAATTTAACAGCTAGTTTTTACAAGACATCTTGTCATCAATCCAACTGCCAAGATATTTATTAAACATGACAAGTTAAATGCTGTTGCTGCTTTTAGTGGTGATGATTAAAATAAATATTTTTGACACTGGATGGAAACACACATGTTGTTTTGTCTGCGTTTAAAACTAACTTGTGCTCATCTTCTCAATCAGCAAAGCAATGCTACATCATCAGCGTAAAGAAGAATATCCAGATACTGCAGAGCCAAAAGCATCTAGAGTATACAAAGAGTAATTGAATAAGTCCTAGGACTGAGCCTTGTTGGACACCTATTATATACACTAGGAGTGTTGCAATAGGAAATGTTGAATCTGATTTGTTTTCAAATTGCAAAGGTAGAATTTAAACTTATGGTCATTGAAAGCATCATTCAAATCAGAGAGAGATTCTACAGAAATCAACTGAAACCGAATGTGTTTAAACAGATGATAGAAAGAGCAGTGCAGTGTTTTTTATAGTCCAGATTTGAAATTATATAATTTAAGCAAGAGTGGTGGCTTATCAGTGTTGAGCTTTTCTGTAGAACTGGATTAGTGTGTTTTTATAAAAAACAACAACAACATGGTGATGAATATCTATAGTTTTGGAAAGAGAAGAAAGAATTCTGTCTTCTCATTTTTCACTTTTCACAGGCAAAGAATGAAAAAAATGTTTTTAATGTATTACCCTGATGAAAAGCGATAAGGATAAAACATTCATTGAGTTAATACAAGTAATAACATCAAAGCCTTTTATCCCTTATCATTAATTCTGTCTTTTTTTTAAAAACCTTCAGTGAGGTCCATGTGGTTTCTGGAGATTAAACACATAACTTCCTTCTTGTCTGGACTGAACCAAGATATGATCCAGTTCTCCTCCACTGGAGTAGATACAGTATAACTCAATGGAATAACTGCACGGCTCTGCAACTCTGTCACACTGGAATCAGCAGTATTACAGAGAGGGCGAGCAGGGCTCGCTCACACTGAAGGAGCAGGTGAGAGAGAGGGATTGGCTGGTGCATACGTGGGTATATTTGTCCCAAAAAACGCTATATGATATTCTCCTCTGATCCATTTACTGTCTTAGCTGACCAAGAAATTCCTATGCAATAATCCATTATTTCACATATAGGAATCAAATTGTATATAAATGTACTGACACTGACAAAGACAGAATATAATGCAGCTCCATCATCTGCATCACATCATGTGTGGATGAGTCATGTTTCAAGCACAGAACAAATGTTTTTTATGTCTCTTCTGTCCATAATGTCGCTTTTTCAGGTGTTAAAACTGCAAAACTTTAATAAATTCAGTGAACAAAAAAGCTACCGAACTATAAAAATGTATTATTATTATCTGTGTATTTGAATTCAGTGAAATCAAGAAACGTAAATTATTTAAAAAAGGGGTTTGATTTCACGAAAGTCTTGAGGATTTTAACATCAACCGATGGTGAAAGATTGGAGGAACACATTTTCAGTCTCATTACATCGCTCTATGTTCGTACATGTCCGACTCTCCTGCGTTCGTTTGGAGGCCATCAAATATCCCGTCAGTCAGTTTTCAGATCATCAGGTGAGGATTTAGATCTGATATTTTCGTCGAGACTGCTGTCTATTGAAAAAGGTATATGTGCCAAATAAGAATTAAATGTGAAGCATGGGAGCTGCAAATATGACCTGACCTGATTTTAGTATTTTATCTGTGATCACAGTTCTCCACAGGGGCGTCAAATAGACAGATTTTTCTCCCTAAAACGAGGTATTTGTGTTGACTCTGTAGCAGCGTGACTTACTTACTATTATCTAGGTCACTCTGTCAGAATACAAAGTAATTTCTATCCTGTCCAAATATGTAAAACTGGTAACAACACAAGTCTGAAGAAATCTGGGTTTGCCATAAAAGCAAAAATGAGAATGAAAGACTTTATTTGGAGTTTAAAAGTAACTCGGGTGTGCAGAGGTGAGAAAGTATTTTATTTTTCATTTTTCACATATACACCTCTGTCTTCTTCTGTGTTTGCAACTCTGCGAATACCCTCGAGGACAATCTTGAGTAAACCTGATGCATCATTATCCTCAATTCTATAATGCATCACTTCTCGCCCTGTAAATGATAACAGCTTCTCCATCGCATCTTCAAGCATCACCATTCACAACATGGTTGAACCTGTGGAGGTGATGACAACAGGACGTACGGTTTTCATTGAAAATTCTTAAGTCTGCTCCATAAATTGCAACGTGAAACCAAAACTAACCAAATTTGAACAGAGACATAAACCTTGCCCTTAGGGTTGAGATTAGAGCTCACGGTTGGGAATCAATACAAGTCAATGGAATATACTCAGAAGTGATAGAAGCTAATGTGTGTATGTCATTGCATATTAAGTCCTTAGCTTAGCCTGTTGGTGTAAACTTTATATCACCGGTTTACAGTTTTGGTGACTTTTATGTTTTATGAACAAACTCTAGAAAGACTACAGGTTCTTTTCAAATTAAGAAAATCCTTCTCACCTTAAATGAATTATAACATCTTTCAATGTTATAAAGAAGCTTAGACGCAGAATGGGAGAAAGAATAAGGCAGCATTGAAATGAAGAGTTTTCCAGCTGCGTAGAGTAAACAAGAATGTAACGGCTAATTTTTTGCCGACTCTATAAACATATCAAAACTCCACACATTCATTTGAGAGTGAAAAGAGTAATTAATCTAAAAAGCCCAAGTTGAATAAAAGCCAAACCAGAACAAAGGCAGACGTGTGCCCACAGTGTTTCATTAGCCGCGACTGCAACAACATGCTACCGCTCGCACAAACACAACAACGGCTTAACAAGATATCACAGGAGGTTTAACAAGCAGGTTACTTCCTCGCCTCTGGGGCTGACAAAAATGTCTGTTTCCATGGCAACAAAGCATTGTTATTTCACAATCCACTCCTAACTGTCACCCCTTCAACTTTTTCTCCCCGTCTCACTGTTCCTTCCATTAAAGCATCCCTACGTTTTTTCTTTTTTTTATCCCTGTGTTTATCCTTTTATCTTGACCTGCATCTCCCTCTTTCCCTCATGTCTCCATTCTCGTCCTCTTTCTCCTCTTCCCTGTTTCACCATATTTCTGTCGACTTCTTCTACCCATCTCTTCTTCCTTCATTATAAAGTTAAGAGGATTTGTTGGTGGGTGTTTGTGTGGGTGTGTGTGTGTGTGTATGTGTGTGTGTGCACTGTCCCTCGACCCAATTAACCCCCTGAATCTCATCACTCTGCGGAGTTGTTGTACAAAACGAGAGACAATTTAAATGATGGGCCTCATGTGTGACGTTCTCATGTTTGCAAATGGAGACTAAAATGTCCGGAATCACACACGGAGAATATAGTTCGACCCTCGTGTTGACACGGCCGTGACCTGAGCTAAAATAGATCAGCATGTGGCTTCAAATCACTCCGTCGATCACAAACCTCCTTTGCTTTTCTTGTTACCTCCAATTTTAGCTGATTTTTTCAAGGAGTGACATCCAATCCACCTGACGCAGACTTTGAAGATGGTTTAATTTACACAGCATTAGGGAGGGTAAATGGATCACTGGTGCTCCTGCTGGTTGCATTCCTTCCAATTAGAGACTAAACAAAAAATGTATTAGGAATTGTTAATATTATTTAAAATGCATGTATTTATACCCAGAAGAGCTCCTGTTGATTATTTTACAGGAAATGAGCATTTAATCTCAGTAGAGCAAGAAATTAGAATCAATAAAGGGATATATTTTGCATGGATATGTTGTAACGGAGAGGTCTGGGTTTTTTCCCCCACTGAGCTCTGAATGCAACCACCAGACGTTGAAATGAAACTTTTGGCAGGATTATTGCATTAAAGCAGATGTTGTGTTTGCATGCTACAGTCGCTTTTTGGAAATACAGGAGTTTTTTTCTCACTCTAATTTGTGGTCTATTAATATTTTCATAAAACTAGTTATAACTTAAAGTTGACTTCCTATGGCAAATTAATTCTACTTGCATCTTCCTTCACAACCTGTAAGTAATGAACTCTGAACGCTTACTCTTAAAATACAGATTGTGTTTAACTGTGTCTCGGTTTAATGTGGTCAGGGGCGTAGGCAAAACAAATGAATCGCCTGGGGCCCCACGCTGAAAGGGGGGCTCTTATAGCATGGTATTCTGTTCTTGTATGGGAACTCATCAATGTGTAGCACTGAAAACTTTTCACAACAGTCACCAATACAATGTCCCCTCGCTCTTGTCTTTTTCTTGGTGTTATTTTATGCACTCTTGTCTCATGTGCTGCATCGATACTGATAACATGAGCTGACCTCCACCACAGTGGGGCAGGGTTACCAGAGAGGAGGCAGTGCACTTATGTCTTATCATTTTAATGCACCGCAGGAGCATAGAACAATGCACACAAACACATCAACATGCATGCATACGTGCACGTGCACACACACGCGCATTTAAAAGTGTCTAGGGGCTTTTGAAGGTATCAGGTGTGAGCCAGCTGTGAACACAGACTGGTTAATAAGCTGTCTGTGATGAATTAATGACTCATAAACCTGTCAGTCTGCTCATCTATCTATCTATCTATCTATCTATCTATCTATCTATCTATCTATCTATCTATCTATTACCAGTATGTAACTTTCCTCAAATTTGGCCGTGATAAAACTGGAAAAGTTGACTGAGCTCATATTGTACCGGGAGACAAATACACCAGTTATATCACAAGGTGTTCAGATCATTGCGTAATGGCAAATCCAGTTTACGGTAAATAGATGAAATGAAACCGCAGGGAGCCATGACACAGAATCCAATAAACATCATTTTCCTCGACAGAACAAGGACTTAAATCTTTTAAATGTGAACAAATGAATCTTTAGTACTGTTAGAAAACTTTTATACAGTTTAAAGTCATCTAATTTGCTGCTGTTCATCTTTTTTCCTGACAGAGGGAAATGGTTTTAAAATCTTGTGAAGGACACTGAGGTGGTATTACATTGTCACAGGCAGTTATCCAGTTCTTATACAAGCCTCTGAAGGATTCTCCCTAATGATCATGCCTCACCTAAAGTGCTTTATCATTCCATGAGCATCTACGAGAGGCCTGGAGGGTGATTCGCTCCCAACAAGATGGCCGTCACTGCAACTTTTGAAACATGGTAATAAGAGGGGATTAAGGCTCTGTCAGTGTGTAAAGCATCAGTGAAGTGTGCAGCTTACTGTCCTTAGTGACGACCACCATCAAGTCAGATAACTCAAGAGAGTTTTAAAGCAGATCTGGAGATTCATTATGACTAATGGGCTCCTGGTTTTAATATCACACATTGTGCAATGACAGCAGAGGCACATTTCTCACATGGATTGAAGTGGTGTTTCACTGCCTCGTACAAATATGGCAGAAATTGCAAAACTTTTGGTTATGTTAAAACAGATTTTATGCAATATTATTGAATGAGGTATTAGATGATGTCTCCAAGTTAGACTATGTTCAGGAAAATGTTTGCAGTTGCTATAACTCTTGCATTTCCAAAGATTACCGCCTATAAAATCTGGTCACTAACATATGTTCTTTAAATTTTATAGTAAGAAAAGATGCATTGAGAGACGCCAGGTTTCAGTGATACGCTGTAGCTGTGTAACCCCACGTCACCCATATGGGCATCAGCTGTCGTATATATCAACCTATTATAATGATGCACAAGTGAGTAGTTAATATGTAACCTAACCGTCCTGCTGCTCTCGATCCACTTCTCTCCTGGAATACATTTTGTTTGTGTCTCTTTATTATTAGAATTGTTTGTGTCCCTGCTCACATTTCTCCTGTTAAGCCTGAGGGTAATATTGACCACTTCTAACGGCTCAAAATATATCATCAGCTCAATTCCAGGGTTTTACCGATGATGATTTTTTAAATTCCTCCGTTCACATATAATTCAGAGGAGCGGGCGACCTGAATGTGTTGATCCAGGACACTATCATTCACACTTGAACTTCACTCTACCTCCGTCTACCCTTTCTGTCAGTTCACCTGTCAGACGAGTTCATGTCCCAATGTTGACATTTGTCTCGCTGTGTCTCCTCAGTCTCTCTGTGTCCTGCTGGTAAAAACAAATATGACATGGAATCATTTTTGGGGTGCGAGAGTCGTCTTGAGGGTATCAGGTGCTTTGTGTGGCCCGTCCTAATGAGCCACATGTGACCAGTTAAAAAGGACCCATCTGATCTGGCCATTCGCCTCATTACCACCCAATACATATTAATGTCCAGGGTCACATCTTATACATACAACATACATATTCATAGCACACATGCAGGGTCATGTATGTGTCCTGATGACACAGACATGATGGGTTTACTGGTCATATCCTCTCCTTTTATTCTCTATGATTTGTTTTATTATGACCAGCTGTGTGCTGGTCGGCAAAACATTAGCCATCAAAAACATTTCTGACTGCATCGATAATCTTTCTATCACACGTTCAACTAGTCAACTTGTTCATATATCTATAGAATTGATATTCATTTAGAAAAAAAAAGATTTATTTGTGTATAAATGAGAAATGCATCAACAGGAAAAGTCAACAATTTAAATGAGCCGCAAAAAGCTTTTCCTACAAAATATCTTAACTAAGAAAAATCTATATTATGATTAACTTGCATTGTCTGGAGGAAAATAGTGTTGATAAGAATTCAGAGTCTTTTATTTGTCCTTGTTGTTTCAGTACAATAAATCCTACAAATGGGGACAAATGGCACATGTGTGTTTTTGGACACTGTCTTCTTGTACGGAGGAAATGTGATGGTGATAAGTACGTGGAGATTGGGAGAAGAGTCACCTGAAGGTTTGATGATCGAATCGGCTGTTCTGTAAAATGATCAGAAGCTGTTGTCTGCAGCATGGAGGGTGATGTTTTCAGATGCTGTCAGGACTTTCAACACTTTGTTTAAACCTCATTGAGGCCTCAACAGCATCTTCGAGGTAAAGAGTCAACATTAGAGTGAGTCTTTGTTACTCATGGCCAACAATCATGGCTTTTAACCATGGCCATGATTGTTCTCTTTAAATTTGAGATCAGGACTTATTGATTTCCCACAATTAGCCCCTGCTTGTGTTTTGCTGTACTTGTGCTCAAACTGTAAACTTGCACGCAGATATTTTGTTGCTTGTACTCAGATTTCCTCAATCTGCCTCTGTGTGCGAGTTTGCTCTCGGATTTCTCCTCTGCTCTTGTATGCTGGGAGCAGATATTTCCCATAGCAGCAGCATGAGTGCAAAGGAGAGGAGCTAAAGCTGGAGCGCAAGCAACACAAATCTAAACGTAAGCGCAGAGTCTGACCACAAGCAGAGCAAATCTAAGCACAAGCAGGAGGTATTTTAGTGTGGTCGCAGGGTTTTGAGTAGAAACTTTACAAAACCTGAATGTGTGAGTCCTGCTCTCAAACCTAAAGATCACACTCTTGAGTAAAGACAGGAAGAAAAAAACATAAGGATGTCATGTTTTCATCAAAGTTTGTTTGGTTGTTTATTAGCAGGATCACACAAAAACTACTGAACGGATGCAGTGTGAGTCACAGAACAACCATTTAATCTCAGTGAGGATCTGGATCAGGGGGTGGATGCAGGTTTTTTTTTTTCTACTTACTTTAATGTATTCTTGATTTCTCATAGAATTATGTGTGAATCTTGATAAAACCATTCATACATATAAAGGAGGTAGGTATCCAAGAGTGTGTGCAATTTGGTGCGGAGCCGAATACAAATTTGGATCTTGTGGATTTAAATGTGGTTTCATAGGGATGTGAGCTATTTCCGCTGCTGTATGGTAACAAATAGGATTAGAAACCTGTACCTACCACCAATGTGTAGCTAATGTGGCCGTAGCTATATGGCTTGTTTTAATTGAAGGCAACTGTTGGGCCTTCGTTAAGGGTATACGCTCTACTGAGTGCAATTTTGGTTTAACGATTGTTGCATTGTGAGGAGGGAAAACAATGTCCTTGTGCTTGGGTTGTGCGTTAAGGAAAAACTTAAATGGCTGATTTAGGAAAGAACTAAAAAACAACACATTTTAAAAGTATCGAGTTTCAAGGACTTCATCAGGCACTTTATGTTGTGTTTCTCTTTTTACGACATCGAATGGTTCCATATCAAACTGTTGTCGGTGTAAAAAGCAACATTAAGTGTCTCAAGCTCATGTTTTATAAGAAAAAGACAAGCTGATGCATAATTTGAGAAACAGTAAATAACTTAGGGTGTTTTTTTGGGGGTCGAACAACAGACCAATGTAAGAAATTTATGTTCGTTGAAATCATCCATCACTACCTTTATCAACCCAGGGTGACACTTATGTTACTGTGAACTGCTTCTCTCTCTCTCTCCTTTACATTAAACCTCCTCTGACCTTCCCATTGTCCTCAATACGTATTTTGTTCCTTTATTTTTCTCCGTTCTGCTCCCTTTCTTTGTTTTTCTGTCTGTATTTTCATCCCCTGTTTTCTCCCCTCCTCCCATCCCTGCCCTGTATCTCTCTCTGTCACTTTTTGTTTACAAACCCTTTCATCTGGATATTGCTTTGTATGTAAAACCCTTCTATTTGAATGGGTTTATTTGAAACCCTGTCATTTAAATAGCTCTTTAAAAGACAGAGGAATGAAAAGTCAACAAGGACCCTTCGATTGTGATTCCTGAGAGGACGCACACACACGCACACCCACACACATACACACATGCTCACACACCGCCTCCCTGTCTACATGCATCTGAGTCTATTATTATGCTAATGAGTCTCCAGTCTCCACATGTCCCCACAGTCTCTACACACACACACACACACACACACACACACACACACACACACACACACACACACACACACACACACACACACACACACACACACACACACACACAGATCTATTTCGCTGAGCTCAGCAGTATAGCTGCACTCCCAGGCTGGCAGGAAAATATAATGAGGAGTGGACAATTTTGCAATCATAGAAATAGTCCTGATAGAATTGGTTTTACCTGGTGTGTCATCGATCGGCACAGACAGACAGTCAGTGAGAGAATAACGCTCCACTCCCTCCGACAGATATCCTTCAATACTGTGACTCTTTGTGCATCGGTCTCTGCCTCTGCAGCAGAGACGATCAGACGTTGTACATTTTGCTCAACAAGTTTACAGATGTGTGTGGTAGACGACGTCACAGTCGGCATCTTTGTCTTACATTTCTTTCTTTTATCAACTATGACAATTGAACGTTTTGGACGTCATCTTGCTTGTGAGGAGCAGGTCTGCTGTTAAAAGCTGGTAGCTGCTTCATGTATGGGCCAGAAAACCAAAACAACGACATAAAAGTGCACAAAACATGCAGAGAACTGCACCATTGGATGATGATCCTCAGTGCGTTCAGTTCTACAAACAATCCCTTTGCACGAAAAAAAACTGGGGTGGAAATTGGGCAGGTTTATCTAAACAAAGTTTGGAAATCCTCTTTATTTTCAGAGGCTTTTAAAACCCTGGATTACTTGTTCAGACCCATATTGTCTGCCCCTGTATCTACAGTCCATCAGAGAGAACAAGAAACTGCTTCAATACAGAGCTTCATCACATAAATAAAGCAGGAACAGTAAGTGACAACCAACGAGACAGACAGACTGATGAGTATAAAAGCAATGCTCTGTTATGCATTTCACTACACATGCACATATAAGTTTAACCCCCCCCCCCCCCCCCCACACACACACACACATACACAGGCATCCTCTCTGTGTCTCTCAAACATTTATCAATGAACTAAAATAGGTTAACTCCAAGGACTTCACTGAAAAGATCTTACATAAATGCACACGTCACTGAATTACATCACACACCATCATCCTGCCCGACTGGATGTGAATGAATGGGGGTAGGGCTTTGCATAAGTGTGTGTGTGTGTGTGTGTGTTGTCTACTGGCTGGAGGGAGAATTCGGTTTGTATAAGTGTGTAAACAACGTAACAGAGCGTATTCACTCTGTACCATGTCCCCGTCCTCTGACACACACACACACACACACACACACACACACACACACACACACACACACACACACCACACACACACACACACACACACACACTCTGTGACCTGAAGCTCTGACATTGTCTCTGCTTCTCTGACTCTGAGACCACTGAACAAAAGACACCTTTGGGTCACTTCCATTGACTCAACTCACTGGTTGATGCTGAGTGGGGATTCACACATGGAGGGATCTGATTGGCCCAGGGGGCTCGCTGATTTGAATAAAGGTAATTCTACACATGCAGGGAAATGACCTGAGTTCAGTGCCACAAGAAGTTGCTTTTCTGTGGTTAGTTTGATGGTTCTTGGTCCCTCTGAAGGCTGTGATCATTAGGTGGGAGGGTAAAGCAGCAGTTCCTGGCACGTCTTTATTTTCACTGTTTATTTGGGCAGAAATAGGTCATCCTGCAAATTTCCACTTATCTAACTGTTGTTTAGACACTTATTTAAAAGCATTGACTGAGGGAGTTGTCAATATTTGGAGCTTGTGTTTCATAATGAATATAGTTTAGACACATTAGTGACTCTGAGGTTGTGCTTGATAAAAGCAGGATGCAAACCAACGAACAAATGCATAATACATTGTATTCTTGAATGATTACCTGTTTTGTTGAGGATTTTTCTCCATGGCCAGCTGCCTCGCTGCAGGAGGCTTCTGGATTCAAACCTGAGCACCAAACAGTATGGAGTTTGCATATTCTCCCCATGCAGTTTGACTTTTATTTACCGTCTTTGATCACGCTTTACATTTCATGTCGCATTCACACACATGTTCATACAGCACCTTTATACGAGGGGGGTTCCGCTATCACACATCATTCACATACACTGTTTGCACAGGCATCAAGGGAAATTTAGTGTCCACTACAGAAAGGAGACTGGAGGTGTCTGGGATCAAACCACCAACCTTCTGATCATGATCATGATCCTCATACATGTCATCAACAACTGCAGTGGAACAACTCACATCCTTTCTATAGCTTATGCTGTTTCACAAATGCTCTCTGCCCCCAAACCAACAAAGTCTACATTTAGTCTACAACCCTCCACTGAATCAGAGAGCTACCTCTCGTCCTCTTTGAGATCTCGTTTAAAGACTCATTTTTATGATATTGCTTTCATCTAGATTTCTCATGTCTTATGTGTATGTAATTGTGTCTATATTTGTGAAGCACTTTGTAAACTTGTTTTTGAAAAGTGCTATATAAATAAAGTTTTATTATTATTATTACATATTTATTTTACTGCCAAAAAAAATCAGCGTGAGCGAGCACATGAAACCACACGATTAAAATCCCTCCTCCCCTCACACATCACAACACGCTGCTGCTGCTGGTCCCACAAGACAAGATGCTCTTTTTTTTTTTTTTCCTCTGACGAATAAAATTAGGCACTTCCATCCCTCTCTCTCTCTCTCTCCCTCCCTCTCTCTCTCTCTCTCTCCCTCCCTATAAAGCGGCAACAGCTGATCTCGTGCATCAGAGAGAGCCGCAGCTCCGCACGCGCCGAGGAGAGAAGGAGAGAGAGAGAGATTGGAGGAGAGAGAGTTAGTCACGCGGAGATGAACTGTTCCTGTCTTCCATCTGAGGCTTTTTTATTTTCATATTCTTGATCGGTGTGTGTGTGAGGGACTACACGTGATGACGAGAAAAGACGTGATGCTGATTCATTGACTCATCGCTCCGCTCGAACGTCTCTAACCTTCCTCTCTCTTTGACCGACTCTCTGCTGGCTTTGGAGACATCAGTGCACCCAGGGGTTTATTGTCCACAACAACAACAACAACAACAACAACAACAACAACAACAACAACAACAACAACAACAACATCAGCAGCAACAAATCCCACTGAGGTCACCTGACTCACCTGAATGGGATTTCCAGTCAGAAGTCGTTTCTCCTTCTCTTCCTCTCTTTCTTCCTCCGGTGCTGAAAAGAACAGCGGCAGGTTTGACGGAGGAACGACGACGGGAGCTGTCCGGTGCTGAAACCACGAGGCTGCACGGGAGCTGTTCGCTGGAAGTGCTGAAGACCAACGGCATAAAATCAACTCGAATTTTTTCTGTATGAAGAAGAAAGCAAGCAAAGAAGAGAAAAGAACATTTTGATGGGTTCCCCGTCTTACAGGGGAACTTAGCCATACAGGAATTATTCGATTTCACTTTAAAAATATATATATTTTTGACCTTTTCAGAGCTCCACAGGTCTTCCAGCAGCAAGACATCCGAATGAAAACCGACTTTTCTTTTCCCTCATAGGTTCCATCAGTCGCACACACAATTATAGCCTGTAGGTCAACATAAGCAACATTCAGGGTTAGGTATGATAAAGATACACAAGCACGTGAGGAGCGCTTGTTGACTTTGTTCTTTAAACGCCATGTCTCCTCTGCACTTTCCAGCCAGTCTGATGGGAGAACATTAGAGTTCAAACAGGCGTTTCAGATTTTAGCGTTTTTGGTCAACTTGGAAGAGGGTTAGTGTAGAAGGAGGAAGTGTTAGTGTGTTTTGTATGAGTATAGGAGAAACTACTGTCCCATCATGCCTCGCTCTTTCTTGGTGAAGAAAGTCAAACTGGATGATTTTTCAGCTGCGGAGCTGGAGAGCTCATATGGTCACAGCCGAAGAGAGGCGCTCAGCCTGCGATTCCACCACCATGATAAAGGTTAGTCACCCTCACACACACACACACACACACACACACACACACACACACACACACACACACACACACACACACACACACCATCTAGGGTATTTTTTCATCCCCGGTTTTAAAGCATTAGTCATGACTGCTTCGGGAGGAGGAGGTAGAGGGAGTAACAGGGTCAAACTCCAGTCACAACCCAAAAATATACCAACTTAAAGCTCAGAAATACATTTAATATAATCTTTATGTGAATGTACAGTCTTGTAAATGCTGTTTAAACATGTTCACATGTGGACAAACATCATTTGAATTTTGTGAATGATAAAATTACAAATCAAAAGAAACATGCTTTATATTCAAGTGCTGTAAGAAAACAGGATCCCTGCTGTTGTTTGTTGGGAACTTATAAAAACAGCAAATAAAACACAAGTACTCTTTTAGATTATCTGTAACATTTACATTTTTGGTTTTCCAATGCAGTCCTAACATCCTGAAATGTATTTTGATGACACGTAAATTGAAAAGTAAATTTGTAGATTATCTTTTTATCTTTTGTTTACTATCCTGCTATTTAGAATTTTGAAGAAAGGGTAAAGAAAGTTGATGAGCAACAGAGAGCCAGAGATTTAAGATCGTTCCATGAAATCAATCAGTTGTTGACACAGTGATTATCTTCTCATTCTTTGCCCACATATATATCAGTCAGGTTTGTGTTTTTTCAAGCAGCTGTCAGTTTCTCTTCAAGAGTTCGATAATATTGCCCTGCTGCATTGACTGTAAATTGTTCCCACGCACCTCGCAGTCCTGGACACAGGAAAAATACAACGCAGTCAGTAAGACTTGACATTATTGGGTCAAATGTTCATTTTCAAGCATTGATGAAATCCTTGCCTGTTTTCTCTGAGAATAGAAATTCTCATATCCACATGGATGTTTTGTTCTGGCAGTGTAAAGAATGAAAAATAACTTGCAAACATCATGCATCAGAAACTCTAAGGATTTAGAGGTTAGGACCTCTAACAAAGAGAGGTGCGCAGTACCAGATACAAATTAGTGGAGACAAAAACATCACTAAAAGGGAAAAGAATATTGGAATCACTGTTGTACTTGATGCTGCTCTTTGTCACAGTGTGATGTGTAAACAGGTATCTGTCTGTAGATATGTTGACCAACATGTGGCCTGTGGGTTGTATGTGTATCAGCTTGTTTCTGTCTGGTGGCCCCAAAACTGCAGCTTTAAAGAGTTAAAGGGAAAGATTGTGGCTGGCAGTGCACAGTGAGAAGTGTGTTACAGTGTTAGTGCAGCTCGGTGGTGTTCACTTTGTACCAAGGTCAGATGTGAGAGGCAGAAATCCCAGGTGTTCTGATGACTGAGTGAGCAGAGAGACATGCAGCAGCAGCAGCAGCAGCAGCAGCAGCAGCAGCAGCAGCAGCAGCAGCAGTGCGGCAGGCATGTAAAGACTGAGACTGCTCGTTATAAATATAACAAGAGTTTGACTGAAGCGACTGCAGGTTGTTGCTCTCTCTCTATCACACACACACGCATGTTTGTATTGCTATCTTTGTGAGGACATAATGCACTCCCTAGCCCCTCACCCTAACCTCAACCATCCAAACTAAATGCCCTCACTCTGTAAGGTCTATGCTTCAAATGGTCCTGACAAAGATATAATTACAGGAACAAACACACACACACATGAGCAGACACACACTGCTTTGTTTTTGTCAACTCGGCACATTTCCCAGGCAGCTTGCACAGCTGATTGCACAGCATTGCATGCATACGCACACACACACATGCTGCACAGAGGGAGAGAGGGAGAGAAAGAGAGAGGAGAGAGAGAGAGAGAGAGAGAGAGAGAAGAGAGGGGGACAGAGAGAGAGGAAACAGTCTGTGACCTACAAGTGTCCAACGCATACAAGTGTGTGTCAGTTGCTGCTGGTTTGGATCAAAAATTAAATTGTAGCTTGCAGCTGTCTCTCTCTCTCTCTCTCTCTGTTCCCATCTCTCATCATCTCTCATTGTCTCTCTGCCCCTCTCTCCGTCTCTAATTCTCAGTTTTTCAAAGACACATCAAAGACGGACGGCTCTGGTCTGGCCAACTATTTTAATCTTTAATAAGCATTTAGAGCAGCCATCAGCTCTAATGCTGCAGAAGTACTTTGAAACCAATTCATCGTTGACACAGCGAGACAGAGACAGTTGGAGGGAGACAAAAACAAACAAGCGAAGACGGCGCACAGATGCTGAGGCGCTGCCGCAGCTACAGTTCACAACAGTGCTTTTTCTAAAGAGGATACATGGGAACGGTCATGTTTAATTGGCAGTGACTACAGAAAGAAACTCTGGGAGAGGAACGAATGTTTGTACTCTCACATTTTGCATCCTGAAAGTAGGGATGGAGTTGTTTTTTATTTCTGAGTTTCTGCGTCTCAGCCACAAGTCAGGAGTAAACAAATACATCTATTGAAAGGTCCAATTATACACTATATGTAGTGGAAGGGCGTAGAATTGTAGAAGATATTTTTTCCTCTGCTTTACTAATTCTAAACAGGAGTCAGACTCTCTCTCTGTCTTATTAAACGATAATTCTTCGTTAAATTGTCTGAAACTGACTAAATCTATGTTATATATTAAGTTGGCTTGTGTTCTCACATGATACAAACTGTTTCCAACAATATCTAAATTAAATTCTCTGAAAGGTAACAGGACGTTTCATTTTGGTCGACTTTTATTTATATCATATTTGCCTTGAGGAAGGCAGTGATCACTCCAGTGGAGCTGTTCAATTTCCACCAGCACCAGTTGATGATTCAACAGGACGAGTAAAACTTAAGCTGTTTGTCAACTTACCTGGTGAAATAAGGGTTAAATACAAACACTTTCACAATTTCACTTGCACTCTTTTAAACACACACACGCACACACACACACACACACACACACACACACACACACACACACACACACACACACACACACACACACACACACACACACACACACACACACTCCTTTCTTCCTTCTTCCTTCTTTCCCATCTCCACCTCTCACCTTTCCTCTCCTCTCTTCCCCCCTCTCTCTCCATCTCTGTCTCTTATTCTCTTCATATTATCGATCAACTTCCGAGCTTTTCTCAGAACTGCGTCATGAAATTATATTACCAGCAACAGTATCTCCACTGCAGCCTGTGTCTAAATGCTCACAGAGTGCTAATTGAAATGGAGAGCTATTGATCGCCACGGATCCACAGGAGTCATGGCTGTGGGATATTAGCTACCAGTCTCTCCTTGTCTCCCTCGGAGTCCAGCCTGTTGAGCTCAGAACCCATTAATGCAAATAATAAAGCAGCTAACATTGTAAAATGACAGCAAATCCATCAGGTTGGCAGTGCAAAAATAGACAGATTGCTCAGGCAAATATACTCCAGAACGAGACTAAATGGTTAAATGTAAGTGTGGCAGGGTGCCCTTGAGCAAAGCATGGGACTCCCGCTGCTGTAAGAGTTGCTCAGCGTACAGCGGTTGAGGATTTGACAGCTGTGAGGTGTGACTGTGCAGTTGTAGACCTGTCAGGAGAGGTGCTGCTGATGAGGAGAAAGTGTGCTCACTGAACCCCTCAATGAAAAATAGAGATTTCCCACTCGCAGGGGGGAGGGGGGGAGTGTCTCTTCGCTGGCAAAGACATAAAAGCACTTTCTTACCACTATAAATACCACAAGCCCCTTCTCCTCCTTCTCTCCTGCTTTATATTGCCTCCAAAATAGTTGCCTCACTCTTCTCTCTCAGGATGAGGATGTTAATGTTAATGGAGAAGCATACGTTCATCTTAAAGCATAAAGCACATGTTGTTAATTTGATCCCTGGGAGGTTTGATTGATATTTTACAAACCAGACACACCAGGCTGTAATCAGTAATACTATCTAGAGACGATGTGTTTTTAATAATCAATGAACGTGGACAAATGAATTTGATTTGTGGCTTTTAACCGTGTTGGACAACGCAGAGACCCACAACCCTGAGAAAGATAGAGACTTTCCTTTAAAGGTTTTCCTTCTTTTTTTTAACCACAGGTTGATTCATGGTTAAGATACAACATTACATAAGAAATATTCTGTGATAAAGTGATAATCTGTGTAATATAATAGAAATATGTTCAGTTATTTTTGTGTACTATTGCATACAAACAAACAAACAAACCATGATCAGAGGAGGTTACTGTAAAACTTGACTCACGAAGCATCACTATCTTCTAACCGATCAGTTTCTAATTTCCAATCAATCCCTCTGCCATGTCTCATTGATTAACCTCTTCCTCTGTCTCTTCAGGCTACGTCAGCGATTATCTGAGTCCAAATCCATATGATGATGTGGTGGGAAGTGACTCATCCGTCATCTCTAAAGTACCGTCTCCAAGCCACTCGTCAATCATCTATAGCCGCATCAACAACACCTACACCGATATCCATGCAGACATCCATAGTGACATCCATAGTGACATCCATAGCGACATCCATGGGGATTCGGACCAGCCAGACAGTCCCAGGTCTGAGGTCTCGTCATCGGCTGGCGGGTACATCAATGGGGACACGGCCGTTAGCGAGGGCTACACAGTGGACGCCTTTTTCATCATGGACGGACGGTCGCGGAGGAAAACCACAGAGAGCCCCAGAGGAACCACCCAGAGGCACACCTGCAGCGAGTGCGGTAAAACCTACGCCACCTCCTCCAACCTGAGTCGGCACAAGCAGACGCACAGGAGCATAGACAGCAAAATGGCCAAGAAGTGTCCCACCTGTGGGAAAGTGTATGTGTCCATGCCAGCGATGGCCATGCACCTGCTGACCCACGACCTCAAGCACAAGTGCGACGTGTGCGGCAAGGCCTTCAGCCGGCCCTGGCTGCTGCAGGGCCACATGCGTTCACACACGGGCGAGAAGCCATTCGGATGTGCACACTGCGGTAAGGCCTTCGCTGACCGGTCAAACCTACGCGCTCACATGCAGACGCACTCTGCCTTCAAACACTACAAGTGCAAACGCTGCGACAAGACGTTTGCGCTCAAGAGTTACCTGAACAAACATTACGAGTCTGCGTGCTTCAAGGGGGCGTTTTCCCCTCTGAGCTCGCTGGGGGAATGATGGACTCTTGAAGCACAGCTGGGGTTTGACTTCTTTTCTTAGATCAAATTGCATTGGACTCACTTGCTGCTTTTTATGCTTCCTCACAATGACATGACCAGTATGTCTGAGTGCAACAAGGGAGGAGCATTTTCTCTGCAAGGATAGTGAGGCGAGCGACAAAAATAGATTTTCATCAAGACAATTCCACTTCCATTTCCTCCTTTGTCTCCAATTTCCTTATCTGGAGCAAAACGTTTTCAACGCCTGATTTAGATTGTCACCTGCTTCGATAATTTACGTCCCCTTCGGAGGCTGTTTTGAGAATCTGTGAAGATAAATAAAGCACAGCACATCGAGCTCATCATTTCTGAAGAAACCTAGATCTATTTACATCCATATCTGTCCTTGTTGTTCTGTTTTTTCAACCAATGACGAAACAGCGGTGAAGCACAATTCCATTTTCCACCTCCCTGTCTTTTTCTGTGACAGGTGTTTAGAGCATGAATCACATCTTTGATTTTCTTGCAAAGAGATTCAATTAACTTATATTTTATGCTTTTTTTTAAAAAAAAAAACAAACATTTCAGAATCCCAGGATGCATCTGGTGTCCTGCTTTTAATGGAACTGACATGGGACTGAATGAACAAGGTGATAAAGTAAATGGTTCTGTGCAAGTAAACAAAATATGCTTTACATACTGTCAATGTGTCAATGGATACAACACAACTACACTGAACTGAAGGAAATATAACGTCCACACCTGCCATAATATAGTAAACATGGCCAAGTACACCAGTGTAATGGGAAAATAATGTTTTTTATGTGATTTCCTTTAAACCAATGTCTTATCTGGATACACACTTGTTGCTGTGTTATTATCTCAAAGGTTCATTTTGGATTCTGTGCTTTTCTTGACAATTAACATCGGAGAGAAGGAATTAATGAGGCAAATGTGACTTCCAGTTGAGGATCAAATGGCTGAAAACTCCCACTGAGCCACCAGGGTGTTCCTTAACAAACAGTGTTTTCATATTAACTCAGTATTATTTGATATAATTTTAGTTTTTTTTTTATATTAGATGGGGATCCAGGCATTAAAAATGTCCTTAGGTCCCCAAAAGGTCAAACCTTTTTTTTGTTGCCAGTGAATCTCATACAGCTTTGAGGTTTGCATCTTTTTTTAATATCTATTTATTGCCTATTTATTTATTTATTTATATGTTTCTTTGTATTCATTTGCACTTTTTTTTTGCCTTTGTTACAAATATGCCAAAGCATTTGACACTTTCGAATTACCGAATACCTTTTTACTTTTGTCCGCCACTTTAATTGTAAGAAAAAAAACTACTGCATGCAAAAAATGATAGCCTATTAATGGAATCTATGCCAATTTTAGGAATCTTTGGGATCTTTTGCCAAACCTCTTAGATAACAGGCAAGTCAAGCAAAATTCTGTCTGGGGCAATATTTCGTTTATATCTGAGAGAGCAATAATGCATGATATTTGTCTTTGTTTTTTGAAGAAACAGGTCATAACAGCCTGTAACATCTTGATTCATTCAAGTACCACTATTCTATGTAGTTATGAGAAACGAAATTTCAGGGAGTTAGCAAACCAAGTTAGTGTTAAATAATGAGGGTTGGGTTAAGAGCTCTATATTTAAGGGAACCGTGACACTGTTGTGGTTTTTCGAGGCCTTCTTTTGTGAATGTGAAGTGTTTCAATAGAACAGAAAGATCTAATCAGAGAAGGCAGAGAGTCAGTTTTGCTTTGTAATCTCCAAAACAATTGCCTCCTAGATATAATTATAACTTGGCATCATTACGTTATTGACAGTTATGTCTGTACGTGCATTAGGAGCTGTTGGGGCTTCCAGAGATTCACACAGATGGCACAACTCCTTTTAGATGCAGGGCTCTGGGTTGGGTAGGGATGGGTCTTTTTGTACATGGTTTATGCACTGCCTGCCTCGTATTATTATTCTAAAATATTGTAGAAAGTAGATGGTACTATCGTAGGCCTCTGGTGCTGAAACATGGATGAAAACACAAACCTGAAACAAGAAAAGTTTGGTGCTTGATGTGTTCCTGGTTGTATTTGTCAAATAAGTGACAGAACAGCTGTGGTTCTTTGACTCTCAGTGGTCCGACTGAGTTGGTGAGAATTATGGATCGACCTTTTGTCAGTCTGGATCTCATCAAATTATCAGTTTTGCTCTTTGGTTTTACACAAGACATCGATCTACAAACTCCCTGTGAGGACTCCAGAGACAACTGTAGTCATCAAAATTTCTGCTCTTTTTCTTTTCCATCCCCTCTTGCTGTTGTCAGGTTGTTGTGGTGGTCACCGATGCAATTACACGCATTGTTGGGAAAGGAGTAGAGACTTTTAGGTCGATATTTCAGCACCAGAGCGCATTGACAAACACTTAGATTCTACTATGAACTACCGTAGCCTACTATAGCCACAAGCTAGTTTACGTATTCTTATATAAAAGCACTTCCTCCTACAAATTATATCTTGCAACTTTTTTTTTTCAAAGATAGTAGCACAATGAAAGAGTTAGATTCAGGTAGAAAATGCCTTGTGTGTAGAAGTAACAACCTCTTTCCTCTTTTTTCTACGATGACGAATCGAGGGTGAAAACAACATCAAAGGAATAGGTAAAAGTGACACATGGTGTAAATCAACACCTTCAGTACACGTTGTGTCATTTTTTAATAAACTTTTTTTTAGAGAGAATGAAAACTCGAATATTTTGCGGCAAGAGGCCTTGTAAATAAGCACTGCTGTGACTGCGGAGTCCGACTATTTCTACAGATCTGTATAAACTGACGGTGATGATGATGATGATGATGATGATGATGATGATGATGAAGTTTTTCTGGAGCTTCCTGCTTTGTTTTGAGTTCTTCCTCTGAGGATTTTTAAAACAATGTAAAGCACAAAGACAACACTGGGCATTTTGTTTCACTTCCTAAATAAAAACTAGTTTAAAAGAAGTTGTGTGGAGGTTTTTTTACTTTCTTTTTCTTACTTCACAAGAAATATGCAGAATAAATAAGTAGTGGTGAATCATAATTTAAATTTTAGGTTGAAATAAACAACCACTTGTCTATTCCCTGTTGTTGTTAATGAATCAGTCTTTTTTGAGAGCCTAACTGGTTACCAGGGACGTACTGTAGTTAGTCCTGAGGTTTTTTAACATTTTCTGCATGTCTATTATAATCAACACTGTAATTTTAAAATATGTTAAACCATAAAAATAAATGAGAAAAACCTCTTTTTAATCCCGACTGTAACATTAGAATGTTCTACAATAACCATTATAACAATAAACAAGACAAAATGCTTATGTTATTTAACTTGTCTTCACAAAACACACACACACACACAGTACATGTGTGAAGCACGTGGGTTACAAAATTACACAAATGGCTGCGACCATGGCAACAAAAAGTGAATTAAGTTCCTTTTTAATTTAATAAAGAGTGAAAATGTTTTCTTCAATTTCCACAGTGGCTTCAATCATTAGATTGTTTAAAAGAAAAGCGAAAAAGCGAAAAATTACACTCAGGAGCTTTAAGTCAGTCTCGAGCATACTTTGTCTTGATTTGTTGTTATTCCTTTGGTGAACAGCTTGTTATTGCCGAAACTAACTTTGGCTGGGAGTCAACATTTTTAAATTAGTGTATGAGAAAGTGGAGCGAGAACAGATTTTTAGCTTGAAGCCAATTGTAAAAAAAACAGTAGTATTTACCGATATTCCTTGTTTTTTTTTCTACCACACACATATTGTAGTTGCATGGATACCTTCTCTTTGTCTGTGTGTTGATATAATTGTGTGTCTTTCTGTATGTGAGTCTTTGTACTGTTGTTTTATGTTATTGTTAAACAAGACTAAAGGTCTTTTCACACCAAGTCTGCATCAGCTCTATATTAAAATCCAGGTAAAGAATACAGGGATGCAGAATTTAGAGCTAGATTGTGGCAGTGGAGAACAGCTCTGAATTGAAGATGGTATCTACTGATCACAAAACAAAGGATGTAGGAAAACGTGAGCGGACCAGAGAATCATTCCAACTGCACTGAATTTTCTGTAACAAATAGAATGATCAAATGCATCAGATTCAATGTGCAAAGGTTTCTGTGCATATTGATTCTTATTAAAAAACTCCACATGAAAAATGTGGACTTGGTTTGCAAAGACCTGAAGAAAACAGGATTCAAATTCTGTTTCTTTTCTTATCAGATATTTATCTCTTCAACCATAACACACAAAAAACCAGCAGCAGTAATTTAGCGTATCTAACCATCAGATGCTCTCACTGGCTTCAAATGACTCTTATTGAAGCTGGCCTCCATAACAGTGTAACTGAGATTACTATTGGCCACATGGAAGATCCCATTGACTGCGATTGGCTGCCATCTGCCAGCAGACTACCTATATAGACAAATGACCTTCTATTAAAAGGTGATTGATTTTCTCCTATTCCCACTAAAGGTATTGATTTTCTTATATTGCCTTTGGTTCACTAATGATACTAATTCTAACATTCACTGGACCCTTAAAAAAAGTCTTCCTCGATTTAATGGCTACTATCTCAGTGTGTGTGTGTGTGTGTGTGTGTGTGTGGTCTGGTTATTTAATTGTTTTTGGGACCTATATTTGTTTACACATTCACATTATGGGGATTCTCTTCAAATATTTTAAATACTCAAATTTTATGAAGATCAAGGTTTGGGTTGAGGTCAAATCTCCCTGGAAATGAATGTACGTCAATGTTATGTCCTCTGATGTCAAGGAGACATGACAGCTTCTCTCCGAGCGCTTTTCAGTCTTCAGACGTCTGGATTTTGGACGTTAAAATTCCCTGATCCTCACAAGGATCAAACTCATCACCTGAAATCTTATAAGCTGCCCTCTATCACCATAAGCCATTCACTCAGACAAGTGACCTTTATTTCCGCAGCCTTTGAATGTTTAATTTGGACAACGAAGGACAACTTGCCTGAGGATCGAGCCCAAGACCGCCTGAACAAAAGGCTGAAGGAGTCAGAGGAGTAAAGGATGATCACTGTTCACTATATGCTGAAGTCCAGTGATCAAAACGAACAGTCAAAAGCTCCTAGAGGTTCAGTTCAAATGTGTGTGGAGAAACAGCTCTGAGTCAGAGGATCACTCTTAAGTTTTGATATAGTGGTCAAAAGACCAAAACCTACAGTCAGTAATAAAAAGCTCTAACAACATACATTATATTTGCAAAAGCAATTTTTTTTCAGTGTTGATAAAACTACAAACGATGGTCCTGACTTGGTCGCTGGAGTCCCACGGTCCATTTGTGCTGTACATTATATATGATATCCATACTAGTGCTGTTTCATTTTCTGTTATGCATAATTGATAATCAAATAGGAAACACACTATACAGATATACAGTAATAGTAATGCAGCTATAATTTTTCATTTTAAGTTGAATTGAGTTGTTGATTGAATAAGTTACAAAAATATGGTGTGATTAATCTGAAAATAAGCAAGTTGATCCCTTTATAAATAATCAAATATGAAGCATCAATGTCCCACAAATCCCCTCCAATATGTGACTAATCCATCAGAGCAAAGAGATAAAGTGATGGGAACATGTCATGTTGCTATACAGGCTTATTTCTGTCCCCATGTTTTGATTATTTTCTTGCGATGTGGTCTTATGTGTAATTGGGATGCTGAATTACATGCATGCATCATACGTGGGCTATGGTAAATATAGACAGTTTTGGTCATCTGTGTTTATGACAATGTTACGTTCTGTGATCCCCGAATAAAAGGTGCTGTGACAACAAATCAAGAAGCTG
This sequence comes from Paralichthys olivaceus, assembly GCF_024713975.1. NCBI lineage: Eukaryota > Metazoa > Chordata > Actinopteri > Pleuronectiformes > Paralichthyidae > Paralichthys > Paralichthys olivaceus. The sequence continues at coordinate 7,029,934 of NC_091112.1, forward strand.
ATTAACCAAATGACTGCATTTTCAAATGATGTAATACTTGATAATAATGAATACACTTTATCTGTGTGCATTAAATAGAGAAAAGAAAGAAGACCGACAGTGAAACACTGACAATGAGAAGAAAAGAGGAAAACACAGAGAATATTTTATTTATTGCCCCAAAGCATTCAAATATGTTAATTTCTGTTTCCCAGGATGCCTGACCTTCTCGCCTTCAGCAGGTGACGGTTTAAATAGTTCATACGCTGTCCCTACGTTTTCACCTTAAATCATGCATAAAGCAGAAGCACAGTGAAACTCAAACCTACACACAGACATCGCAGCTTATCAAAGAGTCTTGTATTTGTCCTGACTAAAGCAAAAAAACTCACTTAGAAAAGTTTGGACCGTAAAAATGACTCAAAACTGTGTGATATGCTTGTGTAAGATAAACTGCTGCTTCATTATTTTACTGGAAAGTATGCTGACCTACATTTTTAAGAGTCAATAAAAGAGCCCAAAAGCTATCTTTGACTGTACTTTACCTTTATTTAGTTTCATTATAAGATAAAATGTTATTATATTTGATTTTGTTGGGTATATTCTCACATACCCCACAATCGTCACGCTCACAGTAACTGCACCTCTTGTCTCTCAGCTGAGATGTTTCAGCCCTGAGCCCTGCAACATGTTTATCTTTCTTAGAAAAACATCATATGAACATTTCTAAAAAATATGGATATTTATGCATGATGATATCACAGCATCAGTTTAATGGGGCCTTCGAGGGCAAGTGACTTTTAGTGTCAGTGTGTGTATGTGTGTGTGCAGCTATATGAATATGTATATAAGCTTTGAGTTTAATATCACGGTTCAGCAGTCTTATAGGGAACATATAGAGGGTTTCTTTCACACACACACACTCACACACACACACACACACACACACACACACGCACTCCAGCATCTATATGCAAACACCTGCAGCACAAAGGCAGCATGCATGAAAGCAGGGACCCACTCATAAACCCACTTATATTCACCAACACACACACACACGCACTCCTGGAGGGTAAGTGGTCAAAACTGTTTTTCGTAATTAGCCAAAAACTTCCACTGTTAAGACAAAATTCACACAGGCTGCTTTACGAAAAAAATTAAACCAACTGGAGACATTTCTGTCAATTTATTATGCTGCATAATGTGGACAGTAACTACTAAGATGAGTGGATCTCCATAGCTTCACATTCATTTTCTACTATGTTGCCTAGAAAGTAAATATTATTTCATTATTCATTCATTTCTGGAAATTTTGTTTTAAGAGAAATAAAATTGTATGATTCAACATAAGTTACTAAACTCAAGCGGTCTCAGATCTTTGCCCATCTCCTTCCTATGACAGGGTCATATTTTATATTTCCTTCCAGGTCACTTCAGATTTATGAAGAGGCTGCAGAGTTGTGAAGTCAAGAGCTGCAAAGGAATGTTTTCAAGGTCGTGGAAAACAGGTAAAACAGTCAATGTGTAGTAAAGTAACCACACAGGAAGAGAGGGAGAGGAGAACAAGAGAGAGAGAGAGAGAGAGAGGGTAGGATGAGAGAAGGCAGAGCGAGGAGGAGACAAAGATAATGAGAAGGAGATGGAGAAAAGATGGTGGAAGTCAGAGAGGCAGTGAGGAGGAAAGAAGAAGTGTCAGGAGGCGCTGAAGAAACTCAACCTGAGCTCTAAATGGTTCTTTAACAAGCTGAGATGGCAAAATGAAATTATACACACACACACACACACACACACACACACACACACACACACACACACACACACACACACACACACACACACACACACACACACATCAACTTGTATATGATGATATTATGACACATGTAAACATGTTCACATTTCAAACGTGCATTTTCATTAATTTAATCACTGCATATTGATATGTTGTGTGCAAACAGGTACATCACTACTTGAGCATGGCACACACACAATCCTGCACATTATTATGTCTGTGCTCAAAATGAGTGGACGGGCATTGCACACGTGCACACACACACACGCACGTACACTCCAGCTAACACATATTTAGCCTCACTCACGGTGATAGGTCTTTTAAAGGGGTGTTTCACACCTCATCGCATTTCAATTAGTAGGTAAGACACTCACACTCTCACACACACACACACGCACACACACACACAGTGAGAGAGAGAGAGAGTGAGAGAGAGAGAGAGAAAGAGAGAGAGAGAGAGAGAGAGAAAGAGAGAGGGGGAGAGAGAGAGAGAGAGAGAGAGAGAGATCTTGACAGTCTGTCCGCTGGGTGAAGAAGATTCATTTGGATTCTCATCTCTCTTTCCTTCTGCCCTTTCTTTTCACTTTCCCTCTTTTCTCTACGTATCTCTCCTCTGTATATTCACTTTGCTTTCTCTCTCTCTCTCTCCGTATCACAGTGAGTGACAGTGGTTTGACCCCCCCGGCCTGTCAGAGGAGGCTGTTGCACCGACAGCCAGTATAGGGAGGTGTCTCCCTGAGTACACGTCTGTCTGCCGAGGGCTGGAAGAAGACGACATCCAGCAGCAATGCACGCACATGGTGTAAATGCAACAGTGGCAACAAAGTGCAGCCTCGTCAGCAACATCATTTACCTTCCAAAGCTGCATAATGTGAACTCCTTATGAAGGGACACTTATTATTTCAACATTTTATTTTAGCATCATGTCTGTCAGTTATCCTCACACTGTACTCATTAAAGTAATTGCTTGGATCTGGAAACGTGGCAACATTGGAGCGCAGGAAACTAAAGCCAAGTCTATTTTATTTATAAAGCCTGAAACCACAGACTGAGTGAGCTTCACAGTTCACTTCACTTTAATGCCCACATGACAAGAGTTGCTAGAATTTGTATTTAGTTCACCACGGAAAAAAATGCTCAACACAACATATAGGACAGACTGTGCATCACCCTCTAAAGTTGAATGAGGGAAACTGTGGAAAAGGGAAAAATCAGTAAGAAAGACAATTGGTGCCATATTTTGAGAGCAGAGAGAAACAGCAGTGGTAGAAGAAGGATTGAGCAGTCAGATGATCAGACAAATTACAAACAAACCAACAGTCTGAACCACTTTATTTTGAGGTAAAACAGAAATTGAAAATGTCAGCGCTCATCCCTCATTCCGCAGGAAACACGAGCGTGAGCACAAATAAAGCAGATCTGCTTAAACCAGACGGCTGGTTTGTTTTTTCTGTGGATGTATTTAGAGATCTGGGTACGGCATGATCAGCTACCCAAAAGTGGGGCTGAAACATCTTGATCGCCCCCTGGTGGCTGGTTGCAGTATAGGTAATGGAATCTGCCTCCTCTATGTTTACAGATGGGACATGGAGTTAGCTAAAAATTCAAATTCCATGTTAATGATAGACGTTGATGGATGTTAGTTTCAATTCATTATTTGAGCATGTAACGTCAGTCACAACACAAGCAAATTAGAGAAACTGAAACTTTCATTGGAATGAATTAGCATCCAGTTATCAAAGTGAATTCAGCATAAACCTGTCAACAGACAGTTTGGGTTAATGTTTCTGCCATTTGCTTTGTATTCTCCTCAAGTGTCCATTTTAACACTATTTAATCATTTTAGAAGCTACACTGTTCATTTCTTTCCGTATGTTGTTGTGATATATTTGTACAATACACACTGATGCTCTTTAACAAATGAAGACGGATGAAGAATAAAGTTAACTTGTTGGGTATAATGTTTTTATGAACCACAGGCGTCTGTGATCACTACAACAGAGACTTAAAACATCTCTACAATCTCTCTATCTGTGATGTTCCTCTGCACCTTTAAGCTTAACTTTGCTGTGTAACGCATCAGTAATCATACCAGCCTGGTCTGTAATAGCTCACCCTGTATTTTAGTGGAAAAACTCATTCTCCTATGTAACTGCTGGATAGTCAACGAGACTCCGAGCTGAGACAGAGCAGCGACGTCGGTCTAGTTTCATATGACTGACACACAGGTAAGAGGAAACAGGCAGAGGTCACTCAGGGTTGACCCCTGCGTAAGAGCTGTCGTACAGAATGTGTGTGTGTGTAAGAGTCAGATGCGGAAGATAGATTGGGTATAAATTGAATCCTTTCCAATTGGGAAGCTATTGTCTGTTCATCACCTCTAAAACACACACACACACACACACACCTGCTGCAAAGACACACACTCAGAGGGGGGGGAACACACACCAATAACCCTTGTTTTCTTTCTTCCAATTTTTCTACTCTCTCTTATCTTTAAGCCACTATCCCTCTCATCCTTTTTCTCTCTTTCTTCATCCTCTTGATTCTTCTGTACAAACTCCTGACTCCAACCCTGTGTCAAGGCTGCAAAAATTTGTTTGCCGCATTACAACAAACTCAATGTGCTCAAAAAATGTATGTTGCCGTGGATCATTGCATTTCCAGGATTTCCAGGCAGATGCATCATGTGAAACTCTGCTCTGTTGCTTCTCACACCCACACAGATTTATGATTTTTTTTTCTATGAGATAGAAAAAAACCCCACCATTTATGGCTGATAATGTTTTTTTTCTGTAATCTCTCTCTTTCTCTAATGTGTCTTTTATTGCACCAGTACAGAACAAAGCCCTCAGGCGCTGTACGCACACACATACACTTATAACCCCTCTTCTTCCTCACACACACATGCTGAAACACAACAGAGTATGTTTGACTTAATATTATTATCTCATTGCACAACATGTAAGAGACACAAGCATGCACATTCGCTTGCGTGCACACACACACACACACACACACACACACACACACACTATACTTTTGATGTCAAGATCTGTGTCTGTAAAACACTAATTCTGTGTCGTTTGTCAGTTCGCTGACAGTCGCTCACACAGAACAATAACTGCCTGTGTGTTGTTCAGTGGTTTTATGAGTGAGGAGCTGTATTTTCACTGTTAGCCCTTGGGCTATGGAGCCGGTTATGAAGATGAAGAAAGAGGAGAGACAGAGAAGGAAAGTGGAGGAGACGGGGAAACCAGACATTGCAAATAAGGGAAGAGAAAATGTCTCTCTCTCTCTTACTCTCTGTATGTGTGTGAGTATGTGTGTGAGTGTGTGTGTGTGTGTGTGTGTGTGTGTGTGTGTGTGTGTGTGTGTGTACCCTGTTGCCACTGCTATTAAAGTTGTATTGCATAGGGCTTTTAGAACATCGACCATCACCCAAGCAACTTTAGCTAATAATTTTTTTAAAACCTCTGTGCTTTGTGCATGTCAGTGCTCCTTCGTGTGTGGGTGTGGGTGTGTGTACTTGTTCAGATATCTTTGTGAGGACCATTTTGAGCCCAGAACCTACGGAGTGAGGACATTTTGGCCGGTCCTCACTTTTAAGTCGCTGTTTGAGGGTTAAGATTTGGTTTTAGGGTTAGGGTTAAATTAGGCTTAGGTTTTAGGGTAAGGGGCTGGGGAATGTACTATGCCAATGAGTATCCTCACTAGAATAGATGTACAAATATGTGTGTGTGTGTGTGTGTGTGTAGGCTGTGTTATAGTTGGGATTTGGGCCTGTGTTTGTAGGGTATAAGACCCCTCGTCATATCTTCTAGAGCACACATAAGCTCCCCTCAGACGTGTGAGGCCGTGTGCAAAATCTCTGCTAATTTCAAATGTTGGCAGTGAAACGTTTGAAAAGGAGCCAGAGTTTTTATCTGAAAGTCTCTCTCGTAATCTGTCTAAGAACCGAGGAACATTTTGTCACATCTCGAACACTTCTAACTGAAGGCGGCCACACAGGCAGCTCAGTCACCGACGCGTCAAGAGGCTGAGAATTTCCTTGCACATGCTTTTACAGCTTTATAGGTTTGCCAGAAAAGACTCAGCTGTTTGAGGGGATCCTCAAATAATCTTTGCAACAACAAGATTCAACAGAGACAACTGTTCTCCCTCAACAAACATGACCATCATCTTTGTTGCATTAATCAACAGCACCAAACAAACAACCTGTAAGACACGATTCAGGTGGACGAGGGAGCTGAGGCAGCAAAGTGTGTAGTAATAGGGAGAAGTCTCAGGTCCCAACACTTCCTCCAATATCTGTAGATGTTAAAAGTTGCAAATTGGAAAAGAGCAGTCAAGCATGAATGAACCAGCTGATGCCGATCAGATGTTACAAGTGAGGCTTTGTTGCTCTGCATCATATAACGTTTGGTTTAATTCCAGTAGTTGCCAAGAGTACAGTCCTTCCTCCACCATCAAACCTGATAAAGTTTGAACACTCGCAAATCTTGGTCTTTCATGAGCTTTGTCTTTCATATATGAAGAACGCAGCAGGAAATAGTTCACATCAGACACATTCACCACAGCAGGAACATTTTCAGAGCGTGGTGTCTGGGTAGCACATGCAGGAGGCATTTGTAACGATGACCGTGGAATGATTGGTCGGAAGAGAAGCAAAGCAGAGAGAGAGGTGACCTGTTGATACAGACTGTACAACATGTCCTTCACGTGTCACTTCTTTTGCTCTGCATTTTACTGACAAGCATTTTTAAAGTGTCCTCTGAGGCTTGTCAGGGCGGCTACTGCCAAGCCTTGACAAGACCTCCATGTCCCGATCTGTCTTGCTTTGCCTTCATGCGTTGTGTGAGGCACTCAGAGATAAATACAGTATTTCTGGATGCAAGTGAGATGCTGGTGAATACATTTTAAAAGCTTGAAGGTCAGCCATTCAAGACTAAAAGATATGACCAGCACTAAAACATATTTAATTACAAAAAAAATGTATAAATGAGCGGCTACCGTCTTTCAGTGTGTTTTAGAGACGTTGAATCTGAGTCCAGAAATGCTTTGAATAATTGAAAGCGTTTTAGAGCACATACAAGGCCCAACAGTCCCCCTATGAAACTACATTTAACTTCACTAGTTCCACACATTCAAAGTCCAAATTTTCACACACTCATACCAGCTTCCTCTTACCTGTGTCAGTCAAATGAAACTGGACACACTCATATCCGTCCCCTTAATGTGCCAGATTTCTTACATCAGCATCCATGAATTTACTCTCCGAAAAAGTCAACAGAATGATAAAGAAAATGAAAAAGATATAATCCTGGATACACCATCGGATTTACATCCACTGAAATTGTTTTTGTTTTTCCTTGGGACGTGCTCCACCCCTGCACAAAATTTCAGAGTAATCATGCTAACTAACAGACAAACTGTAGAAAGTATTCCAGTACATATGCATTCAAACTGTAAAGACTATCCCAAGGCAGATGTACTCAAACTCCCCACCCTTTGCCTCAAGGTGACTGGGCCCAAATACAACTATAACTTGTTCTGTGAGATAAAAAGCAAAGACAAAAAGACAGAGTACAGAAAGAAGGGGACAGAGAGGAAGAGAGAGATTAAGAGAGACGGAGAGAGGAGCGAGTGCATGCGACAAAAAAACAGAGGACAGACTGAAGTCATTCAAGCTTTTCTTCCCTCCCCGAATAATCCCAGTTTTGTCCAAATTTAGTTGGAGGAGATTCTGGAACATCCAGTCCTTGACATCAGCCAGAAAGTCATGTAACAGCAGTAAACTTACACTGAGACTGAGTCCCTCTGACATTATTCCTCTACATGCATCTCTCTATGGTTCTCTGTCTCTATTTTTCACTCTATTCTCTTCTCTGTCAGTCAATATGTTCATTTATATCCACCTGATTGCATGTGCATTTTCAATTTGAGCATAAAAATACCTTCGAAAATTCCCTCTGAAGTACTTCTGCATAATTTCTGAATATTTGGTTTCAATTTGGGCTATATTACATTTAGGATGGATGTAACATTAAGTATATGTCCCAGTAGGAATTGTCTGGGAGGTGGTTGAATGGCCCATCAGTGCTTTTCTAGAGGGTCATTGTTCCATCCAATGAGGACAATAAAAGTGCTGCAGCTTGGAGATAAAGCAGATATTTGCAAACTGCCAGATATGGATAACGTTCTCTGGGCAGAGATGCTCACCAAGGACATCGGAGCAGGTTTCTTGACGACTATAATACCGAGGATATCAGCTGCTAGAATTAAGTTCTGTGTGATATCGCTGAAACAGAGCTGATGGATGCAAAATCAGTGATGAACTGATTGTTATGAGGTCAGGAGACAAGGCATGTCAAAGACCTTTCTCTCTGTGATGGACCGGAGAACTCTGAGAGTCAAGAAAATAAATATCCAACCTTTTATATATCTAAATTCTGTTAACTTAAATATGTTCATTGCCAAATTAAGTTTAGGAAGCTTAGTATTTTATATTAAAATAACCTTCCTCCATAATAATCCATTTGTAATAATCAACACTTATCTATACACATATATTACTCACATGCAGGAGAGAATGTAGATACTGTCACAAAGAGTGAAAACACATTTATCGCCCCAAAAATCTGCACTTTATCGCCGTTATTAAATTTCCGTCTCCCTCTCGGGCAAACACAGCAGGTAGCCTGAGATCTAATTAGCTAGTTAGCCTTTGGTTGACTGAGTAAAGACTCCATCAAGAAGAAATCTGAGCAGAGTTCATGACATTTTGCTCTGATAAAAGAGGAAATGTGTGCGGCAGTGAACCGGAGGAGAGGGCATTGTGTTGATGAATGACTGCTAAACACAGCAGCTTCTGATTAAACACTATCCGAGGAGGTGTTCGTAACAAAACAGAAAGGCAGAGGGGGAAAATGAGTGTAATCAAACAGATTTCATCCAACTACTTGAACTTATTTATGGGGGTCATTCTGCCTGTTTTCAAATCGCTGGCCCAGCTAATCTGTCTGGAAGGCAAAACAACTCAGGAGTGAGATGTCAGATCATTCAGACACACAGCGTGAGCGGAATATTTAAAAGGGAAATAAGTTTTTCTCCGCTCCAAAAGCCAAAACCTGTGACTATAAATAACCGCGTGGGGCTGATGGAGGCGGTCGTCAATATCAGTGAGTGAGCACCTCGACGTGTGCTGAGATTCATGAGGTTCAAAAACTCAATTTAAAAATTTAGAAAAACAATAATATCAGTTTACTGGAGCCACTTGAATTTTTAATCTCTGAGTGATGAATCATAGAGCAACGAGTTGATATTACCACTCTAGTAATGGTAGGAAATGGTACAATACTAACACTGTGAACGTTGTACATAAACACTAAAGTATATTAGCATTGTCATGGTGTTTGTTGCCATGTAGCATTACATTTAATGTTAAAGTACAGCTGCGACAAAGTGGCTTTATTTTTATGAACTTGTAAAGATATTTAAAGAACCAGTGTGATCTATCAGCAGAAATTTAGCTAAGAAGAGGAATTAAATCCAAAACCAAGTGTATATGTTGTGTGATTATGTTTCAATGGCAATTTTTTTTTTATATTAGTTAAAAATGGCAAACAAACATAATAATATATTAAATTAATCAATCAATTAATAAATATTTTGTTCTAAATAATGGTAGAATCATGTATTCTTCAAAGGTTTTGGGCTATACGAGCACAAAAGTGTTCCTATATGTTTTGAACTATCATTATAATATTTTTAAGCATAATCATTGCACTCACTTTGGAGAATTATTAGGTATAAATCTTATATGTGTCATAATTATTTATTATCTATTTACGTGATCTTATAAAACACAATCCAACCTTCAATGTAAAGGTGAAATATTTCTGCCGACTTAACAGATCAGAGGTTGTTTATCCGTTGATTTGTCTTCAAACTCACCATCACTCAGAAGAAACTATTGCCATAAATTTCACTCATTGCAATAAAATGGAAATTGAGTCATATTTTTCAAGCGCCTCCCTTTCTCTCCCCCAAAGATGTTTCCTGCGCGAGGTTAAGCAAGCATATCCATGATTAACTGGAAATTTGACTAAACAATCCTCTGAGCGTCTCTCAGTCATTACGCCTAAATATGACTGAGTGTTAATACTCCGAGATTTTAACATTCATGAGGGAGAAACAAAGAAACTGGAGCCACAAAGTGGGAGAAGAACAGAGATATGACTGAACGCTAATGAAGATGTATGATGCTAATACAGTAGTGTGTGTGTGTGTGTGTATGCTACTTCTTTGGGAGAATGGACTTCATTGGGATCTAAATTGCCTCTGAAATAGCCTGATAAATGCAAGTAGAAAAAAAAATAAATTACACTTGTCAGTTACAGTTTAGTCAAACGGTAAAACCTCTATTGCTCTATCACCCATGTCATCAATCTGCTGTTACCACATCCTACTGATTCATAAATTATCCCCCGCTGATTTTTCTTTATTACTTCTCTGTGCTGCTGCAGTTTTTTTAGTGTGTTTAAATTAAATATATATCAAATATTACAAAGAGAATGTGCGTTCATACAGATTTTGTCACGTGTGGTAATAGAGGAAATTCAAATATTCTCACCTCTGTCCGATCCCTGCCGCCTGTCACTAAAATTTGGACAAGATCACGAAAGCTCTCGCGACCTCTGACCTTTTCGTGAGGAACTGCCTGTAGCCAGACTTGACTTTTTGTGCGTCTGTAACAAAGTCATATTTGAAGAGAAACATAGTCAAACGTGTTGCCCCAAATTTGAAAGAACATAAAGTCACGTAAAAAAAACACACAACAGCTCAGAGCGAAGATGAGCTGCTGGAGGAAGTTGAGATTTAGTAAGTCTGTTTAGGTTATAAAAAAAAAAAAAAAAAAGATTTCCTCCGACAAACTCAAGAGGCCTCAAGACAAGTTTTCCTCAGCAAGAAAATCAACAGTATCCGTCGTTTCAGCAAATATCTCAAAACAACATGGTAACGTTCAAGTGACAAAGACCTCCAGCAGCTACAGTGATAATGACTGTGTGTGTGTGTGTGTGTGTGTCAGGATCAAAGGAGGAAACATGTTATAGTAGAAGAACAAAATCTGGAGACAAAAAAAGGTGGGTTGGCTTTAAACATCAGACACACTTGGGAACTGCTGTTTGATTTCCATTTCCAACCGAGGGTCAGTATTGATTTCTTTTAAGCAGAATTGTTCCCTAACGATCAGTGATTTGTGGCCATCTTGGAGGCACAGATGTTGTCGTCCTGTATTTACAAACTATGTATTTTTTTCATTTGGGAGACTGGTTAGTTTACCCTGAGATTTAAACTGGGAGAGACGAATGCACTTAATGAGGAAAGGATGAGTCAACACAAACATGTGAATCAGTTGCACCCAAGGTTGAATATATTAGACCAGTTGCATATGAAAGCTTTGATTAATGTAGCCATGATATGTAGCGCACTGCAAACCCTGATGGCAAAATCAGACTTGACTTAAAACAAGGAAGTTTAGGTCACTTTCACACCTACGTTGTTTTGTCTGGAACTTCAGATGTTCAACTAACAGATAAAAGGACCAAAAGAGGTTGCCTAAGTCTGGATCAAACTTAACACAGACATGAACCTCGGTGAAGACTTTAATGTGAAATTTCCTTTTTTAAAGCAAATGCAAAGATTTGATTCAGTAATGACCAGAGACGCAGAGAGAAAGGATGAAAGCAGCGACACAAACATTTACTGTCTGAGTTTCACTGTGATCCCAGCAGTTATCTAAAAGGCTCAGGTGCACTATGCAGGCGTATGAGGAGGCTGAAAGTAGGTCTGTAGTGCTGCAATGCCTCTCTTAAAAAAAAGAAGAAAAGCTGACGGAGCAAAAAAAAGCAGCACTTTGATCCATATTCATATTTTACTGAGAACTCTCCACAACTGTTGATTCACTTTGAAGAATCACTTGTTCGTGTTCAGGCGTGTGTGCAGCCCGTTTCTTATGCATAATTATACAGTTACTTTAAAGGGTCTTCCAGTGAGAGTGTGGTTAGTACACACTAGTCAGGTGTGTGTCTGTCCTGTGCGACATACACACACACAGCCCAAAGTCTCCTGCCGAAATTACACATTCCGTTTTTCATTAACCTTTATTTGTCTGGGTGAAGCTGGCTGAGCAAAACGTGGTGTTTTTTCATTACTTTCGGTTCACACACATTCCCACCGGTGAGTCTCACTAAAAGAAGGCATCAGGCATATTTACCTCAAGCAGCAGATCGTTTGTTATCAGGTTAAAGGCTCTGTGTGTAAGATTTACTGACACCTAGTGGTGAAGTTGCATGTTGTACCTGAATCCCCCTCACCTCACCCTCCCCTTCCAAACATGAAAGAGAACCTGTTGAAACCTTCAGGTGTCATAAAAACTCAAAAGGTGTTTAGCTTGTCCAGTCTGGACTATTGTCAAAAACATGGTGGCCTCCATAGAGAGGACCCGCACCTGAGGTAAATTTAATTTACGTTAAAGGTTTTGCTATTGAGGGTATTTTAGACAGCGACTGAATGGAGCAGTTTACTATGCGTCTATCCAGAGCATGGCTTAACCGGAAGGCCCAAAATGAATAAAGTTTATTGTAATCATTATTACATTTTGCTTAATTTGACAGAGATGCATTTTAAACCATTTAATATACAATCATTTATTCTTTCCTGAAGCTCATAGCTAAATAAAATCCTGCTGACTCATCATTAATCAAAGCGCTGTCGTGGCCACCAAAAGGAAC